>NC_135305.1:44448368-45071641 GCF_048772815.1 Callospermophilus lateralis
CCATTCACCAAAACCAGTTTATCTCAGAATGACAGTCAACTTTTCCCTCTGTAAGTCAGATCAAGTTAATTTCCATATTCAGGAAATAGGCTGCCCCCAAATCTGAGTACATGACAATGAAGTTTGTTGTTCATGCCACATGCTGGACATATATCAGCTCTGACTTGGTTCTGTCACCTTTGTTTCAAGAACAGGAAAATGCTTGAAATATAATAAATAAGAGAATCATAAATCTAAAAATGGAATAATATTGGTTTCCCTCATATATTATCCCCATTCTACTACCACCTCCTCTTACCCCCCACATATACTTACAGAAATCTCGACACACATATACTCAAATATGAATGGTGGTTATTTGTATCAATTATGTATTTTTTTAAAATAATAATTACTGAAAAGTCATAAATAATAAGAAAAATAATACAAATTCTAATAGTGGTAAAGAGTTTTCTTTTAATATTCCATAGTATCATTGTGGATTTTAATAAGAATAGTACAGACTTATTCACTATAATGGAAAGATGACTAGAATATATCACACTATTCAAGAAAATGAGAGAAATATGAGGTCAAAGACAATGAACAACGACTCTTCATTTTAAAAATTCTCTGAGACCTCCAAGTCAACACAGTAGTGACAGACTCGAAATTTAAGGAGTTTAAATCAAATATTTGGAGATCTAAATTTCCATTTATGACACCACCATTGACGAGAGAAGCAAAAGGAAGAGTAAATCATGGAAACCTTTCTTTAGTCTGTTTTCATTGAAAGAGAAAACAGGAGAAACACAACAAGAGGGGTGTATTCTGGACAAATTGCAGCTGCTTAATACTCAGAGGAAAGCAGCAGGTATTTTGGGCAGGCATTTCGAGCTGTGTTATTGAAGCCATTGCCCTGGAAACTGTACCAGAGAGGGTCTGCTGCTCATGGTCACAGAGCTAGACTGAAAAGAATAATTCTTCAGTTTGCTTGAAAATTTTCTATTGAAAATGCATAGTACATGTGTAAAGGACCTTGCATATGAGCAGCTAGCTATGAACTGACACATTTTAGGCACCTGATACTTGTACAGTTGTTTTTATTAACTATCTCTTAGGACTTTGTTACAAATAAATAAAAGCAATGTTTATAAAAACATTTTTATTTGATTTTGGTTTTGAAACCAGGAGATGACAAGAACTAAAATTTTCTCTCTCTCTCTCTCTCTCTCACACACACACACAATTCTCTCTCTCTCTCTCTCTCTCTCTCTCTCTCTCTCTCAAACACACACACAATTCAAACATAATTTTTTTATTTAATAAACTTTAAAATCATTTTTAGCAAAAAGCAAAAGATATATCACTAGTTACTCAGAAGGTTACAGTAGGTCATTTTGTAGGAGGTAAATTTTCTTTGGACTTACTGTCCTCCATTTTCTCATGTGTTCAATAGAACTTGTACCCTTGGCTCTGTCACCTTTATTTCAAGAACAGGAAAATGCTTGAAATATAGTAAATAAGAAAATCATAAATCTAAAAGTAGAATAATATTGATTTCCCTCATATATTCTTCCCATTCCACTACCACCTCCTCTTACCCCCCACATATACTTATAGAAATCTGGTTCAATATATGCTCCTAGAAATAAAACAACCCTTTAAGCCTGTGTTGTCTCCTTACTGATCCTTCTGCCCATGCTCCAAAATTACTTTTCTCCTTTGATTTTTGTATTTTCAAGTCACATTAGAGTAAATATGATAATTAGAGTCTACCTTCCTCCAAGTATATTCAAAATAATTTTTGTCATAATGAAAACATCAAGTGTAAGAGAGAGGCTGGTTTTCTATATTTTTCAAAATGCCGTTCCAATTATTTGTACATCAATTATACCACTGTTTGTATGTAGGTTCTAATTTTTGGCTTTATGATTTTAAAAACAAGATTTCTCCCTTCCATTTCAATGTATTTTAATTTTGAGAAAATTACTAGAATGTAGCTTTACACACATATAAAACTGTCTCTGGAAAGATAATAAATATATGAATTAAGACAGATGATTCATTTTTCATGACCAAGTCTACTCAGATACCATGTTTCAGATTAGAAGAGGTCATTCAGTGAGCATTCATTCAGGTGAAGGAAGCAAACGTATTTCTAATTCTACCTTTTTCCCTCCAATATTAGGGTTGTGTAGTATTTGGATGGACAAAGGTTGCTGCCAAAGTTAATTAAAATGCTGGGTAGAATATTCTTATATATTGATAATGACAAGATTATATGAAAATAGTTTTATGAACTTTCCATGAAAACTATGACATTTTTGACAAATGGATTAATGAATACAAAGAAAACTTGAAAGCTGAAATCATGCAGTTTATATGTGACAAAGGATGATAAAAAATTGCGAATTTTATAACTACTAAAAATTTATATTACCTTACTAATTGTAGGTTGAGTGAAAAGAAAACTGTTAAGAATCATCAATAATATTTTTAAAAATAAAGAAGTTTTGCTTATAAATAGCTAATATTTTTCTTTTTCATGGAAATTATATGAAATTTATAATATGAAAGGTTTGACAAAGACTATATAACTAAAGTGTAAAAAAAGACAATTATAAATGTCTGTTAGACAGGTAATTAATAAAATTACCCTATTTTATGGGTTGTGTGAGTTTGGTTAACTTTTAACAATTTTAATGTTAGTGATTATTTTTTTTCATTTTAAATAATTATTCACTTTTTGGTGATTTTTTTTTTGTAATTTTATAACCTTTTCCTCAAAAACAGCCTTCTAATTGTAGAAAATTTAGATGTTGAAAAAGGCTAGAATTCATGGAGGCAAAGCAGTAAGAGGATGTTAGGGATGCTTGACTGTTCATTGTAATGTGTGCTACTTCATACAGATATGTTCTTGTTACTACTATTATTTATGTATTAATCCAAAATGCCATAAAGACCATGTTATACCAAATAAGATGTTACCCACAATGAAATTGTAATGACTAAGAGTCTCAAAAGATATATGATTTAAAATGTTTCTTTTTTTTTTAATATCTGAAGCTCCAAATAATGCTTTCTCATTCAAAATTGCACTTTAGATAACCAAATAAAAAGTTTTAAAGGCCATTTCCCAGACCAATGACATCCTTAGGTGATTAACCAAATCTAACTAAACCACTCTGAAGAGGCTACAATTTCCATTAAAATGCTAGAGTTGCACTATCTGCAACCTTTCCAGAGGGAGAAATTTGCTCTGTCTCCCACCCATCTCAGTCCTTATGAAAGTGTCTTCTTATTTACTCTGGAATATGGACAATGCAGTAGGTGAGTGTTCAGTTCTCCACTGACGAATTTAAAGAAAAAGAGTCTACATCAATAGTTCTGTGTCAACTGGTTCAATCAATAACAGTTGCTTGAAGGAAAATGTTTCTCAGATCAGATGTTAGAGAATTGTCTTCAATCCTGCCTTAAACAGAGGGACAGGAGGACTAACTAAACTGCCAAGGGAGATTAATTTTCTAATGCTGAGATTTAAAGATAAAGTTTTTTTTTTTTTTTTTAATAACAGGAGGGTCTACAAAATAACAGCCTACAATAGATTCTGTCAGGCATAACATTAGATGTTTAGAAGTGGGCTCCCCAGGAGCAAGAGGAAAGAAGGGATACTTATATAATAGAGGACAAATGGCCACAATACAGAGGCAAGGTGGTATCTATTATCATAATGAATGACAAGATTGGAATGACAAAGCTAAGAAGAATGAAGAACCCCGTGTCCCCAAGTGCATTATAGGTATGTAGCCAAAATAAGATATTGCTTCATTTATATAACCGAACTTAAGAATAAGAGATCATGTGATGGAGAATAATGACCCCTATAAATTGACATGATCTCTTACCCATTTCCAACCATGAACCGGTTCTCATACTTTAAACTCATTGACTGAAGGAGAAGCCAGATCTTAAGGAGCGACAACATTGCAACTATGGGAGCTGTCCATAGAAACGGGTACCTTGTCTTTCCTCAATGAGATCCAGGACTAGTTGCCCACTGCACTAGAGAAGTGGAAATTTAAGCATTTTGTACACTGATAGATACAGGGTGAAAGTTTTCACTGATAACAGGGGACTCAAAGTATCATCATGGCTCATAGCTTAGTCCTTCAACAGGAATTTCCTTCTATTGGAAAGAACTAACTTATACAAAATTCATGACCCTTCTGTAGAGACGGACCATTTCTAGCTCACCCATATAGAAAATCAGGGAATGCAAATATCAAATCTCTGCTTCTATTCTAAAAGTTTAAAATTTCCCATGAGAATAACCAAGACTTCTGTTGTAATTGCATCACAGCTTTAATTCTCTATCTGCTTCATCCTGTGTCCTGTGTGATTGCTGTTTGTTCTTTTTGTTCCCACTATATCCAACCATAAAAAAGCAGACCAGAACTGCGAGAGTATTTTTGACTTTAAATAAATTTAGACGACTTTAGTATTAACTGTAATAGATCTAAAACTGATAGTATTTTGGAGGGTGCAAGTTGACCAGAAGACTTTTCAATAACTGAGACTAACCACACAAGCTAAGTATTTAGAACAGGGGCAGCAAACAGACTTTCAGAGCAAAAAATGATCAATGTTTTCTGTTGCACCAGCATCAGCTTGTTTCATGTAGTGATGAGCACCTGGTTCTGCTGATAATAGCTTGAACCAAATTAATGCTGGACCTGTGCAATCAATTTTAGTCTTCTTTCTAAGACATTGATTCTTGTTCACTTCACTTTTTCTACCTATTGTAAATGGTTAGCTGAAATATTTTTAAAGTTCTTGACCAATGAAAGAGAATTTGAAGATTTTGTAGGTAGGTAGGTAGGCAGATAGACAGACAGATAGATAGATATAAACAGGAAGATATATAGAGACAATATACAAATGAATTCTAAATCAAACTGTAGAGGTGAGCCACAGGAGTTGGAAGGCAGTCTTGCAAAAAATGAAGCCAGTATAGTGACTTTAGTGTAAAAATTTTTCATAGAAAGCTATTCACTTCTGTATAATGACATATGATTCAAGCTTGGAGAACTGTAAATGTCTAGGAACTTTGCATGGTTTATTTTTAAGACCTACAGAAAATGTACAAAATATTCATTGAAAACTTCCAAGTCAAAGCACTGCAGAGGTGCTATTAAGACCCAGAAGTACAGGTTTCATAAGGGCTTGCAGAGCATAATGGCAGGAACATGCTGTAGTTTCATACTTCTGATCCTTAGATTATAGCTCTCGAAGGCACATGGAATTAAAATCAATGACTGATATTTGTAGCGCATTGTATGACTCTCTTATACGCAAGCTTTATATACACTTTCATTTACTTTTTGAGTTTATAATACTAGAGTCAAATACAAATTACCAATTCAGATAAAATAAGTCACATAATTGACCATAATTTGCCATACCACATTTTAGACTCTGAAAATATAGATTTTTTTTCACATCACCAATTAATTCTGCCTCTTTTCCTGCTTCTGCTAAAATGGCAGTTACTTCCTATGAATATAGAGGTCTAGAAAAGGAACAGCAATTATCTTAGTGTTAATGGAAGTTTTATCCTGTTACTTAAATAAATAATAGAAGATGTAATAATAGAGTATTTTAAGCCAAGTGGTTTGAAAGTCACTTCAAACATCTCCATTTTCCAAATGTTCTATATGGGAAAACATCCTTATTTTCAAAGAAGAAAAAATCCTTATTTTCCTCATCAGCTTCAGTTTTATTTGTTTTCACATTTTAAGAGAAAATATATGAAATTTTGACCACAGTGGATAGAAAAACAAAGCTTTATTTATTAGCATATTCAGCAACCAGTCACATTAACTTTGTCTTCAAGATCATATAATCCTGGTCTGGTACTGTAGTTCAGTGGTAGAGCACCTACCTCATATGTGTGAGGTACTGGGTTTGATCCTCAGCACCATATTAAAAATAAATCATTAAAGATTAAAAAAGAAAATCCTAAAACCCTGGACAAAAATTCAAACTCCAAAGTGTCACTTCTCAATATCTTCTATCTTTGACTCAAATAGAGAGTAAATAGATCTAATGAAGAGAATCAGTATATCCTATACATAATTATGTTTTAATCCACTGTGTTGGCATTCTGAAAAGAAGTTTTAAAAGTTAAAAAAAGTAAATGCTGCAGGTGTTGAATCAAAAACATAGTCCCTGAATTCAATCCCTGTTACCACCCCCTCCAAAAAAAAAAAAAAAGACAGATATCAAAAAACATAATACCCTTTGTTATTTACAATTTGGCTCCTTCTCAGGTGTGTGTTATAAGTGAATGTGGTTGAAAACCTTCTGTTCAATCCCAAGATTTTTAATGGAAGAGTAGAAGGAAGGAAAGGGGGAAAGGAATTGTAAAAGAGTGGGGTGGGGAGAAAAAGGCAATGAATTCCACTTGGAGAATCCTCAGGGTACTTCACACTGTTATACCAGGATTATTGAATTTCAATCCATCTTAAGTCACTAATCCAGGGTCATGTGTTTAGTTAGGTATTTCTGTAATTGTCTGAAAAATTCATTTCGGGACAAGTATATTCACTAAGTTATTACCTTTGTTGTTGTTTACCACCATAAATATGCAATGCTCAACTGTATCTGTGTATTTGAGGGTATGTAATTTTCAAGTTTTAATGATGAAAAACATAGCAGGGTCAATATAATCACTAATCATGCATGTTTCCAAATAAATTAGAGAGTAAATTTCAAATGTCTAACCAGGAAAAATGATAGTTAAGGAAGGTGATGGAACAATTAATTAGTTTGATGTAATCATTTCACATTTTATACTTTCATGGAAATATCACATTGTACCTCATAAATATATATATTTTTTCATTGATAATTAAAATACTATCATTGATAAGGTTACATAATAAATGATGAACTAAAACCATGCTTAATAAAAGGTAATCAATTTGTATTAATAAAGCAAATCAGCCCACAGATTCCCTCAAATAGCAGGATCTCACCAGATAGTCCATATGCTCTTTAATGCCAAGAAAGGAAATGAAGAAATCTTTTATTGTTTTGCTGGTTTTACCAAAATAAAGTTTTTTTCATCTTCATAAATAGTAATAAACTTCACAGATTTTAAAGGTTTTGTAGCCCAGTATTACAAGATTTCTCATAACAGTTATCTTGACTTTTGAAAAACAAAGACTAGTATATCAAATAGCCCTATTAAGACCAATGATCAAATGGTAGGGGCAGTTTCCGCTTACGGATTGACTCCACTGATTTCAACCAGTAACTCAACATTATAGACATGAAAATTTTCTCTATTATTTTTAATAATATAAAACAAAGTTTTAAAAAATTGTCTAAGTACATTAGTCAAAAAGTAAAAATTTAAGGTTAAATGAGAAAATGCAAAATGTAATTATTTTATGGTAACATTAACTAACCTTTATTGTTTCAACTGCTAATTGACTATGTTAGTATTATGTATACCAAATTGAGCAGTTATTTTTCTTACTGTTTTCTCAAGTAGTAAATAAAATAAAGAAAAATATAAAAGCCATTTTCCACCAGGGATCCCTTACAGTTAGCAGCAAAACCTATCAACAAGGCCACCCACTAGAGAGGAAATTTAGAAGATATGCAAAATCTTAATTCAGATTTAGATTTTCTTGCAAGAGTGCTGAAGACTTTAGCATTGGTAATAGCATTATAAAAGAAAAGAAATAAAAAGATAACTTTTTCTAGATAGTCATTGAATTAAAATATGAGATTGCTGTAAACAAAAATAATACAAACCTTCCTACCAAGCAGAGTGACAGTTTATATTCTAAAATATGTCACCCTTTTATTTGAATCTAATGTTGTTTTCCTTCTACCAGCAGGATATCATAAAGCTCATGATTTTAAGGATATGTCACATAAATCTAATCTCATATTTCTTGACTTCTTTTTCTCTTTTTCTTATCTTCTCAAACTAGCAGGAAATCTTATAACTCCTTACTGTTCTATAACCTATAACACATTTCATAAATTACTCTGTAAAATTGTCAGTCAATATTCCAAGTGTATATAACGTTCCCTAGGTATTTTATATATTAGTGTCACCAAGTGAAAGCCATCACAGAATTAAATGTGGAGCTCTAAACTAAAGTTAAAACAGTTTTAAGCAAAACTGCATTCCTTAACCAAAATCCACGTTTGAATAAATTCAGAATGATTATTTTTCAGTAACTTTTTCCCTGTGTCTTATTATTCCATATTAATTCAATATTAATGTTCATGTAATATTTCAATATCAACACATTTTTCAAAGGTTAAAAAATATAAGTAATGTCACCAAGGGAACACATTGATCTGGCTGAGATTACTTCTGAGTTTTTGTAAGTAGGGCCAATAAATGAGCAATAATGTGTTACTAGAGTTACCCACAAATCTTTTGCCAGTTTCTCATTAATAAAACTAGGAAAAGAAAAATCATTATCTATATAGCCATGCAGTGAAGGTCTTATTTATGTTAAATTTGATGCTTATTAAAAAGGATATACATTCTTGCTTCCAATATGAATCATAAGAACCCTTGAGAGGCTTGCTTTGGGGAAATTCAGATAAAGGACAATTAAATAAAGAATCACATGAATACATAGTGCAAAAATAAGTTCAAGGTAAAGTTATGATGAACACTAAGTTGCATAAATCTTATTGCTTACTTGTATTCAGTTATATATTCTGCTTTGAAAATAGTAGTAAAAAGGAGTTGATATAGATATACTTTGCTAAACTTTTATTATAATTTTGAGTCCATCACACTGTTTTCATCAAGTACCTATTGTTGAAATTTGCTTGGTCTGGCTTAACAAAATACCATGGTTTGAGTGATGGAAAAGAACAAATAGAAATTATTTTCTCATAGTTCTGGAGAATGAAAGTCCAAGTTAAAGTATCTGTAAGTCTGTTTTCTCTTAGGGCTACCATCCTTAGCTTGCAGATAGTTGTCTTTGGAATTTTTCTCTGTGGACTTGTGCATTTCTTGAGTCTTTTTTTCCTATAAGGGGGCCATGTTAATTTTCTGTGGCTGTGACAAATACCTAGAACAATTAACTTAAAAGGAAGGAAGGTTTATTTTGTCTCATGTTTCAGTCCCTGGTCACTAGGCTGTGTTGTTTTGGACCTGTGGTGTGCCCCAACATGAGGTACAACTTGGTTGTAGAACATGGCAGAAGAAACATATTCACTTCATGGTGGCCATAAAGAAAATAAAGAGGGAAAGAGTTTGGGTATCTGTGACATTCCCTTCAAGGGCATGTCCCCAGTGATCTAATTTCCTTCTCCTAAGCCCTACCTTGTTATGTTCCACCACCTCCCACTAGCACCAAAGGCTGGTGACCAAGCCTTTTATAGTAAAACTCTGGGGAACTTTCATGATCCAAACCATATTAGATATACATCATATTAGAGTAGGGTCCCTTCCTTATGACATAACTTAAGTTTAATTATTCCTTGAAAGGACATTTCTCCAACTCTCAGTCACACATGGGTTTAGGACTTCAAAATGTATATTTGGGAAAACACAATATCCATGGAACTTAATAAGTGCTTTTTTAAAATGCCATGGAGTTTAAAGACCCTTAAAGCAGGATCCTGCATGATATGCCAAAACAAAAATATCGTCAATATAGACCAACTCTAGATGATTAGGGAGCTTTGTTTTGTTATGATTTGGGTAGAGGAAAAGATTAAACATTTTATAGTAACTGGAATTTCTATTAGGCTTCCTCATAACAGTATTGAATCTTATCAATCTGGGAGTAACATAAGCAAATTATCCCTGCTGTGAAAAGATTGACTAGTTCTTGGAAATGACCACTGTGGAATCTACTTCTTATACATAGCTTGACTATATTGCATAAAATGCATAAAAAGATGCAATAAATGTATGTCCAGTGATGCATATTTTAGGGAAAACATCTTTCAAGAATTACATAATTACCATTTCACTGATACTTTCTTGCCACTCTTATAATAAATGACAGTGTTAAATGGAAATTGCATAGTGATTATGTGGCATCTTCTGTAACATTTACAGCCATTCATAAAGTATGAATTGATTTATTTTTTCTCTCATATACTAAAATTAAGGAGCCAATGTTTCCAGGTGATAGCAATAAGAAATATGCCAAAGTGGCACCCATAGATGCATTCACACATATACACACAGATATTAGAAATAGACTCTAGTAGAATTATTTGAAAGCATAAAAGTTTACTATAAGTCTGATGAATAAACAATACTATATAACAAGCCATGTTCTAAAATTACCTAACATAGCAAGATCAAAAGTCAATGCAAAAAGACAGTAAGGTTTGAATAATGTTATATTATGAAATATTCAGTATTGAAAAATGAAGACTGCCTAAACAAGGTAGAAAAAAATTAAGTCAAAAGTACATGGTCCAGGCTGGACATGGGGATGCATGTCTATAATCCCAGTGGCTCGGGAGGCTGAGGCATGAGGATCACAAGTTCGAAGTCAGCCTCAGCAATCTAGTGAGACACTAAGCAACTTAGAGAGATTCTTTCTCTAAATAAAATACAAAATAGGGCTGGGGATGTGGATCAGTGGTTGAGTGCCCTTTGTTTCATTCTTTGGTACTCCCCCAAAAAACTACATGGTTCAGAATAAAAATCTTTATAACAAGTTATGAAAATATAATTACCAGAGAATAATAGATCTACTTAAAACTGTTACTGTGCTTTTAATAGAAGGACTTGATCCCATGTATTCTATGCCTTTAATTATTTGCCTCTGGGCTTACTTGGAATACATCTAGAAAGTCAGTGGTAGAGGTTAATAAACAGTGCATATTTACATGAGAATAACAATATAAATAAATTATTCAGCTAAATATTAGATCATAGGCTATTATTAGGATATGGAGATATAAGATGTATAGATTTATAATCTACTCCTAATCATTGACAAGTACAATCATTAGGTTGAACCTAAAAAACTGTCAGTGCCCAAATAGGTAATCAATACCATTCTTGACCATTTATATTTAACTTTTGTAATCTTGAACCCTGCTTCTGTCAATAGTATTTTTTATTAGTTGTTCAAAACATTACAAAGCTCTTGACATATCATATTTCATACATTTGACTCAAGTGGGTTATTCAGTAGTATTTTAAAATAGTTGTATAGTAACCTGAAATGGAAAAAAATACAAATACATTACAATATTATATATTAAAATTCAGCCTATGGTTGAGTGGCCTTAGATGTGAGAAATATTTTTTATTGAATAGCCAAGATATAAAATTAATACTCTAGGGTATAACTCAAGGGGAAATAATTTTCATTTTACATTTTATCAAAAATAGTGTGCATTCGTTATAAAGGAAAACAGAAACTATTTGGTCTTGAGGTCAGCTTCATGTAATAGATATAATTCTCATGAGACCAATTTATTATGTGAAAGTTTTTGGTTCATTTCAAATTGTTGGTACAACTTTTATTTATTAAGTTGTCTAAAGTAAAATTTCTACTTAAATGCTCAAAAGGTTTTTATTTATTGAGAGCACATGAGTAATGCAGAATTTGTATAAAAGTATCTGTATGTTATATTATACCTGAGACTGAGATTCTTTGTCCCCATTGTTTTTTGAGTTATCAAAGAAAACTTACATGCAGTAAAACTAGTACTTTGTGTAGAAAATTCTAAGTACTATAATAAAGGCATGTGATCATGTAACAGTGACCCTGGTAAAGAGAAAGGACAGATAAATTCTCTCACTCTATGCATTTGTGCAGTTAATTCCCTCATCTATATCATCCTTTCCCTATAACTGACATTATTTTTACCCTATATGTCTGATGTTTCTGAAATATCAAAAAACTAAAATATACAGTGTGTAGCACTTTTGAATATCTTTATTTATTTAACATATTAGATTTGTGATTTATAATGTTGTTGTATTAATATTGCTATCCTTTTTATTGCTGAATAGTATTCCATTATATAATGTGTCACAGATTGATGGTGCATTTACCAATTTAGGGAAACTTAGTTTGATTCCAGTTTTTGCTCTTTTTAATAAAGTAGTTATAAATATTAACATATAAAATTTTTTACTGTACACATTACTTGCTTGTTTTTCTTATGTGGACATGTTTTTATTTTCTTAATAGAAGTCATAGAAGTGATATTGCTGCACCATTTGTACCAGACAGAGGTCATATGTATATAAGATTTTATAAGAAACTAAGAATGTATTTTTCATAGTTTTGCACTTTTCCCATTATTTTAAATTAACAATCCATTGTATAGAGATAATAAAGATCATATATGCACAAGTTTAGGAGTATTTAAAATGAAGGGGGAAATAGATACTTCAAAATATTTGTGGGAGGTTTTAATATCCTAGCCCCAATTATGGATATATATATTAGACCAACAAGTATATCATCAGGTTGGCAAAAACTTGAACAACATTCTCAAAGAGCATGACTAAGTGGGCATTTTGATCACATCCTTCCCAGCAACAGATGCATTCCTGTTGTCGTGGGTCTTTTCCTTAACCACCAGGACACGCTGGGGCAGGGACACTGAGTCAAGACACAGACCCTGGGAGCTGGTGAGAGCAGACAGCTGTCAGACCTCCAGCAAGCTCATTTAATGTGGAAGAGGTTACAACTGATATAGGGTGCATCCTCCAATCATACATGAGCAAGCAGGTTACCTAACATTTAGAGACCAATCATGTTATGATCAATGTAACCACACTATGAGGAATGTGTAGATATTGCTACGTATCAGAAGGCTGTCTGGAAGGATCATTGTCCCTATGAAAAGGGGACCTTATGAATTGGGGGAATCATGCCCTGAGGCCCTTGCCTCTGGGTTCCCTGGCAATGCTGATGTCAATCACTGAGGATGTGGTTTTGCTCAAATGATTCCCTAAAGCAGAGTGCCCCACCCTGCAAGTCTGCCTGTCAGGCCTGTATGAGCATAGGTTGTCCTAGCACTCTGAGCTGCTAGTTGCAAGCTGAAAGTTACTACCCCCACACATTCCTCTCTCTTTTACATAGAACATTCTTCAGATGGGCTGAATGCAAGGATGCAAAAATATAACTCTCCAAGGAATTGAACAGACATTTCTCAGAAGGAACTGAACAGACACTTCTCAGAAGAAGATATACAATCAATCAACAAATATATAAAAAAATGTTCAAAATCTCTAGTAATTAGAGAAATGCAAATCAAAACTACTCTAAGATTTCAGCTCAGTCCAGTCAGAATGGCAGCTATTAAGAATACAAACAACAATAAGTGTTGTCGAGTATATGGGGGAAAAAGGCACACTCATACATTGCTGGTGGGAGTGCAAATTGGTGCAGCCAATATGGAAAGCAGTATGGAGAATACTTGAAAAATTGGGAATAGAACCACCATTTGACCCAGCTATCCCATTCCTTAGTCTATGCTTAAAGGACTTAAAAGCAGCATAGTATAGGGACACAGCCACATCAATGTTTATAGCAGCACAATTAACAAGAGTTAAGCTGTGGAAGCAACATAGATGTCCCTCAGTAGATGAGTGGAAAAAAGAAAATGTGGTATATAAACAAAAGGGAATACTATTCAACATTTAAAGAGAATAAAAATATGGCATTTGCAGGTAAATGGATGGATTTGGAGAATATAATGCTAAGTGATGTTAGTCAATCCCGCCCCCCAAAAAAACAAATGCCAAAATTTTTCTCTGATTTAAGGGTGTTGATTCATAATGTGATGGGGGTGGGCATGGGAGGATTAGATGACCTCTATATAGGGCAAAGGGGAAAAGGGGAGAGAGGGGAAGGAAGGAGATGTGGGAGTAGGAAAGATGGTGCAATGAGATGTACCTCACTGCTCTAAGTCCATGTATGAAGACATGAATGGTATGATTATATTTTGTGTGCAACCAGAGATATGAATTTTAATACATTCTGCTGTCATATATAACAGATTTAAATTAATAAAAAAGAAAAAGAACTCAATAAATTTAAAAAGAATTAAATTCTACAAAATATGTTTTCTGACTACAATGATATTAAGTTAGAAATAAATGATGGAAATTTAGAAAATTTAGAATTTAACATTTAGAAAATTTTAAATTTTAAATTTAGAAAATTTAAAATCATGTGGAAATTAAGCAAGACACTGTTAAATAACCCATGGATCCCAGATGAAAACACTCTGGAAATTAGAAAAATATTTTGAGGTGAATGAAATGAAATACAATATACTAATACTCATGGTTTACTGTTACAGCAGTGGTGAGCGGACAATTTATAGCTGTAAACAACTGTAGTAGAAAAAGATTAAATATCTTAATTTGTTATCTCAGCTTTGAATACAAGAAATTATATAAAAAATTAAGACTAAAGAAACAGAAACAAAGAGAAATGTAGTAGAAATGAAGGATATATAGAACCACAAATAAGAATTGAAATTGAATTAAAATTCTTTGGTGTAAATGAACAACAATTCTTTGGTGTAAATGAACAACATTGATACACTTTCAGCTAGACAGATGATAGAAGGAAAAGAAGAGAACAGTTAGACTGATAGATAGTGCAAAGAGGAGAATATTAATGAAATCAAGAGAGAAATATTTATCACAACAAATACTACAAAAATCCCTAAATATTGTATAAAAAAGAGAAAGTTCTTTGCTGTAGTTTTATGCCACCAAAACAGAAAACTAATGATATGGAAAATTTTCAAAAATACTCAAAATACCAAAACCGACTGAAGAAGAAATAAAAAAAAATAGAATTAATCTACAAGTGCAGAATTGTAATTAAAATTCATTTTACAAAGAAGTGTCCAACTGAATATATTAAAAATAAATATGCATTCCCCAAAATTGTCTCAGAAAATAGAAGACAGAACACACTTCCAAATTCATTCTATGAGATGAGATTTTCATTGATACCAAAGCCTGAGACATCACAAGTACAGAATACTAGATCTTATAAATACAGCTGCAAAAATCCTCAGCAAAACTGAGTCCAGTGATACATAAAAAAGAGTCACATATCAAAACCATGTTGTATATTATAAATTTTATATAGGTATGCAAATGGAATGTGTGTTTGTATGTAATTCCAAAATCAATTGATGCAGTATATCATGTTTATACATTAAAAGTCAAAATCCACATTATCATCTTAATAGATGCAGAAAAAGAATTTGACAAAATTCAAATCCCATTTATGATTCCCACTGAGATGGAGAACAAAGCAGGCATGTATGTTCTCCTCACTGTTTTCATATTGAATGCTTTTCTGTAGGTTTTAATCAGTATTTTCAAGCAAGAAAGGGAAAAAGAGGCTTCTAAATTAGAAAGTAAGAAGTGTCTTTATACCCATATGGCATAACTTTCTATAGAAAATCTTAAGAAACACACACAAACACACATACACACACATATAAGAAATAATAAATGAAATTAGTAAGGTCATGTAGTACAGAATCAATTCACAATAACCTAATTATAATTCTACATAATATTAGCAAATAATCTTAAAATGGAAGTAAGTAATCAATTTCATTACACATAAGTTAAAAAGAATATTACAGTTAGAAATAAATTTAATAAAAGAATGTAAAGACCTGTGTATTTAAAACTCTATAATATTGCAAGACAAATTAAAAACATAAAGAAATGGAAATAAGGCCATTTTCCTGGAATATGAGAATCAGCATGATTATGATAGGAATCGTCCTTTGATTTGCTGCTGGGATGATTATTGTAGGTATCATTTTTAAAAATTACCTAATTTATTTATTTTAGTTAGGTACATATGACAGTAGAATGCATTTTGTTTCATTGTACACAATTGCAGCACAACTTATCATTTCTCTGGTTGTACATGATATAGTGTCACACCATATGTGCAGTCATATACATTTACCTAGGGTAACGATGTCTTTCTCATTCCACCATCTTTCCTGACCCATACCGCCTTCCCACCATTCCCTCCCCTTTGCCAATTAATTTTTTCTTTCTAGATATACATGAGAGTAGATTGTATTTTGAAATATTATACACACATAGAATAAGTATAATTTGTTCAAATTAGGATCCCATTATTGCAGTTAAAATCAGCATACTACAGTGACACAGCTCTCAATGTTCATAGCAGCTCAATTCACATTAACCAAGCTATGGAACCAACCAAGGTACCCTACAACAGATGAATGGATCAAAAAAGTGGGGTACATATATACTAAGAAATATTACTCAACCTTAAAGAAGAATGGAATTATGGCATTAATGGATGGAACTGAAGAATATCATACTAAGTGAAATAAGCCAATCCAAAAAAAAAAAAAAAAAAAAACAACAAAGGCAGAATGTAGATGCCATCATAGCTATTTAAGAAACGTCCAGAGATAGGGTTATTTAATACTTCTGAGAATGTTTGTGAGTGTGCTTCTTGAGATCAGCACTTGATTCCATGCACAGGTCAGGTAATCCACACCCACCTAATGTGGATGGTTCCATCTAATTGCCTGAAGGGCCTAGATAGAACAAAAGTAAAAAGGAAAGGCAAATTGTCTCTTCTTTGGAGCTGTGATAGCATTCTTCTGCTCTTGAATATCAGACCTTCAGGTTCTCCAGCATTTAGACTCCAGACCTAGAACAACAGCCCTTCAAATTCTCAGTTCTTTCACCCTCGACTGAGAATTATATCACTGGCTTCCCAGGTTTTGAGGCTTTGAGACATGGACCAAGTCACACAACTGGACTGTCTAGTTCTCCAGCTTGGCCTCTTGTGGGACTGTTGAGTTCCCATAATTGTATTATCCATACTCTAATAAAACTCCTTTCTCTCTCCCTAAACTAACTCTCTCTCTCTCTCTCTCTCTCTCTCTCTCTCTCTCTCTCTCTCTCACAACACAGACACACACACATACACACACAATTCTCTCTCTCTCTCTCTCTCTCTCTCTCTCTCTCTTTCCTGTTTCTCTGAAGGACCTTGACTAAAAGTGTCAATCAAATCTTTATAAGAAACCCAGAAGTCCCTATTGCAGGAATTAAAAATCTAATCCTAAAATGTATGTGAGAAAGTGAAATATTAATAAAGGAGAACAAAGTTTGCATGTACACACCAAACTCCCATGTATATATGTGTTATTTTAGTAAATTAAAATAATTGTGCATGTATTATTGAAAAAAATTATATCTAATTTCATTTCTACTTTTTGTACAACTTATAAAATCAAATTTTAATGAGAATTTTAATACTTAGGGTTTATGATCAAAGGAAATAAAAAATAAGACATATACATAGATAATTTAAATTGAATTATTTGGTTTAATTGCTATGGAAATTCTATGAAAAAAATTATTTTCCCAATAATCAAGAAACTATTTTCAACTAACTATACATAATTTTTCTGTAACTTTGTCTTTCCTGACACTTCTCAAAACCAGCTTGAGTGTAGAAAAACAGTATACTATATAAATTATGCATTGATAACAGGTATTAACTGTGATCATCATAAATAAATTCATTGATATTAATAACTTCATTAAAATACGATGAATGTCAACACTCATCACTAATACACACAAAAGAAAGCATTTTACTTTGCTGAATAATTGATTTCAAGGATAATTGGAATGAAAGGAAATAGGTAAGAAATTAAATTTTAGATTAAAATGACAGAATTTTCAACAAATATATTTGATTTTCAAGTTGAGATTACAAAATTAAGAATAAAAATACTTATTCCTATAATTAAAAATAAAAATACTTATTCCTATAATTAAAAATAGAAACTTTTCCCTATCCATGCATCTCAATTAAATAACCATTTCTACAATAGCTTCATTAAATTACTCCTAATGCAGGGCATTCAAACCTTTAAACTACTGGTTTCCAAATATTAATGTATTTATATTTTAAGAAATCCTCATTGCTCTTTACAAAGTATCTTCTAGTAGTGTAAGTTAATAAGAAGTAACAGACCAAATGAGGAATATTTTGTCTGATTTGAGTATTTGTACCTTTACTTCTGAACATAAAGTGAGCTCTGAGGGTCATATCATAGATAATTAATGACCATTATTGAAACAATTCTCTTAATATTATGGGAATTTTACTTTTATTTTATAATTATATGCTACTTTGATTTAATAATATTGGATAAGGATGCAATTACTAATTATATTGTTAATAAAGTTATATCACCAACAAACTAAGAACTGTTTGCTTCCCTTTATTCTTCTTATATGTTAGTATTTTATGTTGATGTTTTTGCTCCCTCTGATGTCTTCCAGTGTAAACCTTTTGCACATACTCTGGATGTTGTTAGAAGCTACCAGAATGTGAATATTTTTTAGATGCAGTTTTTCAGTTTTGGTCTAAGTTCCACAGGATTCAAACATATATAATTTCAGGATTTAGTCTTGAATAAAAATGCAAGAAGAGCCCTATACGAAAAGACGTGTGCTATGTAGCTATTTGTATGAGCTGCACTGTGAAAGTCATTTTAAATTTAACTATATGGCATCGGATTGTGAAATACACTGGTCCATGAAGGCCTTTTACGGAAATAGGAATGAAAGGAAAATATAATGAGTCAAATACTTAAGTGATCCCTACATAAAAACATCTCTGAGCTCTAATTCATATGTTTGATCTTAATTGTACATAACACAGAAATGTATTTTATTTTATACCTCTTTAACCTCTTTCCTAAGGAAATATAAATGCCTTGCTTTGGTCCGTTATGTCATAAAGACAAATAATAACATTATTTTTAAAAACATGTATTTAGATAAACGTGCCAATTCAAGTCTGACGTATTTTTTAAAAATAAAAATATGTGTGTGTGTGTGTGTGTATAACTTCATCTGTAAAACATGATCAGAGATGAGTTTACAGATGGCAATGAGTATAAACTAATTCAAATCCATCAAGATTTTTCAGTTGTCATTAAACATTGATGATGAGTTCAATAGAAATACAATATTTGAATTACTTCACACTCAAGAAATAAATAAATATTTGAATTACTTCACACTCAAGAAATAAATCTTTTTTTAATTACAACAAATAAATTTTTTAATTACAACAAAGTGTGTCTGTTGGGTTTGTATTTCATCAGAGCAGAATGACCTTCAAATACAGAAAATGCTTAAAATAAAGTGGAAAGGGTCTACAGACAATGTTTTCCCCGTTAAATAAATGGCTGGAACTGACTGATTCTTAATAGGCCAGCGTTCAGTGAGACCCCAGAGTATGGAGAACTGGCAGAGTCTTAGGCTGGGGTGGGGGGGGGGAGTGTGTGGATTGGCTAATCATAAAGGCTCTTGGCACTATGACTTCTATATGTAATGTGATAAAAGTTATGGCTGCTTCGATGATGGGCCTGTAGGGAACAGCTTCTTCATGACTTGTCTGGTATTTTGATTTTGGTAATGGCTTCTTGGGAAACCTGCTAAAGTGAGCACAAGACCTGAACTAATGTTCACCTATTTCTCACAATCCAAATGAGACTTTAGCCTTGAGCTGACAGTTTTAAAAGAATGAAATCCTTTGGATTGAAAAAAAAAGTCAACTTTTCCTAAAAGTAACTTGAAAAAAGGTCTAGCCACACAAATTTGAAATTATTCAACCAGTCCATTGCTTAGCTAATTAAAGTAACATCTTCAGGCAAACTATAATTTCCCACTCAAAATGAGATGAATGAATTCAATGATTTGAATTTCAATTTATCTTGTAATTACACCTCATAATTTCAGCCAGATACTGCATAGCTTTCTTTATTTGTACAGTAACAGTGTGTTTCATCATGCAGCCCACCCGCATTAACACAGAAAGTCCTTACAGTGATTCTGTAGCTGTACTCTAAAGCCAAATAAAGCATGCAATTATGATGAAAAAAAAAAAAACTTTCTATATGCTTGCTTGGGTTTTAACACTGAATTAAATAAAAAGGCAGCTTACCCTGAGAAATGCAGTCATCTCTGTAGGAAGAGAGAGAAGTTTTACAAAAAGTAATGCATTTTTATTGAAGCAACTAATTATGGATGTTGTAACTGGTACTTGTGTTTTCAACAGCCAATTTTATAGACTCTCTGTCCAGTAAAATCCAATTTTCAGATTTAGTTTGCAACTGAATTTTTCCATAAGAAAAACAAAGTTAGTGTTAGACATAGTTGGAAGAGATATGAAGCTTACCAGGTAGAAAATAGGAGTATTTTAAACAATGGGAAAACATTGTTTTAAACAATGTTTAAAACAGGAGTATTTTAAACAATGGGAAAAAATCAATGTATAAAATGGTCAAAGCAGTTATCCAAGCTTATATAATGAATTACTTAAGACACAAGGGATAAACAGTAAACTTGTGATCCTCAGTAGATGCTATGCTCTAATTGAAAATGTTTTCTTGATAACTGTGTCATGATTTACCTGCCAAATATAAATGGAAAATACAAACACACATTGAGCAAGGATTTCTCTGGCAAAATTGTCTAATGAGAGTATTTCTATTATTCAGTCACAACTTCTACTAGTTTCAAGCTTTAGTTTTATAAAATTTTGATCTTCCAAATTTACTTAAGAGTTGCCTGTGGGGAGAAAGAAACCACACATCTACAATCTGATTCTTGAGAAATGTGCTAAAAACATACATTGGAGAATAGACAGCTTCTTTAACAGTGATGCTGAGAAAACTGAATATTCATATTTAGAAGAATGAGCTTAGATTCCTGTCTCTCAACCCATAGAAAAATCAACTCCAAAAGGATCAAGACCTAAGTAAAAGACCAGAAATTCTGCAACTATTAGAAGGAAAAAAATTAGGGAAGCACTTTAACCCATAGGCACAGGAAAAGACTTCCTGAGCAAGCTCTTAGAATTCAGGAAATAAGAGAAAAAGGCAACAAATGAAAAACATAGCAAAGGCAGTGATTTACAAAACAAAAGACAATAGACAGGATGGGATAAAACCTTTGGCAGCTCCTCTTTCAACAGAGGGTAAATATCTATATTATATGAAGCATTTTAAAAACTCAACAACAAAATAAAAACAATCAATAATGGGTAAATGATCTAAACAGATGATTCCCCAAAGTGTAAGTACAAATGCTTTACAATTATATAAAAAAAATGTTGAAAATATTTAGCCACCAGGGAAATGCCAATGAAAACTATACTGAGATTCCATCTCACTCTGTCAGAATAGCAATTATCAAAATTACAATTAGAAATAAATGTTTTGGAAAAAAGGAATTGTAATTAATTTCTAGTGGAAATGTAAATTAATATAGCCACTATGGAAATCGGTATGGAGGTTCCTCAAAAAGTTAAATATAGAACTACAGCATGATTCAGCTTTATCACTTCTTGCCATTTATCTAAAAAAAAATGTAACATTAGCCTACTTTAGAGATATATGCTTACCTATGTTTATCATAACACAATTCAAAATAGCCAAGTTATGAAATTAGTCTTGATGTCCATCAACAGAAGAAGGTATATTTACACAATGGAGTTTTATGCAGCCATGAAGAAGAACAAAATATATCATTTTCTGGAAAATATATAGAACTGGAGATCATAATTTTAAACAAAATAAGCCAAATTCAGAGAGAAAAATACCATATGTTTTCCCTCATACATGGATATTAGAAGGGAAAAAAATGGGGGGAAAAAGACACGATGATAGTAGAAGAGTGACCATAAAAATATGAGAAAATGATGGAGAAATGGAGCTAAAAAAGGTAGGAGGTAGTATTTGGGAATAAAACTGTTTTTGAGGTACAGGGGATTGAACCCAGGTGTGCTTTACCACTGAGCTACAGCCCCAGTCTTTTCATTTGCCTTTTTTTTTTTTTTTTTGCTACCAGGGATTAAACTCAGGGGTGCTTAACCACTGAACAACATCTATATATATATATATATATATATATATATATATATATATATATATATAAATAAAATTTAGAGACAGGGTCTCGCTGAATCTGGGTGAATCTGGGTTTGAACACTTGATCCTCCTGCCTCAGCCTCCTGAGTTGCTGGGACAGGCATGGACCACCCTGCCCAGCCCCAACCCTTTTTAAAAATATTTTATTGTGAGATAAGTTCATGCCAAGTTGTTGAGGCTGGGCTAATACTTACCATCCTTCCACCTCAGCCTCCAGAGTCCCTAAGCTTATAGGTATGTGCCACTGTGAAACTGTGTTTTCATATATGGTTTGAATATGACACAGTGAAATGCAGTGTTCTCTATAACTGAGATGCACAGAAAAATAAAAAAATAAAAAAGAGTTGGCAACTGGAAAACTGTGAAAAATTTTAGATGGTGAACCCGCTAGAGTAGGGTTCACAAAGCATCAACAGAAATGTATCTCTTGAAGGTAAAGAATACAGAACATCAGAAATGGATTGAGAGGGAACATGAACTGGCAGATGTCATTGTAAACAAATTAATTTCATTGGACCAACTGCCGCAGTCCGGCTGCAGCAAAATAACCGGGGGGTGACAAGCAACTTGTGTACATTGATACAGCAGGAGTGGGAGCCATTTATTGTAGGACAGGAGGGGTATATATACATTACACACAGCTTATCTTAATTAACATAAACTAGATACAGCAGTCAACCAATAAGGAATCTCCACACTTAATGGCTCGCTGGCGTTATTTCATAAACCACTCCCTCTGGCAAAATGCCACATGCCATCTTGACTTGTTTAAAGACCCTAACAACCAACAGGGGTAAGATTCCACTACACATCATACAAAAAAGTCATATTTGTAAAAAGTAGACTTTGGCTTCTGGTTTTGTGGCTGCTGACAAAAAAAAGAGCCTCTTTGAGTAGAGAAATTGAATTATCCTACCTCACCTACAGCATCAAGAAACATGATGTACAAATCCTGAACTTATATACAAACCATTCAATGATGAATAAATAAAGAGAATTAGCAAAACATTCCTATAAAGATAGAAAAAAAGAACAGGATAAAATGTAAGAAAAATTCAGAAAAGAAACAGAATAACATGTAAGAAAAAAATGCAGAAATTAATAACCAGAAATTGTCATTTTGCAGATGAAAGGTAAAACAAAGTTTTCTTCTTAAATTTAGAATTTTTTAATCAAACAATTATCTATATGGAAGAAGACCATGAAGTTGAAATGCAGAAAATCAGGGAAGTGGTTAGCAGATAGTGGGAGGAGATAAAATCAGAGGTGGCATCATTCAGAAAAATTGTATACAAAAAAAAAAATCACCAAACTTATTATAAAATTGAAATCAGTATGAGAGCAAATAGCCTATGTAAAATGAACATATAGCATAGCAAGTAAAAATGGTAGATAACATGAATTTAAAAATAGTTAAAAGACAGAAGAAAATGGGGATAAAGGGACTTTGTTTTTACACAGAATGTCTGGGGGTAATGCTGTGATAGTCAATGCACAAGTATATTTATTTATCAAAACTCACAAAAATGCAAGTCACAGAAAGTAAATTTTCTAAAGTTAAATAAGTCCACCACAATGTTGAGGAAACACAAGATGAAATGTGGATGGTAATAACTTTATCTAATTATAATTATCAGGAGGAAGGAAGGAACTAATCCAAGTAACTATAAAAATATCTTTTGATTAGATAATTTATTATAAAATCAAAAAAAACTATAAACATTGTACCCTAGTTTATGAATTTAGCTTACACATGAGGTACTGATTTGCAGCTCCAAAACAACTTTACATATATTCTAGCTTTTGTCATAAGTGTAAATACATTGCACATAATGAGAGCCAGGTATCTACCTGAGAAAGTAAGAAAGGGAAATGAGTGCTAAAACAAACAGTTTTGCTATATCTGAATCAGAAATATTAAAGCAAACTCGTGCTTATTTTAATATATTGCAGATAGGGCTACGTAAGAAGTATAGATATGTGCATATAAATAAACTGGTATACATTTATATATTTCCAGTATCGCCCATCAAGTCTCAAAACCGTGGCATCTTCTCAGCATGGGACACACTTGGTAACTAAATCTTAGACTCAAAATATCGTTCTGCAATCAAAGGAGCTGGGATTTCTTGGAGATATAGCTGCATCTATATTTGTTTTGGGAAAGATGCAAAGTGAATCTTTGAACATATTGCGGTACTAGGAAAAAATGAGTGAAAATAAACAAAAAAGCCAAAAGACTAAAACAAAAGCAAAAATCCGTATGGGGTATATGAAAGAACATAAGAGTGTACCAGCAAGAGCTCCTAATGGTCAAAGCCAAAAGAACTTGAGCAAAAAAATAAATGTTCAAAAAATTAATTAAAACATGCATAATAAAAATATTTATGAGCTCATATATACAGGATTAGAGGATTATTTAAATAAATAAACTTGGGTAGAGGACACTGTTAATTGCAAAATGATTCTAATTAATAAATATACAAAGAATGAAGGAAATAGAAAATCATCATCGCAATATAATAGAAATATGGTGCTGTCAATATTCATTGATGAATGCTAAAATTGTGGTGGGTGGCTTAAAGAGAACCTGGGTGTCTGCATAGCCTCAAAATGTCTCCTTCTAAATATCAATTATTTATGATAGTGGTTTGAAAATATAAAAATTATTTAATGGTTCCCTGTCCAGGAGGTGAAACTAAATTCGCATCCCCTTGACATTCTCACCAGGTGTACTGCCTAAGGAGGATTTGGCGGTAATACTGTCTTCCAAGGCCACCCTGAATGAGGCAGATGTGAGTTACCAACCACTTCCAGCGTTTGCAATCAAATGTTGAGAAGCCTATTCATAACACAATCTTAAATATTTTCTTCCAATTTCAGTACAGAAAAAAGATGGTCATGTGAGCACACCTGTGAACCGAAGAAGAGTGCAATAATAGTGAGAGGGAGGTCTGGGCTAGTGACTTGTTTGACTTCCTAGTGACCTTTTGTCTTTCTGGTGTTTTATTTTCCCCAGTGTATTACATGAATCCTATAATGTGTAAATTTTTTTTGTCCCCACTTAACCATATGCCTTGGTGTTCCCCATAAAACACACTCATATGCTGTTGATTGTATGAGCACATCTCATGAAGAATTCTACAATTGGTTACTCCATCAATTCCAGGTGCTGGTAGATACCCATTAGAAGATCAGGAATAAGAAGATTTGGAGAAGATAAAGCCTAATAAAATAATATGTTAGAACTATTTGTGTACTAAATATCTAACTGAATATTAAGAATAGACTTTCCTTCTACCTGTATGCAGAACAGAAGGAGATTTCAATTTCTAAAGTATGTTATTTGATGAATTACAATGAAACAACAAAATAGAGAATAAAGAGCTCTTGTCTTTGAATATTTTTAAATAGACCTTTTAAATACTGAACATTAATTTAGGTAAGGGGGAGAAGTAATCTATCCCAAGCTCAAAAAATTGACAATAGCTGAGGAGAAAGTTATGCTATTCTGATTTCAATATTATTGAACCTAACAAAATATATTAATGCATTGATTTATAATGTGACATCCCATAAATATATAGTTTTTAATGTGTCAAAGAACATACAATAAATTAAAAAAAAAAAAAGAAAGAGAAAAGAACGTAGTTAGTTGGTACCTTGATCTTGGACTTCCCAAGTACCAGAATTGTGAAAAATAAGTGTTGCTTGGATAAACAGAATGATAGAAGGAGGATTCAAAATTTTAAGGAGGCAAAGTAAACAAGAAGTGGTGATTGACATGAATGGGCTGGGAAACAAGAGAATGGAGGGTGAACCTATGTTTCTAGCTTAAGCAACTAGGTAGAAATTTAGAAAACACAGATTTCTGGTGGGAGCAGATACTAACAGGGTGGGAGATGTACTTACAAAAAACAGCATGTTGAAAAGGAGAATGTTCTGTGTACAAACAACTACTTGACTACATTATCAGAACATAATCTGGGTTGATGAGACAGGTTTCTTTTATAGGAATTGTACCACTTATAAAATTGCTTTTTGATTATAGCTCATTGAGTTCTATAACACTTTTGAGTTGATATACCATAACTATATGTTATATAATATTTCATTTTGAATGAGTGATTTAATTATTAAATCAATATACTATACTCTCATACATACATTACACAAATATCCATATATATAAACACTACATTTTAACTACGTATATAAACAGACACTTCTTTCCACTCCAAATAATTTTATGTCACAGTCTATAGCAAATACCCATGGGAAACCAAACATCATACAAGTAGTGTAGAATTCAGATGAGCTTGCAATCCTCCTTTGGGAAAGTGCATTTTTCAGAAGACATTCACTAGTTAATATTTATTAGTTGATACATGAAATACAGTGCTGTCTACTAAAAAATGTTCATTTTTAAAACAAAATGACATGAAATCATAGCAAACATATTTCTCATATACCATGCATTGTCTCATTGGCAGTTAAAAAAATCAGCCTTATATAAAATAAATCTAGAAGGATCCTTTGGGGTTTTAAACATTCTGAAAAATAAATATAGTCAAAGTTAATAAATATAAAAATATTTTCACCAGGCACATTTGACTTCTTGATGTTGTGATTTAAACTGAATAGATTAATATCTTTTTCCCCATTGATGCACAATAATTATACCCAATAGAGTGGGATTCACTACGCCATTAGATTTGTACATGAACATAATTTGATGAATCTCATTCCCCAGTACCTTTTTCTTTCACTACACACACACACACACACACACACACACACACACACACAAATATATATATCCATACATATATCATATTTTTTCCTTATCCATTCATCTATTGATAAACAAGTAGGCAGGTTTCATAGCCTGGCTATTGTAAATTGCTCTATAAGAAACTTTGGTATGCATTAATCACTGTAGTATCTGTTTTTATATCTTTTGAATGAATAATAAGAAGTGGGACAGCTGAGCCATATATGGTTCTATTGCTAGTCTTTTGAGGACTCTCCATACTGCTTTCTAAAGCAGTTTTACCAATTTATTGTCCTATCAACAATGTGTAAGTGTACATCTTTTCCCATATCGTCACCAGCAATTACTTTGTATTCTTAATGATTGCCATTCTGACTGGAGTGAGATGAAATCTTAGTGTAGCTTTGATTTGGATTTCCCTGATAACTAAGGATGCTGAACCTTTTGTAATATATTTATTGTTCATTTGTATTTCTTCTTTTGAGAAACGTGTGTTTAGGTTTTTGCCCATTTATTGATTGGTTCATTAGATTTGGGGGATTAATTTTTTTGAGTTGTTCATATGTTCTGGATACTATGCCCCTTTTGGAAGAGTGGCCAGCAATAGATCAATTGCTTTTTATTTTACATTAAATTTTATATCATTTTTTTTCATTGTAAAGCTTTCTTTTCAAGGCATATCCATAATCAAACCAAAAATAGAAAAATGTTCATCTCTTTGGCCAGAAATCATTTCATAAAAGTGATTTTATCTTCAAGAAGTTGTTATACTTAGCAAGTTTATTTAATCTCCCTTTAATGAGTGTATAAACTAATGTATAGCATAGAAATTACTATGGAATATAGAGTATTTCGTATGTGGGTAGAAATCTCAGCTTTGTCATTTATTAGCGGCTCAACTTAGGGAAGTTTCTTCTCTAATTCTTACTTTCCTTATCTAAAAACAACAAAAAATGTTTTAGTAGAGCTACAACATAAAGTTCCAATGAAGATATGCACAAAGGACAACATCCAGTAGACTGTGAAACCTGAATCCAGCTGTTGGGCTTTCATTTTCAGTCCTGTCTCTTATAGGTTATGCTTAGCAAATCGCTGTACTCCTGCTCTGTGTGTAATTCTCATCTTGGAAAGAAGTGGAGGATAATAGTATCTTATATTTATTGTATTGCTTATAATTGCACATCAACCAACATAAAATTTTATAGGGAATTTACAAAAATTAAAATTATTTTTCATGTTCTATGTTTAAGAGAAGTTTGGTGTATAAAAAGTACCAGATATAATTCTCATGGAAAGTTCAGAAAAGGAATGATGGACATATGATCACATAGCCATGACAAGCTAATAATCAAACAGAAAAGGATAATGCAAAAAATTTTTTAAATGTGGTAATATTAACCTAAATTTGTAGTTTTCAAAATTCTATATTAATAATCAATATACAGATAATTAAAATTGGAGAATTAAAATTGGTGAATTAAAATTAGTGAATGCATTTTATTGAATGAAATTCAGGAGCATAGTCCATACATTTGCCTATATTCGATCAAAGAGTTTTATAATGAATACTAATATATTATATGTATGGAATATTCATCAAAAGTAAAATGGATATTGGTATATTCATTATAAAAAATTCCACTTTTTATTTTTAAATTTTAATTTGGATATATGATAGCAGAATGCCTTACAATTCATATTACACATATAGAGCACAATTTTTCATCTCTTTGGTTGTATACAAAGTAGAGTCACACCATTCATGTCTTCATACATGTACTTAGGGTAAGGATATCCATCTCATTCTGCTGTCTTTCTTATCCCCATGCCCCCTCCTTTTCCCTCCCTTCTCTTTGCCCTACCTAGAATTCATATAATCCTCCCATGCCTTTGCTCTCAACCATATTATGAATCAACATCTTTAAATCAGAGAAAACATTAGGCATTTTTTTGGGGGGGTGTGATTGGCTGACTTCACTTAGCATTGTATTCTCTAACCCCATCCATTTACCTGAAAATGCCATGATTTTATTCTTTTTTAATGCTGAATAATATTCCATTGTGTAGGGCTGGGGTTGTGGCTCAGTGGTAGAGCGCTCGCCTCGCACATGCAAGACCCTGGGTTCAATCCTCAGCACCAATAAAAATAAATGAATAAAATAAAGGTATTGTGTCCAACTATAACTAAAAAATAAATTTTAAAAATTCCATTGTGTATATACACCACATTTTCTTTATTCATTTATCTACTGAAGGGCATCTAGATTGGTTCCACAGTTTAGCTATTATGAAATGTGCTGCTATAAACAGTGATGTGGCTGTGTCCCTGTAGCATTCTGTTTTTAAGTCCTTTGGGTACATTTTTGTGTTGTAAAATTAACAGTAATTTTTTCTGCAGTCTTCTCTGTAACTCTGTGGACATTATCAGTTTCAAATGTTCTTGTGTATACATTTTAAAGTCTGATAAATGCTATAGTATTTGAATTATTTAAAGCATATGTAATGAACCAATATAATAGATTCTTAAAAGCAACAAAATTAAGTGTGAGGAAAATACAAATTGAAGTACTTAGTCATAAAGATAATTTTATTTCTTTATTATGTTTTTTTATTTTATTTTTGAGATTCACTGTGGAATATTCTTATATGTACATAGGGAAGTTACATCAGATTCATTCCACTGTCTTTAATTTTATTTCTTTAAAAACCATGTAACATTTAGGTAGCTATGTTCTAAATTCTAAATGTTACAAACTTGAAATTCATTTGGTTGAGATATAAGAAATAGAAAATAATTATTTATAATGAATATTGATCATGTGTAAAAAATCTAAGCCAAAGTTCTCACGATAATTCTTTCTCTCTCATGTACTAAGGACTAATGCTATTTTTCTGTAATATTAATTTCTGTAATTGTAGTTTTATAGTTTTTTAGTACTCACTATATGAATAATACAAATTAAAACATTTGCAATCTGAATCATATAATATAAGTAGGGGGATATTAATACTATGAAGTACTAGATGTTTTATTTAAAATATTCAAATAATATCTTGAAAATTAAAGGAATAATTTATATATGTACATATATGTATCATTCTATATATGTGTATATACTATATATGTATTTGTAAAATTATTTATTAATGCATAGTATATGTGCAACACATATAATAACATTAAATATGTACCTGCAGAATTCTATTCTCTGTAAATTAAGCTTAATTTCTCACTAATAGTCAATAACCTTGACTGAAAATTGACAAACACCTACATTAAAGGTAATCTTTTTAAAAATTATCATTAATCATGCTAAATTTAGCCATATGGAAAGGCCATATGGAAAGTGAGATCTGTGACTTGAAGTTGAAAGATGATATTAGTGAAATTCAGATAAATATGGATACACATTCTTCTGTATTTTCAGAGAGGCCAAGGTTTCAACAACAAATATGAATATAGTTCAAAAATAGGTTTGGATTTCTGATAAAGTTTCAAAATATTTGAAATAGCTTATACAGCACATTATATTAAAAATCACCTATATATACATTTATACACAATGATAAAATAATTCCCTGTGTGCCCCAATAAAAATATTCTTTCACAGCAAAATAAATACATTGATTTCATAAATTTAGTCAGCCATGATGGTTGAAAAATATTTGGGTAATAAAAGCTGCTCTCAAACATCTTAGGAAAGATTTTATTTATCCTACTGACTTCACAGAGTTTTTTTGTACTATTGATTCCTGCACTTACAGTGGGTTTTCAGAGTTAATCAAGTGCCCACATAAACAAAGAAACTTTCAGTCCTCCATTTCAGAAAATATAGACTCATGGTTGCCTTCACATTATATGTCACATTTGGATTAATGCATAAATCATTTTTAAATCATGGTACCATTTGGAAGGTGGTCTTTAGAAAGGTTACAAAGATTTCCATTTCCTCAAAAATACTTTCTTCTAAGCATTCTTCTTTGTTATATAATGTGGTATAAGGAAGGTCAGTTAGTGGGAAAATAACATTATTCAAAAAAAAAAAAAAAATCCCCACCAGGCCCTGGAACACTCCCTTAGGAAAACATTATTAGGAAATAAATTAATGTTTCACATTTGTTGCTTCAAACTCTCTGTTTTAATATTGCTTAATATTAAGTAATACTGGCTATCTTCAATAGATTTAATATTCTATAACACTAAAGTTCATGTGCTCTCCTAGGGACCCTTTGTCTTTCTTTTCATTTACTACGTCGGGCTATTACTTGGCTGCATGTAAGAACTTGGACGTTATTTTGCTGTTCAGTTTCAGCTACCAAAGTACTTTTGATCAATACAACTTCCAGAAAAATTAGGCCATAAAAAAGCAATGTGTTTAATAGAAATTTTTTGTCATTACTAAAACTTTCAGCTCAAGTACTGAAAACTAGAAAGGTCTCAACCCTCTCTCACACTTGAAGTATCTTCAGCATGCTTCTGCTTGACTGTTAAGTACATGCTGCATATGAGCACTTAGTTTATCCTTGAGGAAACACATTGAGTCTGAAGTTATTTAATATGACCATATAAATTTCTATATAGGTATTTCCACTTGCAACTTGAAGTGTATAAAATAATGAGGCAGAGCTAACAGTTTGATTTAGTGCCTTCCTCCAGAAATATCTCTGCCTGTAGCAGAGAAACTACGTTTTAAAAAACAGAAAAGAGGGAGAGAAATTCTACACATCTATGAACTCTTGAAGTATTGATTTACGTCGTCAAAGTTCCAATAAATAAAATTCTAAGTTATTTATACAATAATATCTGATTAGATACTTTCTTAAAGATATTTTATGCAAAATATTTGACAAGAAGACCTACTCTTTACATAATTATCTAGGCAAAGTGTACAAAGGTCATGGGTACAAAATCAGAATAATCATTTTCAACCTTAACTCAAAAATTTATGAGAGAAGTTCGAAATGATGATACACAGGTTTCTTTGAGTTCACATTGTAGATCTTAATAAGACCATAACTGAGTTGATCTCTGCTCTTAAAATAAAGTAACTCATGAAGACATTGGTGCTGCATTTTTATAAGAATACTATAAAAATGAGTGAGACATAAGAGGAAATTTATTCATAACGCAGGTCGTGACCTGTAGAGGTTTCAGAGAGGTCAGCACAGGTAGCCTCTTTCCACCTCCTACAGATCTAAGTCTACTATAATGCTATTTAAGAAAATGCCAAGAGTACACCTAGTACAAGAATTTTGTTGCATTAGAGATCCCTAAGACAGAGGAGCAAAACTTGGACCTGGATCATTGCTATAGAACGTCTTTTTTCTACCAGTAGGTGGATTTGTCTTTCCTTATAGTCTGCAAGACAGTGAGTGTTCTCTAGTAGACAATGATGAGTTTCAACTCAGGCTATGTTTCAATATTTATAATGAGGCAAGCATTGCTCAATGAGCCAAGTATTAATAATCTTTTTCCAAGTCTGTTCGACATATGAGACTTTTGTCTTCTTTTTTTAATTATTTTTTTAATCAAGATATATGAAACCCGAAGGGGAAAATATTTAACTCAAAGTGATTACTTCCTAGAGCATTCTCAACATCCTAGAAGTTTCTGTCATGTCCCTGCCTAGTCAGAGAAGCCAGAGCTAAAGTTATTTCTGACTTCTATATCTACAGATGAGTTTTGTCTGTACTTTTGTCTGTACTTTAATCTCTCATAAATGGAATCATACAGATGTGATCTGTGTGTTGGCTTTTTTTTTCCTCATCAGTGTGTGAGTTTCATCCATGATTTGTATTTAGCAGTAATTGCTCTTTTTTATTGGTTCACAATGTTCAATTTTATGAATGTACCATAATAAGCAAATCCATTCCATTGAAAAGCAATTTGATTATTTTCATTATCAAGAATTAGGAATACAGTTTTATAAACATCCTTGTACACATCTTTAAATAGACATATGGATTCAATGCTCTTGAATATATTGAGGTGGATTTGTTGAGTTGTAGGATAGGTGCGACTCTTTAGAAGGTATTGCCAAAAACTTACCCGTAGTGCTAATTACTTTTTGTTGTTTTTAAAACTTAGGTTTGAAAGTTTTCACTGTATCTGCTCTTATATTAGGATCATGATAGTAATTGCCTGAACAGAGTAAACCTTTTTGTCTGCACTTTATTCTTTCAGGTGAAATGCTTCATGATCACTAGTTAAGGAACAGGTCAAATTATATATATATATATATATATATATATATATATATATATATATATATATATATATATATCGGAAGTATTACACAGCAGAGGATGCTATTAACAGATTTTCTTTCTCTTCTCAGGATTACTTGACTTTCAGACAGTTCACACAGTTAACCATTCCAAGGACAGGCACCAAATATCTGTTTGTAAGGAAGAGGAGATGATTAGAATTAACATATAGTGGAGGGTTATATGGCTGCAGGTCTCTGGACATTCAGAATCCAATCTGTCTTTGGGAGCAGCATTCAGAATAAAGGGGGTGTGGTGAAACCTTTTTGAAGATGTTGCACACCAGTTACATCCTCTCACAAAATATGAGGCGGTAGCACAAATCTGTTGTAATAGTCATATCATGGTCTGACAAACAGAAAAACTGAAAAAGGTTCAAATTAAATAAATTTTCTTTGTATTATCTTTTTGCTATTTCGTACTGAAATGAACATGTTTGGTAGGGATTATCAGACAATTCAAAGTATATTTGCCGTACTCTGACAAGGTATCCTAAATTTGTTCTATTCTAAGCTTAAGCTGTAGAGACATTCTACCTCCAGGTGGTATCATATTAAAATAAAAGGCTTCATGTGGTGTACTAAGTTCATTCAGTTCTTCTAGGATTTTAACATCAGAAGTTCTAAATCAATATCCTTTATATGTTTCTACAAAGCAATCATCATTCAATAATGACAATTGAGTTCCCTTTTAAGAAAAAAAAAATACTAGTTTGATTTTTTTAATAATAACTTCCAAACACTAATCATCATCTCTATCTTTCCCCTTGGTCTCTACTTAAGGCCTTAGATTGAAAGTATAAAATTATACTCATCTTACTTATAGATAAATTAATATATCAAATACTATTGCATCCCTGTTGTATCCATGGAAATGTTGTGGAGCAAATAAATATGAAGAGAGTCTATTACATTTATTCTTTAATATTGAAATATCCTTTTCTTATATAATGCATACTCTCCTAGCATTGTTAGTTCATTTTAGTATTCTTAAATTGAGAAATATAATGTTTCTGACATTAACTATTTAAAAAATATATCTTATAGAATGTCCCACATTCTGAATCTGTTAAGATATTTCTTCATGGAGTATTTTTGTTTATTTTGCCATATTTCCTGTAAGCTGGATGTTCATTCTAGAATTTGAACATATTCTATATAAATGTTTTTTTCAAACACTCTGCTTAGTATATTTGCTGTACTCTTACAAGGTATTGTATTACATAAGAGGCAGAGAACATGAGGTTGCCCCATAGATCTTAGCATTTTTAGCTATATTCTCCCATTATTAGGACTAAAAATCAGTTAAGTGATACTGTGAATTCATTTGACTTTGCTGTTCCCAAATTATCACTAGAAGATTTGGGGTTTCATTGTGAATCAAGACCACTGTCATTTGTGAACTGATAAAAAGAATCGCACACCCACATAAATCAGAGACACAGACAGAGATAGTGGTATCTCCAATGCATTTCTCCTCTTAATAAGCAAACACTTCTGGTCCAGAATTAGAAGTGGACTCTCTCAGTAAAATTCATAAGTCACCTCACACAGTAGAAGTTACACAACATTTTCTAAGGAGACAGGCTCATGATTCTATAGAGTCTAATTTTGTTTGTTATCAATAATTCTACAAAGATATTCTTCAAAAAGAATTCCATTGAAAAAGATTCTTATCCTAGCAAATATCACTAGTTATTTTACTAGAAAGTCTAATTTTTAGAATGTTCACCAGGAGATTAAACCTGCTTTTTCTTCCAGGCAGTAATACAACCCTTATAACCCCCCTGACCCCCAATTATTTAAGTATTTAGGAGACAATTGGACTATTAACCAATTGCTTTAACACCTCTCTCCTCTAATTACCACACTACTGTTTGTTGTGATTATCTAATTCTTACATTTTGTTATATCTTTCTCTTTTTATTATTAATATAGACATATAGACTTTATAAGTGAACATGTTATAATCACTTGCAATAACTTTTTTTTTCAATGTCCCAATCCTCCCCAATTTGACCAGTGGAAACTATCTAAAATTGCTTCATGGCCTTTTTACATGACCTCATTTGCATTTAAGGACTTTCTTACACCTTTTTTTCCTCTACTTTCACAGAATAAAACATTTCTCTGAAGAGTTCTCAGTCTTTTCATGTGAAAGAAACTCATGGTTCTGGGTGAAATTGCATGTAAGTCCTACCAGTGAACACAAGTAAGCATTATGTATCTACAAAGTCTATATGCTGACAATTTACATTCAAATTTAATATTATAGAATTTTTATACTTTTAAATTTTTATACTTATATCCTCATTCTCTTTTTTTGTGGAAACCTTGCATGATGATTGATTTTGGATGCTAACTTAACTGGTTTAAAGAATACTCAGACATCTGGAAAAATATCTATTCTCAAAAGTTTCAATGAGCACTAATCCCATTCCTTTTCTTCTGAGAGAGAAATCAAGTGGATTTCTTTTATCCTGGAATGACTGGACTGCTCCAAGTGTCCTATAGGTTGTTTCCAGGGGTTATTGATGAGTAAGTTGGTGGACCAAGTGGAGAAGATCATCCCTTAATACAGATGGGTGCTATATAATCAGCTTTTTTCATCACTTATAGATTTAAAAGGAGGAGGAAGGCAGAATTCTTGCCCTTTCGCCTCCAGAGCTTAGAAAACATTCTTCTGCCCTTACACATCAGAATCTGGATTCTCTGACTTTGGGACTCTGGAACTCACACCTTTGACATTAGTGTAAGAGTTACATTCTCAGCTTCTTTGTTCCTAAGGCCTTTGGAAATGAAATGAACTATCCTACCAGTTTTTCTGGTTCTCCAGATTCTGGATTGTGTGTTGAATGACTTCTCAACACCCACACTCATGTGAGCCAATACTAATAAATCCTTTTTCCAACTTCTCTCAGTACCCATGGGGGCATGTCTCTCTCTCTCTCTCTCTCATACACACACACACACACACACACACACACACACACATTCTGTTTCTGGAGAACTCTGACTAAAACACTTTAATTCCTAATAGAATATGCATGCTTTGTCCTACCAGATATATAAAGAAGTTTCAGCAGATATGTAAAATGACTGTACTGAGTAGTAATTTAAAATCTACTGAAATCAATCCTTTAGCAGTTCATGTTCTCAGAATGTATTCATGAACTATATAGTAAAAGTTATTATGGTACAAGTTACTTGAATAATTCTTTTATCTGTATAATTAGATTGACAAATTGATATGCAGTCAGGTTTGTTTTGTTGTTGTTGTTTAGTTTTTACTTATATTTTTAGTAACAAGTTCTATAGCCACTTCTCTTGAGTTCATATGCATTCTGACCTCAGGCCACTTTCCCTTACATGCAAAGTAGTTGATAACATATACCCCCAAATATATTCCCAATGCGAGATTTTCCTATGTGGTTGTTTTAAAAATTCATTCATGACTTTATACTGAGGTTGCACTATGTCTGTTAAATATTACAGCTTATATTCATAACCAAACTAATTTAGCTGCAAACAAAACCTATGCATCTTTTTCCTCTTTCAGCTTACTACAGGAAATCTACATAAAGCTATAGCAAGGAAATAAAGATATCTGTTTCTATAAATTTATGGGTGATGGAGTTTTCCAGGATGCCTGCTTATGCAGCTGTCTTGGCCTTCTGGTCCTGCTCATCCTCTATTTGTGATGTACTACTTCCATCTTACTAGAATTGTAGGTGGACACATCCAATATCATTACTGGACAGATCTGACCAGACTCAGCTCAGGATGAGCAGTTCTTGCTGCAAACATTTGGTGTCACACAGAAGCTATAACATCTCTGCTGTAGTCCAGTAGTATGCCAGGAGTTTTTTTTTTTTTTTAGAAAAACAAATAATTCCATCCTGCAGAAGCAATTGCCTTGCTGTAGAGACCAAAAGGTCTTTTTCATGATTCTGTCATTGGTCCTTATCACAAATGATAAATTATATTTTTTCCCTGACACTTTTAATAACATGGAGTCTGCTGTCTGGTTTTTCCACATGACTGTCCCTCTTTGTGTTTTACTTAACAGTTTTTTTTTGTTTTTGTTGTTGTTCATCCAGTAAGCCAGAACAGTAGCCCAGGTAAAATGGTTACATCAAAAATAAAATATACTGAATATTGTGTTTCATTTTCTATGGATAAAGGCACAATATGAAAATTTGTCTTTTATTTTGTTAGTGATTTCCTATAAAAATTCATCACCATTGGGGACCCTTTTCAGGTTTATGGAGCTTTCTTTCTCTCCATGTGTCTCTCTCCTCCCTGATTCTATGCCTTGTCAATATTTACTGTTTTGGTCTCTCTAATGTTCCAACTCAGTCTCTGCAATTTAGAGTTTCTCAGAAGAAACTTTCTGGATTCTACATATCTTTACTGTATTCTGGTGACCCCTTCCATGTGGAATCTAAAAAGTTGATCATATAGAAGACAAGACAGAATGGTGGTTAGCAGAGGCTGGGGGAAAAGTAGGGGAAATAGTCTCTTTTTTTGATCTTGTGTGTAAACTGGTATGACTATGGGAGCTGTACCCATAAAGAAGCTGTCTTAATAGGTGTATAGTGTAGCATGTGGAACATTTTACTGACAAAGGAAATGTGGGTTCATTTACTTTGACTGGAAGCAGGGGAATATCAACAACCAGAATGTTCTACCCATAAGGTAAAACATTGTCCGTGATTATTTGGTCATAGTTTCCTGTGGGAATCAAATAATTTTACTGTCTATAGAATACTATTTGAGGCGCTGGGGCTGTAGCTCAGTGGTAGAGTGCTCTCTCTTGTTTTATTGAAGATTTAGTTCTGAGCCATTATATGAATACATATTTTATCTCTCTTTTTTTCCCTTTTATCTTACAAAGCTGGCTAAAATTTGGTATTTAGCTAGAATGTATTACTAAATATAATTTAGTATTTATATATCAAAAAGCTCAATGGTATTTTACAGGTGTAATTAATATAGCCGCTGATGGCCAGGATGACTTTTGAGACTCTCTTTATCTTGAGGACAGTATGAGAGCTTCTTCACTTTTGTAGAAGACACTTTTATGTGGAAATATATATAGACTTACCCTATTGCATAAAAGTTCACAGCATGTAGAAAGATGTGAATGTACACTGAATGGTCCAAAAAAGTGGGCTATTCTAGTTATCAATATATTGCTTTTCAGTTCTAAACTCAAGCCTCTTTGTTTTTTTTTTTTTTTATGATAATGAACCTGAGACTCTGAAAATTGCATTTCTCCTTTGTTAACTTGATTCAGGCTTTGCTCTGCCAATCAAGGCTGTCAAAGACACTGCATACCTAGATGAAAATTAGGATAATGTAACTTCTTTAGTTTTCCATTGTTTTCAGTTTGGTAACAAGATTATTGACATCCAATGGGTCCTGAAGACCTTCACCACAATGGTAGCAATCTTTGTTATTCTGATACCAACATCTTTCAGGTACTTTCTTAAGAGTTGCAGTGGCAGTGAGTCTCTTGATTTAATGCAGAAATACTTAGAAATGCTTTGCTTCACCACAGGACTAGGCAGTTTCTTCTTATGACAGAAATACTCTTTCAGAAGTGGTCTGAATCAGTCTTTCAGAACCCTTCTCTATAATTCTTTATTTCCTCATCATTTACTTTTTTCTTGGCTCTAGGTATTGAAGTCACACTTTCTGTAGTTGTTCAACTGCCAAATTTGGGAGGAATTCTATCTATTTTTGTAGTTTAATAAACTTTTACGTAGATAACACATCTCTATATGAAATTTTTCTGTTCAATGTACTGTTAAAGTTTCTGTCTCCCAGCTAAACTCTGTCTAATATAGACTTTACTTGGATCATAATTATGCCTTAAAGTATTAATTAGGGCTATTTACTAGTATTTCTGGATCTCATTCTTATAAATACACGTTAGTATTGTAGGAACAGGGTAAGAGATAGGACAAAGGAGAGAGATGAAAATGAATTTCCTATTTCTTATTCCACAAAGAGAATACTCTCATCAATGAGACTATAAAAATCAAGACTGTGGATTGTGAAAGGGAGAATAAGTCACAAATAAAAAAGGGGGAAAATGGAAGGCACACCTAATGGAAGTGATTAGATATAATAATGATTCTTTACATAGATTTCCCATCTATCAATTAGTACTTACAAATGCTCAGTTTTTCAAAGATGCTTTTCTACATAGTCATAAGTGCTCATGGTTATATTCTATAAAGCATGTTTTTTAAAAGAGCTATCAAACAAAGGATGAATTCATGAAAATATGTTCACTTATTACATAAGCCAAAATACTAGTATATGACAATTTTTATTATGTGTCAGTGGAATACATGGAAAATGAAAAATTCCTGTGATAGAATAACTGAATAAGTAGAAATTAAATCACTCCTGAGATTCTAAGAGACAGTCAGTTTCTCTTCTCTCACATATGCCACCCTCCCATATCATGATATAAAAAGAAAAACTCAGAACTTAGCAATTGAAAAAAAATACTAGAATAATTTCCACAAAATGGTGTCTGTTTTACTTCAATTCTTGAGGATTGAAAATTCTATGTTAATATAAAATGAGGTGTAGTTTATATCAGTAATAGAAGTATTCTATGAATATGTCCAATTTATCAAGAATAGTATATAAAATGATTCTAATCATCATGAATGAAGTTTTTTATTATGCTACATAATGAAAAGTCAGAATATGAGTCTTCTAATGATATCAATGCAACAAAGTAGTTCTAGTTCACTGAATATAAAATTGAGAAAAAAATCCTAAATATCTGAAAGAGGTGTATGAAAAAGAAATGCTAAAGGTGGCCCCAAAGTCCACTAAATTATGTAGTAATTAATTTTAGATTTTTAATTTTTAGAGGAAATCATTGTTGAGTATAAAACTACACTCGTGGGAGCATTTATTCTTTAAGTATCACTCATATAATTCAATAGAAAGGGTGAGACACACCATTACTCCATGCATATTTAACTTAATGGGGTGTTCAATAACTTATTGAATTTCCCCCAAATCTTTTTTTAAATGCCACTTATAATTCTCTATGTTCATGCACAGTAACAAAATAAAAAGCTATACATGTCAGAGATCCAGTACAGAATAGGTTTTCATTTCAGGTGGAAAGTATTTGCCTTCTTGCTACTCTACTAAGCTTAGCTGTGCAAATGCTATTGAATGAAACTGGAAGTCCTTGGACTACTCGTACAGTGTTGTCGATTGTTATTGATTCTCCAAAAGTGTACTATACTTCTCTTGGAAGATCTATGGTATGGCAGTATAAAGAAGTTAAATACAGTTATATGTATATGTGTGTGTATATATACACACACACATTATATATAAAATATCATTATGCATAATTATACATTGTATTTGATTATAATGACATAAAATTAAATGATTATTTGGTTGCTGATCAAACTATTAACAAACCCGAAAATTATCTTTCTAATTTTCTTTTATTAGAGAAATTGGTAAAACTTTTTTTTTCATCTTTAAAGTTTGTTCTTTTTAGATATACATCACAATGGAGTGTATTTTGATACATTATACATGCATGAAGTATGACTTATTCTAATTAGGATCTCATTCTTGTGGTTGTACAGCATCTTGAGTTTTACTAGTCAAGTATTCATATATATATATACATAGGAAATTAAATTTCTTCAACATAGCAATACATATATAACAAATATTCATTATCTGTTATCTGCTGATTCTTCTTCTAGGCAATTTATACTGGACAAGAAATTCATAACAAAAAGGAGACTTGCCTTCAAAGTTTTATTATAAATATTATAATAATATCAAGAGTATCAGAAAGAGAAATATCACCCTGATTAATGGAATTTCCAAGAAAATCTGAGGAAATTTTTTTTTCTAAAACATTGCATGCACATCTAATGTGAGTAAAATTTAAAAGTGGGAGAAATTGATGTTAAAACATATAATATACCTGGGTTAAATATGTACTATAATCAAGGTACAAACTCTGGAATAGAGAAGAAATATACAACTAATGTACTAAAGAACCTTCATAGATGAGATTAAATTATTATCTAAATATGAAATACTATCATGCAAATTTGAATGTTTAACATTCTTTTCTTTACACATCTGAGATAAAGGAGAGAAAAATTCTGTTTTCAAGAAACAGAATTATAATTGTCAAAAATCATGGAATTTTTTGGGAAAGACTGTTGAGAAACTGCTTTTAGGAGAAGTTCAGAATAATAAAAAGTAAAGGCATTGAAAATGTGCAGAATATGATTGGATATGTTAAATCTGGCTTCTACTATGAATGAATAGATGTATAGAAATATTTGATGGATAAAATATAATTTTATATATTCGTTGTGGAATTAATAAAAGTTTTTCCAGAAAAAAATAATGGGAGAGGTAAGAAACATAAGATAAAGTTTATATTTATTATCTGTAAGTTTATTTTTAAATATTTTTTAATATCTTTATTTTATTTTTTATGGTGCTGAGGATCAAACCCAGGACCTCGCACCTGCTAGGTGATCGCTCTACTACTAAGCCACAACTCCAGCTCCTGTAAGTTTATTTTTTTAATATATAAAGTAGTGGTTCAAAATGTGGAAACATAGTCAGTGAGATTTTGAAAGGTTTTATGAGAAAGATAAAAAATATTAGAAATACAATGCTAACATTGATGTCAAAGTATGAAAAGTAGCAAAAGATATTATGTGATTGTCCAATAAGTATGGAATATATTGAGTTACACCGAATCCAGCAGGATATTTTGATTTAAAGGGTACAAGGAAAATATTTCAAATTTAATCATATTGTTAATCTCCAGGAATAGACTACACTATGCATGATTCCTAAAAGTTTTAGATTATGTCAACTTTTGTTATAGAAACATCCAAAGAACATTATTTAGAAATATTACACTTGAACTAATAATTTATATTAACTGAAATGATCAAGAGTGTTTACAGCAAAGTGAGGTGACTATAATGAGAAGAAAGAAACCCATCCTGTGAGCTTTCATCTTTTCCACCTTTCTTCCTAATAATATTTTAGTGGTGTCACAAGTGACTGTCTTAAATTTTAAATATTTGATAATTCCCTTCTCCCTAATTATCTTAGTTCTTACATGTAAAGTTAAATGAGCTTTTAGAACATGTTTGAATATGTAGAAAAGCAACACTTCCTATACTCTGAATGGGATCAATTTACACTATATTGGTATCATTTTCTCTTCTTAATATGGAAGAGTAGTTTGGGGCCAACTATGCTTCCCCTGAGAAATATTTTAAAATCTGGATAACATTTTAAAATAATTTGTTTAAACACATCTGAGAGCCATTGAAGCAACAGAACTAGAGAGCCAAATTTGCAATTCGGAAAGATCTTGAGACATTAACTGATGTTTCAGCCTCACTTTTTCTCTAGTAGCATTTGCAAATTCTGGGCTACATTGAAATACAGAGGGAAAAAAAAAAAGTAGAACTTTGTATAAATTCATGGGACAAGAGAGACAAAATAAAAGGCATATGGAAAAAAGATCCTAGTGAGAAATAAGGAATTTGATCTTGACATGCTGTCAGATTTTACATTAGGATATTTCCCAAATTTTAAGCTAATATGCTGGAAAAGAAAACTAAAAATAAAACTGCACATACTCTCCAGAAAACAGACAGATTTTTGGGAAACCTATTGCACTAAAGAAACAAAATTTATATAATTCAGAGCTCACAGATTTAGGAGCCATGTGAAAATGATAGCATTACAACAGTTATCTAAAACAAAATGATTGACAAAACTTTAATTAAAAGTGCTATCTTGACTAACTAAAGTCATCAATCAGTCTTTAATGTACCAAATAAATGGCAAATTTTCAAATGAGGAGGTTTAAAATACTAAATATGAACTGTCCAGCATTCAAGCAAAAATTAATAGACAGGCTTAGTACTATGTGACTAGAACATAAGACATAAAACTTCTAAGAGAAACACCCCTAAAATAACTATGACTTGCACATCTAATAAAGTGGAGGCCAAAAGATAAAATGAAATAACTACTAAAATCATAATAAAATAGAAATTTATTTGTAAAATTCTTGAACCACTTTATCAAATCAGATATGCAAATGCCCAATAAAAATCTAGGGGCATGACCGAATTTGATAATTATGACAGAATCACAACTTGTAACAACAGTGATATTATTAAAAATGTACTTATCTGGAGGGAAACATGGCAAGTATGATTGTGTTACAATTAAGTACTTCAGCTGACCAAAAAGAACAATTAAAAGACAAAGAGAGGGAGAGTTGGAGAAGATATGTTTAAAAAAATATGTGAAAAGGGATGTTATGTACACATGTATTCCTATATGTTTTTCTATATACTTATACTCATTTGTAACTATATATATTCTCCTACAAATACACATATATTTAGATTTCTACATGTATTAATATTCCTAAATACACATAAACATACATTCCAAAAAATAATAAGAAAAAGGCATATGATTCAACAGAAAGATGAGCAAAATACTTTAATCAAATACTTTATTATCCATTCAATACTAGCTATTCAAATGGCATGTGCAGATATAAAATAGTACTCAGCACCATTAGTCATATGATAAATTAATATAAACAATCAGAGAAATCAATGTAGTAATGTGATATTATTATCTACCAAAATGACTATGATTTAAAAACATTGGTATCATGTTTTACTGAGATCATGAAGCAAAGTGAATTTACACACTGGTTTTGGTTAGGTAAAACTATTTTGGCAAAGTGGTAGTCTTTACTTGACTTGAAGAGATGCAAGTCCTGTGACCTACAAAAGCCATTTACAATAAAAAAAAATGAATATGCATTAACACCAACAGATAGAGACAAGAATAAGGTAAGGTCCATGAATTATACTAGTTGAACTTTGAACTTCTTTTTTTTTTTTTGTACCAGGAATTAAACCCAGGGGCTGTTTCCCACTGAGCCAAATCCCCAGGCCCTGTTTTTATTTTCTTTATTCTTGCAATACTATTGCCTCAGCCTTCCAAGCTGCTGGGATCACAGGGTTCACATCCACGCCCAGACTAGTTGAACTTCTTGAAACTATAATATGATCCACTAAAATGGATAAAACTGTTGGCATACTTAAATCTTTGGAATTCTGTTTGTTAAGAAAAAGAGATGAGCTCTGGCTACTGACAATATATGAAAGAATATTCCATAAAATACAGAATTATACAAGCCAGACAGAAGAGTAATTTCTGTATGACTTAATTCATTAAGCTCAAAATCAGACAAAATGTAAGTTTTCTAGAAGGCGAGGTCGTGCTACCTTGGAGCAATATGGTGTTTGGGAAGCCACAGGGCCTTCTGTGTGCTCCTCATTGTTTCTTGATCTAGATGATTGTTACGTAGTGCTAAACACTGAAAATTCACTGGAATGTACATTTGTTCTATGATTTGTGTATTTTTCTATAAATATAAGCATAGTTTTATTTTAAAAATATTATTGGCAAAATAATTTAGCCAGGGATCGTACTATGAGCTTGGTAGCTTTTGCTCTCTTTTCTGAAATTACTTGAAAGTCAGTAGACATCACCTGTAAAGTAGTCTGGTGCTAAGATGGTGGGTAAAACATGTGTTCAATACCATTTTAATATCTACAGTAGTCTACTTTTACTATTAATGGGCACAAGGTAGTCTATGACATTTCTTTCTTGTGTAATTAGCAGCATAGTCATTTAGAATTTGTTTTCTTGATTCCAAACCTAGCATTATTCTCTTTTCCCCTGTTCCCTTATATAAATAGTCACCAACAAGGAATGAAGAAATAATTGATAGTTTAACAATTTTACATTGGCATGAAATTATAGCTCAAGGCACAATGGTATTTTTCTTCTTAAAGAATTATTGTGATGTTACATAATCCCTCTAAAATTATTGCTGTTTTCCATGACATATGTTAGAAAACCAAGAAAATCTTTGCAATAAAAAAGCAAGAAATACAGTAATGTAAATATCACATTTATCATAACTTTTCAAATAGTATAAAACAAAAATATATGATCATTATTAGGGCATTTTCTTTTTTGCTTTATACTAACATCTCTTTCATTGGGATAGAAGTCTCTACAGTGTTCACTTGTAAAAATCTTTAGTAAAATCAATATGAAGTGTAGGTCACAGTAGTTGCACATTAATGACAGTAAAGGAATTCACAGGGATGACAGAAGAGAAAGAAAAAAGACAAAAGAGGCAGAAAAAAGTTCATGTGATACAAAATTATTAAGAAATTCTATATTTTAAAAGAGATATTTCAATAATGGTCAGTATCTTATTAAAGAGTTTACAGAAAGAAAAGTTTTAAATCATTAGTGAATTTAATAGCTGCTGCAGTCTGGCTGGGCACAAAAATCACAAGCCACTCAAACAGGAACAAATTTTGTTTTTGAAACTCCTGCCAATGCCCTGTAAGCTCCCGGGAAATACGCAGACCCACACCAACAGGAAATCCCTCCTCCGGAATTCCCTCCTACTGCACTTCCCCAATCAATGGGAACTCTCCAGGAGTCCCTTAGCAGGCCCGACTGAGGTGGACAGCAGGGGTCTAATATCCATATGAATGCAGATCTTAACATAATCATATCATCTCAATGGCTTGCTGGCATCACCTTTCAACCAAAAATGCCATGCATCATACTACTTGGCTATGGCTCTTAGCAAAAAGCAATAATGGTTTAAAGCATTAATGAATTTCTGTTGAGATTTCCCAAAAGATAAAAATTGGTCTTCATTTATAGATGAAACTCATTAAAGTTGGTAGAAGAGGCATATTTCTTTGAAATTAATTAGAACTTTCTTGTACACATCACCATCATCATTTAAATTCAGTATTTTCTGTGAGAGCTAAGAAAATAAAAATAATGTAAGTTTATAATCTGCTTAAAATATGTTCTTGTTGGTGAAAAGTCCCCAAACAAAATCAAACAACACCCCCTCCCCAAACCAGTGAGGTTGTATTATGTTGTATTGTATGGGGATGGGAGAGTAGGGGGCTATGTTTCATTTTTCAAAAGAAGTACAATTGCTTTTGCTGTTTGCAGATTTGTTCTGCTGTTTCAATTTCATCTTTCTTAGAAAAAAATATCCAGCTGATGTACAGCAGAGAGACTTCAAATAAACAGATGGTAATTCCCTAGAATATTTCAACAGTAAACTTTAACAGCATGATTGATGAAAAGTGAACTGGCCCATTAAATTTGTTTTATTACTATGAAATCTCTCACTCCAAACTGAAGTATTTTCCACCAATCCCCACATAGTGATGCAGTCTTATCTAAATAATTCCATTTTCCTGGCTGTGCAGAATATAAACTTCATTGTTGTCACATGGCCTTAGGTTTTATTAAAAATCAGTTGGCTCATTGACATTTCTTAAAAATAATGTATCTGATTATTCTTCACTTGTTATGAAAAACATGATCTACTTCCTTGAACTATATTTAATCAAAGATAATCTTATTAATTTATTTTAAACTTCAGTTTAAGTAAGCAACTTATTTACAAATAGTATCCAGAAAGTCAAATAATTGCTATATCTATAAAGATAGCAGTTATTATCTATTTCATTATACCTTTGATGGTCATTTTATGCTCATAAACTTTAATATTAATTTTCACCTAAATAGAGAAAACATACTTTTCACTTGTTAAACATACTGAGGATAATTACTGGCCACTTAAAATAGCACTGTTATGCATTAAAAGATTGTCCCCATTAAAGTAAATTCAAGTCATATATTTTGTATTCACACTAGGCTGATATTATATTCTGTAATGCTGTTTGGCATATATCAGTAATGTTTGATTAGTCTATATATAATGAAATGGAATTATTTTAAATATAATAGAATGCATTCTTAACCAATATTTGAGCCTCATCAACAACTGATTAATATAACTAAGTTCAGACAAGAGAAAGCTTATATAACCTTTGTTAAATTAAAACATATGAAAGTAAAGCATGTTTTAATCAATACTCATGCTGAATTCTACAATTAATGAAAGGGAAATTAAACCACATTAAATTAATTTATGTTAGCATCCAAATACTTGGATTATTAACCTACTTATGCCTTTAACTGGATGTGTGGTACCAGGGATATGAATATGTCTTAGTTTCTTCACCTACAAAGTAAGCATAATTATGGATCTTAAATTGGTGGTTTGTGTGAAGGTTAATTATGATTACAAATGTAAAATGCTTGACACCATGCTTAAATTAATACTTTTATATATTATTATAAAATTTTGACCCATATCTAGATTCATTTTATTTTCATCCTCAAAATATTCTCATTACCAGTGGATCAGCTCCTACTAGTTAATTCTCTCTTGAGCAAGATCACTATGCTGGTCTCTATTACTATAGAGTTTTATGTAAATGGAATCATGCACTATATTTTTACAATCAAGATTATTTGTATGAGATTTCTCCATCTTGACATTTGCAGCAGAGGCTTATTCTTCTGCACTCTTAAATATATTCTTTTCAATATACCATCATTTTTAATGCACTTTACTGTTGATGGACATCTGGATTTTTAAAAACTTTTGGTTGTTATTTTGGGTAGTGATCTTATAAGCATTACCTTTTATCCTTTCTTGGTCATAAACCCTAACTTCCATTGAATATATACTCCATATGGAAAGGTTGGCTCATAGATTGTAAGTACTGTCAATTTTATCACATATTACTAAAAAAGTTTCCTCAGTAGTTGCTCCATTTGCAGTGATACTAGGAACTATGTGAGTCTGTGTTGTTCTAAACCCTTGCCTAATACTCAGTGTAGTCAGCTTTTTAATTTCATTTAATTTGGTAAATGTGTAGTTGTAATTTCATGTGTATTTTGGTGTCTGTTTTTCAATATCCTGACAATCACTAAAAGTGAGTTTCTTATGACTTCATGGCACTTCTGAGGGACCTGTTCCATTTATTCAAGTTTCATTTATAAATTCTTACTTAATGTGAGTATTACTACTATACTCATTCTCTTTGTCATACATATACTAAAGTCATGAAAATATTTCTTAAATTTTCATCTAGAAGTCTTTTTAAAATCATTTATTTATTTTTTTATTTATATGTGACAGTGGAATGCATTACAATTTTTATTACACATATAGAGCACAATTTTTCAAATCTCTGGTTGTATACACAGTATATTCACACCAGAAGTCTTTATAAAATTTATGTTATATAATGGGCATGATGGTACATGCCTACAATCCCAGGGACAGAGAGGCTGAGGCAGGAGAAATACAAATTCAAGACCAGCCTGAGTAATTTAGGGGTACTTTGTGTCAAAATAAAACAAAAAGGTCTGGAAATGCAGCTCAGTGTTACAGTGCTTACCTAACATGAGTGAGGCCTTGGCATCAATCCCTACACACACACCCCCCAAAAAAGAAAAGAAAAATATTGTGAAAAAAATTGTTTCATATACATACTCTTGAAAAATATGTAATTATTTTTATTTAGTATGAGATAGTTGTCAAAGTCATTATTTTTCCTTGTGACTACTTTATGTTTTAGTTCTTGAATTGAGTGAGGGTATCATGGTTGGTGATTTTATAACTCATTAAAGTCTACATTTCTGTTTCATTCTTTTTTTTGTCTATATATTTTAGAATTTAAAAAAGACCCTTGGATTGTTTTGAGTTAAGAAAGTAACCAGATGTTTACAATATAATTGAACACATTTTCCTACACATCAGAAAGATTATTCATCTGGTAAACTAAAATTTAGGGAGATTCCAAAACTTATTTTTAAAGTTTTATGGCTATTCACTTCAAATTTCATACTAATTTTAGCTTGGGTGAATAATTAACTGTAGAGAATAATGTATAATATTGATTTAACACTTCAGGCTGTGATTCTCTGCTCTGGACATTGTTATTCTCCATGAACTTTTTCAGGGATCATGTGAAACTTGCTTAACAACACTAAGGAAGTTACAGCCACACTAGTGATACATAAGTGGTAGCAATTCTTAGAAATTAGCATGTATTATTTGGAAGAGAGACATTTTTGTTGGTTATGTATTATCTAGTTAAAAATTAAAATTTGAACACATGAAATATTGATGGTTATAGCACATATTACAGTATTCTGCCTAAAAGACTCTCCACTATTTAAATAGAATACCATGGGAGAACAACGAAAAGGTCAACAAATTTACTCTTACAAAAACCTGGAAGGAATTTACAGAGGAAATAAGCTTTCAGCTAGGTCTAAAAGTAGACATGGCATGACTTTGGAACAAATGAGAAAAGCAAGGAAAAATTAAGAATGAATTACAGGAAAGAGGGTATGGGGGTAAGAAAGATGGTGGAATGGAGATGGATATCATTACTTTAGGAAAATTTATGACTGCACATATGGTGTGATGCTTCATCGTGTACAACCATAGAAATTTAAAGTTGTGCTGCAATTGTGTACAATGAATCAAAAAGCATTCTGCTTCCATATATGCCTAATTAAAATGAATAAGTAGAAAAAAGAATAAATTATGAACCAAAAGAGGAATATTCACAGTTCTACTAGAACATGGAATGGGCAGATTATTGGTAGGAAAATGCCACTGGTGGATAAGTCAGGGCCAGGGTGAGAAAAGCCGCAACCATTCATAAATTCATCAAATACATTTATTTTGCAATAAGAAAGCATTTGTCTCAGCGTACAGCTCTCCAATCAGTCAGTCATTACTAATCACCTGCTGTGGTATGAGGAAACAATGGGAGTATTTTCATGTTTCTGCATGATCACAGCTATCTGAGCAAAAATGATTGACAACCTGTTTTAAAGGATGAATGAATGGGAAAAAACATTGGATGCGAAAGAGTGAAATATCCTAGGCAGATTTATAAGTCTGTCTTCCCTGGAGCCAAGTGTTCAATTTCACAGTACAGTCATCATCATAATAGTCAACTTAAGTTCCTTTGCTTACGTGACAAAATGCTGTGACAAACTAGACAACCATCTTCTCACCCTAGAAAGAGTGTGATAATGTTAAAGAGCAAAAATTCCTGTCCCTCTCTCAAAAAGGAAAGAATAAAAATTATATATCACTACTACAAAAGCTTGAATTGATAATTTCATGGTTTCTTTCCTATATTAAATTGCCTGTACATGAAGGATGACATCTGCCCCAATATGCCACTCGATGGAGAAATGGAGCATGACAAACCACCGGTAGCACCTTTTGTGACTAAATAATTGGTCTGAGTCTGACTCAGCGACCTTGTGCTTGTTGTCAGGATGCACCAGGGACAGTTCTCATCCCATATTTAATACCTTTAAGACAACAAGCTTCCAATCTCCCTCAAATTCTCATGATAATTTAAATAATAATTTAGTGTTTTCTACTAAAGTTCACTCCCCCCAGTATATCTTCAGAAAGAACTAGAACACAGTCTATCTTATTTATTTCCTATAATGACTCATAAACCTCAACCCACAGACGTACAGAAACTGAAAAGGCTAAAAACATTTGTCAAAATAATGGATTTGGAATAGCACACTGGGTGTCTCTTATTGTAATTCACTCTATATTACCAATTCCTTCACATGGATTTGAATAAATTAAGCAATAAAAATTATTTCTCTTTTTGTGCCTTGAATGAATGAGAGTACACATTTAAAATAGATATTTGATCAAATTATGTAATGTGCAAATACAAATATGTCACAGTGAAACTCATTATGATGTATAATGATAATGCACTGATAAAAATAAAAATTAAAGTTAGAATTTTCTCATACATTCCGACTTTTGTTCTTTATCTAACTTAATCAAGTTTTACTCAATTTCTTAAAAAATAGTCAAATCTCTGAAAGCCTCATTCCCGACTCTGAGAAAGTGACTTATATATCAGTTAATTGACCTGAGTAAGTAATATCATCATCATCATCATCATCATCATCATCATCACCACCACCACCATATTCACTGTCATCCTAACTTCTTACTATATATAACAGGTATTAGCCTATTTGATTCCCATAATTAATTTCTGAAGGAAATGACACAATTGTCTTTGTTTTACCAAAGAAGAAACTGAGGCACAAAAACAGCTAACTGAGTTTCCCATGTCACAGAGCCAGTAACATAAATCTGATTCCATTTCAATAGTTTGGCTTCAAGTTCCATGCTCATAAACTCTATAGGCTGTTGTCTATTCATAAAGTGAATATGGTCTCAAGTGCTCTCATTTTCTGTGTTTACACTTTGGGCATGAAATTTATTGTATCTTTTACTATATATGTATTATATATTAAAATTTACAATTTCTAGGTTTTAATACTCAACTTTAGATGGCCAATAAATTCTAAAGTCAGAACTGGCTACTGTACCAAAACTGTGTTCCAAGATTGTCTTGCATAATTTATACTAGATGTGAAAACAAGCAAATTTTCTGAAGAAGTCACGCCTATGGCATGGCAGGTGCACTTTCTAAAATCATTTTCTATGAAATAAACATCTGACTGACTCATTTTTGTTCTGCAGGCTCAGCTGTTGCAAAAAAGTGACAATTTACACAAAGATGTAAAAGGAAAAGGTCGTCCTTTCCAATCGGCCCTACTTCATAATTCCCAGCTCTATAAAAAGAGTATTTTAGATACATTCATCTGTGCAGATGTTTCAGGCGAAGGCCATAAGCTCTAAAAATCATTGCCATTCTATTCATGAAGAAAAAAAAAAAAAAAACCCTCAAAGATACTTCTAAAAGAAAATAATTCAAATGTTTTAGTCAAAATACAGAATAATACATTAGACATTTATCGAATTGTCCACTTTTGGAAACTAAAAGGAGATTTATAGAAACTGAATAGCACTTATGAAAAAGACTATGCCATTTAAAAGATACATTGTACCTACTTCTGAAATTTTGGAGTAGAGGTACCAGAAGTTAACCCACAGCAGAAAAAACAAAACAAAAAACAGCATAATCTCAATGATTATACATGCTGCTACTTCATTATTTTGTTTTATTTTATAGTCCAAATAAAAAAATTACATTTTATACTGATATTTGATATGGTAAAAGAGGTGAGATAGATATTAGGAAATGAAGGTTCACCAGCATGCATATCAGCAACCCAGATCCTATTCATATGAAAGGAAACATGGACAATTTGTTGCCAGATTTTCAAAAGCAAAACTTGGTGCAAAAAAATATACTTTGGGTGAGTTTCTGATTCTCAAAATGTTTCATTCTCTCTTCTATTTCAGCAGGAATAAAAAAGAGCCTAGTAAATTATTTACTTAAAAAAATTACACACTCCTTTTTGTTGTTGTTGCTGTTGTTGTTGTTGTTTTAGTAGTTTATAGTTCACAGTAAAATTGAACAGAAAGCACAGAGTCTTCATATATATCCTCCACCCTGCCACAGTCTCCCCAACCTTCAGGGGCCCTTACCAGTGTGGTATATTGGTAAGGATGTGTGAACAACAATACATATGGTTAACCAAAATCCATAGTCTACAGTAGGGTTCAATCTATATATTTTACATTGGATGAATTTTGACATATGTATAATGATATGTCTTTACCATTATTGGTAGTTTCACTACCCTAATATCCTCTTATGCTTCACCTATTTATCCCAATGTTTTCCCAATCTTCTTGCTAGAAATCTTTTTACTGTCTTCATAATTTTGCATTTCTAGAATAATATATTCTTTAGATCATATCATATGTAATCCTTTAAAATTTAGTTCTTACACTTAGTAATATGCATTTAAGTTTCCTCCCTTTTTTCTGTGCTTTCATAACTCATTTCTTTTTAGCCCTGTACAATATCTTATTGTATAGTTATATCAGTTTACTTATATATTTTCAATTGTTCAAGGCATCTTGGTGATTCCTAATCTTTGAAGATAATTCATATACAACTATGCACATTCATGTGGAAAAATATTTGGACAAAATTTTTAATTCATTTGGGTAAATATCAAAGCATAAAATTGCTATATCATATAGTAAGCACATATGTAGTTTTATAAGTAACTGCCAAACTGTCTTCAAAACTAGCTGTACTATTTTAGTTTTCCCACCCAGCAAAGAATGAGAGTTCTTGTTGCTATACATCCATGGCTGTTTTGGTGTCATCAGTGTTCAGGATGTTAGCTATTCTGATAGGAAATTTTTGTTATAGTTTGCATTTCCTCAATGAGATATAACATTGTCTGTTTGGGTTTTGCTACAACAAAAATGGTAGACTGAGTGACTTATGTAACAGGCACTTGCTTATCATATTTCTGGTGGTTGATATGCAGGATCACATTAATTGATTTTTGAATGTTGAACCAGCCTTGTACCCTTGGAAAAAAAACCCAACTGATCATGGTTCATAATTCTTTTAATTCATTGTTGGGTTTGATTTGCCATGATTTGGGGGCTATTTTAATCTGTGTATAAAAATTATTAGTCTGTGGTTTTCATTTCTTACAATGTATTTTGTTTGTTTGTTTTGGTGTTAGGCTGATTTTACTCTCACATAATGATTTAGAAAGTATTCCACTTTGTCTCTCTTCTAAAAGAAAGACATTGCAAAAAAAAAAAAAAGATGTCTCTTCCTTAAATGTTTGACAGAATTCACCATTGAATCCATCTTGGCTTACTTACTTTTTAATCTCTATTTATATAGTTTCTTTTTACTTTTGTGTGAGGTCCTTTTCCAATTTATGGGTGACTAGTCCTATTTTGAATGTCTCATTATTACACAATTTCATATAGTTTATACCTACAAGTCACAGAAAAAATTATAAAAATATTAACATTGGGCTGGGGATGTGGCTCAGTGGTAGAGCACTCGCCTAATGTATGTGAGGCACTGGGTTTGATCCTCAGCACTATATAAAAATAAATAAATAAAATAAAGGCATTGAGTACAACTACAACTAAAAATATTAAAAAATATATATATATAAATAACATACTTAAAATTGGAGAAAACTTTGAAATCTTTCTAATAGAATATAAATATTATATAAGAAATATATTTATACATTTTGGTGGAAAACTCCATAGGCCCAAAGAACAAGAAACAGGCTATCTGCTTTCTTTAGACAATTGTAGCTTCTAAATAAAATATTTTTATTAGTATAGCATGCTATTAAATTGAAAATTAGTTTTTCGCTATCATCACCAATGTCACAATCATAAAGAAATACTTCATTATTTGGTGCCAGTACAATATTTAATATTTTTATTATACAAAATTCATTTTCAAGTTCCAGCTCCATGGTAATAATTTTAATCCTACAATCCTCAGTAAATACTGAACACATTTCTTCAATTTAGTTTGTATCTGCCATATATATTGCGTGGCAGAGAACAAAGCATGTTTTTCAGGCATTATACTAAAAGATATGTAAAAATGAGGCAATTGCAATATTTACATTAAGAACAAACATTTTAGCAGAGGTTCAGGAGAAAGTGATGTCTATCACATCATCATATTTTGATGTGTACAAATATATATGTATAAAATGTGTGTGTTAATAATATATGTCTATATTTGTGAAAACGTGTATCTGTATATATAGATTAGGAAAACTTGTTTTACTAATTACTTTTCCTCTTGTCAACTAAAATAATTGCACATTTATGAAAGTAGATATATCCAGAACATCAGATATCTTTGGATGTTATAGGAATCCCATCTGCTCCCAAATCCATGATGAACTTTGCACAAGTCGAATGGGATTGATGAAAACATGCCTACTTAGTTTCCAGAGCCCAGAATAGGTCAGCACAGCCAAATATAATCAATGCATGGCACAGTTATCTTAGGATCCTGAACTGCTCTTAGGGCCAATGATTTTTCACACAAGCATTCAACAATTTTCCCGGAGATTAGAGATAGCTTCCATATTTAATCAAACATATTCAGCTTTTGGAAGCTGAAGTTAATGTTATAAAGAATTTAAAAAGCTGAAATTTCCTCTATATTGATTGTCATTACATGCTACTACAAATATCTCCTGGGCTACATAGGGGTCTGTGTCTAGAGTGTTTTCTGGGTTTGATTCCAAAGACTGAATGGAAGAAAGTTCTTCTGAACAAGATTCATCCATCACAAGGAAAGGTGAAGATAAGCAGGAAAAATAAGTTGATTTCCACTTTTTGTAGGAAGTTTTATTGATGATTAAGATAGAATAGGAAACAGATGTGGAAAATTTTCTTTTATGTCTACAAAGATAATTACATTTACTTCTAAGTGTGCATTTAAATTAAGAGTTTTTCATATAATGAAAATTTTCATAATGCATCTATCTCCTCAACTGCCTTTAAAACACTTTATGAAAATATAATCACCAAGCTTTTTCCTACTTTCTCTTAATTCATAAAATTTTCTTTATATGTGAAAATCCTAACAGTCATAAAACATGAAAAATTTATCATGCTTGTTTTTAATTCTATAGCATCAAGGAAATAAAAATAGACTAAGATTCAAGAGATCCCTATTCTAATTTCAGTCCCATTAATATTTTTATTATTTGATCTTCCCAAGTAAATCAACATTTCTTGGCATTAGGTTTATACTCCTTAATGTGAAGAAATTTACCTTGACTTTAAAGTTTTCTTTACTGCTTTTTGATTCTATACATTTCTCCCCAAGTTTATTTGTTAGAATTAGATTCTTGAAAGTTATTCCCCCTCCAAATTAAGATTTCACAGTTAAATTCATTTGGTCTTTTCCATACTTCATTCATCAATGTACCTTTACATAACACTCTTATGATGTGACTTAAGTCTGCCTTGGGAGTTGATTCACATGTCTTGTCAATGAAACAGCATTAATAAAGCAACCATAAAAATAAATGTTTACAATAGCAATTATAAAACACTACACAGGCAAGGACATTTAATATTCTGAGGTTCTTATTAGATTAGACAATCATTTCTTCAAGAAGTGATGTCTGAAATGAAATTAAAGGGATATGTAGGAAAAGCATAAAGAAAGACATTTCTAGTTAGTGGAATGCATGTGCAAATGCCTAGTGGCTGTAAGGAAAATGACACTCACTATAAGATGAACTTAAAGTAGACTCATATGGCAGAGGCAAAGAAAGCACTCAAACTGTGGGCATAATCAAGATTTCGACTTTTAAAGACCATGAGTCAATTAAGGAATGTGCTCTTGATGTAGAGAGAAAACATTCAACAAATGTCTAAAAGAGGCTTGAAATTACCTTATTATTCTGTTAAAGATTATACACAATCTTTTCCTGTGTCTACAGAGAAAAAAAATTGTTTCTCAACTAGAGATGCCCTGAATAGTTCAGTCTGACCATTAGTAAACTGATTTTAAGGTCACACTATTCTGAGGCTGATGTAGACTATTAGTTTTGGAGATGAAATTGATTTATAAGATGTTTAGATGATAGAATAAATGCAGAGAGACGCAGAAAAGTATCACAAAAAAAAAAAGGACTTTAGATCTCTAGCTTGCAAAATTGATCAGGAAAGAATTAGCTACTTGGAACAGGAGATCTGGGAAAATAATTGATGCATTTGTGACTTAAAACAAGATGAATTTGTTATCTCAAGAGATTTTTGTGTATTGATATTCTGACCAGGTTATAACTGGGTTCTCTATTTTAGGTTGTTGTAAAATTCTGTAGAAAATATTGGCTGGGACTTCAGTATCATTTGAGACTTGACTGAATAACTAACCCTCAAAGCTTAGTGGTGGTTGGCTGCAATTTTCTTTCAGCTGTATGATGGAGGGTCAGAGTTTCTTATTGGCTGTCCACTGGATGCCAGGATCAGGTCCTTTCCAGTTGGCCCTTAATAAAATTCTGCTTGCTTCCTTAAAGCCATTAAGGAAAATAAGCTTTCTAGCAAGATGATGATACATTTTATTTGACATAAACATGTGCACATGATCATGTACATTATATAACTTTTGTTGTAGTCTATTGGTTGGAAGCAAGACCCACCCACACTCAAGGAAAAAAGGCCACTGAAGCCTGAGATTAGTGAGCAACCTACAGCCCATCTACCATATTTGGCATAGGGAGAGAAAATAATAAGATCAGTTTTTATTATATTGAAGTATCACATATACCTGAAAAATCTAGGGGAATAATAACTTTTTGTTGTAAACTTGTAAGTCCTCCCTCACCTTATTTCAAAAGTTTAGTTACAGAGAGAGAATATGCAAGGAGAACAGGAGGCTCAAAAACAAAACTAGAAGAACTATCCATGTCACTACCTAGATAAAGGATGATGGCTCTATAAAGGAGATGAGAATGAGAAAAGGGCCAGGGGTACAGAGTGGGGGAGGGAAAAAGAAAATACTGGGGAATGGTAATGGCCAAATTATATTGTTATATTGTGTTCAGGTTCAAATAGGTAACAACAAATCCCACTATTATGTGCAATTTTAATGCACAAATAAAAAGGTGGAAAAATATTTTAAAAACAAGTTGAGGGCTGGGGATGTGGCTCAAGCAGTAGCATGCTCACCTGGCACTTGCAGGGTGCTGGGTTCTATCCTCAACACCACATAAAAATAAAATAAAGATATCCTGTCCAACTAAAACTAAAAAATAAATATTAAAAAAACAAGTTGAGAGCAACAAAGGAAGGAGGGAAAGAAAGAAAACATTGTGACTTGAAAGACAAGGGAAAGAGAGTTTAAAGAAGAAAGAAATACGTAATGCCTTTTCTTCTTGAATATAAGAAAAACACATAAATTAAATGGAGAATAAAAAAATCCTACTTCACTAAAACAAAAAGCAGGTTATAATTATCAGATTATCATACTCAGCTTAAAGCTTCAGAAGACATCTAAGATCAGCCTCAGTTAATTTAGAGAAAGGGAAATGAGAAGCATCAAGAGATTTGAAAGGTCCAGCAGTAAAGAATGTTACAAAATTGTCAGAGTTAATATCCTAAATTAATAATAATGATCACTAACAATAATGATTGAGTGAAATCTGTACCAGGAACCACAAAAAGGTTGAATTTTAGGAATTTAATAATATGCCTCCTCATATTACTATGTTTGTAAATGAGAAATCATGTGGTCATTTTCAAGGCATTGGAAAGAATAAGATTCATGTTTGTACTATCAACATTATTATTTTACACTTTCCTAGGTTTTATGTGAAGAAAGCAAAACAGTAAGATTATTATTATTTACTTAAGTTATGATTAATGTATGTAATATAAATCATGTATGATATATAATATTAATATGTAAAATATAAGAAATATTCATGCCAATATACTTATTACCTTATAATATAATTAAATTTATTTTACATAATAATTATTACCACAATTATAATTCTATTGAAGTCAACAAGAAAGATATAGATGCATATTTATCTCTATCTATATCAATATGTATATATTCCCCTAATAAATGAAAAATTTCCACTAAAGTTATAAGAAAAATATGAACATAAATATAATAAAAATAAATAAAGCATAATGAAAAGACACAACCAGAAATTTTAAAAAATGCTAAACCAATGAAAAAGTATTTAATTTTACTCAGAGTAAGTTCAGGACATATTAAATCGAGCCTGAGGTAGTGTTTTCCACCCATACGACTGCTTAGAAACAAAATACATGCCACCACCAATTACGGGTCAAACTGTTTCTTATGTATTTAGTGTAACTCCTATGAATGGCATTGTATAATACATATTATGTATTATTAGTTATAAATGTAAAGCCTTCTTACTTGACAATTCCACTTTAATGAAGTAATGATGTATATACATACCGGCATGGATACAAAGTATTTTATTGTATATCATGGAACCATTTTAGAAACAACTAAATATCCAACTCTAGATGATAGATCAGTTATGTTCTATCTGTAGAACAGAATTATATACAGTAGTTAGAAAAAAACTACAAGAATGCTAACATACTTGCCAGCATACTGATTTGGCAAGATCTCTAAAATATAATAAGTAAAAGGGCAACCTGTTTAAATGTTCTAACTTGTACATTGCAGTGCTATTTTTTAGTTTTTGAATTTTTAAATTTTTATTTAAATTATATTTATTTTGAGCATAAAGCATTAATATTGTATATATTAATGGCATAATGTGATATTTTTATACTTTTGTACATTCTGTAATGTTTAAATGAATGTCAAACCTATCTCTTAAAACACTTTTCATTTCTTAATGGTAAAGTTATCAGAATCCTCTTTTAGAACTTTTTAAAAAGTATAGAACATTATTATTTATAGTCATGCTACTGTACAATAGTATATCAGAACTTCTTGGTCCTGTATAACTGTGTTTAGTGGCCTTTGATCAACCTTTCCAAAGACCTCACTCTGCTCTTTCCCGATTTTTGTACTATCTACTGCTTCATACATAAAGAAAGTGTGGAAAGATAAACTAGACATTTTTGACACTGAATATCTGGGTGGGGATAGAGGATAAGAGTGTAAAGTTAGTTAAAAGGAGCTTAACATTTTATAGTTGGTTACACATCTTGATATTTGTAATTGCATTACCTCTTCAGTTGTCAAATAACTTGCCTTGTGAAAATAAAGGAAGATAACATTGTTGAATGTGGTTAGAAAGTAAAGCAAATAAAGGACTGAAGAGTATCAAACATTTTTATTCTCTTTGTTGCCTTAATGAGAGTTGTTTTTAATTTTTCATTGAATATAACTAACTTTGAGAACCTTTGCATTAATGAGACTCATAGTTTAAATAAATATTTTAAAATGTATTTGACAATGAAAAGTTATAAAATATTACACATTAATATCAAAGTAAATTAGTGTTCTATGGAATGAATTTTTGGAAAATATTGTTCTATGACATTGAACTCTCAAGTACAGTACTTTGTCAGACACCAAAATTTACCATCTTAAAATTTCAATTGTCTAGTGGATACATAAGGCCTATGTTTTTAACAATTTAATACAAATGCTTTCAAAATGATAGCATATTCAGTTATATGAATTGTGAAAAATAGTTTGCAGTAGAATAATAAAATGCTTAATATGGGTGAAATTGAAATTTCTTCAGGCTAAACTAGCAAACTTAGTCCTTTAAATAACATGTATTTTTAATTTGGTATGAAACGATTTCTAGCTCTCTCATGAAACAAATGAGGCTGTTGCAATCATGCAAAGCAATAATCAACATTTATTTTGTTGTTGTTGTTGTTGGGAACTGTGTTAAGTGAATGCAATAGGTGAACTAAAATAGCTTTGTTTCAGTAAGAATGGTGACATGTATTTATATTGGTTTGTTGCAAAAATAAAGTTAGTGTTCTGGAAGAAGTTGAAAATAGTTGTTTTCAAACAGATGTAGAATTCTGAGAATCACTCAATGCAATGATATTAGCAGATGAAAAGTCTCTTCTCTGCCTACCAATTGGAAATAAATATACACATATTTGCATTAAGCACATCTCTCCAACCAACAGATTCCATTTATCAAAATAGCAGGTCTTTCTCCAAAGCAATTATGATCCTTGACAGTACATATAAATATTTGTTAGCATAATATGTCTGGCAGCTGAAAATGAGCTCAGATTTATCCAAGTGATGTGGAATGTCAGAAAAACTGATGATTCTCATATGAATGAATTACAGTACCTTTTCCCCAGTATATATAAACTAAATAAAAAAAGATACTTTAAACTACATAGTGGAGTGCTTCAGAAAGTATCAGCAGTGAAACCACTTAAAATGGCTCAGTACCAGTCTGCTGAGAGAATAAAGGATAGGCAATCAGCACATGGCCATTTTTGTATTTATTAATCAATTCATCCAGACACCCAGCTATTCACCTATGTATGGATTTCTTCAGAAAGTTCCCACTATAATGTGATCTGAGATAGGATGCTGAACAGAGTATTGTGAAAGATATGAGAATAGGCAGATGACTACCTTGAGAGCTATCATGGTGGTAGAGGTGTTAGTCATCTTACTCGTTTCTGGATAAGGAAGGTTTCTTGTGGGGTAACTGTGTCAGTCTCACTAGGCTGTGTAGGAGTCAGCCAGATTAAGAGGCATACAAAGCCATACAATACCATTAGGTACAGAAGGGAGAAATAGGCGGTCATCTAGAGAGAATGACAAGAAATCCATGTGGAGGGTTAGGGCATGAGAGTGAAGAGGTAGAGATAAATAGTAGGTACATTTGAAAATAAAATTTAAGAATTTATTATGAATTTATAGAGGACTACAAGAGGCAAAAACATGGAATGTAACAAATGTTCTGAAAAATAATTCATATACACATAGTGCTTAAAGCACCATGAACCAATGTGGATGTTTGAGAATAAAAACCAAAGTGCTTATATCTTATAAGATTCAATAATGTTTTAAGAGAAGCTGGAAAATAAATGAATAAAGTTATATTGCATTAGTGAAAATGAGGTTTAGCTTTTGTAGCCAAGAGAAGACCTGTATGGTCCACTTGGAAAGGGGTCAGGTCACATCACATCAGACAAGATGTCTCCAATAGTATAATGTTCACAAGGAAGAACACAAGAAATATTTTATCAGTCATTCTCCTTCATATCTTTAATAATAACATTCATCTGAAGAGTATTAGGATATTGAATTATACAATTTCATGAATATCCATTGATTCTTGCTTCTCTTAGAAATAATATATGTGGAAACAAAAACTGTGCTACATTATCCTGAGATTATCTAACACTTTTAACCACTGTTGAATTGTACTAATTTCTAACCACACATTAAGTATAGTGATTATTTGGACTGACCTTTATCTAATTTTTTATATCTATTTTATATCTAATCTTTATCTATTTTTATATCTATTTTCATATCTAATCCCTATCCAACATATCCAGAATATTATGTAATTAGCTCAAGTATTCAGTACTCCTTTGGAAGTCACTAAGACCCTCAGCACAACTTATAGGGATGAGGAGAAATTAATCAATCCAACAACTTTAGTACACAGTTTTGTGGATTATATCTAAATGCCCTATAACTTCTTCACTTTTTTTGCCAAGTATTTTTGAAAGGTGAGTTTGTAATTTAAAGATGATCTATTAAAATATATTCTATAATCTTTTCTGTATCACATAGCTGACACTTTTAAACATGACTCTAAAATTGTTTTAAGGATAATTATTTTTATTTTGTATAGTCTAGAAAATCAATATATTTCAGGGTATTCATTAAAATAAATCAAATTAAAATAACCCTCACACACTCAAACAAACAAACAAAAGATCAAATACCAACTTAGAGGAAGATGAATAAGTACCTTAAGAAAGCATCTAAGTAGAAAAAAAATGAAATTCAATTTCAAAACAAAAATAAACTATGGCTCCTGAATTTTAGAAAAACTATATGATCAACTTATAAAATTCATTTTCTGAATGCATAAGATATAAATGCTTTCAAAAAAAGGAATCTTCCAGTTGTCCAATTCCTACAAAAAATCTTAGGTAGTGTCTGATTCCCCATATTTCTGACTTTTTGACTTACTATAGCTTTTGGAGGTATGAAAAGCAAGAGATACATAAGAAACCTAGATATTAAACCTAGCAAGCTCTGATAATTAGTAATATCACTCTCAGGATTTACTTGTTTGCTATGGAGCCTAGAGTGCATACTCCCCTTTGACGTGAGTTAGTCAAACACAGTGGGTTTCCATATTAATCATATGTCAGTTATATGTTTTAAAATACACAATATTTTCTTTTATCAAATACTGGCAGGGCTTCTGTTGGATGAATCGCATACTTGTTAGTTTCCTTCCCTGTATTCTCATCTTTTGAATAACCAGGAAATAAATTCAACTAATTGCATAAATTTCAAGATTTGCTGTCCAAAATGGTACATTTTCAGAAAAAAAAATTAACTTGCTAAGAAATTGCAGAGTTCTTATTGAATTAATTTTAGACTGCAACATGAAAACACAACATTATACATATTTATGGGGTACCATATGTTGTTTGAATACATGTGAGCACTGTGTAATATTTAAATAAAGTTTACCATAGCTATTTTCACAACCATTTATCATTAATTTATAGTAAAATCTTTCAAACATTTTTCTTCTGTCTTTTAAATACACACAACATATTACCATTGTTATGGTTGAGATATGAGGTAGCCTTAAAAATCTCATGTGTGAAACAATGCAAGAGAAAGTTCAGAGGTAAAATGATTATATTGAAACCTGGAACCCCATCAGTGGATTAATCCACTGACGTGCAATAACTAGGTGGTAACCATAAGCAGATAGAGTGTAGCTGAGGGAAGTAGGTTACTAGGAGGAAAGCCTTTGAAGTTTATATTTTGTCTTTGGTAAGCAGAGCTTTTCCCCTCCACCCCCTGATTCCTAGTTTCCATGTCCTGAGTTGCTTCCTCTCCACCATGCTCTTCTACCATGATGTTCTGACTCATCTCAGATCCAGAAGTATAGAATTGATTGTTCGTGGACTGAACCTGTGAAACCAGGAGCCAAAATAAACTTTTCCTTCTCTAAGTTGTTCTTTTGAGGTCTTTTAGTCACAGTGACAAAATGCTGACTAAATCAGAAATTGTTACTGAGAAATGAGGACATTCTAGGACTAACATGGCCATGGTTATCTTCTGGTTCAGAAGAATTTGGATATGGTTTGTGGGAAGAATTTTGAAGAGTTTAGAGATGCATGTTGGTAAACCTTAAAAATGTTGTAAGTGGACCTTAAAGTGTGAGATCTCAGATCTGAAATTCTTGTAGAACTAAGGATAGTAAATTCTGGATTCATGAAGTTTCCAAGGAAAAGAAGTTGGCATCAACTCTGAGATGTTGGTTCTGGAAGAATGCAGGATGCTGGAGTTTCAGGGTCACGGAATCCACCAAGATTTCAAAGAAAGGTCTGGGAAGCCAGGCAAGGAGGTTTAGCAGGGTTGAAATTGCTGCAGCAGCTCCTGGGAGGGTGATGTATGAAGGTGTGGGAAAGAAGCCCAGACTACAGTTGAGACATCTGTAAGAGATTTCATTAAAATGGAATGTATTCTGGGGAAAATTGCAGGAATTGAGCATAGAACAGCTGAAATAGGTCACTTGGGCTGCAATCTGCAAGGGCATGGGGCAGAGCTACACAAGCCCTTTGGAGATCACATCCGGATGTCAGGATGTCATGTAACTCAGAGACTTGATATGCAACTATAAGATTTGTGTGACCAGCTGTACTTGTTTTGGTCTCAATCCTTCTTTCTAATTCCTCTATTTCTCCCTGTGAAATGGAAATGTTTACTCTGTGCCATTTCATATTAGATATATGTAACTTGATTTTGATATGTGCAGGGGAAAATTTCTCAGAGTTTGCCTTAAGTCTCAGATGAGATTTTGGACTTGGACTTTTGGGCAACGCTGAAACTGTTAAGACTACAGGGCTCTTGGAAATGGACTAAATGTATTTTGCATTCTAAAATGGGACTTGGCTTTTGGAGACCAAGGGTGAAATGTTAAGGCTTAAGTATAAAGTATGATATAAATTAACTAAGTGGTAACTGTAGACAAATAGGGTGTGATGGAGGAACTGGGTCACTGGGGGTTGTGCCTTTGGGGTTTATATTTTGTCCCTGGTGAGCAGAGCTCTCTCTCTGCTTACTGGTTTCCATGTCCTGAGCTGCTTCCCTCCATCAGAACCTGCCATGATGTTCTGCCTTACCTCAAGCTCAGAGCTATAAAGTCTGTGGACCATGGACTGAACCTCTAAAACCATAAGCCAAAAGAAACCTTTTCTCTTCTAAATTGTTCTTGTGAGGTCTTTTGGTCACAGTATGGAAAAAAAGGAATAAAACATTACTACCTATAATCACCCTGGTATTCAATAGCACATCAGAATGCCTTACTTTTATCTAACTAACTATAACTTGGTACTCCATGACCATTGTCTTTTCATTTCTTTCTCCCCTCTATTCTCCCAATTTGGAGAAAACACTCTTCTGCTCTCAACTTCTAAAACATTTTTTTAAATTCCATTCCATATATGAGATCTTGTGGCACATATCTTTTTGTGCTTGAATTATTTCACCTAATATAATGATCTTCAATTACATTCATATTGTTACGAGTGACAGACTTTCATATTTTTTAAAAAATAACTAAATAGTATTATGTTGTATATATGCAGTACATTTCTTTATTCATCCATTGATGAACACTTAGGTTGTTCTATTTCTTGGCTTTTGTGAATCATGCAGATGTTTTCTCAACCTACTAACTTATTTTTTTTTAAATATAAATTGAGTAGCCTAATTATTGCATCATGTGATAATTACATATTCAATAATATTCAATTCTCAGAGGAACCTCCATACTGTTTTGTATACTGTCTCTACTAAAGTAAATTTCCATAAATAGTGTGAAAGGAATCCCTTTTCTCCACATTGCCCCCAGTACATGTTGTCTTTAGATTTTTTTAATAATAGTCATTCCTATTGGAGTAAGGGGACATCTCATTGTGGTTTGATAATTTAACTTATGAGTCGTGATGTTGAACATTTTTTTCTATATATCTTTCTGTCATTAGTATGACTTATTTTGAGAAATATGTATTCAGGTCTCCCACCCATTTTTCAATCAGGCTGTTTTCTTGATATCTAGTTATTTAAATTTCTTATTATGTTCTGAATATTAACCACTTGTAAGATGTTTAGTTTTTACATATTTCATCCTGTTCTGCATATTCTCCTCACTCTAATGATTGTTTTCTTTGCTGTTCAGACATTCATCAGTTTGTTATAATACCATTTGTCAATTTTTATATTTTGTTTCCTACACACTTAGGGTCTTGTCAAAAAATACAATCCTTGCCTATCTTACTGTTCTGAAGTGCTTCCTCTGTGTTTACTGATGAGTTTAATATTTTCAGGCCTTATATTTAAGTCTTTAATCCATGTTGAAAGCATATTGAAAGCATAAAAGGTGAGGGATAGAAGAGTATTTTCATTTTTTGCATGTAGATATCCAATTTCCCCAGCACCATTTAAGAATACATGTTTTCTCCAATGTGTGTTTTTAGCACCTTTGTTAAATGTTAATTGGCTAGAGATGCCTGGGTTTGATTCTAGGCTCTAGATTATGTTTCATTTGTTCATGTGATGGATTTTATTCCAGTACCATGCTGTTTTGATGACTGCAGCTTTGTATATTTTGAAGTCAATTTTTGTGATGCCTCCTGCTTTGTTCTTTTTGCTTAAGATGGCTTTTTCTATGTGGGCCTTTTTGTAGTTTCATAAACATTTAAAATCTGTAGTATATCCTCTGAAAATAAGCAATGCCCAAAATACAGATATTGGGTAGCATAATACTATTTAATATCCCCTCATTTACAAAATACAACCATATAACTGTTTATCTCTTAATAATTATAGTTTATAAAAAAGTGAAGCCTCAATTACTTTGAATTCAGAACAGTTCTCTTACATGGACATAATAGATGTTGCTCCCAGAATGTGACCAGAGTATATGCTGCATATGCATATCCACGATTCTGAATGTGGAGAGTCCCATTCTCAAAAGTTCAAAAGCTGTATATTGCATATGCTTTCTATCCTCAAAAGTTACATATATAGCACAATTTCTATAGTTTTCCTTTAAAGTTGAAACTGGTGTTTGCTGCATTGCAATTTGCTTTATAGCTAAAGAAAATAAGATTACATTAAAGGGAAACTAAATAAAATATCAAAATGAGTACATATAGTCTAAACTGGTGATCTTGGTATATTTGCATACATTGCATACTTTCAAGAACAAGTAAGAAATCTTACCCTGAGGTAATTATTGTATATATTGAAAAAGACATAAGTTACTTGGAGGAAAAGACACTTATTGGAAATGGGAGTGACTTATTGGAAGTGCAGAGAGTTGAGACACCACAGTTTGCCCTCAAATGTAGGTCTGTATATGGTTTGATTCTAAGGATGAGTCCTACTGACTGTAGAACATTTTATTTTTCCGAGGTCTAAAATGAGTGTAATGAAGTTTTGAGAACAAGAGTATTTTATGTGTGGGTAAGGTAAGGCAAAACAAATTTTTTTTTTTTTTTTTTGGCAAAGAGTTCAACCAGTATGCACAGACTTGGAGATACTCTCGCTTGATCTAGGATTAAGGAAGAGTTCATTTTCGATTGTTAAATTAAACTCTCAAATGAGTCCTTCTATAATTGGCAGAAAAAAAAACAAAGTAAAAGCAAACTATATATGCACATATAAAAGTATCAGTATATTCATAAATTTAAATATTATATATAAAAATTAATAATAAGTAATCTTGATACTCATTCCCAATATCTGTATACTATTTTTGCCAAATAAAAATCTCTTTTAAGCACATTGTTATTCTTCTGACCTTGTTTCAAATACAAAAAGAAGAAAACTAATTAAAACAGCTCCTTAATGAATTTCACCTGTACTAATTAAAATTTTTAGCACTATAAAATTGTTAAAAATCAAAGATAGAAACAAAAAAACTTATAAAAATCTAACAACATTTAGTTGCCTGTTGGAAAAGCAGTCACTAATTTATGTCTTTGAGTAAAACATAGCATAAAGAAAGCATTCTTAGATTTAGATGTTTATATAAATAATAACCTTGTCATTGTTTACAACAATAATAGTTCTCATTTCTCTAACATTTAATTGTCCTAAATATCTTATGAGTTGATTGTTTCTATAGTGAAGGTTTATAAGACTTATATACTACTCTCCAGATTATTTATAAATAACTACAATTTTATTTAATGCTGGATTTCTTCCATACTAATTTTTTTTAAAGAGGGGAGAGAGAGGGAGGGAGGGATGGAGGGAGGGAGGGAGGGAGGGAGGGAGGGAGAGAGAGAGAGAGAGAGAGAGAGAGGGAGGGAGGGAGGGAGGGGGAGAGGGAGGGGGAGATGGAGAGATTTTTTAAAATATTTATTTTTCGGTGAACACAACATCTTTATTTTATTTTATATGTGGTGCTAAGGAGGGAACCCAGTGCCCCGCGCATGCCAGGCGAGCCTGTTACTGCTTGAGCCACATCCCCAGCCCCCATACTAATTTTTTTCCCTAATCAAGAAACTAAAAATTATCATGAGGGAACTGAGGCTCCCCAGGTTTCAAGAGAATTTTCCAAAATCATGAATAGTGCCACTGGCCAAGCTGAGTGTGCAGTGGAGTATCAAAACCCTGCTTCTTCTTGTTGCCACACTCAGGCATTTTAACATGTTCAGCTTGAGGACCTCTACTAAACTTTTTACATTAGAAAGCAAAAAAAAAGAAAAAAAAATCAGAGGCCTGAGAACTTATGACACTGGAGACCTACAATATATGTGAGATGTTAGGAAACAAAAAGTTTTATTAACATTTGATGTATACTAGTCTTTAAAAACCCCAATTGAAAAAATATGTATAAAAATGCCAAATTCTTGAGGCTCACATTTGGTTCTGAATTTTCAGAATCCAGAGGTAAAAGACAGAACATCCTGAGCTACTAAGAGTTTATACTAATTAAAGAACTTATACTTATTAATTATGGAACTGTTGTTATTGAAACTTAATTAGCTATGGTATTAGTCATTTTATAGACAACTTTGCTATCTTTGTTTTGTTCTTCAGCCCTCAAAATGAGCACATATTAAACTATGAATTTGCAAAGGAGACCTTGGGAACTGTTATTGGAACTTCAAAGAAGGAGTATTAGGTAAAATTTGTAGACACTCAAAGCAGCTTTTAATAATATGAAATATGGGGCTGGTGTTGTGGATCAGAGGTAGAGCTCTTGCCTACCTTGCATGAGGCACTGGGTTTGATGCTCAGCACCACAGAAAAATAAAATAATGGCATTGTGTCAACCAATAACAAAAAATAAATATTAAAAAATATGAAATATGTTAATGTACTTTAGTGAATTTTATGGATATCTGTAAAATCATGTACAGAGTAAAAAATGATTTCTAGTAACAATAACAATTATATATCAATCGTTTTAGTCAATTTGAGTTAAACATGAATTCTGTCATTGGCAATTTCCTACAATATTATAATATTATTTAGTTTGAATTAATATATTGAAATATAAAAATTAATATATTGAATGAAAAGGTTGAAAAATCACTTTAATGATAAGGGGTGAAGTTTTGATGCCATTTATACATATGGCTGATATTTATAATAACAGGAAAACAAGATGATTGTCATGAAGGAAAGGCATGAAATCCTTATTCTTTCAAAGTAGCATAATTATCCTTTAATTGTCTAAAAAAATCATGTAAGGAGCTGGAGATGTAGCTCAGTAGTGAAGCACTTGTGTAGCATGCAAAAGAACCTGGGTTCAATCCATGATAACACAAAAGAAAAATAACAATAACAAAAAAACTTCATGTAGGTGTTATTTCTCATTTTTAAAACTAAAAATACATACTCCTTAAATAGTAATGGAATATTAAATTTAGAAATAGTATCTTAAAGACTAAATTATTACTATTGCTAGTTATTTTTTATTATTACTGTTATTGTTATTATTTATTTTAATCACTAGCATATAATATTCTGGTGATGGGCAAAGCATAAAAGCTCATATTAATTAGAATGAATTTTTATGATCATTTTCTCAAGTTAACACAGAATTTAACTAGGTTTTGCCTTGGTGTTCTCAAACACTTCAATCTCATGTTTCCTTTTATCAATATTGCATTATTGCCTTAGAATATTTTTATTTTTACATTTCTGACTTTGTAACTAGAAAGATTGCTAAACTCTTTTGTTAGTGCTGTTGTGTGAATTCTTTGGCAATTTCTAAATAAACAATCAAGTCATCTGCAAATGGATGACAATTTTATTTTTCCTTAAGAATTCTATACATTTTATTTTCTTTCTTTTGCCTTTTTTGCACTGAGATGTTCAGTTTGGTTTTTGGAGTAGTGGAAGAAGTTGTGCTTTTTTGAGTCTTGACCTTGACCTTTGTAATATATGTGTTTCTTTTTTTATTTTTATTTATCTAAATGAAGGTTTGTTAGTTTCATTTTTTTTCCAAAAAATCTGGTTTATTTTCAATTATTTTGATTTCTATAGTTGCTCTGTTTTATTCCAATGTAGTTTTTCACAATTAATATCTATTAGCTCTAGTTTTACTGGAAATGTTCTTATCTCATTATCATTGAATAAATTTTTCTTCTCTTTAAAATGAGTTTGAGTTTTGTGAAAAGCAATATTTCTATCAATGTGTTAATATTGTTTCCTCTTCCTTAGTCTCTAATAAATATAACAGAATTTATTAATTGGCATTAAATTTAGGATTAATGTTGCATTCCTAGGGAAGACTTAATTTGACCATGTTCTGCCTCCTTAATATACAATTACTCAAATTTTGTTAAGGACTTTATATTGACAAGTAATATATATGCCTATAATTTTATACTTGTATTTGTCTGATGTAAACTCAAGACATTTTAGCCTGATAAGGAGACACTCCCATATCTTTTGTTTTCTGTAAGTATTTGTGTTAGTGTTGTTTCTTTTTTAAGTGTTCTGTAGTACTTTCCAGTAACACCATTTTGGCCCAGAATATTCTTCTTTGGCAAATTTTAAAATAAAAAATAAATTATTAAATATATAATTTTAAGATAGTTTCTTCTTAAGTGTTGTAATTTGTATTTTTCAAAAAAATATTTCAAATTTCATTTTTATTAAAAAAATTGTTAATGATATTCTGTTTTTATTTTATTAGTGTATGTAGTATCCATACCATACTCCACATTTTAGTTTTGGCATTTTCAATGTGTGAACTTTTAATGGTTTTTCTTCTATTGTTATTCTGTTGACAATTTACTATATTTGTCTTCATTTTATTATTTCTTTCTTTTTGTTTATGTTGAATTTTCTCTTATATCTCAATTTTTTTTAAAACGATATCTTAATCTTTGATGTTAATTGTCCTTCATTTCTAATATATTTCATTCCATTAATTTCTATGCAAGCATTGTCAAACTGATTTCTACAAATTTAACATGATATATGTTTTAATTGAATTCAAACCATTATGTAATTTCCATTGTGACATCCTTTTTTACAAATTTGTTATGTAGCAGTGTCTTGGGGACTTGCTAGAGATTTGCAGATGTTGCAGATGTGTTTAACTTAGTGACATATTGAACTGTGAGTTACTAATTTATCATATTTTTGTCAGAGAAGGTTATTATTATGTGGATAATCAGGCTATACCCTTTGTAGTTATTTTCCTCCCATCTTTCTATATGCAAAATAGAAGACAGTCTCAACTTTTTTTTTTCCCCCAGTGAAGTTTGGATGGCAAAATCCTTAAGAAACAAACAGCTAATTAAGAAACTTTCTTTTTCTTAAAATTTCTTCTTTAAATTCTCTCTTACATTTTTTTCACTATAAGCATTGATATGTAGGTGAAGATTAAACCTTAAAGCACAATAATAATTTATGATCTTTAAAATTGCTATTTCATTATAAATCCTGGAAGGCAGGGATTTTTTTTTTTTTAACAAAATGATATGGGAATGAAGCAGTTAAAGTTCATAGCAAAAACTGACTAATTCAAAAGAGGATCCTAATCTTGAGTCACATATGCTTCCCCTGACTCAACACTATAATGGACAAGAGGAGCCTTGCGTTGCCACAGTCTGGCTGGGCAAAATAACTGGGGGGTAACAAGCAACTTGTGAAGATTGAAACAGCGGGAGCCGCTTGATTATGGGACAGAGAAGTATATATACCCAACTAATTAAAGACAGCTTATCTTAATTAACATAAACTAGATATAGCAGTCAACCAATAAGGAATCCTCATCATCTTAATGATTACACACAGCTTAACTTAATTGACATAATCTAGACACAGCAGCCAGTCATTAAGGAATCTCCATCATCTTAATGGCTCACTGGCATTGCTTCTCAAACCACTCCTCTTGGCAAAGTGCCAGGCACCATCTTGACTTGTCTGTGGCCCTCATCATTGGGTAAGAAGTTTCTAGGCCCACTGTTTCACTGTGGAAGACTGAATGTGTGCTCTGGAAACTTTTCTCAAGCTTTAACGTACATAAATATTATACAGGGATCTTGTTAAGATGCAAATTTGGATGTAGTATAGGTCTCTGATGGCGCTCAGAAGAAACAGATACCATAGACCATGTTTTGAGTAGTATCATTGTAGAGATTAATTTGTATGAGAGAAATTATATGTAATTATATTTTATTTCAGATGAAATACATAGCTTGGGATTACATAGTGTAAACTCCAGTCTCAGCCTTCTTTTCTGTATTCATAAATACTGCTGTCTTCTCACAGGGTTATTAGAGAAAAAATAATTCTTATAAAGTGTTTAAGACAGTGTCTGGAACATAATATGGAATTATTTTATGTTAAATAATACTGGGTAGCATATCTTAAATCACATCTTAATTATAACAACTCAATACAATCACTGTATTATGTTTATATCAATTAATTCAAAATGGAACATATGCATCATCACTATTTTAAGTGCAGGAAAATTAAATGACTGAAAGATTAAACTTAGGTGATGTGCCCAATCCCACAGAAATAATTATGGAAAGAATATGGATTCAAATCCAGGCACTTTCCAAAAGGGCCAAAATCCAAACCAAACAAACCAGAAATCATGTCAGTATTAAACTCTAATGCTAGTTAATATCAAGGCTACAGGCAACCAAAGCTCAGGATAAAGCAGAGGGATTTCAAAGCCCTTCTCCTAGATCATTCCCACATTGGACATGCCCCTTCATTCCAGAAAGGTGTCTTAGGATGAGATTCCCAGAAATATCTCATATGGTGGGTGGCAACATTTTAATTATGAATCTTTTCCATTTTACCTCTAGAGACACTACCATCTATGTGACATTCCATAGTGAGCCAGATCCCATAGATTTGGGTTCCATTTATTACAGTTAATCTTACTAAATGAATTTTGGATATTTGGACTTTTCTTCCTAGGAAATATAATTAGTTTATAAACTTGGTTATTTGATTAACAAGTAGCTTACCACACGCCACGTTTTTTCTATCCTGAAGGCATGTCTCCCTAACCATTAAATGAACGAATCAGACGTCAGCTGTTTTATTCTTTCCTCCTTATTTTTAAGAGCTAAGCAATTTGTAGCTTGTTTATTTTTCTGCAAGGGACTCAATGACAGAAAAGTTCAGACGGAGTAGGTCATAGTTTAGAAAACGAACAGCATTAACCATGGTACAGTCACTACAGCTGAGAATAGGATATGAAATAGGGGTTCAAAGGCGGAAGAAATCACAATGAAGCTAGGTGGGACTCAAGAAAAAAGGGTCACCAGAAGCAGGTAAACTACAAATTGGTAGCAGCTACACAGCAGCAAGGAACCCTGGCTAGGATAAACAGCAGCTGCCTAAGCAGATTTAAACCCATAGACTGTAAGGATAACAGTTTAGGGTCTTTACTGAGATCAACCAAAATTGCACAATTTTTAAAGGAAAAAAATATATAATTACACATAATTTTTCTCTTCCAAATTAACCTCTGGAACCTCTGATTCTTGTAAAGAAGCTACAATTAATTGCCATTTGGGGATAATTTTGATAGTCGTGTATTTCTAAGAATGTTGACTTCTAATTGCAGTTCATTTATTTCTCTTCCTGTGAATTTTCTCATTAATTATAGAAAAATCATTTCTATAATTGCATTCCCATTAACTTTTTACTTACAAATTCTTATTTGCCTACTATTTGGTATAATTTTATTTCCTATGGTTTCCCATCAGCCCTTGTTTTTCAGTTTGAGCTCACTTGGCTGAGCAGAACTGTGTACTCACCCAGAATAAAACCAGCACCATCAAGTTGAAGTACACAGTATTTAAGAGGAATTGCTCACTCACCTGGTGGCTAATTCAAATTTGGGTTACTGGATTGTATCAGCACATTTTACATCATAATCTGCAATGTCAAAACAGGTGGGACATTCTCTGTCCCTCTTTTGCTGTGAAATGATAAAATATGAATGAAGTGGGATTGATTTGAAAGGCTAAGTGTGCCAGGGGAGTGTTAGGAGCAGCATCGTGCAGAGGCATCTTATATCATATTGAAACTAAAGAAGAGTGAAACTCAGCATTTCCAGGAATTGTACAAATACATTTTGAAATGTGCAGATTAATAAAAATGTTTAACAAAATGTTGACAAGGCTTTCTCTCAAAACAGCACTCATAAAATCACTAGCAAATCTCATCAGAAAATGTGCAGGGTGATGCTGGCTTACCAAATAAATCACTATCTCTATTCTACTGGGTGGTGAAAAACAAAACACATTTGCTATTGATTTAGGAAACTGTGTTACCTTCCAGAACATTTGGCATTTTGTTATAAACCATCTATTAGCTTCCAAGGTCATTTTATGATATCTTCACCCAATAGATATATAAAGATCTTTGGTGCTAATAAGGAAGTTGCAATTAATTTTATTCTCTGGGGAAATAGTTTTATATACATGAATCTCTAAGAATGTGGAGTTCTCACTGCAACTCATCCATTTCTCTTCCTGTCACTTTTCTCATCACTATTCCATTTAGCCTTGAATCATTATTTGTGATCTAGCAATTTTACCAATGACATTCTTTCTCATCTTCACTTCAGTCTTACTTGTTTTCGACTAGAATAAGAGAGGACACAGTTCGGATGGCAACTACAGACATGTATTACCCACAGATTCCTGTGAAACAAAATGTGTCAGACACAGAAGAAAGTCTACAGCAGAGGTTGGCAGGCATCTCTGAAAAGGGACAGATAGGAGATAGATCCAGCTTTGCGGACCACATGGTCTCTGACTACTCAACTCCCCTGTTGTAATACAAAAATCAACCACAGACACTACGTAAACAAGTTGCTCTGTCTGTGTTCCGATAAAGCTGTATTGGGAGGAATAGGTAGTCGACCAGATCTGTCTTGCAGGTCATAGTTTTCTGCAAAGGGTGCAGTGGCTTATTTTTTCAGATTCTCCTCAACTTTATTTCAGCCCCAAGTCTTCCAACATTTCTTTCTTTTCTTTTTTTTTTTAACTGGCAGCCCTGAAGTACTGCACACTTTAATATATCCTCAGAAATCTTCTGTCACATTATATTTATTCATTTTTATTTTGAAGTACAGGATTTGAGGGGGGAAAAAAGTCAGTGGTAGACCAAAGGTGAAAACGTGCTTTATTATAGGATGTGAACTGCAATCATGATGGCTGATGCAGGAACTTTCATGGAACCCTCTGGGCTGACATCTATCATCATATGCAGAGAGCTATGAGGACTTTTCATCAAGGACAGGATCTTCTTGTTGTGTTGCTCCACTGACATAAACTGTCCAATGACTGAACCAGTGGGGAGACAATTTTAATTTATTTCAGAGAAGTTCTGTGAACTTGAAACACCATAACTGATACTACATATTTGAGCAGAAGAAAAGGAAAGTTCATAATTTTGCAGCTAGAGTACTGCAACCTGGGAATGCGAATTCCACCAGCAGCAATGCTTCAAAATCTCAGATTCAAACCAGAATCTCCCGGGTAAAAACAAAGCTCTGGAATTATTAAGAATCAGGCTCTCAGAACAGGCACCAGGAAACACTATTTTACAAGTGACTATAATGCAGCTGCTCTGTGGCCAGGTGTTACAAGTGTTAGGAGATGATTGTGGATTCATCTGGCCTAAATCTCATATTCTAGATAAGAAAGGTGAATCTGAGAGACACTGTCTGTGCTCACGCCCAGCTGTCCATGACAATAGAACCTTGTTCTTTTGACTGGAGTTCTTTCTACTTCATGGAACACTTTCCTAAGATCACAGCACTCTTAATAAGACCCTGCTCCTTTTGGTGTGAGCTGGAGCTCAAAACTCAACTTCATCAAGTGGTCACTTTTAGAACACAAACAGTCTTCCTTCAAATTACCTTCTCAGTCCTCTTCCAGGAACCAAACTGTCTCGATTCCTCAAGATCCAATTCTACCAGTCTTCCTCTTAGAAGTTTTCTAAAGCTATTGAAGTCAACACTAATCTTTATTTTCTCTGTTGGCCCTAGAACAGCAGTTGCCTAATCCATGTGATTAAATTAATTCAAACATCAATATCTAGTTATATTTTGTGCTGTGCCTCTTGAGGGCAGGGGACTCATGTATCATCTAAATCACCTGCAGTCACAAGTGCTGACTACACAGAAAATCAAACATACTCAGAAAATTATATTCAGAAAAATCATTTTGTGTCACAATGATTTAAGAGGACCTTCACTCTTCAATGAGTCATACTGTTTCTGCAGGTCATGAGAGCTAAGTTAAAAAATTGGCAGATAGACTTAAGATCATTTTTTTCACTGTAGATATATGAATAGTAGGGTATGTGTGTATAAATAATGCACATTATTTAAAGTATACATACATATATATTGCAGTGATTCCCTGTGCTCTTATGACCCTAGTGAATTAGGTTGGCCTTGAAATGGGAAGGTTGTCCCATGCTTTGCCCTTTCATGTCAAATCAGTGGGTGAAGAAAGGTTATTATTTTCCACAGTTCAGAAGTATCTCAAGTACTGATTGTGAAAGAAACACACTGGTGTTTGCATAAATTTCCCTAATTTTAAGCCTTTTTAAACAGAGTGAAGGACATTTGAGTTTTGTTTTTGGTTTTATGATCTAAATCTAAATTTCCTGGTAGAATAACTTGTATTTTGCCAGCATAGAGAATGAGGTTAGGTGTATTTATATTTAAAGAATTAATGTATATTTTTGAAGTTATTAAAATTTAATAAAATTGGAGTCTAACAAAACTGATATTACCTATATATGTGTATATATATGTGAATATATATATATACACACACACATATATTCATATATATATATATAAATAGTAAGATTCTATACAAATAAACTATTGATAACTTTCTATATTTTAAGCGCTGTCAATTGTCATAATCTATATTATACATTTTAATTTAGTCCTTCCAACAAAACCAAAATGTTCTTATTTTTACTTCTATTTTTCAAAGGAAGTATCTGATATGCACATTAGATATGCAACTAGTTCAAAATTATTATTTTATTTGAAAAATCAGTTTCTGACATTGGAACTCTGCTCCTCCCTTTTCATTATGTAACAGCCAATAAAACATTTCACTTATTATTGAAATTTTGGAATGTACTCCAGGACATGTTTCCTCTAAATCATGATCCTTACTTTTTTATTATAATCTTATCCAAATTATACTACTTTACAAGCTCTTTTACTATTTTCAAGATAAAAATATTTATCATGGGGTTTTGTTCCTTCTGTGGTCTAAGAATTAGATGATTATTTGTAACCTAAATACTATATACCCTAAAAATATCAGTGATTTGTCAGCAAAACTAAAACAATTTTTAGAAACTATCATTTTTACTTTTGTCTGATTACTTATAATCACTTTTCTTTATTTCATAAATTTAAAAACTCAGTGACTAGTTAAGACAGACCTGATTTGTTTCCACAAGAAAAAGCAACTCCAAAATCATGCGATTAATGTTCTGTTGTCTGATTTTCCTGAGATTATTTTTTGAAAATCTTTGTTGTGCATATCCTTGGAATAGCTTGTTATTCCAACTTTTTTAGTTATAGATAACACAGTTGTTTTTGTACACTCATGCTCTGCAAATGCATGTAATGACCATTCAAGTTACCACTTGTGGACAGAATTAGCAGTCATACTAAATCTATATAAGGGGAATTTAGAATCAGCTATTTCAAGGCTTCATGTCATAAAATTTATAGTTAGAACCTTTTACACAAAACTTACTCCTGAGTCTATGTGTAGTAACAATTAAGTGGTAGAAATAAAACATTAGATAGGCAAATACAGATAAAATCCTCAAAGAAGTGACTAATTTGTTGAATTAATAGTTATATAACTAACATACACTTTTGATTTAATTCAGTTGTTGCAGTTACCTCCAAAATGTAAATCAATAAAGTAATTGGTTTAGGTACTAAAGTCACCTTAATATGTTTCTTTAATGTCTTTTTTTCCCTAAAGATTTCAGAAAACTAAGCAGTACAATCAAATAGCTTCATTTTTTATTGAATCACTAGAGAAAAATAAGAATTATTGTTTTCCTTGTAATTGTTTTGAAGTTTCCTCAAATTTCAAAGAAATAAAATACCAGGATAAAATAAAATCTACGAAGTTACATTATCTGATTAGTTGAGGTCCACTGTGCTTTCTTGAATTAGTAGGTTAAACACAAATTGATGTTTAGCAATTGAACATCTAGAGTATTTTACAGGTTAGGTACTAACATCTAGAAGTGTTTCACAAACATAAATAACTCATGAGATTTAAGTAACATTTTTTGTTTTGTTCTGATTGTCACCAGACTCACTTCAGTAGAGTTTAAATATCAAATTAATTTGTTTTCTCCCATTTCTACCATAAATCATACTGAATTGAATTGTTATTTGCTAACTGTTGTTTTAGTAGGATAACACAATTTTTTCCACCAAATTTTGACCCATTCTGTTTAATACTGAGAGGCAAAACTACTTATAGTTTACTTTCTACCCTCATAGAAGTCTTTAACTAGTTAGTATCTTGACGGTTTGGATTCAGGGATAACTAATTATTCTAGCTCTTAAATACCTGCTTTACTCTCTTTACTAAAATCCCACTTCATTTTCTGTGTTAGAGTAAGGAAGAGAGGGAAAGGTGGTGGCAAAATGAACAAGTGGCTTTGTACTTACTGGTCCTTCAATTTCTCTCTCCGTCTATTGAAGCTGATCTTTGGTGCCTTCTCTGTGAGCATTCCCTTTTCTGGGGCTCTTGTGTGAATTCTTTCAAGTCCGCTATAAGTTCTGCCATTGTATATATTGCCATGAGGTCTTCCAGATAAAACTCATTTTTTTTCTCACATTTTTAAAACTCTGACAAATGGAGTATAATAACCCCAGAGCATCTGGTTGTTGGAGTTTTGTAGCCCACAATTTAGCCCTAAACCAGACAGTTTCTCTATGTGGATGTGTTAAACCAACCTTCACTTGATAAGTGAAACCTGGGGAAAACTGTTTCACTCACCTAGCATTACCCTTTCTACACCATGCTCTGTCTCTCCAGTGTCTCTTCTACACAACTTGGCAGAAGAGCTGATCAGCAGCCTATTGTCAGAGGAGATGTCCAACAGTTATATTCTCCATCTTCTTATGGAGTCCCCCAATCAAATCAATGGTTTACTTTACTTTTCATTCACAATATGGGCCTTATATATTGCCAGGATCATTTGATGAAAAGACTATATGGAGTGAAAACTGACAGTGTCCTACTACAGTGGAAGGTGGGTTGCTTGTGAACTATGCTCCTTCTAAGCTGTACAGGTGCATGGGTCTACAAAGGTGTGACTTTTATTTGCCCTCAGGACTCACCTTTCCTTTCTACACAAATTAAGATAAATAGGACAGCAATTAGCTAAATTGCTCAGAGAGAGGAAATTTGTCAGAGTTACTGACATTCTCTTTTTACTCTTTATCACCTTTAATCAAAATTCACTTTCTACAAGTCAGCACCCTGGTGGTATTCAGCCCTTTAACCATATGAAAAAAGGAATGAATCTGCTATGATTTTTAATACTCTAATGATACATATTCATTTAAATATGATAATTTTTCATGTGTGTTTTTTTTTCAACGACTTACTCTTAGCTATTTCATGAAAATCTCTCTTGCCATGGAATATTTAGGTAATAGTATTAGATATAATTTATTTGGTTAGAGGAACCTTTTAAGTAACCTTGGTATTGTCTCTGATGTTCACTTGGGGAAGACAATGAGCAGAAACAGATCTCTCCCTCTGCTTTTCACATTTCATCAAAAAAATCAGATGTTCCTTCAGTACTTTTTTAGAGTTTCTGTTTTTTAAAGACCTCAAAATTTGGTCTGAGGGAAAAGGAAGAAAACTCACATGATCACAAGAAACATCAGAGGTCTGCAAGAAAATGCAAAATTGGAAGAGATGTACTTCATCAGGAATGTGACAAATAAGTCTGAATTTCAGAGGACCCAAAATATCTAGTAATCCAACATGGACAAGTATGAATGACTATGTGTCTGTAATCGTAAGTACTTTAATTAGGATAATGATGATGCTTAAGCATATACAGTTGTACCTATAATAAACTGATTGTATGTATATGAGAAACAGTTAAGAAAAACTGTGCATCTGTTTGAGAGCTTTATCACAGAGTGTGAAATACTATTTATGCCTAAATACCATGGTCTACAATTGTTATCATGCACATAGCTAACTGCAAATTAGGTGAATTTATTTCATAAAACTGTAACAACATATTATGTATATAAATATGCCTAATAATGTTAGTTTCTAGTCTTGAAAAATCAGCTTTTCCAATAATTTAGTTAGCTGCTTCCATCTTTGGGACAACAGAAAAATTTGGTCTACTTGAAGTCAAGCTACTTACAGAGGATTTAGCAACCAACACTGCAACAGTACTAATAGAAGAGGGAGAAAGTTTTAAAAATTTTATGACTATTATATGAGAGAATATTTCCATTAGGAAATACACTGAAACCAGCCATCTGATCCTACAGTTGGACCTTTGTATTGTAATAATTTAATTAAAGACATTTTTCAAATTTGGCATATAAGATAAGACATATTGCAAAACTTTAACTCCTTGTAGTCTATTTGCCTCAATCACTAAAATAAAATCAAGCTGGTAAAATCTCTGAATTTTTTTTTGGTTGTCTAATATTAAGCAATCTATGATATGCTAGCCTAGTAGGAAATTTGCTTTTGTACTAAATCTTGAAATGGCCCACAGAAAGTTCAAAGACACAGAAAATTCACATAAACTAGTGAATTTTAGTTAGTTCTCAATTAGTTCTCAAGTGCACCATAACCATTTTCCAAAAATGTAGCAAACTTAACACAAGTTCATCTGAAGTTTAGAAATTCAACCATGGCATGAGTGGATTCTCTGCTCAGCTCTCACTAGGGTGAAATTGAGGTGTTGGCTAAGTCTGAAGTTCTGATACAGATCCTGAAATTCTTCTCCAGATTTACTGTTTATTGACCCAGACTTAAATCCTACAGCCTGCCAAAGTCCCTGTTTTCTTTCTTTCTTTCTTTCTTTCTTTTTCTTTTTTTTTTTCCTGAAGATGGACAGAATGCCTTTATTTTATTTATTTATTTTTACATGGTGCTGAGGATCGAACCCAGTGCCCCATGCATGCTAGGCAAGCACTCTGCCGCTGAGCTACAGCCCCAGCCTCAGGGTCCCTGTTTTCATGCTAACACTGGACTGAGAACTGCTCCCATCTCCTAGATTCCACCTGTTATTCTTTCTCATGTAGCACTTACAAACAGCTCAAAAGTGATACATTTACTTTATCTCTGGCCAGGCTGAGCACATTTCTCTTAATTCCTCTATGCTAGAAGCTAGAGAAAACTCTTGCTTGTAAAGAGCTCATGTTTAGTTTAGGGCTATCTAAAATAGCTTCTTGTTTTAAAATCAACGGATAATTCTCTTTAATTAAATGAAAAAGTCACTTTTGCCATGTGAAATAAAATTATTTCAGGATTTACACAGAGTGGAAAAAACAGTCACATGGAAGCCATTGTTAGAATTCAGATTACTACAACAATATATGAAAGGTACTTCATAACAGGCAAGTATTAGCAGCTTTATTGAACATATCTTCCCACAGCTTTTCACAGAAAAATCCATTAAACCTTTCCATATATATATATATATATATATATATATATATATATTTAAGATGTACCCCTATAAGTTTTTCTTGATAGAGTTTTAAGAAATGCAGTGTCAAAAGCAGTAGGTTGAGTTTATTCAATGGGTGCTGGGAGCCACAGCCAATTAATATGATGCATGGTATTTTTGATTGAAAGGTGATGCCAGCTAGCCATTGAGATGATATGATTATGTTAAAAATTACATTCATATGGATACCGGACACCTGCTGTTTACCTCGGCCTGCTGCGGGACTCCTGGAGAGTTCCCATTGGTTGGGAAAGTGCAGTAGGAGGGAATTCCGGGGGAGGAGCTTGCGCTGGGGTTCCGGGAAGGGACCGGCGGAACACCGCGTGGGTGGATCAGGAATCTTCCCGGGCACGAACGTGGTATTGGCTGTTATTTCAAATAAAGTTTGTTCCTGTTTGAGTGGCTCGTGATCTTGTGCCCAGCCAGACTGCAGCAAATGGGCACACACACACACACAAAATAGTACTTGATTTGATTGAGGTCTTTTCTAGTTTTATGAGCTTTGGGTCTTGATGATTAATACACACATCAGCTATCCTTTACAGCCAATAGGTAAGATTTATTGGTCCAAGGCAGCAAAAATAATGCACCTGACAATTATCAATATGTGTTCATAATTGGTTCTGTATTGTGATAATCAGTGTCAGGCTAACTCTGATCTCTCTTTTCACATGTACATATTGCCTTATTTTATTTACAGGTTCTTTTAAGGCCTACAAACAGATGGTTTGATTTAGAAAGCTTTGCCTTATCCAGGAAAATTAGGATTCATCCAGATGGACTTGCAAGCGTCAGTGCCAATATTGTACCTTTACCATATGGACAGGAAGATTTGTGGCAGGAGACACTGTGTTCCACTTTATGCTTTAGTACAGATAATGTTTGATTACTTGTTCATACTCATTAATTCTTGTTGTTAGGGCACCAGGGAATGGGAAATGCCATAAATAAACTATTACAAATAGTCATTTCAGGAGTTCTAGCCAGTTCATAATTAGCAAATTCCATATTAGCACTTTTTACTTTTTCAAGTTTATAAAACTTCAAAAATGTAAAATAAGTTGAAAAGATAAAGATAGTCATCAACTTCAATATAAATGTACACAGAATTCTGATACTTAATCAATTATACAGTAGATGAACTCACGGGCAGGACCTGCATTTGATAATAACATAGTTAAGGCACAATGTCAAATCTTCTATAACCCATAAGGAAGCATTTGGGAGAATTAAATTATGAATTTGTTCCTGCAATGAAAAAGAATAAAATTGTTATTTGGTTACAAAGTTCTACTTTTTCAAAGAGGAATGGGTGAAAAATTTGCTTTTCTTAAATAGAAACTCTTCTCACCACATATCAGTTTTAATAAATTTGAAAAATTGTGTTTGATTTTAATCAGAAATGTCTCTAAGCAGCTTTGTAGAAAGGAAAGGCCATTTTCTAGTTCATTGCAGATCATCTTCATTGCTTCTTTTGTGAAGGTCATCTTTGTCACAAATATGCCACACTGGTCATAAAAGAACAAAGTCTGTCATTTATCATAACCCATCATCATGTTAGGGAAAAAAACTAAGATGTGGGTTCTTAGCAATTGGTCATTTGAGTAATTTTATGACAGGGGATGAAATTTCAAGGTCTAATATGTTGTGAAATGAACTAACATAATATCAGAATTTTTTATATTATTTTACTAAACCTGTTTTTCAGTTTTTATAATGATAGCATTAAATAAAATATTGGTTAAAAAAGTGGAGACCCTAATTTAAAATTTTTCATATGCTTGAATTAATACTGCTTGAAAAAATTCTCATGGAACTTTGAGATATTTAGGTGAGTCCTAAAATTTGCATATTTCAAAATATGTGTTATTGACTTTTCACAAAATATACTTCCTTAAGTTGGTTTTCACATCTAAACTGAACAATTAGGAGATTTACATGTTTTGAACGAAAATAAAGGGAGAGAAGGTGGAGACATTGAGCCAAAGGAAATGAGACACGTCTACAAAATATCCCAGGATAATGGTTTAACAGTATCTCTGATAGAAACCTCGTGGAAATGTGTTTGTATCGGTGATCTGGGAAAAACAGCATCACCAAATAATAAATCACTTTGAATAGTTTTTTAGTACTCATGGTTACATCAGGCTCCTTGCCTTCCTAAAAGCGATCTTCTGATTTTATTGGGATAGTAATGTGCCCAGTCCAAAAAGGTTATTTAGCTTAAGCCACACATACTTTCTCATCACCCTTTGTCAATAACTATTTTAAAAGAGAGCAAAGGGACTTGGTTTGGGACATCTGCAGAGAACTTCTGAAAAATAGCTCTCTTCCAACACAATATAAGTAATGGAAAAAAAGAAAGCCCTCTTTCCATCAAATTCCTTCCCAGCAATGTTTTCTTCCTTACATTGGATGTTGCTATCATGAATAGAAGGGTTGATTCTTCAAGTCTTGGCAGCCATATTGGTATGAGGCAGAGGTGGAGACCAATGGCCATCCCAGGGAGCAGCAAAGGAGTAGGGCTGGATGATCTTGAATCCTTGATTGTATTGCTTGAATATTGAATCCTGGACTGCTGGGTTATGTACCTCTAAACTGTGGTTTTCAGCGTAGCATAAATGTTCTCATTGACTTAAGTGAGGTTAGTCAGTTTTCATCATCTTAATGGGTCTGATGATCTCTTGTGGGATCCTTATGGATTAAAAACTCAGAATTTTTTATTTATTAGAAGAACTGATGAATTATAATATTTCATTCTCTCAGATTACTGCCGCCCCCCTCCAAAACAAAAGAAAGAAAGAAAAAAAAAGGAAAGGAAACAAAAACAAGCAAAATCATTTTATTTTGACTTCCATTTCTCCTTTAATGCTAGAAATTTAAAAAGTTCTATGAAATTCTGTTGTTTCTGGGTCTGGATGTCACCAAAATCATTTGAATTGCTACTTAGAACTACACCAGAAAAGGTCACCCTGGTGGAGATTCTAATTCATTAAGTCAAGGTGGGACACACAAATCTAAATGCTGTTTAGAATGGGAAGAAAAACAATTCCAAGTTCAACAGATGGCTTGGGACTTCATTCTATTATAAAGCAGCACGTTTTGTGGCAGGGTCTCAGACTGAGGCTCACATTCTGAGCTGGACATAAATAAACAGAATATTTAATGCCATACTGAAACACCTAAATATTCGCAGTAAAATGGATAAAGACTATAAATAACTTCAGATAAATTTAAGTAGCCTTTTTTATACCTAGTACTTTTATAAAAATAAGGACTCAGAGTATTAGACTTTGGGGTTTTGGATAAAGGATGATGGACTGTGTTAACCTTTGTTCTACTTTATCACAAAATCTACAAATAATGCATACTTATTCGGTAGTTAAAGTAACAATATTTTATAAGAAGCAATTATTGCATTATAAACTATGTGCTAGTCTGAGCAATATTTTATAGAATGTAATACTTTACAGAAATACAAAATATAACATAAATTAGAATCACTTGCAGATCTTTTCAAGATACAAATTCCTGGAACCCAACACCAAAATTCCAAGTCAGGAGAACCCAGGTGGATAGCTTTTTATATTTCTAACTAGTTCTCAAATGATGATGATGATGATGATGATGATGATGATGATGATGATGATGATGACCTTGATTAAGGGACTACATTTATATATATATATTTGGGAATATATATATATATATTTGTTGTTGTTGTTTGTAAAAGACAAGACAATAAAACATTTTAGGCTGTGGGCCATGTTGTATGTCACAACTTCCCAGCTCTGTCATTGCAGTTCAAAGCAGACATGCAGCACGTAGACAGATGATCATAGTTGTGTTCCAATGAGAGTTTACTTAGAGAAGAAAATCTCAGAGCTGGATTAGCCTACAGCCATAATTTCCCCATCTCTCATCTAGAGCAGTTTCTTGGACCCTGTCCTTTGTCCTCTTCATATCTTGGAGAGGATAATGCCTTGTTATAGGGGAGGGCTGTTCTATACATTGTCGGAAGTTCTGTACCCACTAGATTCCAGCAGCATCTTTCCACATGTGACAATCAAGTGTCTCCATAATTTTCCAGATGTCTCCTGAGAGGTGAAATTTCCCCTACTTGCAAACCACCACTCCAGCAGAAGAGTTATAGAAAATTAACAAGTTGGTATAAAAAACAGGTGGAGTTGGACTCCAAGAAAAGGAAAGTCTGAGCAATCTGAGCAAACATTTCTGATTCTTTATCACAACTCCCTGCTGGTATTTCTGAAGAAACCAAACAATCATGTTGGAGCCAATTTTGGAGCTTGTTAGAGAGTTGAATAAAGCTGTTATTTTGAAAGCTGCCAAAGAAGGTTCAGTTATAAAGTGTGGTGCTTACCTCAAATTAAAATTTGGCTGCTGGGTGAGTAGTCTATGAGATAAACGCCACCAATTACCTAATTGCAAGGGTACGGGTACTGATTAATGGATCAATGGGTAAATAGACTTATTTTTGAAAACAGGGGGAAATTGACTCTGGCCGCTTAGTTGATGCAGTTCTGGGAGAGACTAGTGACTAATTCTTTCAAGCAGCATCGAAAACAAGGTAGGGTTAAGGGGAGATTCTTTAATGTGTGACTCTTTGGACTAGCAGCATCAGCAACCTTGGGGACTTGATACGAATGCGAATTTGAGGGGTCTATCTCTTAACTACTGAACCAGACAATCTGGCTTTGTGGCCCAAAAATCTGTTTCATTTTTAATAAGACTTCCATGTGATTCTGATGCATGTTAAAGTTTATTCCCATTTGAACTTGAGAACAGAAGGTTTCAAACACCACCCCCTTTCTTCCCCTCCAAATTCCATCAAAAGAGGTACAGTTTGCCAACTTGATCTCTACTGGCCTGTGCTATCTTCCAATGCCCGCTGTGCTGCTATTGCCAGATAAATCCTGAATAACCTGAACTGCCAGATGTTGAGAGACCTTTATTCATGAAAATGAGTAAGCAGAGGAAGATCATAAGCCATTTAATGGGGGCATAGTTACTGGCAAGATAGAAATTATGTTGAGATAGAACAGGTGGCTATACTAGAGGCAAAAAGTTAATGGGAGGAAATGCACTGAAAATCAATTTAGGCAAAATAAGAACTCTTAAGAACTAAAGAACACATTCACGAAACTTCTATGGAAACCAAAAGAGAAGTTAATAGAGAAATTGAATGTGAGATGAATTTTTGTTTAAAGATTGCTTAACTCAGAGTATGATTCCATCATTTAAACATACACCATCTTGCTATTTAAACATTAACTAATACTTACAGTGATTAGTGGTTTATTATGCAGTTTGCATTATTTATTCTGTATAGCAAGTCTGAAATTCTACAACACCTGACCAGAAGCTGATCAGTGAGTTTATCATTTCTGTATTAGCTTCTTTATTCTGAACTAGGAAAGAATCTTCCTGCCTTTTGTTAGTCACTCAAAATAATCACATATGAAATACAAAAGTTTCAAAATCTATCTTAAAATGAGATGTTATTGTTTGTTAAATTAACCATAGAACATTGCTTTTAGATTTTTAAAAAATCCCAACTCAGATTAATTCTGAATTTGTACATTTTTATTTCAGAAAATGTAAATTTAGAAAAACCAGAATCAGAATATAAAAGGGTTATTGAAAAATTAGAAAGGATACCAACAGAGTGGGGTAAGATCAGGAGGGAGAGAGGAGGGAGAGATAGTTTTGCTTCTTTTCCATTACTCTCATTCCATCCATAATGTTCAAGTTAAAAATCAGTTTTGACAGAGAGTTGTGTAAAATGTTCCAAATTACTGTTTTTAAATCTATGCATGGAAATCTCTCTCAAATATTTTATGTATAAATCTTGGTTAAAATTTTGTGCACATAATTTACTAGGCCTAAAATCATTCTATTTTAAAAAAAAACTTAAAAAAATTCTAGTGAATGAATTTTTTTTATCCTAAATTAAGGCAAAATGCTATCATTCTAAAAGATATTTTGGCTAATTTTACTTTTTTTCCCTATTATCTTTGGCCTAAACTATAACTTCTAACTCAAAAGTGCCACTTATTTGGTAAAAGTTCAGTTAATCAACTTCAGGTATGTTGTGATTTTCGAATTTGAAAAATATTTTTAGAGAACACAGTTTCACATGTTATTTGAAATATTTCTCAGAGATTCTTAAAATCTACTAAAAATTATATCCACAAAATTTAAGTTTGGGGGTACTTCCCCAAGGTACTGAGATATTAGGAATATTCAGCTTTGAAATATTTGATAATATTTCAATTTTTGAAAGATTTTCAATATTTGAAAGATTTGGAAATCTTGCAAATCAATTACACAAATAACCCTTAGTAGGTTTTACTAATAAGTTATGATCAAAACAAGTTGGAAACAAGTTGTTACTAATGATTTAGAAAAATCTATTCTCACATACTTTACAATTAGCAAAATATACTGTATTGTAAGGCTCTGCTGTAAATCTGTTACACTTTCAGTGATGTAAATATGCACAAATAACCAACAAAGAAATAAAAAATCCCCACAACTCATAGGATTTGTTCAACTTGCCAGTTCTTTCTCTACTCCTTTTAAGCTGAGAAGAGAGTTGCTAGGTGGTATCTTACCTGAGTTTTTTTTGCAGGTATTTAATATCATGAATGGTCAGAATTTTATTAACTGGGGGAAAATGGCTTTCATATGACTTTTAATCGGCAAACTAGGGGATAGATTTTAAATTTCTTTTTGTCTGGCTTGAAAGTCCAAGTTCTTTCCATAACTGTCCTATATATCAAAAAGTCATTCTTTGTTGAGAGCCACAGCTGAAGGGGCCCCAGCAAACTTCCAGCTGCCAGCAAACTTTCAGCTGCCAGCTGATTATTGGCTCACAGCAGCCCCAGAAAACTTCTAGCTGCTAACTGATTGGCTCCTCTGCAGTGATGCTCATTGGGCTATTTCCCCGCCCTTTCAGACCACGGAGCTGCTCATTGGGGGACTTTTTCTGGCTCTGCCCACATGACCCAGCCAATCGGCCTCAAGAGCAGGAGGAGTGGGGGAGGTTGAGAGGCTTGTGGGAAGCCGGTGGTGGCAGGTGGACTCTGAGGGTTTTCCTGAGGAGCTGTGTGGTGCGGTGTGTGTGTGTGTTATAAAAATAAGGTTTGTTTCTTTTGACAAGTGGCTCCTTAATTGTGCCCAGCCAGACTGCGGCATTTGGTGGCCTGCATGGGGAACGACTGAGGGTAAGTGATAAGGTAAACTGCTCGCCTCTGAGGGCAGGGCAAGAGGATGGGGAGCCATTTTAAGATTCTTCTTTTGTTTTGTTTTGCTTTTGTTTTAAGTTGCCTGTCCCTGGAGATGAGTGAGACGGGAAGAAAAACTGCTCACATCTGAGGATAAACTATTTGCGTCTGAGGAACAGATAGGGAGAAAGGACAAATGGACATTTGAGGAGGATAGAAAGGCTGATATAATGATTTTGTGTTGTTCCATTTTTGTTTCATTCTGTCTCATTTTTATTTGGCATCATCATGTTGGGTTGTATTATAGTAGAAATATGGGATTAGAAATTAGTAAAAAACAAACCAAAAGAGTGTTAAGTAAATTGTTAGAGGAAGGAGGCATCTCAGTAAAATCAAGAACAGTTCATACAATACAAAAATGTAGCACATGGGTTTTTAAGGAGGAGTTGTTAAATATATCACAATGGATCCATCATGGTGAATATTTAAAAAGAATAGAAAAGAAAATCCCAGGAACTCTGCCAGTTGGCACATTGCCATTATGGACGTTCGTATCTTGTTTGCTTAGTCCAAAGCCTTCAGTTCAGACAATGGTAGAGGAAGGAGAAGACATATTGATTCAAGTAAAAGAGAAGGTCTCTCAAGTTAGTCAGACAGAGGAAAAGATTCAAGTAAAAGAGAAGGTCTCTCGAGCTAGTCAGAGGAAAAAAGTTTAGAGCAGAAAAAGCCATCAGGGGAAAAGTTACAACAGGAGACTGCTACTAACAGCTTTCTATCACCAGAGGGCATAAGTGTCCAACCAACAGCACCACCTCCATATGCTGGGAGGCCCCCAGCCCCCACAGTTGATAGTTGGGATCCTGAGACAGGATCTCAAATATTAACATGCCCTGTATTTGAGCAGGCAGGAAGGCAGCGAATTCACCAGAAGAGAGAATAGCACAGTTACTAATAATACCCAGCCTACCTGATAAGTTTTCCAGTCATACTGTAGAAAGAGGTTCCAAGGGATTAGGCTCCACAGGTGTAGATTGGGCTATGCTTTCTTTAAATTTTAATCTTTTCTTTAAATTTAGATTCTCGCCCCATGCTAAAACTAAATATTCAAGGACATGAATTTAATGGGCTACTGGCTACAGGTGCAGACCTTAGCATCATCTCTCGTCAAGAATGGCCAAAACATTGGCCATTACAACAAGCCACTCAAAGGCTTCGAGGCCTAGGAGTGGCGACTAATCCCCATAGAAGTGCAATGGTGGGGCTGGGGATGTGGCTCAAGTGGCAGTGCGCTCGCCTGGCATGCCTGCGGTCCAGGTTTGATCCTCAGATGCTCAGCACCACATACATACAAAGATGTTGTGACCACCTGCTGGGAGCCATTTGTGCCCAGCCAGAGACTGCGGCAACCACCAAATACTAAAAAATAAATATTAAAAAAATTCTCTCTCTCTCTCTCCCTGTCTCTCTCTCACTCTCTCTTTAAAAAAGAAGAAGAAGAAGAAGAAGAAGAAGAAGAAGAAGAAGAAGAAGAAGAAGAAGAAGAGGAGGAGGAGCAATGGTATTAGATTGGAAGGATCCTGAAGGATGTGAAGGAACTATACAGCCATATGTATTGGATCATCTTCCCGCAAATTTGTGGGGATGAGATGTCCTAGGTCAATTAGGTTTGACATTAACAAATAACATCAATCAAAATGCACCCACTATTATGGCTAGACAAGGTTTTAGGAAAGCAAAAAGATTAGAAGAACAAGAACAAGGTATAGCAGCACCAATACAAATAGATCAAGGAACAGACAGACATGGGTTGGATTTTCAGAAGGGGTCACTGACACAATAAAAATTACTTGGAAATCAGAAAGACCAGTATGGGTTCCTCAGTGGCCCCTGGCTAAAGAAAAGATAAAAGCAGCCCATGACCTGGTCAAACAACAATTATCGGAAGGACATATACAACCTTCTGTATCTCCCCATAATACTCCCATTTTTGTCATCAAAAAGAAATCTGGTAAACAGAGATTATTACAAGATTTAAGAGCCATTAATAATGAGATGGTTATTATGGGAACTGCTCAATCGGGGATTCCTCAATTGTCTGCTTTGCCAAAAACCTGGTATGTTTTAGTTATAGATATTAAAGATTTTTGTTTTTCAATTCCAATTCATCCTGAAGATAGTCCAAGTTTTGCATTTACTATCCCTGCACTGAATCATGAAGGTCCTGATCAGAGATATGAATGGAAAGTACTCCCTCAAGGGATGGCTAACAGCCCAACTATGTGTCAAATTTATGTTAACAAAGTAATTCAGTCACTTAGAAATCAAAATCCTGAACTACAAATATTTCACTATATGGATGATGTATTATTAGCACATGAAGATAAAAACACATTGCTAGAATGTTATGCCACACTTACAAACTTATTAAAAAATTATAATCTAGAGATAGCAATAGATAAAGTACAATTAAAATTTCCAATTCATTATTTAGGAGTTCTATTATCCTCAACCATGGTCCATCCACCAAAAATTCAAATACGAGTAGATCAACTCAAATCACTTAACGACTTTCAAAAGTTATTAGGAGACATAAATTGGATAAGATCTTATCTAGGTATACCAACAGGAGAGTTGGGACCTTTATTTGATATCCTAAAAGGTCCATCAGATACAAATTCACCCAGCATGTTAACGCCTGAAGCAAGAAAGGCATGAAAAATCATTGAAACATATATGTAAAATATACATTTGGATAGAATTGACATAAGTTTGCCTTTATTATTTATTGTACTACCAACAAAAAATATTCCTACAGGAGTATTTTGGCAAGAAGGTCCATTATTATGGATACATTTATCTTATTCTCCTAACACTATTCTTACTAGGTATCCTGAGGCTGTAGGACAATTAATACTCAAAGGAATAAAAGCAGCAAAGGGAGTGTTTGGAATTTCTCCCAGTAAAATTATTACTCCATATACTATGGATCAAATTAATGAGTTAGCTAATGGGTTAAATACTTAGGCAATAATCATGTGCAAATCTAATGTTTCATTTGATAACCACTTACCATCTAATCCTTTATTGTCTTTTTGGTCATTGCATCCTGTAATTTTTCCAAAAATGACAAGAAAAACACCTATCATTAATGCTCCAAATATATTCACTGATGGGTCAAACAATGGTACAGCAGCAATAGTTACACCTGATCAAACTTTTACATTTTTAGTACCCAAACAATCAGCTCAAAAGTTATAGCTTAATCCAGTATTACAAGCTTTTGTGATGTTTAAAGATTCTGCATTTAATTTATTTTCCGATAGTCAGTATATAGTTAATGCTATAGTATCCCTTGAAGATGCTGGTAGGATTTCCCCTTCCTCTACTGTTTTCTCTTTGATTTCCACTATACAGAGTCTAATCTGGGACAGAAAAGACCCATTCTTTATAGGACATATCAGGGCACATATAGGATTGCCTGGAGCCCTTAGTTTGGGCAATGATTTAGCAGATAAAACTACACATGACATACATATTTTCTCTACACTAGAAGAAGCTACAAATTTTCATAAAAAGTTCCATGTCAATGCTAATACTTTACAATAGCATTTTAAAATAACTAAGGAACAAGCTAGACAAATAATAAAACAATGCCAAAATTGTGTGACCTTTTTACCACAAGTTAATCTTGGAATCAATCCTAGAGGACTGATACCTAACCATATTTGGCAGATGGACGTCACACTCTTGCCAGAATTTGGAAAATTAAAATATTGGCATGTTACAGTTGATACTTCTTCTGGATTTTTGATGGGCTCCCTTCATGCTGGAGAAAAAACTAAAGATATTATAGCTCATTGCTTACAAAATTTTGCCACTGTGGACGTTCCAAAACAGTTAAAAACAGATAATGCCCCTGGTTATACTTCTACCTTTTTTAAACAATTTTGCTCATCATTTGTCATTACTCATATAACAGGAATCCCATATAATCCATAGGGACAAGGCATAGTTGAAAGAAGATAATAGATCAAACTATTAAAATGTACTTATTAAAGCAAAAAGAGGGAATTGGGAAGGGGTATATATTCCCCAAAGATAAACTTAAAATAACCCTTTTTACTCTAAACTTTTAAAATTTGAATTCATCAGGACTTATTGCTGCGGAAAGGCAGATGTGTCCAAAAAATGTACATAAGCCCAAGGTACTTTGGAAGGATATTCTAACAGGACAATGGAAAGGTCCTGACCCAGTAATTGTCTGGATTCAGGGTTCTGTTTGTGTGTTTCCACAGGGAGAGCAGAAGCCAATTTGGATTCCAGAGAGATTAACTAAAGCGATTTCTACAGACCAATAAGAAGATGATTTGGCTCAAATCCATAACAGCTGATATCCAAAACTCCAGTTTGGCTATTCTTACATCTGTGACAGAACCAGGATGCTTTTATCAATATCTATTTTATTATTACCCTTTTCCACATCATGAAGTTCTATTTTGTTTTTTGAGCTCATACAGACCTAGGTAAATGTTTTGCTGATCAGTTCTATTTTTTGACTACAGAGTTTTTAAACATTGCAATGGAGATTTCACCTGTAAAAAGTTATAAGGCCTTTACTATTATGTGTTGTATGTATTATGTGTGCACACTTGTGTTTTATGTTGTATGTTTGTATGTATGTATGTCCATATATCATATATGATGAGATATGATGAGATATGATGAGCGCTCATGAAAAAATGGATCCAAATATTTTTTGTTTTATTCACATGATTTAAATGTTGAGGATTGTTTTAATATGTGAACAAAAAAGGAGGTTAACAGATCTGTTTGTTTATTTTCACCTTTCCTTTTCATTATATTTAATAATTCTGTTCAAGATAATGTAGATTGTTCAGAAAATTGTTTTCTTTTAGTGCCTTCTGGAATGTTACATAATTTTTTCTTTAGCCATTATGGCCAGAATTCCTATCTTCATCCCAGTGCCGGTGAAGACAAAGATAAAATCAGTCTACAGCTTCTGCAATAGCTATCACTGAACTGCTTGCAGAACTTTCCTGGACTATGTATCACTTGTATGCATTATGAACTATCTGTTGGTGCAGTGACTTGTGGTATGTTGAGGTATTTTTGCTGATGGTGTCATTGATGGTACAATTTTTCCAAAAGGAGCCATCACTGAACTGCTTGCAGAACTTGCCTGGACTATGTATCACTTGTATGCATTGTGAACTCACTTGTATGCATTGTGAACTATCTGTTGGTGCAGTGACTTGTGATAGTGTTGGGGTATTTTTGCTGATGGTGTCATCGGTGGTACAATTTTTCCAAAAGGAGCCATCAATTGGCTTGGTGTATCCTCCTCCCTTCTGCTTGTGATGGTCGTTCAGCTAAAATTTGGGGGCCAACAGAGGTGAGGCAAAGAACCTCACCCCCCCCCCCGCTGGTACAAAGACCTATCCACAGGTGTGGCTGTATGCTGGACCAGTAGTCAATGACGGGTAAGATCCAATTACAATGGTACCAACCTAAGACAGGAGGCTGACGCCTTGAGGTCACCTCATCCGATGATGGGTAAGGACCATATGTAGTAATGGACAACCTAAGACAGGCACGGTCCTTAAGCCAAATGCTTGTTGTTTAAACAGAGAGGGGGAGATGTTGAGAGCCACAGCCGAAGGGGCCCCAGCAAACTTCCAGCTGCCAGCAAACTTTCAGCTGCCAGCTGATTATTGGCTCACAGCGGCCCCAGCAAACTTCTAGCTGCCAACTGATTGGCTCCTCTGCGGTGATGCTCATTGGGTTGTTTCCCTGCCCTTTCAGACCATGGAGCTGCTCATTGGGGGACGTTTTTGGCTCTGCCCAAGCGACCCAGCCAATTGGCCTCAAGAGCAGGAGGAGTGGGGGAGGTTGAGAGGCTTGTGGGAAGCCAGTGGTGGCAGGTGGGCTCTGAGGGTTTTCCTGAGGAGCTGTGTGGTGTGGTGTGTGTTCTAAAAATAAAGTTCGTTTCTTTTGACAAGTGGTTCCTGAATTGTGCCCAGCCAGACTTCGGCAATTCTTTAGTTGAGATACTCAAAATATCTTTTCAGAACTGCCTGGTGCAAAATAGCACCTGTCATATTATCCAAGTTCACATTATGGGATTGTGCTCTTATTATCACATCTTAATTTTCTGTTCTTCAACCCAGGTAATAGATAAGAGCTTAGCTTTTCTAATTTAATCTGGCAGCATTCTGGACAGTTGATTGATTGACCATTTTCTGTGAAGGACAGGGATGATAAATATAATTTTGCTTCTAGTGGGGTATGAGAACTTCAGAAATCTAAGAAAAAGAAAATAATATGGTCTGGACTTACTGAGAGATTTTCCCTGATTCTTTGTCTTCATTAAGTAATCATTCCTTTTTAATTGCCAGAATGTTGAAAGCACTGGGTTTAATTATGGCATCCTTTGCAATTTTATGTGAGAAATACTTTAATTTAGAAGCCATGTAAAAGAGAATTATAAAATGTCATTGGAAATACCTAAATCAAAATATTGAGGCACTAGTCCCCTTTCAGAATTTATCAGGCAGTTCCTATTTATGCAGGCAAATTCTACACAGAGCTCAAGATGAATAGACTCTATCAAAAAACATCTTTACTTTCTCTAAAAAAAATGAGAGCAAAACAACGCACATTTTCAAAAGACACTGCTATTTCTACTTTTAAAAATTGCTACATTTACTAAGGAAAGGGAAAAAAACAATAAAAAGAAGATGTAGGAAAGAATGCAAGCCAAAGAAAAATGTCCTTATCCTTTATTTGGCATAGACAAAGAGCTTTTAATCTTGTTTAGGGATATTCTGTCCATTCATTACTGCAATATAAAATTGGTTCTTTAGGAAAAATGAATCGTGCTCAAAGGCTTGACAGTCTTATTTAACATAATGAAAAACTGCTTATTAAACCAGTTGCAGTTCTCTCAAAAGAACTGAGATGAATAGTATAAAATCTTAAAAAAAATTTTGTGTGTGGTTTCTAAAGAAAAGGAAAAAGGACACTTCCTGGGCACAGTTAGAATGACACCTGTCTCAGCACAGCTGTAAAGGTGCTAAAATATGAATAACATGCAGTCAATAGTTATAATTAAAAGCTACCAGTAAAATGCAGATGTGGGAAGAGATATTGACATCTATCCACGAAGACAGATGTTTATATCCACAGAACACAGTCCATGATAGATTAGCTTCTGATATTAATATAATTGCACATTTGACCCAGCTATCCCACTCCTTGGTTTACATCCAAAGAACTTAATGTCAGCAAACTATAGTGACTGAATCACACCAATGTTTATAGTGGTTCAATTCACAATAACTAAGCTATGGAACCAATCTAGATACCCTTCAACAGATGAATGGATTAAAAAAAATGTGGTATACATACACACTGGAATATTACTCAGCCTTAAAGAAGAATGAAATTATGGCAATGATCTAAAATATAGTTGTTTTGAAACAAGAAGATCCCTAAAAATTCATTATAATTTATAATACTAAAATTTGAAATTCTTTGCAGATAGTTTTCCTAAATGCAAATGTGGTGGAGGACAGAAGTAAATAGAGGAGTGTGAATTTTGACAGTTTTGATGGCAAAGTATCTACAGTATCAAAAAGTGAAAATGCATTTAAAATGTTGCTAATTTAAACTCTACAAAATTTCCATTATGTTGGGGGGATGTGTTAGAAAATAATATCTTTTAAATTGAAGAAACACCTCTCTAAAATTCAACATGATTTCTCTTTAATATTGTTTTTCCACTTGATTCTAATAATATAAATTTATTACTTTAAAATACTGCCATGTTTAATAATCTATTTAATTTACTATTACCATATTTTAATGCTCCATTCAATTTATTACTATCTTATCTAAATACTACATATATCAAATAATATTCTCTCACTGCCCATAAGAGTTATTTCTGAGTAGTTGCATTCTGGTTGACTTTTGACTTACACATAAGAATATAGTTCTAATTTCTTATAATTATCAAATTTTGTTTTACCAGAAAAAGTCTTTATTCTTAAAGAAGTGAGATTACATCATTAAAGAAATGATGAATAGTTGGTAATTTTGTTCTAATATATGAAATTCACTCTACATATAGAAGAAATTTTAGAATTGTGAACTGATTATTTAAGCTATGTGACTAGCAAATTATCACTGCTTTTTATTTATACAATCCCTAAACTTATTTGCTGTATTTCAACCATTTGCAATATGAGGACAAAACTGGTCATCCCTATATTTTTCAAATTTGCACAGTGATTGTCACATGGTGTGTTTTTATTGAGTCTTGATTTAAAAGAGAAGAATAAAGAACAAACAGAAAAGAAAGAGCAAAGAGACAGGAATAATAAAAAAGGTAGAGCTTCAGAAAGTAAACAAAACAGATTTTTCTGATATTATTATATAAAAGCGAGTAATCTATCTCAAAATTGACCTTGCACACATTGAGTACATTGTTCTTTTGCTCAACACCATTAAACATCAGCTTAGTAAACATTTACTAACAATCTGTTTTCAGTGTGGTAAGTATAAAACCTAAATGTTTCATAAATGTCCAATCACAGTGAATTTTTATTTCTGATTGGATGCTGTCCTTGTAATTCGAGCACAATGGTAATGGAAGGCTGGGAAGGACTATTTGTCACCTATAGATGGAAAGCATCAACATAGTCATTTTCATTACCAGCATTTACTCCATAAAAGATTTGATTTCACCTTTTTTAAAGGATTTACTTTATCAACTTCTTTAAATTTGTAATAGTGAGGTAAGTGTGAAAGAAAAGATGAAGAAAGGAAGAGGGAGGAAAGAAGAAATGAGAAAAAAAGTCATCATGAGGAAAATACAAATACTGGAGTAGAAGATATTCGTATTTCTTATGAAAATGAACTTGCTTATAAAATAAGTACAACTCAGTCTCTTAAAATCTTAAAGATTTCAGCACACAGAAGTCAGAGGGAGGCCTCTTTTGTTGTGCAAAACTGTTGTAATAGGTTAGAGAGAGCCTATATATATATAGGCTCATATATATTGTCAGTCCAACTTAATATCAATTCTGTTGGCCAAATGTTCCAATGGTTCCCCAAAAACATCCATATCCTAACTCCTAGGACCTGTAAATATGTTGTTCCAAGGCTCAAGGGAAGGAAGTTTTCAGATGGAATTATAATTTCTAGTAAACCAAATTTGACTCAAAATTTCACCCATAGCTAAGCATTCAATTCAAATGTCAATCAGTTTTTTATTAGTTTTTCTGGAGCCCCATGTGATTGCAGATACCCTTAAATCAGGAAGAAGGAAGCAGTAGTGTCTGAACCAAGACAATAAAATCACAATAAAGATTCAGTTGGACACAGCTAATTTGACTATGGCAAGGTTGCATGAGACAAAGAATGTGAGTGTCTGCTAGAAGCTGGAAAAGACAAGGAAACAGATTCTGCAGAAAGGAAAGAAGCCCTACCAACAACTTTATTGTGATATCTAATTTCTTTTTATTTTTTACCTGTATAATGGGCCTCTTTTAACCATAAGATGAAAACTTTGTATTGTTTTAGGCACAAAGTTCTTGGCAATTTGTTGAAACAACAATAGGAAACTAGCACATCAAAAGAAACTAAGAGGGAAAAAGTGAAAATAAAAATCTAACACAAAGAATAAATGAGCAAAGAAACCATTTGGCATTTTTTTTCTTTTTTTTTACGGGGGGGGGGGGAATTGGCTAACTTCACTTAGCATTATCTTTTCTAACTCCAACCATTTACCTGCAAATGCCATGATTTTATTCCCTTTTATTGCTGAGTAATATTCATTGGTGTATATATGCCACATTTTTTTTATCCATTCATCTATTCAAAGGTATCTAGGTTGGTTCCACAGTTTAGCTATTGTGAATTGTGCTGATATAAACGTTGATGTGGCTGTGTCCCTATAGTATGCTGTTTTTAAATCCATTGGGTATAGACTGAGGAGATGGATAGCTGGGTCCATTCCCAATTTTCCAAGCAATCTCCATACAGCTTTCCATATTTGCTGCACCAATTTGCAGTCCCCCAGCAGTGTATTAATGTACCTTTTCCCCCATATCCTCCTCAACACTTATTGTTGTTTGTATGCATAATAGCTGCCATTCTGACAGGAGTGAGATGAAAACTTACAGTGATTTTGATTTGCATTTCTCTAATTGTTAGCAATGATGAACATTTTTCCATATATTTGTTGATTGATTGTATATCATCTTCTGAGAAGTGTCTGTTCAGGTCCTTGGCCCATTTATTGATTTGGCTATTTGTTTGTTTGTTTATTTGCTTTTTGATGTTTAACTTCTTGTGTTCTTTATATACCCTAGAGATTAGTGCTGTATCTGATGTGTGAGGGATAAAGATTTGCTCCCAATATGTAGGCTTTCTATTCCCTTCACAGATTATTTCTTTTGTTGAGAAGAAACTTTTTAGTTTAAGTCCATCACATTTATTGATTCTTGATTTTAATTCTTGCACCAAAGGAGTCCTCCCCCCCCCCCCAAAAAAATGCCTAATGTTTTCTCTGATATAAGGAGACTGATTCATACTTGGGTAAGGAGGGGAAGCATGGGAGAAATAGAAGAACTCTAGACAGGGCAGATGGGTGGGAAGCAAAAGAAGGGGGCATGGTGTTAGAAATGATGGAGGAATGTGATGGACATCACTGTCCAAAGTACATATATGATGACACATATATATTGTTGTGAATATACTTTGTATACAACCAGAGATAAGAAAATTTGTGCTCCATATGTGTAATAAGAATTGTAATGCATGCTGCTGTTATATATAAATAAAAAATAATGAAAAACAGAAAAAAAAGTAAAAAAAAATAAAGTATTTGAGACAAGGAAAAAATTGACCAAAGACAGCTGATGATCATACACACATGCAATATTGACACGCACAGACACAGACTCTCTTAAAGGAGGTACAAAGTGATTAGAGAAAGGAAGTCACTGCAAATAATAAAACAAAAGGACTGAAGGAAATAGAGTAATACAAAAATAAGGACAGTGCTATAGTTTGGATCTTAAATGTCTTCAAATGACCATGTGTTAAAATCTTAGCAGCTACATTGGCCATGTTGGGAAGTGGTGAAACCATTAAGATGTAGAACCTAGTCAGAAGTTTAAGGTTATTGGGGATGTGCCCTCAAAGGGGCATGTAGGATACTGGTCTCTTGACCTCTCTGAGCAGCTTGCATTAGCATGTGCTTCCTCTATGAAGTACTGTCTCACAGCACCAAAAGCAAAGTGACCAATAGACCATGAGCTGAAATTCCAAAAACTGTGAGAGCCAAAACTATCTTTTCCTCTTCATATGCTGATTATCTCAATATTTTGCTTCAATAATAGAAAGGTGAGTAAGAAAGACAAAGTTAGCCTGGCAAAGTTTTTCTCTTTTTAGGTGTTTGAAAGACAGAAAGTATTCTTTTTCAACTCTATAGCTCTAAAGTTTCAAAACTTAAGAACTTCACAAAATTAAGTATTCAATTCAAATGTCAAATAAGAAGTCATGAGACTTGAGTTCAAAGAAGAACCAAAAGGAACATCTCATAATTTAAAAAAATTTTTTTTAATCTTCCAAACTTGAGGGAGATAATTATCGTAAGGTAGCTTTATTCTCTTTACCTATTATTTAAGATAAATATGTTTGTTCATTAGGATAAGCTTATTTGTTAAGCTTATTTTTCAGAATATCCAGTTTTCTATACCTTGTCCCAGAAAAACATAGAATGCTATGAGCAGAAAGCATTTTCAATAAACCAACCACAAAATATTGCTTTAAATCCATCTGATGCTTATAAGAAACTACACAATTGTGTTTTGTCGACACACATTTTTCTGCTCAGAATTTCAACTAAAAATCACAGTAAGCTACTTGAAAGCTGCCCTGTTAAATAGAACTTGTCTTATAATAGAAACTTCAAATGAACAATCATATACCTTAGAGCTATTGCTGCCCTTTAGCCTTGTACACAGCATACAAGGAATCATTAGCTATCATATACCAAAAATATTTAAGAATAGAATTATTGAACATTGATTGTGTCAGTCTAAAGTCTTATTTTCTTGAAATCTTATAGAAATAGAATAAGGATTTTTTTTCCTATTTTGCTAGTAGCTTGAGGGGAATCCCAATCTAAGAGAGTCCAATATTTTGAAGGGTCAGGGTTTAGGAAAATAATGAAATATTTAGCTTTTTCACCTTTCTTTTCTACCAATGTTCAGAATCTCCAAGAGAGATGCAACTCTAGGACAACTTGAACCTTCTGGCCACTAGCTGATTTGGGCAAGCTTTGTTGCTGCTCCCACTCCCTGACCCTATGTCCCCACCTCCCTGTTGCTGAAGGATAAGGGGCTATAAGGCCCCTTTTCCGGTCAGGCTCAGCTTTGGTTCTTTGTAGGCTGTGGCTTTTGTTGGGTTTCAAAGACAAATATAAAAGCAGATAATGGCAATACCATATGCAAAAAACCGAACTCTGACCCATAACCTGACAAGCAAAGGAATTAACTCTTTCTATAATAAATAGTTGAGGAAGCAGCTAGCCTGCTAAGTTAGATTGCAGGAAGACAGACTGCTATCTGTAGTGATGGTTCAGGAAGTTCTATGATAGCTTCTGAAATACTGGCCCCAAGTTGCAGGATTTATTAATAAAAGAGAGCTTACCTAATTTTTCAGTATGCTTCCAGTTTAGGATCAATCATAGAAAGCCAAATATGATCTCTTATGGATTACATAGGATGCCCTACCTCTACTTAGCTGTCTTGGAGCTACCCATACCTGCTGCCTCCACTCAGGGCTTACATCAAGTCTCGCCTTTCCCCACACTTGTTCTAGTAACAGAAGTGGTGGTGGCTGACTCCCTTGCTATAGAAGGCTCTAAATAAATAGTTATTACTTTTCCTATTTGTTTGGTCTTCATTTATTTCTACAGTTTATATTGATTGGAGTTATTTGTTAGAGTTCTCTCCAACCTTTTGAAAAGTAAGTAGAACTTCAAGAGTATGTTCCATCTAGAATGTAGTTGTTTTGAAACAAGAAGATTCCTAAGAATTCATCATAATTTATTATACTAGAATTTGAAATTCTTTGCAGATCATTTTCCTAAATGTGTCCCCTAAGGCTAAGATTCTGGAGGACAATATATAAACAGAAAAAAATATAAATGTCTCTCAAAAATTTTCCAATTGTTTCCTTGTTTTCTCTCTTTTTCTATTGTAATTTTATTTAGAAAGTGCTTCTAATCTTTCATTTCAATTTCAACTTTTTAATCAACTTTAAATTAGCCTGTACATTTTTTTGCATACAAGTTTTTAGCTATTAAGTTTTTAGTAACAAATTCTCCAAAATGGCTCCTCAAGTTAAGTGTCTCTCCTCATAGGCAGTCACTTAAAATTTCCTAATAAACTCCATGGTGGTTGACACAGAAAGATGGCAATGTCACCTATTCTATTTAGTGTTTTATCTGAGTGCTCAAAGATACACCTTCTGTAGTATCCTTTAAGGCAGCTATTTTGCACAGAAACTAAGATATCAGCCCAATCAGGGAATAGGCATTTTCCCTGATCTAAATGTTCATGCCAGTTACCATTATAGTTATATAACGTTAACATCTCCAAGGGATAAAAAACATGCAGTTTGTATCTGCCATCCAGACAAGTAAATTGATAAAGTACACTCCATGCCTTTCTATCCTTAATTATTCTCATTTCTCATCACATTCTTATTGCATAGCTCTCACCATTTTTTCCAATTTCATGCATTATCTGTTCTACAGGTAATAATTCACACATTTTTAACCATAAAATGTCATTATAACCACTTACCATTATAACCATTATAACTGTTACTTCCATTATGACCATTTACCAAAACAATGAAATATTCAGTCCTTAATTAGAGTTAGAAAATAAATCTCCTTTCCCCCATGTAAGATAGTCTTTTTTTAAAAAAATGCATTTGATTTTTACAAATGACAAGTAGAATACATGGAAAAGGATTAACTTTTCCTACGATATATAGTTGAGGAAGCCAGCTAGCCTGCTATAAGTTACACTTGCAGGAAGACAGATTGCTATCTGTACTGATAGTTCAGGAAGTTCAAGGATAGCTTCTAAAACAACTGGCCCAAATGAAGGATTTATTAATAAAAGAGAGCTTACCTAATTTTTCAGTATACTTCCAGTTTAGGGCCAATCATGGAGAGCCAAATATATTCTCCTACCGATTTAATAGGATGCCCTATACCTCTACTTAGCTGTTCAGGAGCTGCCCATACCAGCTGCCTCCACTCAGGCCATACATCAAGTCTCCCTTTTCCCCACACTGTTCTAATAACACAAGTGATGGTGACTGACTCCCTTTCTGTAGAAGGCTGTAAATAAATAGTTGTTACTTTTCCTATGTGTTTGGTCTTCATTGATTTCTATAATCCCAGGTGTTTTTGTAAAGGGAGGCAGAGGGGACTTTTACATACACAAAAGTGGAGGGGGAGATGGTAATATGCAGAGAAAGAAGTGAGGCAACCAGCAGAAGCTGGAAGAGCCAAGGAACAGAGGAGGGTTTTCTCCTGAAACCTCCACAGGGAGCACAGTTCTTCCAACACCTTTTCAGCTCTGTAAAAGTGATTTTAGTCTTCTGGCATCCTGAACTGTGAGATATATATTTCTGCTGCTTTAAGCCTTCAAATTTATAGTAATTTGTTACAGCAGCCACAGGAAAATAATACATGCATGAACTCACATAATCGAAGTATAAATTGCTGCTCTTTTTATACTAGATTTTGCAAAGCACAGTAACAAAAATTCTTTGTAATTATCAATGCACAAACATAGGTTTTAAAATATCAATTTTTAATTCAAGAAAAATGATCAAGAAATGAATTCATTCAAAAGAAATGAGCTTACTTGTTTTATTACTGATATTTCTTGTTATAAAACTAACATTTAAAGCTACTTGCATTGTTATTTGCACATTGTTTTCTTGTCTGGGAGATGATGAAATAAAATCAATGAAGTGTTTATTCTAGTTGCCAAAATCCTAATGTGAAGGAATAAAATCTACTTAGCATGAAGTTCGCCGTTTTTCTGATGAAAAACATTTTTTTTAAGCTATGTTATGTGCCTATGAAAAGAAAACGTGTTTTATAGGAAGAAAACAATGGGTTTTATTTCTAAATACTTGCTAATAGGATCATAATTAATACAGAAGGCTAAATACAATTCTTTTTTGAAACAAACAGATAGAAAAGATATTTTGATAAATTAGTAATCATCAAAAGAACAAAAACAATTTAAGAGAGAAGCTTTTCCTCGAACACAGCTTAAATCTGATATATAATTCATATAATGAAAACCAAGTCTTCACTTTTAAATTGCTTTTTTTTGAGAGGAAAAACAAAACCAAATAAAAACTTCCCATGTCTGTTATGCTTGATTATCTATAAAGTGAGGCATACTAAGTAGAACTTCCTATGACACAGACCATCAATAAACATATCTGTAATGGATATAAATAGTATTAAATAGGAAAGAAGGTTGTGTTTTGAACTTTATGGCTGTCATGAAGGCCTGAAACAGTGAAAAGCAGAAAATAAAAATGTCTGGAAAGTTAGACAATAGCCCTCCAAATCACATTCATTTTTGACACTAATTGGAAGTCAAGGTATCCTTAAGACCATCCTCATGTAGGTAATTTGCTAGGACTTATTTAAAACTTTTATATTATGGTTATAGTTTACCACAATGAAAAGATGCAGATGGAAGAGATGCATGGAGCAGAATGCAGGAAAGCTGCACATACAGAGATTTTCCTGTGCTCTCCTGTGGGCCATGGACAGTCCTAATTTCTCAACAATGGCATGTGACAATGCATATAGACTATAATCAACAGGGAAAACACACCAGAACCTTGATGTCCAGAGTTATTAGGCTTGATCACCTAAATTTAGTTGTCAACCTACATATTTGACCTCAGTTTTCAGCCCCCTTTCTAAATCACAGCATTATACTATCTCATACAACCCAAGATCTCGAATAAACAAAATTATTCTAATCAGGAATAAAATTCAGAAGACTTAAGTATCACCTCCCAGGTGCTGAGGATAAAGACCAGATCTCTTTTTGGTTAAGCTAGCTCTTACCTATACATTTTTCTAATTTTACAGATGTTAAACATTCTCTGCACTTTAATTATTGCAAGATTAGGTCAAATTCCTAATCCAATCATCTTCATCCAACATTATACCATTCTTTGCCTCTATCAGCCCATGGACAAGCACAATTCAAAATAGAATACTTGTATTTAAAAGCTAATTTGGTTAATTGCAAATTAATGTCTATTTATAAGTCATATATTTTGCCATCCATAGTAGATTCTACATACTGTGCTAGAAGCTCATGCAGATGCAGAGAAATGGTTTTACAAGATTGTGTGGATGCAGATTTCCTAACTGGAACAACAGTTTCTCAAAACATTACCATTCAGTTGTGTACTTGTTAATGCCATGAAATGACTGTTATTTCAGGTTAAAATAAGTAATTTTATTTATTCAAACCTAGTGTCACCACTGGGTTACTTCAACATTGAGTCCATCCCTAATAGAGAAAATAAATCTTAGTATATTAAAGAATGTGTGAAAATATCTTAGAAAGTCTGCTTTTTAATCACCAATGAAGCTGGATTTTTTACTTTTTTAAAGTAAAATTAAATAAATAAACAGGAAGATGAATCAGCTAACTACAGGAACAATGCAGGTAAGAGAAAACAAAGTATATTGTGTCCATCTGTGAGTTTCTGGATGAAATAATAAGCAACACAGAGTAGGAGCACTGTAACTACATATTTTTGTTTGAAATGATATTTCCAGTCATAAAGATAAGTCCCAAGGAATTGGAACACATGCAACCAGTATAAATTGTTAGATGATTTATTTTATAAACTCATTACTAAGTTTCAGTACATTAGAATGATTCATGAAATAAATTCTTTCCATAATGAGTATTGTATTGGTAAAATATTGTGCTGCTGTGTACAACTTTTTCAACACAGTCAAACTCATATCCCTCTTACTCTGAATATTTTTGATTTTTTGGCAAAATTTTAGTAATGATTATCCTGGTCACATTTTCCTCTGTTTCTGTGGAGGACTTTAGAAGAAAAAGGAGAATCATATGGATCTTTGGGATGTTGCTTCAATCTAACATTCCCCAAACTGAATATGTCCCTAAATAGTTTTGATCATTTGTCCTGTGTGGAAATCTTTGAAGAATTTCTTCATTTTATAAAAATATGAAGAGTTCAATTGTTTATATTTCATTTGAATTATTTAAAAGTCAGTCTGCATATAAGGTAATTTTGCTTATTTTTACCATCAATTATTTCAATTTTCACACTATTTTGAAAGCAGTAAAATTTATGGCTATTACAGTATTATCACTTATGTTGTGATTAATATTTTTAATCGACATTTAATAATAATACATATTTATTTGGTACAGTGTGATAACTGAAGTATGTACTTAATATGTAATGATCAAATCTGGATAATTAGCATTTTCTTTTTTTATTGGTTGTTCAAAACATTACAAAGCTCTTGACATATCATATTTCATACATTAGATTCAAGTGGGTTATGAACTCCCATTTTTACCCCAAATACAGATTGCATTTTCATTTTCTTTAACTTTTGTAATTTCTTTATGTTTGAGAGATTCAAACTTCTCTCCTTTAGTTCTTTATGAGTAGCTTGTGGTGAATTATCACCATCATGTTGTGCTACAGAACAGTAGAACTTATTATTCTTATATGACTTTATTTTGTACCCATTACCCAACCTCCCACTATGCATTCCCATATACTTCTAATTAGTAGTCACAACTATTTTATTCTCTGCTTCTATGAAATCAACATTTTAAACTTCCACTTATGAGTGAAAATATTTAGTTTTTTTTTTTTTACTGTGTCTGGCTTCCTTCATTTAATGTAATATCTCCAAATAGAAAAAAAAAGTCATATTATCCCTGTTTGCAGATGATATTGTTGTATTTAGAGAAAAATTTAAATACTCCACCAAAAACCAGGTATAACATATAAATTGATTCAGTAACGTTGCAAGATACAAAACCAACATAAAAAAATCAATAGAATTTTTATGTACCAATAACGAACTTTTTAAGTTAGAAATCAAGAGGGTAATCTTATTTATAATAGTTATAAAAAAACTAGGAATACATTTTAAAAATGAAATTAATGATCCCTGTAATAAAAATTATAAAACACTGATAAAAGAAATTGGAAAGCACATAAAAAGACACAAAGACAGCTAGATGTCCTACTAACACACACCTGTAATTCTAGTGGCTGGGGAGGCTGAGGCAGGAAGATTGCTAGTGCATGTGACTCACTGGTTGAGCACCCCAGGGTTCAATTCCTGGTACCAAAAAAAAAAAAAAAAAAAAAAGAAAGAAAAACAAATCCTATGTTCTTGGATTAGAAGAATAAATATTGTTAAAATGATGCAATGATATCCCCATCAAAACACAAATGGCATCCTTCACAGAAATAGAAAAATAAATCCTCAAATTCAAAAGAACCACAAAAGACCTTGAATAGTAAAAATAATCTCAAGCAAAACTAATAAATCTGAAAGTATCACAATATCAGACCTCAAAACATTACTATATAATTACAGTAAATACAAAAATATGGTACTTTGACAAAGATATATAAACCAATGTAACATAGTAGAAAGCTCAGTAGTAAATTTACACATCCACAGTCAACTGATTTTTAACAAAGTTTCTAAAAACATACATTGGAGAAAGGACAATTTCTTCAATATATGGCACTGTGAAAATTGCAATGTACATATGCAGAAGAATAAATCTAGACCTCTATTTCTTACCATATACAAACATCAATCCAAAATGAATCAAAGCTCTATATGTGAGAACTGAAATTATGAAACTGCCAGAAAAAGCATAGGGAAGCATTCTGAGACACTGGTGTAAGTGTGTATTCTTTCTTCCTTTCCTTTCCTTTCCTTTCCTTTCCTTTCCTTTCCTTTCCTTTCCTTTCCTTTCCTTTCCTTTCCTTTCCTTTCCTTTCCTTTCCTTTCCTTTCCTTTCCTTTCCTTTCCTTTCCTTTCCTTTCCTTTCCTTTCCTTTCCTTTCCTTTCCTTTCCTTTCCTTTCCTTTCCTTTCCTTTCCTTTCCTTTCCTTTCCTTTCCTTTCCTTTCCTTTCCTTTCCTTTCCTTTCCTTTCCTTTCCTTTCCTTTCCTTTCCTTTCCTTTCCTTTTTCCTTTCCTTTCCTTTTTCCTGTCCTTTCCTTTTTCCTCTCCTTTCCTTTTTCCTGTCCTTTCCTTTTTCCTGTCCTTTCCTTTTTCCTGTCCTTTCCTTTTTCCTTTCCTTTCCTTTTTCCTTTCCTTTCCTTTTTCCTTTCCTTTCCTTTTTCCTGTCCTTTCCTTTTTCCTGTCCTTTCCTTTTTCCTGTCCTTTCCTTTCCTTTTTCCTGTCCTTTCCTTTCCTTTTTCCTGTCCTTTCCTTTTTCCTGTCCTTTCCTTTTTCCTGTCCTTTCCTTTTTCCTTTCCTTTCCTTTTTCCTTTCCTTTCCTTTCCTTTCCTTTTTCCTTTCCTTTCCTTTTTCCTTTCCTTTCCTTTCCTTTTTCCTTTCCTTTCCTTTTTTCTTTCCTTTCCTTTCCTTTTTCCTTTCCTTTCCTTTTTCCTTTCCTTTCCTTTTTTCCTTTCCTTTCCTTTCCTTTCCTTTCCTTTCCTTTCCTTTCCTTCCTTCCTTCCTTCCTTCCTTCCTTCCTTCCTTCCTTCCTTCCTTCCTTTTTTTTTGAGTAAGAATCAATTAGCACAATAAACAAAAGCAAAAATGAACATATGAGGTTATATTCAACTAAGAAAGTTCTGTGCAGAAAATGAAATAATTGACAGAATGAAGTCAAATGTGAAAAAGTGTTTGACATTATTCATCTGACAAGGGATTAATGCAAACAACTCATCTGCAAAAAAAAAAAAAAAAAATTGATTAAAAAAGGGGCAAACTACCTCAACAGATATTTCTCAGAAAAATATATACTAATAAAAATATGTACATGAAAAACACTCAACACCACTAATTATTAGAAAAAATGCAAATCAAAATCAGAATGAGATATCATCTTACCACAGTTAGGATGGCAACAGTCTAAAAGACAAAAAAGAATAAAAAGAAAAAAGAAATACCATCAAAGATTTGGAAAAATTGGAACTCATACATAGTTTGCAGAAATGTAAATACAAGATTACTGATAACAGTATAGAGGTTTCTAAAAACACTAAAAATAGATCTACAATATAATTCAGATATCCCATTCTTTTGCATAATAAGGAGATATCTGCATGTCCATGTTTATTGCAACACTATTTATAATAGCTAAGATATGATATCTACCTATAAATCCATTTACTGGCACAATCAATAGATGAATGGGCAAAATAGTATATAAACTATGAAATACATACATAATGAAAAATTATTTAGCTGTAAAATAATAAATCTGGCAATTTGTGGTTACATGGATGGAAATGGAGAATACCACAGTAATATTACTCCATTATAAAGTATATCACATGTTTTATCTCTTTAAACTACATGCTAATCCTATGGTAAATATCATTGTTTTTCTCATTTTGCAGATAATGAAATTAAAAAACTGAAAAGCTTAAAATTATGTTCCTATAATATAATACCTGTGTATTAATACTATGTTATTTAATTGACATACTCTTTGACTTCACAAAAGAAGCTTTTAAAATATATTTTTTAATTGTCTCAACTGTGAGAAAACAGACTTGAAAAGTGATTAAATAATAATGATATCCCAGATTTAAATGACTAGGGTAGACATGTATACTTCCTGTCTTTCAACACCAAGTTTGGTTAGATTCATTTAAGTATAACTACTTTAAAAACCAACATCAGTGACTAGCAAATCATATAGTTATTAAGTATTTATTAAGACCATATTGGGAAATAGGAATAGCTTCTCTAGAAGCTGGCATCTGTGGAGAGCAATATCTGTACACAGGCACTCAGAAATAATAAGGGTGTCTATTTCATCATCATTGAAGGGCCATTTAGTCTCTGTCACATTACTCAAGTCTTACATTGTAAGTTGAAAGGGAACTTCGTAAGTTGATGAGCTTTTACCGCCTTCATCAATTTTTTTTTTTTTTTTTTAGTTTTCTAGGCAAAAAAAAAAATATTTATAAGTTAAATTTTTATTTTAATTTAATTTTAGTATATTCAGGTGTTGTTTTCCATTGCTTTTTCTTATTCAATTATGAACCTTAATGACTGAACATGAAAGAGAAAAACACATTTTATCTATATAGGTATGTAGGGATGTATTAAATCCTAAATCCCCAGGGTAAATGATTTACTCAATATCTCCTTGTGAATTCCTGAATATTAATGACAAGTAGTGATGCTTTGGGCCTTACCCTGAGTGGGCCATTGTAGAAACAAGGGTCTTTCAGGAAAAACTCATATGATAAGAATGTTTCCTGCCAGCATTGTTCTGATGGTGGGCTTGACCTTGTTTATTATCTTTTGATTTAAGAGCTTATTAGTTCAACATTTTTATATGATAGGAACTGAAATTACATTCTGCTACTGAAAAATGAAACCTAACATAATAGTAAAATATTCCATATGTTGAAGAATAAAGTAGCGTCTATTTTGTGCACAATATACCCCAAATGAGTAAGCTAAAAATAAAAAAGTACCTTCCATAAAATCCTGTTTTACTTATTGTCCCAAAACTCTATATAGAGAGGGCAGAGGGTAGAGAGAATGAGGATATGTGTGCATTTACCTGAAAAATCATGATTCATACAATTGGTGCAATTTGCATTGGTTTTTACCAATCAAAACAGGAGCTTACATGACTAACAATTAAACTAATAAAAAACTATGGCACCATCACATATACAACTCAGTCTTTCAGAGAATAGTCAGAACCTAAACAAGAGAGAGATTTCTTTTACCTGAATAACAATATATTACTAACACCATTTGACATCTTAGGATAAATTTTTAAAAAATATCCCCAGGATTTTGTTAGAGGAATATTCTTACTTACCTTTAAACTGATATTCCTTGACTATATATGGATATGTAGATTTTTTTTTTTTTTTTTTGTTTTTGTTTTTGTTTTTGTTTAAATTCAGGGGCATTCAACCACTAAGCCACATCCCCAGCCCGATTTTGTATTTTATTTAGAGACAGAGTATCACTGAGTTGCTTAGCACTTTGCTTTTGCTGAGGCTGGCTTTGAACTTGTGAACTTCTTGCCTCAGCCTCCCAAGCCGCTGGGATTTCAGGCATGTGCTACTGTGCCTGGCTTTGACTGTATTTGAATCAGTAAGAATATAAAAAAAATACATCAACTCATAATTTGTTAATATCAGCAACAATCAAAGTTTACTCAGTACCAGATGTTCTTCTAAGAGTGTCTAGGTAGACAGCCAATTTAATCTTTCTAATAACCCTATTTCATAAGTATGATATACTATCTCTAAGATGATGAGGTATGTACTAATATTACCTTTATTTTATAGATAAAGGAATGGAAGTATACAGAGCTGTAGTAACTGAGAAAGTTCACACAGCTATTAAGTTGCAGGCTGAGTTTCAAACCCAGAGTCTAATTGTAGAGTTCTGCTTTTAACGGCTAAACTATTCGGCATTTCCCAACTTTTAGGAAAGAACTTATGATGCCCAGAGCATTTTCTTCCTTTCAATTATCCTGCTTTTAACCTTAGTTTTGCAAGACTTCAGTTAATGCCTAGATCCATCAATAAATATCTTTTTTTTTCTTTTTCTTACTTTACCAAAAAGAAAAATATATAAAGTTATAAGTAAGCATGTGCTACAGACAGAAACTAATATTTCTGGGGAAAAAATGAAACATGAAGCATTTCACAAACCATCAAGATTTTAACTACTCAGGTGCAGGGACTGGCATTATTACCTGGCCAGCTTTTCTCAGTACTTGTACATAGTGCCAAAGGAACTGTTAGCTTTGCATAAAAGTGCTCATTTGCTACCCAGTGATGACAATTACCTGTCTCCTCCTCTTTCATAGACTCTTAATCTCTAAATGAGAAATATTGTCAGCCAAATTTATAGATATCCTCATTTGAGGCAAGGGCATCAAATTCAGGGATTATATGGAGCAGCGAATAAGCCAGCAAACCAAGCCTATGACATAGAAAGTAAATAACACAGGAAGGCACCCAACAGGCAACAAAGTCAGGTGCTGACTGCCAAGAGCTGGTTGCTTGATCAAAGGCAATGGGCCAAGCTCACAAGATCAGATTTGGACTAAATGATTAAACTGCTGGGTTGGAAGAGCTCACTGGGATTTTTGCTAAAACCCTTTGCCCTAGAGGGATCCTTATAGATGGAAACAGCTGCTGCTTCTGCTACAAACCTTGTTGTCAACACTGCACAGGCTGAATTGACTTCTACTTCCTCAGCTTCCCAATTTATTCTATGGAACACAATGTTTTTGTACACCAGGTTCCATGAAAACATTGCTGAACTAAACTGCTTCTTCCTTGTTCATGTCATTTTGGATATTCCTTTTTAATTTATTTTAATTGGTTTATTTTAATAGGTGCATAGATAAAAGTGGTGTTCACTGTGATATATTTATACCTGCACAAGGAAGAGTATGGTTAATTTCATTCTGCTGTTCCTTCCCTTTCCCATGCCGCCTTGTTCTCTTTCCTCTACTTCACTTTTCTCCTTTCTATTTTCATAAGATTACCTGCCCCTTTTATTTAAAATCCCTTATTTCTCTCTAGCTTCCAGATATCATAGAAAACATTCAAACCTTGACTTTCTGAGTGTGGTTTATTTCGCTCATCATGATATTCTCCAGTTTCACCCATTTGCCCCCAAATGACAATTTCATTCTTCTTTATGGCTGAATAATGCTCCATTGTGTATATATACTACACTTTCTTTATCCAAATTTCTATTGAGGAACAACTAGGTTGGTTCTATAACTTCACTCTCCTGAATTGCACTGCTACACCATCTTTAGCTATCAGGGAAATGCCAATCAGAACTATAATGAGAGGTTTCAACTCATTCCAGTTAGAATGGCAGTCAACAAAAATATAAATAACAATAAATGCTGGAGAGAATGTGAAAACGATAGTATACTTATATATTGTTGCCGGGAATGCAAATGAGTCCAACCACTTTGGAAAGCACTATGAAGATTCCTCAAAAGAATATGCATAGAATTACCATATGTCCCAATTATCCCACTTCTTGGTATTTGTCCAAAAGAACTAAAATAAACATAATATTTTGATACATGCACACCAATATTTATAGTAGCACAATTCATTTTAGGTATTTTAAAGAATTTCTCAGTATGAGGCTCTCACAAGCCTATATCCCTCCACTGTGGAGTAAAAATGAATTTCCTTTCTTCCAGGTTGCCTTCAGCACAGAGTATTTCAGGCTGAATGTGTCCCAGGAGCTTTTCCAGTTCCCTACCTCAGCCCAGTCACATAGAGACAACATCTTTGTTCCCAAGCTCTCTGCTGCTTCTGCTATAAACCTTGCGGTCAACACTACACAGGCTGAATTGACTTCTATTTCCTTAGCTTCCTAATTTATTCTATGACCTTCTGATAGAGCAAGGATATCCTAGTCTATATCTCGCTTTTCTCTCCCAAGTTCCACTGAGCTGACCATTCTAGTTCATACTATCCCTCCCCGGCTCTAAAACAAGACTGTATTTCTGGTTGGTACAGTAGTATATACTAATACAGGGCTTGGCAGTTTTCACATTGTTATCATCTGTATATTTTCCTTTCTTCTATAAATTAAAATTAGTCATTTTCATCCTAGAAATGAAGAAAGGCTGAAAAGACTAACAGACTTGTTCAAAGGCACACAGTTAAGAGTAAAGGAGCAATACTGTGCCTGGTATTTGTGTCATTAAACTAGTTCCCACTTCCTCATGACTCTAATTGCATTTTGTGTTCACACTACCATCCTCGCTGGAGTGAAAGGGACAAGGCTGTGCCTCTCCCTGTGGAAGTATACATGGTGCATCTAATAATCATCTGTAGATTGTCTATATCATCATCCTTGAAATATTATTCTATAGTGAAAGAACTCATTACTGGAAGTTAATAAACATAAAATTTGGTTGCCAGTGACTCATATGGCTTTACTCAGCAACAAAATCTCCGAAGGACCAAATTGGTTCTTGGGGAAAATGGAAAAAAAATATGTTTGGTTGTTAAATACCATGTGACAAAATCCTCAATGTTTAAGTTTTGTCCTTAAATGGATGAGGATTAAAAAAAAAAAAAAAAAAAAAAAAAACTATTATTGCCATCGATTTAGAGAAAGCTGCCATATTACTAGAAAAAAAAAACAGTAAGGAGAGTTTTTATATTTCTTTCTTCTAATAATAGTATGAGAATCAGCTTCAGATTTTATACACTCACTAAGTGGTGTTTATCAGATAGCTACTAGGTGTCTTGTTGCTAAGTATTATTCTGATCTATACTGTGTACAATGATGGATGATCCAAAAGTATTTTTAAAAGCAAGCTGACAAAATTTTTTAAAAAATGCTCTTATGAGCATTTTAAAATGACTCCTAACCCACTGAATTTACCTGTTCAATATTTTTCTAAATGTATATCCTTATCGATCAATTTTTAAAATGAAACAAGGAAACATAAAATATTTGCCAAATTAAAGGATTGAGAAATATACTCCCAAAGAATCAATTGTTGGTGATAATTTTGTTGGTATTGTATTGGCAGTGAAGATTAAGAGAGAGAGTAATTTAACTACAATATACTTAAAGGTAGTATGTGAATATCCCTCCTACAAAATGTCTCCTGTGTGTGTGTGTAGTAAGGGTAGGATCATTTAAGTGGTCAGAAGATTTGGAAAGAAACTTTTTTAGGTTAAATTAGAGAACAATAACTGTCAATCAGGAGCCCCATGTTTTAGCTTCACAACATAGTGTCCTTTGTCCTGAGAGCAATCATAATTATGTAGTTGCCATGCTGAAACCAACAGAAATATAACTGTTCTCCATTAATCACTATGAACATCTGCAACAATTACTCATGCAAAGGGTAATGATTTAGCAGCTGTGCATGCTAGAACAAGGCTTGGGTGAGATTTAAGAAGATAGGGATAACACACATATCATTTTGACAAAGGTTCCTGCATATATGATTTATGATTTCTCTTTATGAATAAATACAAATTATTGCTAGTGAAGACATAAAGCAAAAGTCTATTGCTTTCAGCAATGTTCCTGTCTGTTAATTTTGGTTAGTATGCATTTTATTAATCAAGAGAGAAACTACATAATTTTTAAACTTTCTCCTTTGTTTATAAACTCACATCTACACCTACTTGATGGGCATTTTTCCCCCCAGTGGATATCATGTGATTTCTATGTATTTAAATGCTTTAATGGTCCCTTTCAAAGTCAGTTTTATGTCATGTGGTTAAGAGTACAGACTTGGGAGACAATCTAGGATACCATAGGAAAATTTATCTCAGTCGTACAGATATCTATGTGGCATTTTTCATTGAGGTTTGTCTACCTCTATCAGACCCCTCTTTTCCCCCTAATCCTTCCTTATTAAATATATTATTTCAATATTTTAACTGTCAACTCTTTAAATCTTTAAAAGAAAGCCCCTTGAAAATTTCCTTGTATTTTGATCTCTTAGAAAACTTTCTGCCCTGGTTTTTCACTTAGTAGCACTTGGAATAATTTGAGTAAGATTTTATAAACCCTAAATATACATTCCAGGCCAGATGAGTACTCTGTTCCTCCTAAGGCAATCAGTCTCCTGATAAAGGTGTTTTGTGCTCCTTAGAGTGATCTCCATCTCCTTAACTCCCTTAGCTCCAGTGCCCATCTATATTCCACTTCTACCTTCTTCCTGATTGCTTTCCTCTGTTTTCCCACATGTGTTTCACAGATGCTTCAGTCTAATGAGCTCAGAATGAAAGCTACCAAGAACTGCTCCACCAAGTCAAGCTCAATTTCTAGCAATCAGATATCTATCCACTGTCACCCAAATTCCAAGTTCTATCATGTTAACTAGTTCTATTTCTAATACTCTAACTCCAGAAAGTCTTTTTTGGTAAAGGCGTTCCTGCACCTGCTGTCTGACAGGGTCACAGAGTGGGGGATGCTGTGGCAGGGCTGCACCATCTGGAAATCGGAACCATTAGGAATGTTGAGTGTTTTGTTTATGATACTCATGATATGGATAACATGGCATATGCCAATCAATAATAAAAGTATGTATTACCTGAGATTGCAGGAAAATTCCCAGAATGAGACTAAGGAATTGAGACATGCCATGATGTATGTTTCAATATCTCTCGGGATACAAACAATAGTGTTATTCCTCAAGCCTAAACAACAAAAAATATTTATCCCATGGTTAACAATTTATACTACCCCCCCAACCCTATTCTAAAGCCACAACCTGTACAACAGCCTCACTACAGAAAAACAATTGCTGTGCCAACAGTACAAAGGCCATCTTATGTAGCTTTTGGTATCCCCTTTAAGGACCAGAGGCTAATAAAAATACATTCCCCCAACCAATAGACCCTCCTTTGCCTTACACAGAAACTTACCATGAAAATTGAAAACACATAGTTAATATAAATGACAAATGGGTTGAAGTGTAAAGCCTGCCCTTTTGTTAAAGATTACGAAGACATAAGAATTGGTGTGCTTTGATCAACGATCAAGAAAATTCTTTAAGAAAGCAGTTAAATTGGTCATATGAAAAAAGGAAATTACCTTGGAAATTAAAAATAGAATAATGTAAAATTAACATAGATATATTTTAGAGGCACTTCAGAGTAGTAGGCTTTTAAATAATAGACTTTCACTACTTTCAGTGTGTTTTACTGGGATTTTAGTTTAGAAGTAAGAAAGCTTACCAATAATCATACATATGCTTTAAAGTTAAAGGTTAATGAAATAAATATAGGCATGCTTTAAAGTTAGAAGTGAATAATAGGTTAGGAGTCATGTAGTCTAGTTGCATCACCTAGTTCCTAGTGATTGAGTTAAAAACCTAAAAGTTTAATCATGATTAACTAAGGTTACAGAAAAATATTTTGAACAATGTACTCAATATATTAGGTAATCAATGTATGTCAAAAAAGATTGTAACTCTTGAAAATTATGTAAATCAAAAAAGTTTCAGGCTTTGAAGCTATCCATTATCTACCTGAAAAAGCACTTGTAAAAAAGGTATAAAAATAAAGGTCCCTCCATGAGCAGAGAGATTTCTTCTGGAGGCTGCTCGTAACTTGCAACCTGTTGTCCAGACTATTCTTCTTTCACTGTTGCCTCTCCTCCTTCAGGACCCCTGGAACTCCACTCTGCCCCCAACCCGGGCTGGACCTCCACACTTTTGTATGACCATAGATACCTTGAGCCTACTCACTTACCTGCTCCAGTACATGCTTGCTTTTCCCACCACACAGCTATGTAGATTCAGTGGTCCTTTATTACACTTTCTGTTACACACATCCTCCATTATAAACCACCTGGCTAAATCTCAGTCCACCTACTCTATGACTGAACCAAGGCAAATGAATATGTCTTTGGAAAAGAACCAAGTCATGAATATAGGTATCTGTACATTTACAGACAGTAACTTTTTATAGGTTCATAAATATACCTATTGCATTCACTTTCCACTTTCCTAGGAAAATAGTTTTACACTTTCTTTCTAATAAAAACCTCCATAAACTCCTAAGTCCTCTTACTATGCTCATGACTTGTTTTCTAGTCCTCTGAGAAAATATAAATATTCAAAAGATAACTTCTATAAGTTCCCCAAACCACGTCGTTTATTCTCAGTATAGCTGCAGCGATAAGTTGTCTGCCTTGCATACTGTTTTGACATGTCTGTTTTTGTTTCTATAGTCAGCTGATCCAATTTTGTACAAGAACCATCTTGAGGCTTTAAGAATAGTAATTGTCTCCTTTTCTTACTATGTCATATCATGTTTTCCTAGAGCATTAACAAAGCCAATTTTGTTCTGTTCCTCACTGATGTCCACATTTGCCTCTAGATATACCATCAGTCTTCCTGTTTTTTTTTGTTTGTTTGTTTTTGGTTTTTTTTTTTTGAGGTACTGGGGATTGAACCCAGGGCCTCTGAACTACTGAGTCATTTCCCCCAACCTCTTTTATTTTTTATTTTAAGACAGGGTCTTGATCAGTTTTTTCTTCCTTTTGAAGCAAAATTTTCCCATTTCAGGTTTCCATAATTGGTCTATGTATATCTAAACTAAATGGTTGATGATAAACAGCATGTTATTAACAGTACACAGTATTTGATAGTGATGCTAAATTTATCTAGAAACGTTCAAATTTAGTGACAGCCAGATTTTCTGCTAGCTTGTAATTCAAGTACGCTTGAGTTAGTAAAATATACTCTTTTCTTAGACAGCTGTATCCATAAAAACTCATGACTGGGTAGGACACGTTAGATTTTTTTTTTTTTTTTAATTAGACTCCACATGCCTGACTCTACTTGACAGCACTTGCTCTAGCTCCTTCTCCTTATTACTTATTGCCATCTCCTTTTCCATTAATCTCTTTATATAAGAATAACCTCTAGGTTCAAGTTTTAAATGTTTTCTTTTCTCTAATTATGCTAATTTCTTAGATAATCTCAGCAGTTTTCTTAAGTACCATTTGCTATAATTTGCATCTTGTGTGTCTCCCAAAGACCTTTGCATTAAAGGCTTGTCCCCAGCCTATGGCACTATGGAGAGGTGGTAGAGCATTTAGTAGGAAGGACATAGAGGGAGGAAGATAGCTCCCTGGGGGAGTGTCTTTGAAAGGGATATTAGGACATTGGCCCATCTTCTTCCTCTCTTTGTTTCTAGGCTACTATGATATGAACATGTCCTCTGCCACTTGCTCCTGCACTGTGATGTACTGTTTCAGTCAACTTTTTTGCTGCTGTATCCAAAGGACCTGATAAGAATTGTTTTAGAGAAAGAAAAGTTTATTTGGGGGTTCACGATTTCAGTGGCTTCAGTCCATAGATGGTCCTCTCCATTGCTCTGGGCTGAAAGAGAGGTAAAACATCATGGCTGAGGGGTGTGGAGGAGAAAAGCAGCTGGGAACATGGCATCAGTAAACAGAGAGGGAGCATGTCACCAGCTGGCCAGGCTGACACGATGAGCTAGGTTTAAAGGAACTGGCTGCAGCAAAAACTAAGAAAATGGTGAAGAAATCATGCAACACACGAACATGAGTTTCGAGGGTGGGACAGCTATGAGACCCCAAGTGTCAGCTCCATGGTAGGCAGCACTGGAAAGAGAGAATGACAAGTAATAGAGGGAGGCCACTCAGAACCTGTCAATTTACTGGGGAAAAAAGACATTCGATAGAATTTTCCACCCAAATAAGGCAATAGGTAGGGTTTCAAAAGGTGGAGTCTTGCTTAGTGATGTCTTGTGGTCAGCAAATTGACTGACATCTTGGCAAGTCACACCCATCTAAAATTCTGTGTGGTATCACTGGCAGAGCAAGAGGAAAGGCACACTTGTGTCGCACAGCCCAGTCAGCACACAGAGCCTAACCAGTCACTTCATATGCTCAAATGCACAAGCTCACACAGGAAGCCCATGGGTGGCTCGTCACCTCACCATGACAAAATATAAACCCCAAAGGCATGCCCCCAGTGGCCCACTTCCTCCAGCATGCCCCCCGCCTTACCTGCTTATAGTTACCACCAAGTTATTCCCTACCAGGGGATTAACATACTGATCTGTTTAAAACTCTTCTAACACAATCATTTCATCTCTAAACCTTCTTGTATTCTCTCACACATGAGTTTTTGGGGGCACCTCACATCCCATACCATAACATGTACTATGCCACAACAAGCCCAAGTGACCATGGGATGAATCCTATGAAACCATGAACTAAACAAACTTTTCCTCCCTTTCGGTTGATTATTTCAGGCACTTTATCACTGTGAGAAAGCTGACAAACTTACCATCTAAATGTTGATAGCTATAAAATATATATCTTTTATCCAACTATTTTCCCTGAAATCTAGGATCGTATCTGCATCTGCCTACTTTACATCTTGATTAATAGATCAAGCAGTACATGACAACTATGGTATTCCTAAAGTTAAGTCCCTGATTTTCCTCCCCAAATCTCTGTCTCTCCTATCTTCCTCACCTTAATAATTGGGAACTCAAGACTTTTATTTGCTCAGAACAAAACTTTGCAACCATCCTTCTCTCTTCTCTTAGTCTCAGATCGCACATTTAAACTCTCAGAAAATCCTGTCCACTTTACCCTCAGTAAATCTTCAGTTCAATACTTCTCACCTCCATACTTGCTAACACACTGGTGTAAGTCACCATTCTGTACCAGATAGAAGACTTATAACCTCCTATTTTGTTTCACTTTATCTGCTGTTAGTACCTATAAAGCCCCAAATCAGAATAATCTTCTTTTAATGTAATTCTGTATTTTACTACTCTTCTTAGAGCATTCCAATGATTTCCCTCTCACAGAAAAATCAAAAGAATTTGTCAGTTTACAAGGCCAACACAATCCATCCATTGTCTACACTGCTCCAACTCAGCTAGCTTCTTTGGTATTTCTCAAACATGACACACATGCCTCCATCGCAGAATTTGGGCACTGGCAATTTTCTCTGTTTGGGACACTCTCTACAAAGATCCAAATATCTCCTACCTTACTAATCTCAAGTAAGACTCTGTTTAAACAATAACTCACAATATCTTCCCAGTTCATAAGAACATATTATTTTCACTGTGTTTCATCTATATTTTCTTACTCATCTTTATATTTCCAGAATGCAAAACAGTGACTGACATACCATGGTATGCAATAAAATTCATTAAAAGAAAGATGGAAATACAGGTAAGGAGCTGTGAGGCCTCCACAGACTTAACCTCTCAGCTTTTGCAAGATTCTTCCCATGTATAACTGTTCTAACAAATAAATATATTATTGAAAGTTACATTAATTTAATCATTTTCTAGAAAAAGAAATATTTCTTTATAGACAGGAGCTCTGTCATAACAAACATTAGCTGGAGATGCAGTGAGCATGGACCACCCTATGTAATTCTTTAGGTAAGAATTTTGTCCACAGCCAAGTTCCAATACCACACACATTCCCTACAATCAACTTTGAAAATTACATTCATTTTTATTGCTAATTTTTAAATGAAAAATGTGAAGTCCCATTATCATTGGACATAAAAAAAATAATGCATTCAACTTCTCAGTACCTGAGCATTGACAGAACTGGTATAAAGTGAGGTTTTTCATTGTAAATAATATAACCTCACTGTGGCCACAAATAAATTATTAAATGCTAATGTTTACAGCAAACTGGATACATCTTAAAGGACAAGTCCCGTCTTCTTCCTTTGTAAATTCTCTGTATTGTGAGAATAAACACATATAACTCCCCACTGAAGAACAATGTGGTTCAGGAAAAGGCTGTGAGGAGAGAAATGGGAGAGAGGAGAATTTATCAAATAACTCCTGAAAAACATTGTTTTATATAACCACAAAATCGTTTTCTACAAAACACCCTTGGAAATTGCACTACATGAAATGATTTCTCTGTTTCAATAAATTTTATTCAATAATAACATGCAATTTTCAGAGAACTCAACCTTCTTAGACCCTGTGTATGGTTATACACTTGGCCAGCATAATTTCTTTGAGGTTTAAATAATTTATTTCAGAGCTTGAAATTCTGATTTTTACTGCTGATTCTTGAGAAATTCATAAAGAGAATTGTGCATGCAACTTGTAGACACTATACAAAGTAGACATTAATCAAAATAAGGCTGGAAAAGTGCATATGATAACAATTTTTGTAAAATCAAAATTAGAAAGTAAATTTGAATCTAAATTTTTACCTTGAAAAATATTTTTTGTCTCTAAAACTGCACATTCTAAAACTAAGCATACATGTTTATCCATATCTTATTTATCACTCTTAAAATCTAGATGTGATGCCCATGTTATATTAATTAATTGTGTCAGTATAAAAGTGTACATTTACTGAATACAAATGTAAAAACATTTTGAATTAATAATTATAATACTCAGAATAAATATCTTCAAGTGAAAGCTTTAATTAGCTTAGTCAATCACCAAAGATAGTTAGTTTGAATGATATTATATCATTTTAAAAGTATATAAAGTTTGTCATACTGATAGAATGTATAAAATAATTTAGAATTACTTTTAAGTTCATTGCTTGATTTCACTCATGTTTGTTGATTTTTCTATTTTTCATAGCCCTAAACCTAGCCCTAAGAGTTATTTAAAAATTTTACTTTTTAATTACATGTGGATAAATTATAGTTGTATCAGATAACAAATGAAGTTATGATTCATGCCTACAATGTGGATTAATTAAATCAAGCATTTAACGTATCCATTGACACCAGCACTTAATTTTGTGTTAAGAACATTTGAAATTTACTTAGTAATTTTCAAATGTATAGTCTATTATTATTTACTATATTCACCAAACTGTGAAGTATAGCTTAAAGAAAAGACATTCTTCTATCTAATTGAAGCTATGTACTTATTTTTAAAATTTTAAGTATATTAAAATACTTAGAACACAAAATTTAACATTTCAGTTATAAGTATAGAGTTCCACAGTATTAATGACATACATCATTTACAACCAATATTCAGAACTCTTTGTCTTCCAAATAAAACTCTTTGAGCACTAAAAAATTGTTTCTACTCCCAGGCCCTGACAACCACCACTATACTTTCCATCTCAATAAATTTGATCATTCTTTATATCTCATATGAGTAGAATCACTTTGTGATCCTCTTACCTGACATAATATTCAATGTTGTGGTGTATGTTACAATCCATTCTTTAGTATATATAGAGTTCCTTTCCTATTTAAAGCTGAATAATATTCCATTGTATGCATATTCCACATTTGTTTTTCCACTCATTTTTTCAGGGACAGGTGGTATGTTTTACTATGTGCTCTTGTGACTAATGTTGTTGTGAACATGGGTGAACAAATAACTTTCTCAATTCCCCACTTTCTCTTAATTTGTGTATATTAATGAGAATGGAACTATTGCATCATACACTTGTTCTTTTTTAATTTTTTGAGCGACTCCTAAACTGTTCTTTACAATGGTTACACCATTTTACATTCCCATCAACATTGGACAAGATTTCAATTTCTCCCCAACTCCACCAACACTTGTTATTGCCTTTTTAAAATACTAGCCATCCTAATAGTTATAAGGTGTTGTCTTATTGTGGTTTTATTTATTAATCACTTTTATTAATTTATCTTGTTACCAATATTTTAAAACACAGGCTAGTTGAAATGTTTGGATTATGGGAAATAAGATGGTAAAAAAAAATAGCAGTAAAATGGTGTTTTTAGAGAAAGAGATAATAAAAAAATAATAAAAAAGTATTTAGAAAGGAGCCTATAATCATTGCTAAGGAGTTATAATATGATCACAATATAAGCTTCCAATGAAAAAATACCCTAGAAACTTGATGCATCTCACCAAAGAATTGACTTTGAGAATTTAAAGCCATTTAAATGAGCTATTATGGCTCCCTCAGTCTGGGGAGACAACTGCAATGTGAGAGATTATTTAAATACAAATAAAAACAAGTTCTTGGAATACAGATGTAAATCATTTTCATTCCTTCAGGACACTTTCCTCTCAGGTCAAAAATATACATACATATATAACACATGTGAGCACATACACTCACACATGCAGCTCACTGAACAATTTTGGTTAGTACATTAAAACTTGTTTTTTTTCTGCAACTGGAGATAAAATGTATTTTAGACAGGCATCATATTTACTCTATATTCATTTAAATATAAAATTCAATTAATATACAACAGATGTATATTTATTATCCATTTATGTGTTCCTCATTTCTTATGGAACCTATTACCATCTATAATCTTGTCTGTGAACACAACTTCTCAAAACTTATTTTAAAATGATCTAGATGTGGTAGCATTATCAGAAATGACACTATTCTACAGAAAGCAAGGATAGCTGCCTTAAAAATGCCATAGAACAAATAAGAAGTCCACTTAAAAATAAATTAGTCAAAGTCTCTTCTGAGTCTAATCAGATTGCTTCTGTGACTACTTTCCCTCCCTATCTGCTTTAATGGTTTTCAGACACTAGGTACAGGGATTAACTCTGTCTGATCACATTGTACTCCAAAGCCATCCTGGATATCTTCATCCCAGGGCTCCCTGACTCTAGTGTTATCTTGTTTTTAAATCCACACAGTTTCCCTTATGGAAGTTATAATATGTAGCTAGATGAAGACCATGGTATTAACAGTGGACTCGCTGTTAAGGCATTCTCTAAACACAGCATTTTTAGTAGAGATTAGATTATTTCTTAACCCATTTTTACAGTATAAAATAAACATTTTTATTACCAAGAAATCTATGAAAGCCAAAGTTAACTTTAAAAATTCATACTACAAAGTGTGCATCTTAGTATCCTCTGAAGTCTGTTATAGCAAAAATAATGACAAAACCATGAATTTTTTCTAAAGCAAAAATAAATCTTAAATAAAATATTTCAACATTTCAGATTCAAGTAAGTTTGGGGAAGAGACAAAAACACTAAATGAAATAAACTTCAGAAGAACTTAGGAATAGTTTACAGTAAATTTTTGTCTCAAGCTTGATATTTTAATAGTAAACTTTCAATGTTAGGTAATATTTAAATCTACCATGAACAGATATATTTTCTCTTATAGGTGATTAATATGACTAGTGTATGGCCTCATGTAAGATATACCTTATATAAAATAAACCAGTGTCCAAAAAACTAAAATTAGCTTAGTATAGTAATACATGCATACCAACATTTAAAGTAATAGGAACTGAAATGGAGCAAATTATGCTATATACATTTATGAATATGTTGAACCCCACATTATGTATAATTGCAATAAACTGATAAAATATTTTAAAAATCAGCTTGGGTAAAGTAGTGCCCTACAAAAGATTTGTTTTACTATGCTTTATTAATTCTGGCCAACAAAATCTTGACAGTGATCCACAGAGCCTAAATATTGATAAACAAATATATCTTGTTTTATTTTTAATCAAGGAGAAAGGTTAAGTTGAAAATATTTGAACTATTTGTCCCTATACAATAAATATCAGATAAATTACACTACTTAAGTTCACAAAGAAATATTGAACAAGGAACTTGGATTCAAGATGGCAGTCTAGAGGGTGACTGCATTCTGTGTTGTTCCTGGACCTGGGACTGTTTCTCTGCAAACAATAAGAGGACTCCCATAGTTGCTCCTGGGCAGGAATCATGGCCACCATGCTTGATCAGGTCTCCAGACCAAAGCATTAGTACAGGATACATAGCTGCTGCCCACATGCAGGACCTCCAGTCTCCACTCCTGTGTATACCTCCACATCTACAAACATGGGGTTCCGGTGGCCTCCATCTTGTTAGCCTGCACCCGGGGACACCACACAGGGTCTGGAGATAGCTGCCAGCCACAACACTGCACACCACGGGGCTGCATCTCTGAACATGGCACCCAACGCTACCATTCAGCATAACTCCACCTGACATCACATCTATGAAAGCAGACACCTCTATCTTGGGACACCTTTGTTGACATCTTTAGTTGGGGAAACTCTCAGCTTCAGACACCTGCTGGGGCCTAGAAGCAATATCAAGGTACCTATAGTCCTCAACTCCCCCCGTCTTCAGCAGCTGCTCACCTGACACAGTGTTTGCAACTTCATGGTCAGTCCATAGCTTGCAAAACCTGGTCCTGAACTGCCCAATACAAAACAGCTCTTCATGGCAGGTGCACACCCCCCAGAGAGCAGCCCAGAAGAACTCTGCAGAGAGAGGTTCCTGATTGGGATGTGAAAAGGGAGTAGGTGAGTGAAATACAGTTTAGAGACTAAATTAGGGACCAGGAATTAATTATGAAGTGTATAGATGATATAAGGAGATAAGACCAGGTGTGTGCCCCAAAGGGATCCTTGGGGTGCAGTCTTTCATCAGGAACTGGCAAGTGTTATACTCCACCTCCAGGAGTTCCACCCCCCAAACCAACTCTCCCACCCTAATACCTTCATCATCCTGAGGGTGGAGATACCAGAAAACGACAACCCCACATATTGGATAAGAAGAGAAGCAGGAAAATTACTGAACTCCAGCAAAAAGAATCCTTGTATCTTCCTTTGAGATTTTTTTTCTCTTTTCTCTCTCTTTCTCACCCTCACAACCCCAACATTTGTGAAACCAAGTACTTTTCATGAATTCGGCTACTGAGGCCTGGGATGTCTGCATAGTATATTACAGTTGTGTCGTATATTCTTTTACCTCCTATTTTTACATTGTAAATTTTTCTTAATAATTATGTTTGTTTCTTTTTTGTACTCTCTCTATTGTCTTCCCAATTACTTGTCTCCCCCAAATCACTTTCTCTCTCTTCTCCAGCTACTAACCAATTTTTTTAGAATCTTCTTTCATGTTTTCTAAGATCTAATAGCTCCATAGCCTTACCTCCAACATGCCATGGTAAGAAATCTGAACACTAGTTTAGTTCTTGAAGCTAAGAAGTAAAGTGATAAAATTTATATTTAGACTGCTCACTTTTGCTATTTGCTGCATGGATGGGCCGACAGTGTATATTGGAAACAAAGAAGAGTAAAAAATAATAATTATGAGGCTGTTGCAAAAGTTAAGGTTAGAGGTGATGGTGAATGTGGAAAAAGGAATGGCAGTGGAGGCAGAGATGTGGGGACACATTTAAGATACATTTTAGTGTAAAACTGAATGAAATAATTGATATGATGTGGAGGCAAAAAAGAGGAAGGAATACAGAGGGACTCCAGGTTCATGGTTGAACACATTTGTTGATTAACGGTTCCATTTACTAGGAGCAGAATACATTCCAGGAGGCGGGCAACATGGAAAGTGGGTATGAGGTGAAAAGACAAAATAAATTCCTGGAGAAATTGAGAAGTAGAGGAGCAGTGAACTGAATAAGTCCTGTCTTCTCACTACCCTCTGAGTCATGTGCTTGGGTCAGGAGTAGCTTAGTTCACCAAGCAATATTTTTCAATGAAGGAACCATAGTCCTCATTGCTCTATATATTTGTAGGTAAACGGGATACAAAGGACAGTTGCTTGACCACTGAATAATTAAAGTTGTCTAAAAAAGTAAAAGATACCTCAAAACAGGTACCTCTGGCACTCGGCTGTTGGCACTAATCTGGGTATCCTTTGTGATAGCTCAGACATACTGAACCAAATTCTTGTTAGGCTTCCAAAAAGAAAGAGGAAAAGAGCCTCCAGGCTCTCTGAGCTTTGCTGTGCCCAGGAAGAAAGGAAAATCAAATCTTTGGGATACATACCTAAGCTATAAAATAAAAAGGATAAGCAGGAAATGAAAATGAAAAGAGGACACCTGGACTGATAGTACACATTTTGAGATGTACTGCATGTAAAAACCATATTATTATAATTGTAAATGCAGGTGAACACAAAAGACTTCCAAAATGTCAGTATTTATAATGTGGATCGAAGGAGAATATCTAAAAAATGGAGAATGAGAAAAAAGAGAGTGGGAAATAGGAAGAAAACTAGTTAAATGTGGTATTACCTAATCTCAGCCATGGCTGGGGAAGTGGCAACTTCAAGATGAAAATGCCAGCTGTGACAGGTTGTGACTATTTGTAACTGTGAAAATAGAACCTAATTATTATATCAAGAAAGAAGTTATTTATTTAAAACAAAAGTATGGCAGGTCAATGAGAAATAAAAAGGAGTTGTTAAGTGATCTAGCAAGATTCACTTAAGAGTTAGAAAAATTTGTTTATAAAATATAAACTAATAAATACTTAAATTTTTATGTCTTAAATAATAGGTAAAATGTCTGTGTCAGTCAAATGAAAAAGGTAAAATCAACAGAACATTTCCCCTGAAATGACTCTTCAACTTTCTATCTTATATATTTGACCTACTTTGCTCTGGATCTGAGGTTACAATCTAGAGTCATGTTTCTGCTGTGTCAGTCACCATGAAGCCATCACATTTTAAAGTATTTAACCACTTTAAAGAACAAAAAACTTACATAATGCCTATGTGTCCCAGACCCAGAAAGCATGTTGTTAATTTCACTCATTTATAACAATCAAGATATGAAATTTTATTGAAATTCATATGTGAGAATAAATTGATAGAGATGGCTATCCATCTGTGTCAGGAAAAACTCACTGAGGTATAAGGTTTAGAAATATAAGCAAAATAATAATAATAATAATGATGATGATGATGATGATGATTATGATGCCTGTACAACAACAAAAAATGGCAATTAAAACAAAAAGTTCTTTTCAGAATTGTTATTTCAAGAACATTGTATTGTTTAATGTAATCAGCATAAAGCCCTGATAAAGTTCAGGTAAATTTTTCAAATCCTGAGATATTGTAAAAAGTAAAATCTAAACATACTATTAATTTTTAAATTAAAATTAATGAATATGCTGAACTATTCATAAGTACGACTCTAGAGAAATTGTTTCTAGTAACTAATGAAACTGAATTTACTCTAATTTCTACTTGTTGAAATTAAAACCATTCTTAGTTTTTCAGCAAAATAGCCATATATGACATAAAATTATTATTATTATTTTTTGTATAGGGATTGAACCCAGGAATACTTAACCACTGAGTCACATCGTCAGCTGTTTTTAATATGTTATTTAAAGACAGGTATCACTAATTTGCTGAGAGGCTGTCTTTGAAGTTGCAATCTTCCTGCCTCAGCCTCCAGAACTGCTAGGATTACAGGTGTTTGCCGCTGTGCCCAGCTTTCTCTAATGTTTTAACTTATGAAATAAACTATTTTCTGTCTTTTATCTTATTATTTGTCACTTTGAGCTTCTAAAATACTTCAAAACCCAGAAATTATCTTTATACTATTGCTCTGATATACACTATGGTGGAGAAAATATGCTTCATACAAAATTTCAAAATTTCCATTTCTCCTTTTCTAAGTCTAAGCCACCATGATCTTTTTTCAAATTACAGAAGTAGTTATATATATATATATATATTATTCAATTTGTTCTCATTCTTCCCTACTAGTTCAATGCAACACTCTAAGACTTTCTACCTACTTTATATTACAATGCCCACATCTGTGAAATGAAGAGTATCCAAGCGGAAATAATTTTTAGTGTGTATAGCTCATGTCTTTTAAACCATTCTAATTAAAAACACATAGTGGTAAGGAGAGATGAATTTAAGGGGAAAAAAGAAAAAAGGAGAAAGAAGAGTGGAACTGAAACAAGAAAAGAGGAAGAGGAAAGGATAGGGAAGCAGAGGAGATGGGAAAGAGGAGGGGAGAGGAGAGGAAACTGTAACCACAAAGAAACCCAATGGATGTTTCAAAGTCCATTAGACTATATGCAGTGATATTGATGTGTGTGGGTTCTGAATCTTCCTAGAGAAACAAAGACAGAATATCTTTCTTGGAAACAGATTACTTATTATAAATTTGTTTTATCCTATTTGAACTATCATGGGACTTTAAAAAGTAGAGTCATTTTCAAGTAGCTATAAAGGTTTCAACAGTTTTATGAAGTGTTTAGTCAGAGTTAATTCCAGTCTCAGAGGGTTCTTTAAATTCAATCTCACTTAATTTGCTTGGACATCTTTAATCAAACCACTCATGTGGACCATCAGTTATAGATTTCCACCCAATTTTACACCTGAGCTGACTAAGGCAAGAGGAATTAAATAATGTGGGCAACTCACAAGGTGAGGTAATGATGCAGTTCAAGGAAGAAAATGGCACCTTTGTCTGCCTTTCAGTCTTTGCCTCCTAACACTTAAACAACTCTGCTTTATCATTGGATGGGGAGCTACACATTTAGAAACCAGCTATGTTATGAGCAATCAGTAGGCTGCTGTTTTAAAAGTTGTTTTTTATTAAAGAAATCTTCAGAATAGAATATAGCAATAAGAAAAAATAACATCCTATTTACAAGTGTTCCACATAAAATTACAATTCCTTACAATTACACTTTATTTTCTTATTGTCCCCCACTGCTATTCATTATAATTATTTTTATGTGGATTCATGAGGTCTTATCTCTGCTATGACCACTATTGTATGAATTTTCCATGTTCTCCTTATATTTGGTTTATTTACTCTCATTCATTTATTCATTAATCCAGTCATTTGTCTGTGCTGAAACAGATTTAGGTGCTCTTCCAGAAACATAAATAAAACATGATCCTTTTCGTTAAACTGATTACAGACTGAAAGGAAGAGACAGAATCAATTAAACAACACAGTGTCTCACAGGTAGATCAATAAATATTTCTACAGGACAAAATAGGGAGAGTTTGAAACCGTGAATCAAGACATGATCATAGAAAATCCAATCAAGACCATTCAGATGGGCACAGGATTCACTCAACAATTATTTAAAATCATCAATAATAGTACTTAACAAGCTAGATTAAATTGTAAGAGTAGTAATGTTAACTGCATGGCTTATCAGCTCCAAACAGACTCTACTACCTGTCTAAAGTAATTGGTAGAGTGCAAGTTACCATTTGATTTTTAAAATAAATTCAAAGAAACATACTAAATATATGTACCCTGTTTTGTTTTATATTTTCTTCATTTTTACCAGGTGCTGGGAATGTATAGAAAAAGCCATAACTTTTGTTATCTGGTTTTAAATTTGGGGAGTTTTGTGGAAGAAAATCAACCAAAGTCTCCTTAAACATAAACCTTTATTCAGAAGACCTCAGTCATGCCTGGGGAAGCAAGGGAAGAAATTTTATAAAACTTTTACATAGGAATCAGCCTACATTCAAACCGTTTCAAGACCATTTGGACAAGAAATATTTCGTACAAGATTAAAAATTATTTCTGTGATTTGGTAGTGACTGGTAGGGCCATTGAAGCTTATCAGGAGTGATAAGGTTGAAGAGTTAGAGGCTCAGGTCATGAACAAGAAAGGGTGAGAATGAAGTTTCAAAGGCTGAGAATGTATGAGTCCTAAGTGGAGAATTTCAGTCATTCTGAGACATTTAGAGACTTTGCACGTCTACCAAGTGTTAAGAATTCCTGCATACGAAAAAGGAAATCTTTAATGATCTTGAGAGTATTATACACAGTTGCCAATGAATTGATCCAGGCCAGTGGTTTTGCCTTCTTCCATTAGCAGGGAGCTGCATTCAACCTCAATTTCCATTGGGACTAGTGGCCTGAAAGGTTTGGGCTGCTGCATTTTCCAGAACCTTTTGAAACACAAAATGTCAAACTGCTTGGGACCAGAAGACAAACCTTAATCTCACTGGCACTGTGCTTAGCATACATAACGGGATCCAAGTTAGACCAGAGAAAAAAGATAACATTTTTCTTGGAAAACTATTACCCATTGTAAATGTATTCTATCTCCTAAAATACCATAGGATTTTAAAAAGAAATAGAATAATTATTCTGGTCATGATAATAAAAGACTTTGTTATCATACTTTCACAGGTGACATTGATGCTGGTGACCTTGTTACAAAGATAAAGAGAGAGCAGTAGGGGTTAGGGACCCTCTGTTGTTTAGAGGTTCTATGCTTTGGATTGGGGTCTCTGATTAACTTTGTGATTGTGGCATGATTGGTGGCTAGAAATTTTATGTGCAAAGGCACAGAATGCCTGGCTGCCGGGAAACTTCTATGTAAAGACATGGGATGTCTGGCTGCTTCAGCAATGTCCTTCACAAGGAAGCTCTGTGTTAAGAGTCTTATCAGCTTTGACCTTCATTTCAGCACACAGCTCCTGGGAATATATGGACTATCTTGTAAGAAAACCACAATGTTTCACTGAACCTAAATCTGTCCAAGTAACAGTAACTTTATACAATGGATTTTCTTAAGGATTACACAAAGCTCCTGACATTGTATATTGTAACTGTGAATGTAATTGCAGAATAAGCAACCTTACTGATACTGTAAACAATAATGTAGTTATGGTACTAATGACCTAATGTAAACTATTCATATAAATAAATGTGGTTGCTTGGACAAGCAGCCATTTTTTCCTGCTTGTGCATCTTGTCTCTGTCTCCATGATTATTTTTCCTTACACTGTTGTACTATATTCCACATTGTTTCAACTTAGATCCCAGTCCAAGCAGATTCTTCCTGAGATATCAAGTAAAACTGGTCTCTCCAGGTCTTTTGGTTTCCAAGTTCCATCCTATTGTATTTGACGCTGGTGATTACTTCAAGTTCAAAATCATTCAATATTTTTAAGTATGAAAATAAGAAATCTGGAACAAAGAAATACATGTCTCTCACAGAGAAAATGAATCATTTGAAACATTAAAATTTCTAATTGGGGTTAATTTTACATGTATTCACTTAGAGAGAATGTCCTTCAAATTTTTGTGCCTCATTCCTGAGTTGAACTGAAAGAACTCTGTGATATTTTTAAAAATTATGAAAACTGTAAATGAAGTGAAATCTGATGCAATAAGCCCAAGTAGAATAGCCACATACCCTTTAACAAAAATTAGGTAAACAGCTCTGATCCACATACAACATTTTGGTTTTCCTTTTTGTGATAACCTGGAAACACTTCTAGACAATGAATGATACACTATAGAACAAATAATTCATAATGTGCTAGTATAGGTAAGAAAAAACACACCTATTTTTTAACTATCAATTAAAAACACATGTAAATTTAGAGATGGAAAGGCTAACTAATAAGATTATCACAGCATAAAGGGACTATTTGCAAAAGTTGGAGGGAAACTATTGAAAGGGAGATCTATTTCTGGACATTGATCTGCAAATATATCAAAAGTCAGGCAGAAAGAGCTTTTATGGACTAAACAAGCTCAGAAAAATTAAGTGTGGAGAAGAGGGTGGTATGATTAGACAGTTAATCAGGGAGTGGTTTGCCCTGAGGACAGCCTACTCTAAGGACGTGTGATGGTTAATTATGGTTTCAATTTGGCTGGATTGAGAGTGACCCATTAAATTGGTAAAGCACACTTCTGGATATGAGGATGTTTCCAGATAATACTGGCAAGCAGTGAGTGGATTGTTAAATTGGTCAGTGAACAGAATGGGGAGGACCCTGGCTGTATGTGGGTAGCTTTGTGCAATAGTTTTGGAACCCATTTGTACAAAAAAGGGGAAGGAAAACTGGGAAGTCCTTGAGCAGGAGGACACATGCTCTGAGTGGGTGCCAACTGCATACTTTCACAGGTGACTCGCCAAGGAGCTTCCAAGCCTTTTGCCTCAGATTAGGGCTGCACCATTGGTCTCTGTTATTTTGAGACTTCCAGCTTCTTGGACTGAGCAGCTACTGGTTTCTCCATTCTCTGACCTGCATATGGCCATAGTGGAACTCCTCACCTGTGATCCTGTAAGCCAGTCTAACACACCCTACAAAAATCATTTGTACAGACTGTTGGTTATGGTCCTCCAGAGAATCCTGACTAATACAAAAAGGGATGAAAAAGGATATTGAGCAAGCTGAGGCTGGAGGTAGGTCAGGTTCAGGGGCCTATGGGAAGCAGAGAAACTGATTTAAAATATGATCAGTTTAGAGGGTATTTGGTCAACTGGTCCCAACTGTTCAGCTAATCATATATGAGGCTCAAAAGAGGAATTTAGAAGTTTGTGTCTGTTATCTGGCTTTGCTGTATATTAAACAAGGTAGTAGTCCAGGAGTCTTGCCTAATCACAGAAATCTGGTTCTTTGCTGCAAACTTTTTATTGGGATGCAAAAGAGTGGATGGATCTCTTAATCTCAGTCTTATTGTTTTTCCAGGATCATGAGGTTCAGGTAACATTCAACATTGTTGCACTAAGCTTTTTATTTTTATGGAAAACAATACTCTTTCTCCATGATCCTATTTATGAATAAATTTCATGGCAGTTTCTTATAGCAGAGAGAGTAAAGACTCACCAAGGAATTTATTACGATATTTTCTCTACTAGAAAAAGGTGATTCTCTAATCTGAGAGTTCCAAAATCTGACTAGGATGCCTGGCTATTATTCTAAAAGAGATAGTATCTTCCCTAAAGTTAAAAGAATTCAGGTAGATCAATATTTCACCTTGGTTGATTTATAACTCCTCTGTAACAGATCTGACAGACATGGTCTCTAAGCTGCCTAGATTCTCACCCATCTGTTTGTGTGGCATGGTGCCCTCCCTCTAGGAACTTTGCCAATTTTTGTCAAAAAGCATGTCAGGATAAGGTGAGATGAATCACCTCTGCAAGAGGAGGACTTAAAATTCATAGACCTGAGTGTTTGAGCTTCATTTATATTTCTTTAATTTCGTTTTTTTTTTTTTAATTTTATTTTAGCTTTTGGCATCTCCTTTCTGTGATGAGGGGAAAGGTCATGCTAAATGAACCTTAAATAACATGGCAAGAGGGAAAACTTGGTTTAAGCAAAAAAAAAAAAAAAAAAAAAAAATCCATTAATTCTTTTTCAGGAATTAAATTCACTAAAAGTACGTGATAGATTCTCTATAATTTTTAATTTCCTTTTACTGTATGTTTACAGAAGACAGACATTATATTTTACAATATAAGTTTTTAGAAAAAGGAAAATAATTTCCCACATTGCTCTTTGTTCTCAAAGTTATGGAGCATTAAAGTTGAAATGAAGAGCTCTTAAGTATCAGTGATGTTCCCTATAGTAAGACACCTAGTGCTTTATGAATCAAGATTGGATATTGTAGAGAAAAATTTCAAATTGGACTTTTATTACTTTATGTTCCATAATGCTAGATTTACAGTTTCCTTTGCCTTGATGTGGATATTACAATTAAAAATAAAAAGTATGATCTATAAATATGAAATCAATCGATTACTTGACACAGAATAACTTGTTTCTTTGGAACAAATCAAGGATTTGACTTGGCTATTGCATCCCATATTTATGATATCCGTATAGCATGGTGACTGTTAAAAGTCCTGCAGAATTCAGTTTTTCTTCTTTAAGGTCAGTATTGATTTGGGGCCTTTTTTAGAGACCTAAGTCATCATGCCCAGAAGCAAGTTTTCAGTTGTGTTATCTATCTACCAGGTATTTGAGGAGTTATGACTATATTTCATATGGTTCATTTATTTCAGCACATATGATGCACAAGAAAATCGAGGCTAGTAATAATGGAACATTTATGAACCCATATTTTCCCAATGAAATGAAGTTTACAAGTCATTTATTATAAGCATCCCTAACTTACTTTGAATATAGAGTTCATGAATAACCCATTAACTCATTGGAAAACTGTGTTATGGGGCCTAATGTTATACTTTCTGTTAGTAAATTGTTAGTAATCAATTACGTAGATGTAAAAAACACAAAAACATGATCTGGTATCACTTCATAAATACACAAAAATGAATTAAGTGGAATGCATTCTTTTGACTTTAAGTGATTCATGCAAATGGGAAAACAAGTGAAGACCATAAAATGAAAATAAGCAAAGCCTGTTTATTTGGAATTTGCTGTAGCTCAGAGAGTCAGCCACTATCATTTGCATTTGAAAGAGTCTCCAAGGTAGAAAATGGGAAAGTGTGACAATGAAAAATTAAATAAACAGAAGAAGTTTTCAATTATGCTTCAGTTGGAGGCTATTGGTCTGGGAAAGTGCTGTGCATACCAAAATTTGTGATGTTCATGTCTCTTTTGTACATTGGTGTAGTATTTGTACTATGTGTATATAATCTATGCACATAGTGTACCGTAAATCATCTCTACTTATAATATATCCTATAATGTCAGTGCTATAGAAATAGCTCTTATACTGCATTGTCAGCAGGCCTCCTGGGTTGGCTATTGGAGAGTTCTATTTTCATATATGGTGTGGCTATTGTTGCCTGTATATATTGTCTCTCGTAAAACTATTAAGTTCATAGTGAGGATTTAATGATTTTGCATTTAGAAGTTTCATTTCAAGAGGAAAATAATCTCAAGCTTGTAAATTGGAACAAATTATTAGGAAAAAATATGATAATAACTTAAACACAACTAAAAGTGTACTTTCTTTAAGCAGTACAGTAAATCATCAGGAACTGCAGATTAACATGACTACGTTAATTTCTTACAGATCTCTGTGTGATGCTCTATTAGTAAGAGCACATATTTAGTTCATTATTAAAAAACACTGCTATAAATCAGTTAATCTTTCAGTTTGCATTATTAGTTTAAACTATTATCTAAGATAAACATGATATCCTCAAAAGTTTTGTTTTAGATTAACATAGAAATGATTCTCAAAAACTATAAAGATCTAACCCTGAATATACTTTGTAATATTCTTTAAGTTCCCCAGAAAGAGGTCACATAAAATAGCCAAGGCATGGAAACGCAAGGCAATAGAGAATCGGCAAAGAAATACATAGGCAACTAAGAACAAATTAATAAAGTTGAAGGCAGGAAAAAAGTTAAGAACAAAGTCACTATATAAAATAAAAGGTCCACAAATATTTTACAAGAATCCTAATGAGAATAAAAAGAAAATGCAGAATGAAAATATATAAAATAAACTTATTTGAAAGGTTGAAGACACATTTTACAAATAAAAATAGAACTATGTTAATTAACATGCAGAAGGATTAAAGTTCTTGCAAATGTGGTCTACAGAAACTGGCAGGTAGTTGAATTGAAATGAGAAAAAGTTAAATAGGGAAAGATTTGATATGGTAATTATATTACACCTAAGTTCAAATAATTGACCCAGGAATCAGTTCTTCCTTGGCAAGTTGATGTGAACAACAACAACAACAACAACAACAACAAAATGAACAAAAAAGTGAGGGATATCTTATCACTTCTGCAGAGTATGGTCAGTATAATTTTGATAAGAATAGTATAAAAATGATAATATAGATAAACAAATAAACATAAAAGAGAAAATTATAAATCAATCTTCAGCTTATTCTGTGTAACAATGCATCGAAAATTATGGATCACGGTGAAGGAGGGCATTGTCATCATCTCTTGTGACCTTTTTCTAGCTGGTGTCTTGCTCCTAACCTTATCTTCCTATCATCTATTTTCTTATTCTTTTATTTTTTTCTATTTTATATTATATATATAATATAAAATATACATATGTAGATAAAATAGGAAAAATCCTATTACACAAATATATATATATATATATATATATATATATATATATATATATATATATTTCTTATCATATGTGTTTGTGTGTGTAAAATGAATATAGTTTATCCATTATAGCCTTTTAAACAAAAAACCAAACATTATGTTACTTTTCTATTCAAAATATTCTGCTGTTGACCCTTCTGATGCTGAGTAAAAGCCCAAGTCTTTCCAAGACCCACAGGTTCCTACCCTGTGGCCTCCTGTCCTTATCCCACTGCCATCCCCTCTCTTTGTCTCCCACCATCTCACTCCCGTGTTGCTCACTGTTTTTGCCACACTCGTCTCCTGGCTGAAATTCTCTGAGCCTGTTCCTTCCTGTGAGTTTGGCACCTTGTTTCCTTCCTTGAAATACTCTTCCCCTAATGATTGTCATGGCTTCTCCCTCAATTTCTTTAAGTCTATTTGGTAATATCAGGGTAGCAGAAGCTCCTTCCCAACAATCACTATAGACAAAAGTATGTTCTCTTTCCTTAATCTTCACAGAATTAATTATGTACGCCACTCAGTGAAAACAGACACTCTTTTGTTCATGGGTGAATCTGAGCCCCAATAGAGAAAATGAACAAAATATACAAATGGGAAATTCACAGAGGGAGAAAACCAAATGTTTTAGAAGTACATGACAAGGTTGTTAAAAAGAGAAGCCCTAAAACCAGATAAGCATGGTTTGAACTACTTCCTAGTCATGTGATATGAAATTGGTCTTAATGTACCTACTAGGTTTTAGTCTCTAAAGTTGTGTAATAGCATTGATTGTACCTGTAGCACAGGTTGGTTATAATGAGTTGTTTTGAGGGCTATGTGAATTAATTTAGTCAAATCCTTAGAAGACTGTGAGATACAAATGTTCTATATAAATATTTTACATAAATAAAAGATTTAAAAACATACATAGACTCCAATACTTAGTCTAATGCAAATTTTAAAAATAAACAGTGGGTTAAGAACGGTTTGGAATACAAGCCAGAATTATAGTAGTGCAGATCTGTGACAGCACTTATTGAAGTTGTATATAAACATAACTCATGACCCATGACCATACTTCTGGTTTTAAGTATTAGAGAAACATGTGCACAAGTCCATAAAGGATTATGTATAAGAATATTCTTGGTTGAACTTTCTGTTAGTAGAGAAATTGGAGACATATGTATTAGCAGGTAAAATAACATATAAAATGCAGTGAACATCTATTATGGAACACAGAGCAAAAATCACAATTGACAAACACAATGTTAAAAGGAAAAAACACAGACACTCAAAGAGAATATGGCATAATGTAAATTACCCAAATTAAATGATCATGCATGGGTTCATAAATTATATTTCAAAGGTACATACATATCCCTGGACATTTCTGTATATTAAACACACAAGCCTAGGTGCCATTTGAGGGGAAGTGAGTGCCATTTGGTAGGTGATAAAAGGAAAGTATAATAAAATCCAACATACAAGTTGTTAATGAGCAGAGAAATCTGGTTTTTGGCAGGCTGATGGGGGGGATATTTTGAAGTAACTGGAACCCTGTGGTCACACTTAAATTATGCTGTGTGAAGTGTTGCTGTAATATTTAATGCAGTGCCAATTCTAAGCACAGTGACTGTCACAAAAGGACCAAACTCATTTTATAAAGACTAATGTGATGCCATTGGTAGAAGTCAGGGGGAAAAAAGGGAGGAAAATGACATATTTGACATTTAAAAATATTATGATTATATTATAACAAATTTTTTTCTGATGAGTAATTTCTGATTTGGTTCAAATGCTAGGGATCCAGAAGTTAGGAAGAGCTATAGGGAAAAAGAAAACAAAAGAAGCAAAGAATACTCTTTTGAAAAGGCTATACAAAGTAGTTGGATGGAGATGAGCTATCAGAATTATTTATTAAAATATCATTACCATCATATTAGAAATGCACACGGAACACCATGTTTAGATTCCAACTTTCCTTCATTCACTGAACTCATTCTTAGTGCCAAGTGCCATGTAACATTGGAAATATAAACAAATTAGGATCTGGCTTTGTTCTCCAGGAGCTCATTTTCTAACCAGGGTTCACATATGCCCTAAAGCAACCACGAGAAACAAATACATAGTTTTCTTTTAGGAAATCACATTTTAATACAAAGGGGAGAAAAACATAACCAAAGTGGTTTCAGAAAAAAAGAGGCATGATGCTAATTTAAATTAGTGAAATAATCTAAATGATAAATGATTTTATAATAAATGTTGTTACTCTCTTTTCAGGCATGCACAGTAAGCTGAAATCAATTCTAAGAGAATTTCAGATATTGGGAAAAAACGTGTAGTAAGGGAAGGAATACTGTTTTGGTTGCTGGAAAAATAAGTGTTTGAGCAATCAACTTACCTCTGTTGTTGGACAAATCAATTTGGAACACTTCTATATGTCAGCACTGTTCTAGGTGTTGGTGGAAAAATATCAAGAAATAAAACAGACATCTGGGCATTCTGGTGTTTTATCCCGAAAGATGAGAAAAAGAAAGCTGCATAAAAAATATATTTGTATATATATCAAATTCAATATATAGAACAAAGAAAAGCAGGGCAAGGAAATACAAACTAAGAGAGAGAATATTTTAGAAAAGCTATCTAGAAGGCTTCTCAGAGGAGATAACATTTGAGCTGACATCTGAGTGAAGTGATGGAAAATGGGATGCTTGAAACATTGCCTGCAGTACAGGGACCAGTATTCCAGAAGTATAAAACAGTTAAAAAGAATATCTCTTGTGTATTGAGAAATTGCACATGGCTTGAGCTCAGGGAACAATGATAAAAGTGGCACCTAGTTAATGTTTCTTTTTTTGTTGTTGTTTGTTTGTTTTGTGGTTAGAACGTTTGAGATCTATTTTCTTAGCAAATTTTATGTATCCAGTGCAGTATTATTTACTACAGTCAACATGTTTTAGGTTGGATGTTCAGAATCTAGTCACCTTATAACTGAATACTTGAACCCTTTGACCAACATCTCCTATTTCTGGTTTCTCATGTTTGTCTTTCATGAGATTACAAAAGTTATTTTCTATTTCAAACTGTTTGAGATACTTTAAAAAATAACTAATAGGCATTGAATTTCATCAAATTGTTTACCTGCAGATTTGAAGTGATCATTTCATTTTTGTTTCTCATTATTAGTATGTCAATTTATTAATGTATTTTCAGATCTTAACAACTTTGCATTTTTGATAAAAGATGTTTGATCAAATTATATAATTCTTTCTGTATAATAGTGGATTTAGATACTAATCTTTTGTAAAAGATATTTGCATCTTTCAAAGGTTTCTTACAATGAAATTTGCTTTTGTTATGATATCATTGGATTGAATATCAGAATAAAGATATAGGTATATATCTATGTATCTCTGAATATATTTTGTTGTCATATAGAATGGAGAAAATAAAAAAAAAAACAAACTGAACTCATTGTTTATTCCACCTCTTTAACTTCCAACCTCCTTTTTCCGATTCTGTTGATTTATCGTTTTTTTTTTCATTCGATACCATTATTCTTCCAATTTCGAAAACTAGAAATGTAAGGCTTTAAAATGTGTCAGTTGTCTATATTTAGTTATTATCAAATGCTGTTAGTTTGTACTTTGATACAAATCCTGTCTAACATTTTGTTAATACCAAGGTTAGCATTTGTTTCTTTAGCTGTTTGTTCTTTGACATAATCAATAAATTAAAACAAATGTGAATAATAAACTAAGGTAGAAGAGAGAAGAAAATGAAGACACCATCATCTTAATCCTGGTCCTTAATACCTTTTTGGTGCATCTCAGTAACAGCTTTCTTTCTTGCCAGATTTTTAATATTTCCAACATATTTTGATATTATAGATTTTTGTAGAATTATGCTGAATTCTCTAAAACCACACCAACTTTCTTGTCCTTCCTTGTTTTCACTGTTTCTTACATGAGTTCTAACTTTAAATTATTCTTGTCCCCTGGCCAAGGGTCATGAAATTTTCTCATCATATAGCATTCAGATCTCCTACAAAGTCATATGTCTTTCCTTTTTATCAAGGTAGTCCTACTAATTCCTTAAACTCAATTAAATTATTATTTGTGCTCATAAGCACTCCCTCAAACATCTGAATGATAGCTCTTCCTAAGGTAGAATTAATTATATCCTCATCTCTGTGGTTCAGCCTTCATGGCAGTTCTACCTTAGCATTTAAAAGATTGCCCAAATGATATATACTTTTTGTTTTGTTTTTGAATTTCTTTTAAATGGCAGAAAGGATTTTATCTAATCCTCTATTTCATCAAAATTTTTTAATTAAGCCTGGTTAATATTGAGCCAAGACTGATTTAAAATAGTGTAAAAGAACTTTTTGAAAGGTGACAGTAGTGTTTTTACTGTATTCAAAACAAAACCAAAATTTAAAACCTTGAAAACGGGATAGAAATTCAGTGATTTTTTTTCTTAGAAAGCCAGATGCAACAGAACATTAAAAATGCATTTCACAAATTAAAAATTTTACAAATATTAAACAGTGAGACCTCGATGTGTTGTAAAGATGTCACATACTGTTATTGGCTTCCTAGGGTTCATTGGACAAAGAAAACACTTCCATCTGAATTAACACTTTGCTATTTGTAAACATATATGACAATATAAATGTTATGCTTAGTTTATTTAAATAACAGAATTAATCCATACACTTTATTCAGGAATGGCTTCATTGTCTCAATGTTTTCATGGTTATAATAATTTGTATTTTTAAACTTATTCAAAATAATCTCTTTGAATCACAAGTAATATGTAATGTTATATAACATCATATTAATTTTCAAGCACATTTGTACCATATAATATATTTTCTTTTTCTTTTTTTTTTTGGCACTCTATGGGAAATATATGCACAGCTCTAGTCCCTAGAGCTTACCAATATCAGATATTTAGAAATTAGATGTAAAATAGTAACAAAAAAGTAAAAGTTTATCTAATGAGGATAAATGTTCTAGATTCAAACTTAATTGGCAGGACTACTTTTAGAAGGTTTCATAAACCTTAATGAAGTGCTGTTTTTAAGCTGGTGTACTAATTAATTTTCTGTTGTTGTGTAACTAATTGCCAAATTATTGACTGACAAATCTGTGCTGAGTGATCATATGGTGTTTTACTCTTAAGATTTAGAGTAAATTGATAAACAAAAATAGATAGCTGGAATATCTAAGCATCCATATCTGACAATGAACCACACCTTCTAACGCACCAAAGATTGAACAGGCATCAACATCCTGGAGTCGAATGGCCTTAGGTCTCTGGAAAATGATCTGAAGAACTCCTGGATCATGCATGGAGGCCTGATCTCTTTGTGCCAGGACTGAGGAGATACCAATAGCTGCAGAGTAGAAAAACAAACAAACAAATATACAGTCTATAAATGGTTTGAACCATCACAGTACAAAAGTATGTTTTTGTTTTCATAATGTCTCTATTTTAAAAGAAAGAGGGTTCAGTAACAATATAAACATTAAATAGCCAAGGTTTCTCATCAATCAAGGTTGAGTAAATTTTGTGCTGTGAGATTAAAAAAATAGGGTAATTGGTTTTTCTATAAAAACAGTACAACCCACTTACAAAGAATATTTTGCAAAACATTAAAATGTATTTCAAATAAATGTGTCAATTTTTTAAAGAATAAATGGATAATTAATGAGGCTGTAGTCCCTCTAGACATTTGAACTTACTATGCTTATCATTTTTGTTTATATTAAGATAATCAAAACCTTAGGTTAATTATAATAATATACCATCATAAATTTTAAACATAATACCAGTTATGATTTTGCATGAGAGTTCTTAGACTATAATATAAACTTGAATAAATTGCCTTTAAGGATGCTGCATTCATACAAATAGGAGTCATATCTAACATCTGTATTCAATGTTAGTCAATGAAAAGCAAAAAAGATTTTTGTACTAACTGCTCAATCAGGATTATTCTAGGGATTCATTATGTATTGGTTCATATACTATACATTGTCACAAATTTCTTATTAATCAGAAGATCTGGAAAGAACAGTTTGCAGACTTACTTTTAATACCTTGTATATAATTCTTCTACTCTTATATTCTTATGTAACATAGCTGCAGACCAAATAAGGCCTTTAGATGGTAAAGATTTGCTTATATTTTTAGTTTTTACAGCTACATAGTACAAATACTGCTCCTAGCAACCATCAACATTAAAAGGAAGATCGGCATATTCGAATGTCACTCCTAGAATTGGTAGCCAGCAGCTAAATGACTACAACCTCTGAACATCAACTGTACATCTTGATAAGATTCTCATTTTTATAAAATCAATTATTTAGAGAGCAGCAGGCTTTTTAAACTTCATTGACAGAATTTGAAATTCAACTTACTGTGTCACAGAGACTGCTCACACTAAAAACATAACTACAATTTGGAATGCATACCAAAAGTACCTTGAATTTAAAGAAATTCAACATCTACTTAATACATTATTCACAACAGTTAATTTGTAATCAAAATGTCCATTATAAAAAAAAAAACACCAATGCTAGCTGAAAAGTTATATGGTGAAACATGAGATCAAGTCTGCAATTTGAAGCACCAACACCCAGTGTCTGATGCTGACCACTCTTCTGTATTCTCATTCTTACCTGGTTGAATTTTTCCTATTAATTTTTGTATTCCTATTAATTGTTTAATAATTTTCCCTGCAGGGCATACATATCACTATTTTATATAAGGGTCAGCCAGGCAGTGCCCCAGTTTTTATAATTACTAGTATTAGAAAATAATCCTAAGTATATAAGAGAAAAACCTCAGTAAAGCAGATCGTCTCTGAAAGACCAGACTGGATTTAATTCCTGCTCTTTATCTAATATACTTCTAGACCTTGGGTCTGAAAGCCACTGAATGAGTGCTCTCTTTACCCATTTATCCTTGCTTTTTTTTAACTTGGTCTTTATATCTTTCAACATCTAAATATTGTTTTCTTTAGGTATAATTTCAGAGTTTTGCAAACTTGGTAGAAATTTTTAATTCATCAACTAAAAAAAAAATCTAAAACTTCTCTAAAACCTTAATTCAGATCTGCTCTTATAAAAGTAAAAAACAAATATGGGACTTTAAGTATGTATAAATTATTACTCTAGATGCTCTACATATTTTATCTCATCATTCCAAATAATTCGATATATTGCTGTCCACATGCATTACAAATCAGGAAATTAAGCCACACAAAGGTTTAAGAATTGTGATAAACTCCTTCCAAAGTGAATGTACATATGGAAAGTAACTGAAGAAAATTATTTATTCACTAAAAATTGAAAAGGAAATATAAGTAGATCAGTGGTTATACATTAAGATTATTTTTACCCCCATGGAATATTTGGCAATCTCTGGGGAGATGGAGGAAGATGTTACAGACACAGAGGTAAGGGGTGCTATTAAGCATTCTCCATTGCATAGAAAGGATCCTATATTAAAGACTTGTTCTATCCAAAATGTCAACAGTGTTCAATTTGGGAATTTCTGGTATAGAATAATAAAACAGACGTTTTGATTCTCCCAACGCAATACTCATATCATTATCCCTCTTCAGAACTGAAACCCTGTATTCTTGGAACTAATGTGTGGGATTCTCCTAGGAAGTAATTATATATAATCACTGATTAACAGGACCCCAAGACTTCAAGAATAAATTTGGAAAAGTGATTCCCTCACTTACTCATGTGTAAACTGAACACATTGATTTCCATTGAACCTGCCTATGCATAATATTGTTTAATCAAATTTTCATTTATACTAGATAAAATCAAATGTGGAAATACAAGTCCTCATGGATTGATAAGTGACAGTAATATACTGCTTAAAAATAAAATGTTCACATCCAGTTTGATGTAGAATTGTACTCCTTGAAGTACTTAGTAAAAACTATAAAAACAACTTGGAGGAAAACTATGTCAGAAGGTGTTCTGAGAGATTCTAAGAAGTATACTTTAGCATGAATATATCAAAATATGCTAGGCTAATCTGTCAAAAAGAAAAAAAATATTTTCTTACAAAGTAGCATATATGTTAAATAAAGAAATTATTATAATGGAGTTCAGTAATTTAAACGAATTTGGAGAAAACAAGTCAGCATTACAGGAAGTCAGTACTATAGATTTTAATAAAGCAAACTAAGCATGATCACTCTAAATTACCAGTAGTATGTAAAATTATATCAGAAGAGTATAACCTACATAAACCCTTAGGATTATCTCTAATGTATTAATAAAAATTATCTGTAATTGACATGGAGAGAATCATTTTTTTTTTAAAGAAAGAGTGAGAGAGAGTGAGAAAGAGGGAGAGAGAGAGAATTTCAATATTTATTTTTTAGTATTTGGCGGACACAACATCTTTGTCTGTATGCGGTGCTGAGGGTGGAACCCGGGCCGCACGCATGCCAGGTGAGTGCGCTACCGCTTGAGCCACATCCCCAGCCCGGAGAGAATCTTTAGATAAATATGTTTCTGAGAATATTGACAGTGATTAAAAACATTTTCCATAAAATGCTTGGTCTGCTACAACAAAATATCATTGACTAGGTGATTTAAATGACAGCTATTTATTCCACACACTTCTTTTTTTATTTTTTACAGTGTGATGTTCAGACCATGGTGACAGCAGGACAGTAGGGTCAGAGTTCTATGAAATCTCTCTCTCTCTCTGGGTTGAAGACAGACGTCTCCTCATTATGTCTTAACATGGTAGAGAAAAAATCAGTGCTGGTCTCTTACTCTTCTGATAAGGTCACTAATCCCACTTTGAAGAATTTACCATAACTTAATTGTTTTCCAAAAGTTTTACTTCCAAATGCCATCATATTGGGGAATAGGGCTACAATCTATGAAATCTATAGACACCAACATTCAGTTCATAACCATTATTAAGGAACTCATTTATATTATAAAACTTTTATTTAAAAATGCTATGAGCTTAAGCATAGTAACACTATGGTTAAACACTTACATAGAGTATTTTAACACTTATACAGAGTATTACAAGTTCTGGGTCACTGAAGTCTGTAAGGATTCTGGCTGTGGAAATGTACAAGGCAGTGTTCCTCTGGTGAGTAAATTCCCAGGGTGTGGGAGGGTTACAGGTACACTGTTTCCCATGGCTGGAATATTCTGCATTTCTCTCAGGAACTAGTAAGATGACTAATACATGCTCACTGCTTAACTGCTATGGTAATGTCCTTCATGAGGAGGCTTTCTGTTAGAGTCTTATCAGCCTCAACCTTGATCTCAGACACTCAGCTTCTGAGAATAAAGGAACTCTCTTAGACAACACCAAGTGTCACTGTGCCTAAAGCTATCCACATAACAGTAACTTTATACAAGGAGCAATATGTACTAAGGATGTCAATGACCTAATGTGACCTATTGATATAAATAAAGCTGGCAGCTTGGACAAGCAGCTATTACTTTGCCTCTGCACCTTGCTTCAGTCTCATTTTGTTTTTCTTTAAAAAAGTCTGAATTAATAAGTTCTTACTGTAATATCTATCATTTAATTAATAAGAATATAGAAAATTTCCTCATCAGTAATGTGCTTTTTAATCCATGATGAAATGAGTGATACATTTTTACTTGATATGTATTTTAACAAAATTCCAAATATTAATTGTGCTTTAATATTTCTTTTTAGTGTGATTTTCCATTACTTTTGTAAACCCAGATGCAAAAACATTTATCATATGATTAAATTTTCATGTTTTAAATATTTGTAGTATCTTTATGAAACTGGACATAAACTAGCATGTCTCTAATGCTACAAAACAGTAGTTACTTCCTTTCAAGAAATAGAAGTTTTAATATTTATCAGAAAATTATTCCCTCAGTACAGAATTTCATTTCCACTCAAGTATGAATCACTTTTAATCAAAGGAAATAAATCATGGAAAACAAAGTAAAGAAGCATAATCTCATGTCAAATATTTCCTTTAGGAAGGGTTTAACTATTGGTAACATCAGATATATAGTATTAAATTCTAGCACTATTAAGCCAAAGAAAAGTCCCAACCAATCTATATTAAATTTCCCCCCAAAATACTAGTCAAGAGAAATAGAAACATGCCCGTACTCAGAATTATGTGGTTATATTAATAGAAAAACTGTTTTAATAGCCCCAAAGTGGAAACAACCAAAATACCAATGTGAATGGGTAAACAAGATGTTGTAGGGATGGGGATGTGGCTCAAGCGGTAGCACGCTCGCCTGGCATGCATGCGGACCGGGTTCAATCCTCAGCACCACATACAAACAAAGATGTTGTGTCTGCCAAAAACTAAAAAGTAAATAAATAAATATTAAAATTCTCTCTCTCTCTCTTAAAGAAAAAGATGTTGTATAACCATGCCGCAGTCCGGCTGCAGCAAAATAACCGGCGTGGTGAGGAACAACTTGTGTAGATTGATACAGCAGGAGTAGGAGCCGTTTATTGTAGGACAGGAGCAGTATTTATACATTTCATACAACTTATCTTAATTAGCATAAAATAGATACAGCAGTGAACCAATAAGGAATTTCCACACTTAATGGCTCGCTGGGGTTACTTCACAAATTACTCCCTCTGGCATTTTTCCAGGCGTCATCCAGCCTTGTTTACAGACCTTAACATATCCATAAAATGGAAAACTGTTTTATAATATTAGGAAACTAAGTATACATATACATGTTGTAATGTACAAGAAACTTAAAGCATCATATTACTTGAAAGAAACAAGCTTGTATGCAATCTCTAGCCACAAGGAACTGAAAACTGCTGACAACCATGAGCATGTGAATATGGATGTCTTCCCAATTTGACAACTCATGGGAATTCAGTTCTGACTGGCTCCTTGATTGCACCCTTGTGACAACTGAACAGGGGAACCAAATAAGCCAGGAACAGATTTCTCACCTACAGAAGCTATGGCATTATAGCCATATTGTTTAAAGTCATTAAGTTGATAGTAATTTGAAATGCAGCAGTAAAGTTAAAGTTAATGAAGCTGTTTACAGATTTCTTCAGGAAGCAAGAAATGTACCTGTATCATTTCTATAGCTTCCTCATATTTAATGAGGGCATAATGTCTTCAGAGGTCAAGCCCAAATAAATTATGCATCTCTCTTGTTCTTCTTAGATTTTGTACTTGAATTTATATCAGGAGTCATACTGAAAATATTAACAGAAGCCCACTTGATCCAACTTGACTAATTTGGTGAGATTTAAAAAATGATTTTGAATCTATTCTTCCATTTATCAGACTTAGTTGAAAAGAACTACAAGTTTACACCATCTACAGAGATTTGGTGGCAAGATAGGCACAAAATATAATTGAAACTTTGGTTTGAAAGTGAAAAAAAGACAAAATTTTAATCTGAGGAAAGAGCATAGATTTGAGAGGATTATAGTTCCAAACAAGAAAGATCAGAGCCACAGGTAATAATTAGAGATTGTGCCTTTTTCCTGTGCTGAATGTGTGCTCTATCTGATGCCCAAGAAACAAACTTATCAAAAATATGAAACTCACATAGAACTGCTATTCAGAGTATCTGAGACAAGAAAATTTAAGCTAAAACTATACTTAGTCAAAAGTGAATTAATGAGAAATTTTTTTTTACAAAATTAATATTGTCAAAGTCTTTAAAGTTTGTAGAACTTTAAAGATCAATAGAGATCCTGATGAAAGCACACAGAGAGACAAAAATAAAGACATTAAAATAATTGTGGAAAGAACGACATGTAAGATAGTAATTAATTCCTTGGTAAATGCCTAAAATGCTACAGGTGAATGTTATAATACAGACAACACAGTAAAGAATAATGTAAAAATATTATAATCTTGAAGTATCACTCTTCCATATATTATAATGTACAGGTTTTTAAAATTTTCTGCACCATTAGTATTTTTTTTTCTTATCATGCAAACTGCAAAAGCTTTAGTTTGTATGTTTTGGGAAAATGCAAGTTTGTGCAGCAGTTTATAAAAGGTGATATGTTTTAAAGAATTGTGAATATTAACCCTGATATTCAAATCACACACACACACAAACACAAAAGATTTTGCAACATATGGTCGTGATCAGAGTGTCACCTATGGAGTGATTGCAATGTCAAGTTCATACTCAGTAGGAAAATTTTGTTTGTTTAGTCACATTTTCCATTGTAAAGAGAGATGGATTAGGACTTTACATGGTAATGTTACAATGTATTCAAAATCAAAGTGATTGATTATAATGTTCTGAGCGAAGTTAAATACTAGAGTTCACTTACATAAAAGGGTTATATTATAAAGCAGAACACTGTTTTTTCTTTCTTACTATGGATTAACATAGAGGAAATAAATTTCATTAAGGATTTAAGTTAAAATAAGAATTTTCTGAACATGGTCAAAAACTCATTAAGATATCAGATTATATTAGTGAAAAGAATCCCAAATGTTGTTTAATTAACAAAGATTTATTAAATAAATTTATATGCCATTTATCTTTCAGTTTTCCTTTCAATCAGTATTTTTACATTTATATTTGATAAACTACATATTTTTATTTGATAAAGTGAATTTTATATTTGGTAAAGGGTATCATGATATCATAGTATTTTCTCTGAAAATTTTTTGATTTAAATGTGCCAATTTATTTTACATATATAAAACATTAAAAAGTAAATCAAACTATGATGACCTATTGAATGTATATAAATTTTCTTTTCATGTACATTTAGTCTTATATTTGCAGACTCAACTTTTATACATGCAAAATGTAGGCCAACAATATTTTATTTTTGTATTTTTATATGACTGAGAAAGAATGAAAAAATATTAAAAATTTATTAAATGCAGCAGATACTAACACTAATCAATTATTTTGTGTTATTTTGTGTCAATTATTTTGTGTTCAATAGAGTCAGTTATTTTGTGTTCAATCTTATTCAGTTTCCCTTGAGTTTTGTTGCCAAATATGATTATTATAACAAGAGAAGATGGGATAAAGGTCATAGTAGAATAGCAAGATTTAGAATATAGCAATTCATGTCCTGCATGTTACTACAATGATTCAGCACCTAATCCAAGTAAATTTAAGAGTCACATGGGCAGTTTCACAGACACTGACATTCCTAGGCCATGGCCTCATTCTACTAAATAAAATGTCATAGGATACAGGATTCAAGGAGTTATGTCATTAAAATTCTCACAGATGAAAGTGGTCAGCCAGACTTGTGAGTCATGCATACACATCTATCTGAAATATATAGGTACATGTGAGTGGGAGGAGTGCAGGTAGCAAAGAGAAAGTCTTTATACAGAGAAGACTCAAAAAAAAAACTTTATAATAGTGGATTAAGGGCACATTAAGATCACTACCAGCTACTTTTCAAAGTCTATTCATGAAAACTCTTGAGAGTTTTTATGCATTTGACACACATAAGATGCTAGACAGAAAAAATAAAATTAAAAAAATGGACTTTGCCAACTCCAAGTTTTTATTTTTGCTGAAAAGAAAAACTGAACATTGAATGTTGAAAATATGCATAGAAGGAAGGTTGATATTAACTCTGGGTGCCTAGATAAAGGTGGATTTAATAAGTAACAGGTATTGGTTGACATAGCGTAGGAGATACATTTTCTTCATCAATAGAGAAAATGGGAATCATTGGATCACAGCTAGTGATTTGAATCCAGATCTTTCTGATTCCAAAGCCCAGCTGTGCCTGTCCTCTGGAGAGGCTACCCATCACAGATTTAATCATAAGCTGCTACACTTTGTTTCTTCTATGACATGACACATTACCAGTGCTCACTATAGTGAAACACAAATATAAAAGTGAAATTTAGATGTAAATTTTAGTGAAAAATTTTCACCTGGAAACTCAGAGTTTGAAAAGCTATATTAATATTGGGCTGCTGTATATAATTTTCAAGAATGTTTGAAATATGAGGGCTGAGGATGTAGCTCAGTGGGGAAGTGCTTACCTAGCATGTGTGAGGCACTGGGTTCAATCCTCAGCACCACATAAAAATAAATAAATAAAAGTACTTTGTCCATCTACAACTTAAAAAAAAAAGAATGTTTGAAATTTGAGCTTGAAAGAGCTTTTAGAAATGAATGTACTGGAAGTGGTGGCAACTAACAAGGAAACAGAAACATAACACTTGTTTTCATTCATTTAATGTATCTCTAAAATGGATATATACCTCATATCAAAGGATAATTTGCAATAATGTTTCAGGTTTCATGAGTTACTGTAGGAACATACTTAATATCATAAAAATATGAAAAATACTGATAATTTGATAAAACCATCTGGACAATGAAGAGAATAGGGAAAGATCACATGGGGGTGAAAGTAAGAGAAAATGATTTTTAGTAGGATTTACAAATTTCTAATTAATCTGAATCTCAAGTGAGATTTTTTGAGTGTATATTCTCAAGTCGCACATTTAATAATCCAGACTCAGTTTCATGAATCTGATTTTCAGAAAATTCCTCAGGTGAGTCAGGTGATCAACCTTATGTAGAAATCACTGGTTCAGGCAAAAGAAAACTATTATTTGAAACTTAATGTGTGAATTCTACTTCTATCTTAGTAATGAAGCTAGATGAATAATATTGCTTAAACTTTCCACACTGCAATGTAAAATGAAGGACGTGAACCAGAATATGATGAATAGGTTTCATTGCTCAGATAGAATGGTCCGTGTAAACCTTACCAGATGAGCAGTCTCAATGATTTATGAATGAGACCCAGAGCATGTCATCCCTGGTCAACTTTCTTTCCAGCCAACAGCCTTAAAGAGGACCCCTTAGAGTCTCTTAGATTATAGGTTGAAAACCACAGCACTGATACACTCTGAGATCCCTTCTGTGTCTAAGTTTATGAAAACAGTAAGAATAAATCCTGACATATTAGTTATTTATTGGTCAAAGGAAGCCACTGGAAGACCAAAAGTGAGTCAGCCATAAGATCTAATTTACCAGAACACAAATTCTCTCTTCCGATGGGCAATTGGCCAAATAGGCTGTTAAGGGTCAGAAGAGATGGTGAAGGAAATTCAATGTGTATTTCATTTTCTTTTTCTTTTTTTGCACATGACAGAGATGCATTTGAAAGGAGGTCTACCATCTGTTATGTGAGCTAAGAAATACAGGATTCCATGGCAAATGTCATAATGATACATGCAGTTGTGATCCATCATGTCTTTGGGTCTTTAATGGAAGAGCACATCAGTTCAATTTTATTTTCATGATGGTTGATGGTTTTTTCTCTAAAGTACGAGAAAGTAATGCCTTTCCAAAGAAAAATATTTTGGAAATATGATTGTAGTTTTTTAACTTTTTACTTCATTAATGATAACAAATAATTATGATGGATCCAAATTATATTACTAATAAATAATATTTGAGTCATCATACTTATCTCATAATATTTATTTATTTATTCCTCTATGTATTTGTTTTATATTTACTAAGTTATATAGATATATGTATCAATTTTTGCATTCTATTTTATTTATACCTGAGTACTTATAATTTACAAGTAAAACATTCTCAGGAAGTAGAAATAATAATCTGATTTATTTAATGAAGTAGAAAGTTAAAGAAGTGTGTATCTATACACTATTTTGTGTAGTGGGCACAATTTGAAGGTACTTTAGAACTCTAATTAAGATTTTAATACATGAGATAAGTCCCATAGATGTATTCTTTGTTTCTCATTTTTTCTTTATAGACACTTTTCTGACTCTCATGATTACACTGATTTCCACTTGGAAAAATCTCTTCAAGATATTTTAAAAATTTCTATAGAAAAGTGCACATGTATTTTAAAAGATTATTTTGGGAAGGAAAGATGGATATTTAAACAATTGTCTTCTATTTTAAAGTGGTTACTGAACTAAACAATCATTTTCCTTCACCCCTTTTCAAATGCCATTGAAAAGACACAAGAAAATTTGTGGCTGTGGTTTTTGTTATTGTTGTTTAAATGAAAAGAAATAATAAGAGTACAGAACTTAAAAACAGAGATGAAATGTTCTATCAGTGAAACAAAAAGTTTGAGGTGTTTGGGGACAATACAGTATATAGTAGTTGGGTTTCAAGGTAATGACAAAAACAAAACTCTTGGCATTCATATTTTCTCTCCAAGAAGCCTGAAGGCCATGCTTCTCAGCTGTGTGCAGTCCAGCAGCATTGCCACAGCCAGCGTTTGTTAGAAATGGAAAACTTCTGGCCCTACCATAGACATAGTAATCAGAATGTTCATGTTTGCAAGATCCTTGGGTGATTCTTGGGCACATTAAAATTCGAGAGACCTTGTCCTAAGGTATTCTAACACAACTACTCTCACCCTTAGCTTTACATTAGACTCACCAGGAATACTTTTTGCAATCTATTACTTTTATTTTTACCTAAAGATTAGAATTAGTTGTTGTTGGAATTAGCAAAGTTTTTAAAATGTTTCCAAGTCATTTTAATGCACAGCTCACATTGAGAATCACTGCTCAGTGCTCTACATGAGCAGTGTTTGTGAGTGAGAGGGAAGCCATGAGATGGTAATCAGAATTAAAAAAAAAAAAAATTAAAAAAAAAAACCTCTAAACCAGCTGCCACTGGTTTAGAGTAAAATGTGAAACAGCAAACAGAATATATAAAATAAGCAGGGAAAAAAACTGAGCAATCTTCTTGGAGGAAGTGGCAATAAATATATCAGAATCTGAGCTTGGGGTGTAGCTCAGGGCTAGAGAATTCTTAAAATGTGTGAGGTCCTGGGTTCAATCTGCAATACCTCTGTCCACACAGAGAGACAAACACAGGCACACTTGTGCACATGCATACAGAACAACAATAATAACAAATTCACAATTCAATCATCATATCTGTGTGTGGTATAAGGCAGCAGTGATTGTTAAAGCTCCTTATATGACTTAAATGTGCAGCCATATTTGAGGATCACCAGTATGGAAAGTGCTAGAAAATGAAACATCTCATGATAATGTCAAAGCTGGAGAGAGATTCCAAGCAGAAATATTTGTTGAACTTGCCCTGGGACCCAGAGTGAAAGAGAAGGTTTCATAACAAGATTTTGTATAGGTAAGGATCATCTCATTGCATTTTTGCATCAGAAGAACATTGTTTGGGAATACAAAACAATCACTAAAGGACCTAAATAGTCACGCAAATATGTTGCCATTTATATAACTAAGAAGTCAAGAGAAATTGACCAGGCCTTACCAAAAATAACACAAAACCCCATATCTTTTATGTGAATTATCAGGCTTCACAGTTCAGTTACCTATTAAATTTGGATTAGATGGGACTCCGAAGGAACCAAATAATACTTAATGAATCATATTAATATGTAAGCAATAAAGTGATACAATTAATGTATCACTAAGAAAAATGATTTTGCATTGCTTATCAAGAATCTAGTATAACCATTCATCCATCATTGGTTTCTTCCCCAAGGTAAATATTGTAGGGAGTGCTTACATCCATCCTGTTGTAATTCTAATAACTGCTTTACATTTTATTGTGAACTTGCTAAAGATTTTGACTGCTGCAACTTGCCCAGAGGCAGGTGGACACAGCAAAAGAAATACACAGAAAATCAGAACACTACTGTTTTATGGGAGTACAGGGAGGAGATTCTAAGAGCAACTAAAAATAAAAAAAATAAAAATAAAAAATCAGAGTCTTAACTTTCCTTGTTGAAAGAGACTCTCTAGTCCCTGTACTCCCATACTCCCCATCTACTTCCACTTCTTTTCCTGAAGGTAAGTTAGAAACACTGCATTTGTTAAGATATTTCTTCCTCTTTGGATCATACACAAAAGTTATTAAGCAAGGCTTTTTCAAGCTTCAAGACCCAGATCTGGCTTTCTCAGAGACCTGGAAACCATCTCTTTGAAGTGTCACGTCAAAGAATATAGTGCTCTTATCTCCCTGCTTCTTTGGGAGAACAGAGGCATAACTTCAGTAGGTAACTAGCTCCAAAATTATGTTATATTATGTACATATAAGAAACTTATTTTTATTTTGGGTAAAGAGAACTAGCCAAAAGACAGTCTTCTCACTTAGAGGTGAATTTACAATGAGCACCTTTGGGTGATAAGTCCTCACTTGAGGACTCCTTACCTTAAGAACATGAATGCAATGGCTTGTCTCTGCTTGCATTTGCAATTTTTGAAAAAAAAATTAGCATATTGCCTATGATACACATCACTTTCTGGTTTAATGTTTATGCAATAATAGAACTGCTTTATTTTTCTTCTTGTTTGTGGAGAGGTTTTCTGATTTGGCAGGGGATTTTGTTTTTAATTATATTTTCCCAATGATGACCATTAGCATCTGTATCTGCTGGACTGAGATCAAATAATTCTGGATCATTGTGATTTCTCACCATCTGCATTTTCCCTGTCCTAACCCCAAAGTCTATTTAAGCTCTTTCAGCTCTTTCTCAACACCTCTCCATTGATATCCAGGAGGACAAAGCTGTTTTCCTCATATCTTAATAGAGGCTGGAACTCAGAAAGGCTGCCCTCAGGTACTTACTTACCTTTATACCTGACTCCAGGATTGCTACTCTAAAAATTCTAACACTGACCTGGATGTTGTAATTTTCTAAGAGTCTCATTTCCCCAATCCAAGAACTTTCTCTCTTCTGTGACTTTTTTTTTTTTCTCATTTCTGACTTTATTTATTTATTTATTTATTTTTTCATCTTCCATACATTTGATTCAAATGAGTTGATGAGTGTCTTTCATATGTTCGTGGTTAGTTGACAAACGTCTGTCTTCTCTTAAACATCGTAGGATTCATGTGTGATTTTCCTTACTGCTTTAATCTCTCAGCGACTATGAGAGAACTAAATAGGAAACACCACGTAATGCTTTTATTTGAATAAATGAATTGATAAATTTGGTTCAAATAAAAAGAAACTCAGTGTGTTAAATGGTCCTGGGAAAACAAGAAATATAAAAACTAGAAGGATTTATTTGTCTGTGGAAGGTTGTAATGTTTACACCTGAGGGCTTAGTTTCTTTCTCTGAGAAGTGAGAAGATTTTTTGCTGTTAATAAATAAAGAGATAGGGATGAGGTAAGTGTTGCCAAATTCTTCAGTGATGGCCATTATGAAGATTAGAGAATAATGATAGGATATCATTTAAATGATAATAGGATTACCATATGTAGGGTCATATTAAGGGTAATGACCATTTCTTAGGAGTTTGGCTCATGCATAGTGTCAAATTAAGGCTAATAACCGTTTCTTAGATTAGGAAATTTCTCCTATGTGTAATTTTCTCCTAAAGTAACAATAGCTCAGGTAAAGGCACAGAGAAAGCAGAGAGGTGGACACTATATTAATGATGGGCTTTTTTCATATTGATTTAATAGAAGACAAATGAAGCAAATACATTTAGGATATTGAAAAGAGACTGATTAAATGATAGACACGGAATAAATGCTGTGTAGTAATGAAGTAGATGACAAACACGGGAAGAGTAGAACTATAAATTCCAACCTTTATGAATTTGTATCCCATTAGTTATTCTTAGCTATCTGCTGAGGCAAAACAACTTATATTTTAATTTTCTTAAGAAGTGACTTATATGTTCACAAATGAATCTCTATACTAATTTAAGAAGCATCTTTTAAGAGATATTTGCAGAGGATTTTAATTAGAAGTCTCCAGGACCTCAAAAGTATTTGGGGATAATTGGTGATTATTACATAATTAAGTCTTTCTATCTATGTGTTTGGATCCTTGATAGTTTCCTTAAAAAATAACAATAATAATAATAATAATAATAATAATAATAATTTGAAATTTTATAAAGGTTTTGCACAACTATTTTCTAAAAAAAGTTTTTCTAAAGTTTTGCAATTCTAAATTTTTTATTAATATATATACATGGAATTTATTTTTAAATGCTTTTAATTTATATAAAGCTTCCTTACTAACCCTAGCACTTTGAGGATTATCAACCTTTTTGCAAATAGTGTTTTCTATGAATTCTGACCATTTTCTTCTTTCTAATCCTTATTCTTTATATCTATACTCTTTACTGTGCTTGAGATGCCACAGTGCAATGGGATACCACAGGTGTATCTACATTTTTATGTATATTCTTACATATTTGTAAACAGAAACATATTTTTAACTCCACTAGAAAGCCTTGTTACTCATTATGCTGATGATTTAATGCTGATATTATTAATATAAAGAACATCTAGTATGAATTTCAAATTCTTGTTAATCACACGATCATGACCTCTCACTGTATACCTATCAGAAGACTAAAATAAAGAATAGTAATTCTCCCAAATATTTTCAAATATTTGAAGAAATCAGATCGTGTATACTTGGCTAGTGAGATTGTAAAATACAGTCATTCTAGAAAACAATTTGACAGTTTCTCACGAAAGAAAATTTGCAATTAATATATGGCCTGGCAATTGTCCTCTTGAAAATTTATGCCAAAGAAATAAAAAACATGTGTTCAAAATGTGTGTCAGAATTCCAAAGAAGCTATTCAAATATCAATAAAACTGGAGACGTATTTCTTTCAACAGGTGAATGGTTAAAGTATCTTGTATCCATTCCCTGAAAGACTAAGCCATGAAGAGGAACAAGTTATTAATGTATGCAACAGTTTGGATGAATCTCCAAGGATTTATACTGGAAAAAAGAAAGTCAATAACGAAAGACTATCTACCATATGATTCTATTAATGTAACACTGAAATGACAAAATTAAAGAAATGGAGAACAGATTAGCATTTTCTCTGTTAGGGACTTGGGTTGGACTGGGACTAGGAAGGAGCTAAGTGTGCTTATAAGAGGGGAATGCTAAGAGGATATTTAGGGTTAATGAAATATCCTATATCTTGGTTGGTATAATGGATACAGAAGTCTAAAACTGAAATAAAATTGCATAAAAATTTAAAAAAATGTATATGTGTAAATGTGGAGCAGTCTAAATGTGGTGGATTCTGTCAGTGTCAGTATCCTAATTGTGATATTATAATACATTTTTGCAATTGGGGAAAACTATAAAATTTACATAGGATCTTTCTGTGTTGATTCTCACAAATGCTTTTGAATCTATAATGTCTGAAAATAAACTTTAATCTTGAAATTAATCACGAAAACAAGCAAAATGGTCTTTTGAGTTTTGTTCTTACTGAGCACAGGCTACCTAGGAACTTAAATGAGTCAGACCATAACTATATCCTTGGAGACCTTATAAACCCCAACCTCATAGGACTGTTTGTCTGCTGCTTGGAGTAAGGCTGAATGGGGCCTTTGGAAAAACTCATAACTGCCACCCAGTGGTGACCACTGGGATATTTGAATAGAAAATTACCTGATCAGGCACATTTGCAACCATTAGGAAGTAGTCATTGCTTTGTTACTAGATATTAGTTGATAATGTTTCTGTTCTGAAGAACATGGAATTACCTTGAGACCCCACATATCTGTCATATCCTCCATTCTGGTAATCATATCAAGAGAAAAATAAACGCACATTAAATTTTATCTTATTACATAGAAATGGTATAATCAAGAACATGCAACAGGGTAACTAATCTGGTTACCCTTTGAGTGTATAGAGAGATTGTATAAAATGATTGCTTTAAGTAACCCCCCAGGAGCACTCAAGTGCTTAGACCAGTGACCCCTCCAAGAATCAGTTTTCAGATAATTCCAAATAAGCAGTCCATCTTACAGGTAGCAAGCAGCTCAATGTCAAGGGTGGTACTTATTGTGGAAATCAGCTATACTGTAGCCTGATGGTTGCTATAGCTTGACTGAAAAGAGAAAAGATAAATCCCTTCAATGGGCATTATTAAGGCTGGTGCTCCTTGTAGATTTCCTTTGACAATAACCAACAATTGGTAACATGGGTTTATACTGAAAGATAAGAAGAACCCCATTATGGGGCAATTTGTTATGAAAATTTTATGGAACTATAAAATAAATTCACAGTGGGGTGACTCAATGACTATCCAAAGTACCCACTTCTAATTCAGAAAGCAACTCGAAATAAGTGAATACCTCACTTAGTCTTTGTAAATAAACTTTGGGCACATGGGAAGAGTCATAATATAAGAATTCAACAATACAACATTGGGCAAGATAAAAATACATGCTAATATCTTCCTCAGAATGTAAAGGGGGACTGACCATTCATTTTTTTTCCCTGACAAGAATATCTGAGACTAAAAATATTTATGGACCACTTGCTGAAAATAGGAGAATATTGGTGCTGACACTTAGTTGGAAGTAGACAATGTTGGCCCATTACTGCTTCAAGTCTATAATAAAGACTCTTAACTTAGATACTTAGATACTCATTCTAAATATGAATTTTCATACCCAATAATGGATCTAAGATAGTTAAGAGACCCATGAGGAGAAAATATTATTTCTTGGAAATGATAAACTAATTTATGGAAGTGCCATAAAATCATGGTCTACCAAGCATTATATAAATCTACTTTATGAAACCTTGTCCTTCCTAATATGGTAGATTGATGAGAAAATGAGAATGAGGGCTGGGGCTGTGGCTCAGTGGTAGATCACTTGCAGAGCATGTTTGAGGCACTGGGTTTGCTCCTCAGCACAACATAAAAATAAATACATAAAATAAAGGTATTGTGTCCATCTACAATTTAAAAATAAGAGAATGAGTGATTGAAAAATGACCTTAAAATTTGGAAGGTCATAAGTAACTGGGGGTGATGACTTCCACAATCGAATGAATGAATGTTAGTTATAATTTAATGTGTGTGGAAGTAAAGTGATTGCTATTGTGTGAATTGCTGAGATATTGGGGGGAGAGTAGAGCAGAAGATGCAGGGGATGGACTGCTTTTCTTCTTTTAATTAATTTTTTCTTTCTGACTCATTCTGTGCAGCTGAATCTTTGTACTTAAGAGTTTTGCATAAATAATTATTTTCTAAACATAAAATAATGGCCCTCCATGTAAATATTACTATCCAAAAATCATAAGGAAAGGATAGGGCAGGGGAAACCTTACCTCATCTGTCAGAGCTAGGATTAACATTTTTAAGCTGTTTCAACTACTAGACAAGACATATTTGTGCTGACTTTCCGGGTCAAACTCTGGCTAAATCTGACAGCCCTATGCTGGTATGAGGGGAAAGTCTGAGTAAAAATTAGTGACAAATGTAATGAAAGAAAAGTGGTTGCTTATGAAAAGGGAAATAAGAATCAGAAAATTCAAAAGAAAAATTTGTTTTCTTGAAACCTAGTGCACAATGAAGAATAATATCGCTTCTTACTTAGGTTTAGATATTTATATGAGGATGAAGCTATTTATTTAGTTTTGAAATCTTTTCGTGAGGCTGAAAGCATATATTGGCTTGGGCTATTTCGAAAACATTCAATCTGGAATTACCTATGCTGTCTTTATATAAGAATAATAATACATACTAAAGAAATACTTAAAGTAATTCTTACAGTGATTTGGTTCTCATTTGTGATTTTTTCCTTCTACAATAGAACCATTTTAGGAGATATCATGCAGAAAAGTCTGCATGTACACCTAGGACCAGGGATCACTGTAGCTATTAATCCAATAATCAGTTGAGAAACACACTGGAATACAAAATACTACTAAATGCCCAAATTGTCACAGTTCTGTGTATTATAATGTAACACAGGGTCCTGTGAGCACCAAGGGTTCTTGTCACAGAAGAAATGAATTACACAGATGACAGAGGGTGAGGATTCAGTAGCACATTTGTTTACTAGAAGCAAACAAGGAATGCTCCTACAGGATGGGAGGGGTCTCAAGAGGGAAGGGTATCATCTGTAACTGTCTAGGGGTTTTATACTGCTTTGAGGAGGAACTAACTTTTCATTGGAGAATCCCCCTTGGTTATTCTCTTTCTCTGACTCATTTGAAAGTGTACAATTTCAATTTCTTATTTCCATAATGGGATGATTTAATATTTGCTAACCTGAACGTGTCCTGTACTTGTTCTTTAAAAGAAAATAATTGCTTGGGTTCAAACAACTCTTTGGGGTTGATTAATGTTCGCACAGTCAAGGAAACACGGGGCAACAGTAGAATGTATGGCCATCCAAGCATGAACGGGCCTTCTAGTCAGCCAGCGAGAAGCTAAAACCAAGTTTTAGCCTAGGGTTTAAATCTGGGATGGTGGGATTCCATTCTTCAGTGTCTCCATTTCTCTTTTTTTTCCCTTTTCTTTCTTTTTTACATTTTTTGTTATAACTGTTATATTTTATTTTAAATTATTATGATTTTTATTTGTTATAATTAGTTATACATGACAGCAGAATGCATTTCAACTCATTATACACAAATAGAGCTCCTCATTTCTATCTCCTGCCTCACTAATACCTATCTACTGTGTATTTGTAGATTGACAGAAATAGTCAAGGGAGTGATGGTTTGTTCTGCAGTACCAACTACTAAAATCTTCAATGCCTTCAAGTTTCATATATGTAAAACACTTTGACATACTCAAACTATAGTTAGCAACGGTCACTATCTATAACACATAGCTATAGCAAACACAGTATTTCAAGTCTAAATTCTACACTTAATCTATAAAGAATTGATTGCCAGCCTCTGGCAATATCATATTTGGTGGATAAACTGACATTGGCCAAAATATTCTCAGGGAGATCTGAGTGAATGTGTCATAGATTAGTGGAACTATGACAAACTGAATGTGTTTTAATGAAGAGAGAATTATTGAGGCATGACTTATTGTCCTCTTTCGGATGGTTTGAGGGAATGCCATTTCAGGAAGAGAAATGATAGCAAGTACATTGGATAGAAAGAGTTTTAGAAAAATGCATGAACTGAACTGAACACTTAACTACTTGTCATACTCAGAAACAAAGAGAGGAGCAGGATGTGTGCAGAAAAATGCATGTTGTTTATCATGTTCCTGCAGATGGAGAATTTAAACAACAATGGTTTGTGATCTTGGCAGTGGAAAATCAAGGAATGAACTTGTTGGGAGGCTAATACTGTCCAACTTATAAGAATTCAGAATTGAACAATATAATCCACCAAAGTACTAAGATACCACACACACACACACACACACACACACAAAATTAGGTAAAATTGTGGGTGAGAACCGGGTGTGGTGGTGCACACCTGTAATCCCAGAGGCTTGGGAGGCTGAGGCCAGCCTCAGCAAAAAATGAGGCACTAAGCAACTCAGTGAGACCCTGTCTCTAAATAAAATATAAAATAGGGCTGGGGATGTAGTTCAGTGGTTGAGTGCCTCTGAGTTCAATTCCTGGTACTAAAAAAAGGAAAAGAAAAAAAAAAAGTTGTGGGTGAGGATTGGAAACCAATTAAAATTGACTGGGTTTTTATTTGTGAAAAAAAATTAGGCATTACATAAAGAGATGGTCCTTCTGGCAACCCTTGCCAGAACCTCCTGGTAATATGAAACTGGGCCCTACCTTCTGCTTAACAAAGACTTGGAATCCATAATTAATTGACATTTGGTTTTTGATTTAAACCCCAATCCATGATAATTTTGTCATTTGGGTAATGGCTGCTTTTGTTGGAATTTTGAAAAAATATGATCTTCATCTAACTTGTAAGAAAACAGCTACTTTTTATAATTCCATTTTAATTGATAAAAATCATTTTAATAAAACCCTTAATAATAATAATGTATAATTTGTCAAATAGAATTCATCATATTTTCATTTCTTAAAATTATATAAGATGTCTTTAGCAATTTTATTTTATTTTTTAAATAATAACTTTTTAGTTGTACTTGGACACAATATCTTTATTTTATTTATTTATTTTATGTAGTACTAAGGATCGAACCCAGGGCCTCACACATGCTAGGCGAGCACTCTTCCACTGAGCCACAACTCATTTTCTAATTAATGTAATAAATTTCCTTAGTTATGTTTTGTTTCTTATTAATTGGTTTAGGTAGAAACATTCTTGCTTATTTGGAATATATGTCTCTTTTCATTGGTAAAAAGTAAGCCACATAGCAATAAGTCTTTTTGGATTACTAGACTGAGACATATTCAACAGTGTCAAACCTCAAACTGTTGGCATTTGACACTTTGAGCTAATCTATCATAGGGAACGCATGAACATGTATGTCTTAGTTCTTATCTTCATTTCAATTATAACTGCTTTGGGTCGGTAGTTTTAAAATTTTCAGTCATTAAAATCTCTTGTCCTTTTGCTAAAAATATATTCAATTTTGGATTTATGTTGATTTTTTCACTCTTTTAGTTTATTGTCACTTTAAAAGTATATAAATAATGACCAAAATATATATCTAGGGCATGGAATCTAAATGAGATGGAATGACATTTTCAAGACTGAGTCCACTTTATTCAGAAACTGATGAGAATACTGCAGAGACCAACATTCTAATAGTGCCCTTTACCTTGGAATCAGTTCCACCATTTGTTAAATTTGAAGGGACATCCTTTAAGTTTGGTCATTTCTCTCGCTTGCTTTGTACTGACACTTCTGAGAAATTTATTTGTACTTTGAAGATATTTTGGCAAAATTTTGTACTTTAACTCATTTGTGATTAGTTTAAAGTATAATTTTTCTTACTTTGACTAATAATTCTTTATGGTTTTGCTTCAAGGTTCATACTGAGTGAGTGATAGACCATCTACAATAGATTCCTCATACATTTCTGGTCCTTGGGAAGAAGCAGATGGGGGCCATTATGTACCTTGATGGGACTTCCTCTGGTCCCCACTTGTGTTATTGGAGGAACTGAGAGACTGTCCTCACATCACCACTTGATGCCTCTAGTTGAAGGAAAGGATGCTTGCTTCCAAGGCTGAGCAATTGCTGGGGTAGAAAAGCACTTTCCAGCTAGGCACTTGTGGAAAAAACTGGAAGAAAGAAGTGTACATTATCTTGGAGCCTGTGAAGTTCTAAAGTATGAACTAATTTCATCCTTAAGAAATTTAAATTATTTTAAATAGTTATTTGATATTTTGTCAAGTGAATATTAGTCTGCCTTATGTATACTTGAATATTAATAGTTAATAATCATAGAACTAAGACAGACATGTTCATGTGTTCCCTATGATAGATTAGCTCCAAGAATAAAAGAAAAAAAGGAAATAAAAGTTTTTTTTTTTATATCACCGGGGTCCAACAATGTCTAAGAACATATATAACATATATAACAAAAGATGCTTAACTTAAAGTCTATAAGGTCAAGAAACCATTCTGAGGTCTTTTATCTGAAGTAGGAGGAAAAATAGTACACCTAAATATTCATTTCCAGAACTTACTAAATTTATTCAAATTTCAGAGAATTCAGGGGTAGCACTTACATCCAATTAATATTTTTTTAAATGCCAGCTGATTCTAATGCAAAACTCTAGCCAAGAAGTAGTAAAATGGACAGTTGTTTTAGTTGTAACCCTCACACATACAGTAAATTACCTTTGTCACTTAGAGATCTGAGTTAAAAATGGAAAAATACAATTTAAAAAAATCACTATCTTTATTTCAGGAAGCTGTTGTAAGAAATTACCTCAAATTTAGTGGCTTACTAACAAAAATTTATCTCTTACAATGCTGGATGCCAGAAGTCTCCAAAATCAGTTTGAGTCAAAATCAAGGTGTCAGCAGGGCTGTACCTGCTCTGAGAGTTCTAGAGTAGAAATGGGTTTCTGGTCTACTCCAGCTTTTAGTGGCAGACAGTATCCTTGACTTGTGCTGCCTCCCACTGACCTCTGTCCCTGTGCTATATCACACCGACCTCTGCTGCTGGGGTCATACATGAATGTTTTATATGTATAACCTCCATCTGCTCTCTGTTCATGAAGATATTTGTGATAACATTTAGTGAGAACTTACATCATCCTGGTTAGTTTCCTTGCCTTAAAATCTTTAATTTAATCACATTTGCAAAGACCCTTTTTGAAGAAGGTAACATTCATAGGTTTCAAAGATTCCTCAGTCTTTGAAGGAATGTATGGACATATCTTTCAGAACCATTATCACTCTCTGAAAATTGAGTTTATCTTTTTATGTGTAGGAGTGAGGACAGGAAATAGGACTCTCAAGCTATGTGACAGGTCGAATAATAGGCCCCAAACATATCTGCATCCTAATCCCTCGAGCCTCTAAATGCAATGTTCTATTTTATAAGGCAAGATTAGGAGGTGATCCTGTTTTATTCAGACAGGCTGAATCTAATCCCAGTGATGCTGATACTCATAAATTTTGGCCATAGGCAGCAGAACACAGAATAGTTTTTCCTTTGTTACCACAAAGATTTGGTCTGTACCATGTTCTAACAGGATAGCTGCCTATTTTTCTGGCTCTGTGCACCTGTCAATATAATGTACAAACAGAAAGTAAATTCTAGAAGTGAAGAGTAACTATTAAAAGTTTTAATTAATTAGTTGTATTTACTTATTTATGCCTCTTTATATATTTATTTAGATACCATGGATTGAACCCAGGGGTGTTTAACCAAGGAGCCACATCCCCAACTCTTTTTATGTTTTGAAACAGAGTCTCACTGAGTTGCTTAGGGCCTCTCTAAGTTGCTGAGGCTGACCTTGAACATGAGATCCTTCTACCTCAGCCTACGGAGCCTCTGGGATTATAGGCATGCACCACCATGCCCTGCAAAATTAGTTGTACTTAGATGGAATAAGTTTACTTTTGCCTAGTGGATAAATCAAATCCATTTTGCAACAGAGCAGAGGTGGCCTAATGGCTGCCATATCATCACTCTTGCTGGAGAAAAGTTGGCATTTCTCTCTACCAGGATTGTTACTACCAAAGCTGGAATGGCCACTGGCACACGTCAAATGGAGAGCAGTCTTTACAAAGGGAAAGATTATTTAAATATTTTGTAGTACATTATCTCACAATATTCTGCACATAATTTTTCAATTCATTATAAACATTAAATCAATCTTATTCTTAGGACATTAACGCAATATATTTCTAAACAAACCTGATGGTAAAAATTGTTCTATGATGAAATTAAATGTGTTACTATTAATTTGGTCACTGTTAGAGGTTGGGTTTTGTCACCAGCAAAATTAATTTGTTGAAGTTGTTACTCATACACCTTAGAATTTAACCTTATTTGGAATTAAGGTCACTGCAGATGTAATTAGTTAAAAGGAGGTCATCTGGAGTTGAATAGTCCTTTGATCTAATATGACTGGTGTTCTTATAAAAAGGGGAAATATGAACACTTGCATGAAAATAGGCAGAGGATAGTGCAGGCAAAAAGGCAGAACCCACAGCAAAAAAGAAGAACCCAGGGGACAACAAAAACTGCTAAAACACTGTCAGAGGCTAAGAGATAGACATGCAATACGTCCTTCTTCACAACTCACTGGAGGAACTAACTCAGCTGACTCTTTGATCCCAGATTCTAGTCTCCACAACTGTGAGCCAAGAAACTGCTTTTGTGTAGTTTGTGGTACTTTGTTAAGGTAACTGTGTAAAATTTATACTCACCATGAAGACAGAACAGCACATGTGAATCAAACCAGAATGATTCTTGCATATATCTCCTTGCAGTACAGTACTCCTGCATATGGCTCAGTTATTTCTAGAAATTAGATGTTTTATTTGTACAGAGCATAGAATAGTAAATAACAGTGTATAGTAGTTGCAGAGAATTATTTCCTTTTTTTTTTTTTTTTTTTTTTTTTTTTTGCACTGCTGGGGAATCACTCTGATGGCCTTATGCATGGTAGGAAAGTCCTCTACCAATGAGCCATACCCTCAGCCTTCCCTAGTCCTAAATTTTTAGCTGTTATTTAGGAGCTCTTCATTATCCACTCCGTCCCTTGGATTTCTTATCAGTAATATGGAAATTATGATGATAACTACTATAGTACCAAGTAAGGAGTAAGCAAGAATCTTTGGAAAGTGTTTTGAAAAGTTTCTTTTTCAGTTAAGTTTTTAAAAATTTTAATTAATAACACAAAATCAACATGTTAGTACTATCATTACTGCTTAACCAAATGTTGATTATCAACATTTTTAAATTTCATATTGGTACATAAAGTAATGGATTATGGTATAATCCAGAATGCCTTATGTTTAACGGAAACTATTTGTATACATAAACAAATCATTGCAGTTCGAGTACATAGATGGTGATAACCTGTAGTAATTCTCAGTATACTGAGATAAGATGGATGAAATGAGGGGTGCATCTTTAGCCTTTATCTAAAAGTTTAAATAATAGTGTATGGAAATGTACAATATAGTATTCTCTGAAGAGGAGGGGACAAAATCCTGTTGTGTTAAAGGGATAATGTGAGGAGACAATTTATGAGAGTCATCCTGTATAAATTTTTCATTGAATTTTGTGTTAAGTGAAAGCTGATAAGGGTGTAGCTGAATAAGAAGAATGTTGATAATTAATAGGATAGATACAACATGTATTAAATAAAGAGGATAATAAAATGATAGAAAGTTTTGATAAATAAATAATTGAGCCTTTAAGGCAAGAAATTAAAGTATATTTCCTAAGAGAAAGAGCTGGCTTTTATAGGAGTTGGGCTATTTCATAGTAAAAGCAGGAACATATGATGGGCTAGGTGCATCCAATGAATGTGATGAAAGCTTGCTCAAGGTCTTTCCTGATTTTCTCTCTTTTCAGTGAAGTATACAGCAAGTCAGTCAGGAAATAGGTAGAATAATTGTTTAGGGAAGAAGACAGAAAAGGCATGAAATGGTGATTCACAATACAGTGTGGTTAGATCATAAAGCTATGATAATTGAAAGCATTAAAAACTCCTGACATAACTTTATAAAATTCTGTTCCATTAATAATCATGGCTCTTCACTAAAATAGACCCTATCTTAATTTCTGAATCATAATTTCATTCTTATTAGTTTTTGTCTAAAATGTTTTATCACTATCACAGTGTTTGTTTTGATTGTTTGCTTGATGTAATTTAATTAAAGTAAAAATCTGGTTGATATTCTGATTGAATTTGTATCAGTTGATGTTTAGTATAGGAAGAGATCATATTTTGAGGATGAGATGCACTGGGGATCACAGTGAATCATTGCATTCAGATTTTTTTTCATGATCCTTAGTAAATTTAGCGGTTTTGAATATCCATGTATATAGATGTTTACATTTTTGTACTGAGCATAGAATAGTCATTGTAGATATGCATTTCCTATTTCTGTTTTTAATAAGAACATTGACAATATTTTTTCCATCTCATTTTACACTGGTTCTTAGTCTGGGATAACACTGAAGCAATAATTTCTAGCCCTTTGTGACTCTCTCTATATATATGTTTGTGTGTGTGTGTGTGTGTACAAGTTGAATTTTATTAAAACCCTTTGCACACAATGAAGTTGTAATATTATTGAAGTGTTTTCTTCTTATTGTCTGTTTTCTCAATATTGTTCTAAGTTTCTAGACAACTTGGTTACCTATTGTGTTCTAAGTGATTGGCTTTTTCTCCCTAGTTACCTGAAAGGCTTTTATTTTTATACTTGGAGTTCTCAATAACTTAACAACAAGAAAATCTTAATTGTGACCTACTGCAATATTTATGAATGCATTTTTTTACCTTTCAATCTGCAGATCTAGTTCTAACGTCAATTGTATGAAATTGTTCAGTATCATAAGTTTGAATCCTATAAAATTTCATCTGTTGGATATCTGCATCTCTAGCAATCACATATATCTCACTTCCATGTTCATTTTCTGTCTATATTCACTGTTTTCCACTTTTCTCTCCATTCACTGTGCTCATTCCCAGTTTTTCCTCCATATCCTTGGTTTGAATTTCATCAATGTCTATTTCTTAATATTTCTAGTTTACTCTCAGTGCTGATATTATTTTTCATTATTATTGGTTTCCTGTACTCAACCACTTCCATTTTTATCTTTTTGGAAGATGTATCATTTTGAAAAATTAAGAGTCTTTGTTCTTGTGCATAAAATTGTGCATAATCTAGCGCTATTCCTGGAGTTATTTTCCATTCAGATTTTATACTTAGCCTGTGTGTAGAATGCCAAATACCTTCATTCCTTCCTTTCTCTGTATCTCCCTTTAAAAAGAAAACTAACAGCATATGTGAATATAGAATGATTTTATTGGTGCCATCTAATTAATTTTTGTTATTTCATTTAGATCTCTCTGATCTTTCAGGCCAGTAGAATATGGATAAAATTTCTGCCCACAATTTCGGCCCTTATTTTATACCCTTATTATGTACACCAATGGAGCCTGGATTGTTTTTATTATATAACTACTTGCATAAAAACAACATTAATACATTTTTGTTGTTTTTAAATTGCTTTATGATATAATTGTTATCTTTTTAGATTTTAATTTCAGGTGTTTCACAGAAGTATATATATATATATATATATATATATATATATATATATAATATTTTTAAAAATTACTTAATCATTTTAATAATTGCCACTTTCTGAAATATTTTGATTACTATTTTGCTTAAAAGGACATTTAAATATATTTAAAAATATTACAAGTGCATTGAGTTTTTAAAAACTCATCTGTAAAAAATATTTTAACTGTATGCAGTATCTCAAGTAAATAACTAATAAAATATTTTCAGCAAATGTTCTACCAGAACTGCAGAAATAATCACCATGTATCTACAGAAATAATAGAACTGTTAGTCATTATTTTTTTTCTTAAATATGTTAGAAAAAATATAAATATTATATGACTATTTTTCTTAACTATGTTAGAAAAAATAAATCACAAGATTACCTTTATTTTCCTTTCTCCCCAAATTGCTCAATTTATTGGTATAAAAATTTTAGGGAAATAGTACTTCTTTTTAAGAAATGATAAGGTGAAAAAAAAAACACAACCCATGGAACACTTAATCTTGTAAATCAAGCATGTTCTCTAATCACAGTACAATGTTGTTTAATTTGTTTACACCCGAGGAAATAAGCAATTTTTAAATCACTGGAGTCTTACTATGTTTAAATCAGTGGGTAATGGGTCATTTAAAAAAAATCCATTTATATATTTGGTAAATCATTTCAGCATCTTATCTTGCATTTTATAGAACACCAGGTAAAAAGTAAGCAATGTGTTAGTGCATTCCTTCTGTAAATGTCAGCAAACAGATAAAAATGAAACCATTGGAACCACCTAATAGTCTTTTCTTGATGGAACTATACAGATTACTAACGAACAATTAAAAGTAATGCCTGGTGTTCTAAAAAGTACATGGAGAAAAAGAAATTTGGGGGATTATTTTTTTCAAAAATACATCTGGATGAATTTTATATTTACATTTTATATTCAGTGAAGTTTTTTTTCTGTTTTTGGAATTTTTGAAATATTTTGAAACCTAGACATTTTGCAGGATGTAAAGAATATTCACTCTTTTGCTGTCCTCCTAAGAAGAATCTTGTTTTTGAGCTAGATATTTTAAAAATTTTCCTAAAACATTTCTAAGGAAATAAATGTGATACAATCAGTTTTTTGAAAGGTAAAATATTTGCCAGCTATTAGGACATGCCTACATCAACTGTGCCATTAAAATCATGCCCTTACTCTTTGATTTGGACATCCCAGATCCTGGGATATGTACAAGAAATTATCCAAAAACAAAATCAAAGGTTTGTGTACAGGGTAGTTATCACAGAATTAATTGTAATGATAAGAAAAAAAAATAGGTGCCACTAAAAAGTTTCAAAAATAAGACAGGCCTAAATATTTTTAGGTTAGGTCTTCTTCTTTATTCCTAAATGTTGACATTTTAAATATGAAAAATTAATCTGTTCAGTGCTGCTTCCTTGACCCGTCTCATATTTCAGTGAATCTCATGATTTGTGCAGCACTCTTTGGTACATCTTTCTGTCCTTTTATGATGAAAAATTGAAGAAAAAAGTTACCAAAAAGAAAAGGTAAATGTCAGTATGCATCTGTTGAAACATTCATGTATATTTTCTGTACTACATAGGGATGTGTATGTGTGTGTGTGTGTGTGTAAAAATGTGTGTGTGTGTGTAAAAATGTGTGTGTGTGTGTGTATATAAAATGTATATCATATTCCACATGCTTATTTGAAACTGAATTTTCACCAGATTATCTGCTACAATATAACTTTTTGATGACTGTGTTGCATAATACATATAATGAATTATAATCATGACAGTATTATATTATAAGACATCTGAATTTTTTTTCAAAAAAATTTTAGGAAAAAAATAACATTTTTATAAGCCTTATTTACACATAATTTCTAAAATAATTATCCAAATATTTTCTCTCAAATATTTGTAGACATTATTAGCAATGGGACCAATGAATTTAATAGAATCAATGTTGGATTTATACTTATGTCCAAATTGGTGCTCAGAATATTTCTACAAAATTTGTATCCCTAAAAATATGGAATAATTTAATTATAACATAAGAAATATTTTCTAATTTTCCATAATTTGTAAGTTCTATTTTGGAAACATTAAAAATATGTTCTTCCATTGAAAGTAAGGACTGCTGTTTGGGGAATAGGAGTTATGTTTGAATTGGATGAAAACATTAGTATGGGACTTATGTTCCTATTATGGTTTCACACAAATTCACTATTTCCCTTAAGATGTAGAGGAGCTATCATGCAATGATGCATTCACAATTTTGTTGTATTTTAAGAATTTTATAACTTTAAAGAATTTTTAATTTGTTATTAAAAATGGGAAAGAGTTCTTTATGTGAAATGGGAAAGATTTATCAATGTGACTAAATTATAATTAGGACCAAATTCTGATGTGATATTACATGATAGGGGGACCATAGATAATATACTATACATTACAAAAAACTAGAAGGAATTTTGAAAGGTTTCATCATAAGGAAATGGTAAATGTTTGAGAAGATAGAGATGTTTAAACTGACAAATATTATACAATGTATACATGTTTTAAAACATTACATGATACCCCATTTATATCTGTAATTTTTATTTTTACATCAATTAAAAATGAATTAAATAAAATTTTTATATTGGGATTTTGATTGAAAATTAAATGTAACAATGCAAAATTTAGAGATATCTTTGATTTTTACTGAATTTCATTAAAATATTTCACTTTTAATCTAAGCTACTTTAGTAATGTCCATTAGGTAGAGTTTCACTTTAGATCCAATAAAACCAGTAAAACCATCTCAAAAGTTAACAAAGGGAGGCATACTATATTGGATTTCCTCAATGAAGATATGGCTACTTAAGTAAAGTTTCTATTTTCTAGACCAACAAAATTTCTTAAGAGCAGCACTTAGTGTTTCATATCCCTAAAATCTCTACAGAGTCCAGTAAATTAGAGATCCAGTCTCCATTCCATGTCAAAACATATATACTTTTCCACAGATATGCAAGTTGTTAGTTATGAAATAATTTGAAAAAAAATTTAGTTGTAGATGGATACAATATCTTTACTTACTTATTTAGTTTTATGTGGTTCTGAGGATCAAACCCAATACCTCACACATGCATGGCTAGCATTCTTCCACTGAGGTTCAGTCCCAACCTGCAAAAGGTACTCAGATGAATAAGAAAGTATGATGAAGGGGTCCAATGACTAGAGATGGGGACACCCTTTAAGAAAGAGGAGCAGTGCAGGATGGGCTTTGATACCTCTAGGAGTATGCCTGTGTGTGAATGTCAAAGTAAAGATGTTACTACACAGTTTGCCAACCTAAAATGTAAGGGTTGCCACTTCGTAGCCACATACCAGCATATCACAGTCATACACTGTCACAACCCCCTTATAGTTTCTAACAGTTTTACAGGTATTTATTGTATCTCTGTTAATGTTACTTGGAATGGTGATAGTATATGAACACATATTTACATATTCACATCCATATCTGAATATGTATATATACACAGACTTATGCATTTTATATGTGTACCTCTTCAAGTGTTAGCAAAATCTGAATATACAATAATATTTTTACAATGATAGATCAGGTTTTTCATTTTAAAAAATAATTCTTAGATAAATTTCACAACTAGATTACAAAATAGTTTTTATTTAAATGTAAACTATGAATAAGTGTGTATGTTTCATTTGTTATTTTTTATCTTCCCCAAGTATTTACTGTAGTTAAATTTCTTTAATCAGGAGTAATAGTCCCTATGAAAATTCAGCGTATTACAATATGAATAAAGGCAATGATGGGGATGTTTCTAGATATTTTTCACTTAAGATAGCTAGTATTTGTAAGGTATATTTGTAGGACAGTTCTATATGATTGAGAAAAATGTCTTGCCTAAGACGAATATGCAATTAGAATTTAGGACCCTTTATGCAGTGAAGGCAGAATAATGATGCATTTAAGCCGTCCCTCAGCATTTACTATGAATTAGATTTATGTCTGAAAAATTGAATAAATTCTAGGTGGCTCACAATTATGCCTCGACTACAATGATGTTCTTTTTGCTTTTATTTAACATTATCTACAAATTTTGAATAAAAATTTATAAGTGATGTAATAATACCTAACTTTTTGCAAAATAAACTTCACTGAGTTGCTTTAAATTATAAATTATGCATAAATCTACCAGTGTGCTCTGGCTTCCAGCTCTAACTGTAACCCCAAGAGAACATATTTGAGAAATAAATAGCATATGGCATTTTACTTTTATGTATGGAGATTTTCTCTAGTGTGGTTCTTCCTTAGTTGCAATCATGATTATAATTGGTGTATTAACAACTAGCCAAATCTAAGGAAATATTCTGAAATTAGAATGGACATAATCTGTGTGTTCTATGACACAAGGAACAAATTCTATTAATATTCTATCAATATTTAATTGCACCATTCAGAATGAACTTAGAACACACACAAACACACACATACACACCTCCAGGTACATGGTGGGGGGTGGGTAAGAATCAGAGAGTAAGACAGAGAAAGAGAAGTTATTCCAGAAGAGGGTAATGTTGCTGTCTGCTGTTTTATATTTTTTATGTATGACAGTATGGTTTTCATATTCTCTGCCTGGAGAGGGACAGCAGTAGCAAACTGCAGAAACATTTACTCTTCATTTATTAATGGAAATTATTTCTGCAAGGATATTTACACGACAGGAAAATATGCTTAAATATTTTGTATAGAAAAAATGCTGCCCTCATATTGTGTTTCTTTTTATTTAGCCAAACTGCTGAGCTCAGCATATCCCACTATCCATTGGGAAGTGTCTAATAAATCTCCAGTCCTGCCAGATATTGAGAATAGCACAGTTATACGGCAAATACATCAACAGTGGGAATAAGTGTGCATATAAAATGAACCAGTAAAAGGATCAGCACAATTTTATCAGCATTACTGAAAAAGCTATATTTGAGAATATCTAGAAGATCAAGTTATTTGTTGTTTATATTCCCTATTAATCTTACTAATCTGGATGTCAATTCTTAAACCAAAAATTTATAGCACTGTGATGCAGATGGTAGGGGAAGTGTTGAGCTACCTTCTTCATTAGTGAAAGAATGGTTGGAGGGGGGCTAAAGAAGGTATGTTATAAAGTAAAAAATGTAAATAAATCTTGTTATCATAACCTTCTGTAATGAATTGCATGTGTGTGGATTTTCCTTCTTCAGACATTACCTATGGCCGTAATCTGACAGCATTTCCATTTAAGAACAGTTGGAGAGTTTCTTTATATCAGAAATTAGAAATCTGTGAATTTGGAATCACAGATTGCTGATATGTAGATTTGAACTGTGGGACTAGATATTTTTACAGGTGGACTTAGGTAATGCTCTAGTTTCCATTTGCATCATGTACATAAAGGTTATAGAGCTCTGAGAAAAAAAATATTTTTTAATATATATATATATATTTAGTTGTAAGTGAACCCAATACCTTTATTTTATTTTTATGTGATGCTGAGGATCCAACCCAGTGCCTCATGTGTGCTAGGTGAGTGCTTTACCACTGAGCCACAACCCCAGCTCTAAGAGAAAATATTTAGATTGCACTAATCCTTGAGTTCAGAAAACCTTGTGGACAACATGCCTAGAGCAAAAAACAAAAAGCGGGGGCCCAGAGTGAAATGTGGTGGTGAAATCAGCCAATCTTAGTAAGGAAGTAAGTTTTGAGTTTTAGGTGTAAGTTATACCATACATTTGAGTGGCTGAGTGGACTTGTTAGGACACAGCTACATGAATAAATGTCAAATGGTAATTTGACAGCACTATAATTTTTATTCGTATGGGAGATTTTTGCTGAGACTATGCTGCAGTGGTCATGGCGGTACTAGAGGTAGAGAGGGGAGCATTTACAGAAGCTGTTCTTATCAATATGATTGTCATAGCCTGAACTGGGACTTTGCACCTTGGGTCAACCAGTAAAAGAGCTGTATCACTAGCCACCTAAATAACTATAGTCTTAAGCAACAGAAGCCACCTCTGCAGAAAATTTGAATGTGACACAGAAAGCATGCTCATTTTTAATTATACTAAATATGTGGATAAAAAAATTTACCATTTTTAACTACACTGAGGTGTAACATGAATGGGTACCAGCTTGGATTCCCTAAAAAAAGAGCAAAACTTACAAGAATTGTAAGGGAAATGCCTTTAAGAAACAATGGAGGAGAGGAGGAGCAAGACTGGGGCTGCTACCAGAGTGGGTTACACATCTAACCCAGATTGAAAGATTGAGGAAAGTGAAGTTGGGGGAGGCACAGAGTTGAGGGAATGTTCATCAAGGCATCTGGAGGCCTCAAGTTTAAGCCAGCTCTCAGAGGAGTCCGAGTTTTCTTAGGGATGGCCTGCCTTATTATTTCTCCTGTGCTCCCTGCCTGTTGGGAGTAGCCCTTGGGAAACATGGTGTTGACATAAACACCACAATAGATATCTTGGTACAGTTTCTGAGGTCTTAAGTCATTTACACTCTTTAGTTGGTGATGTGCACAACACAGTCCCATGGCCCTGCACTATGCTCACCCTAGTGTTTTCCCTTCTTCTGAGGACAAGCAGGTAACTACTCTTGGTACTCCCTTACTTGAAAGATATGGTAGAAGTGATTTCTCTGCATCTGTTGGGGAAAAACAAAAAACAAAAAACAAAAAAACCCTGTGTCCATGAATACAACACAGCCCTCTATGGTGTCAGTCACCTCTATTCCCTCACCTCATCTTCTTAGTCTGTCTGGAAAAGGATCATGGGCACTCTTAGTACATTTTGAATTGCTCGTGATGTCTAATGAATTGGAGTGCTTTCTCATTTCCCCACTGTCTCCATCATGCAGCATCTTGTCTTTTATACGGTTCGCAGTCATACCACTCTGCCCGCCCTTGAGCCTCTATGGAGCTTCTAGGCTGGTGACTCAAGAAGATGTCTTTTCTGTACCAATATGATCCCATAGGGTGTTCCTGCTCTTCGAAACCCAGTTCTGAAGTAAGTTATACTGATTAGTAAGAGGAAATGAGGTTATTGCAGTTTGCAAAACCTCCTTTATATAGTGCCCAGATCCACATTCATGTGAGGACAATCTTTTTTTTTTTTTTTCTTTTACTTTTATTTTTTTTAGAGAGAGAGAGAGAGAGAGAGAGAGAGAGAGAGAGAGAGAGAGAGAATTTTTTAGAATTTATTAATTTTTTTTTTCTAGTTCTCGGTGGACACAACATCTTTGTTTGTATGTGGTGCTGAGGATCGAACCCAGGCCGCAAGCATGCCAGGCCAGCGCTCTATCGCTTGAGCCATATCCCCAGCCCTCTTTTTCTTTTTAAACAGGGTGAAACCTAGGGGGCACTTAACCACTGAGCCACATCCCCAGAACCCCTTTATAAAAACAAAATTATCTTGAGACAGAGTCTCAGCAAGTTTCTCAGGGCCTCACTAAGTTGCAGAGGCTGGCTTTGAACTTGAGATCCTCCAGCCTCAGCCTCTGGAGCCACTGCCATTGCAATTGTGCACCATCCTGGCTGAAAACAGTCTTTGATATGGGCCTGAGCCATAGCTCTAAATTATTTCTGCTTATCTTTCTTGTTAAATTAACTCAGTGCTGTTCTATCTTCATTACACAAGGAATGTGCCCTAACTTTTTTTTTTTTTTTCCTTTCTCACAGCTCCCTGGTTTACTTGAGTGGGAAGCTTACAAACCAAGGTTATCAGCAGTCCTTATCACTAGTTTTATCTTGTAGATTATGATGTATATTAACACATTCATCAGTTACTGTTTAAATTGAATAGATTCTATGGTTTTCACAATCTGATGTTTTCAGGTTTTTTTTTCTTACTCCAGAGGATGCTGACATTTAACTAGTAGTACAACTTATTTTTTGGCCTATTTTTACAATGCACAACACATCTTGAGAGTTATGTATTGTTCTCTAATATAGGATAATACCTATTATTTGTATTGGAAATCATTTAGGTTTGGAAAAGTACAGTGGTGGTTTTCAGTATTATACCAATTTATTACTTTTCTGTGGATTTGAACTTTGGGGGATAAACTTTTAAAGAGGCTACTTTTTAAAGACAACTGAATACGAAGGTAGCTCACATATTTTCTTTATTTGAATATTTATGTATAAACATACTTTTATTATGCACAAGAAGGGAAATCCAAATAAATCTATGTATCTTAGCTTAAGGAGAAATATTAGATGTTACCCCTGTTTTGCAGGATAAGAAAATTTCTACATTTGTAGGAAAATTCAAAATGAAAGAATTTTGGATTAGTTGTATTAGATCCAGGAAAATAAGATTTCATGGGAAAGAAGAATTTAACAGATATTCACAGATAAGCTGGATGTGGAGGTGCATACTTGTAATTCCAGCAGCTCCAGAGGCTGAGGCAGGATGCTCCCAAGTTCCAAGCCTATGTCAGCAACTTAGTGAGGTCCTAGGCAACTTAGAGAGAACCTGTCTCAAAATTTAATAAATAAATAAACAAATAAATAAATAGTGCGGGGGATATGACTCAGTGGTTAAGAGCCTCTTGGTTGAATCCCAGGTAACAATAAATAAATAAATAAATAAATAAATACACAAAACATATATACTCAGATAAGATTTCTGCAGAATTTAGGAAAATTATATTTTTAATTGTCAAAATTAATTTTCTAATAACATTATCCTTTTACAATTTTTATAAAGGCATATTACAAAGGTTTTTTCTTTAAAATCTTGATTCTAAAAGAAATATATTTTAAAAACCTTTTTTAAGTGACTGATTTTAGTAAATCTACTATGCTGATTTTTTTCCTATAAAAATAGCATGTACTGTAAAAAAGTGAAAATTAAATCCCTGCTTTTCATGCCAGATCTTTATACTGTTTCCCAACATGGTGAACTTCTCTCTGCTATGTTGGCCCTGCACATTTTGGCTGCTTTGATTGCTCTTTAGAGTCTCAAAAATTTTATTTTGCACCAGTTTTATGTTCACATTGATATTATACTCACCTTTTGTATTTATTTTTGGCACATGTTTAGTCTGTTATAAGGCATTCTAACATAGCTGGAAATTAAATTCTTATTGTACTTTTGAAATTTAATTGAATTTAATGTGATTATAGTGGAAAAGGGGGGCGGGGATTGGAGTAATTACTTTACCCTGGTCACCTTCAATCTATTCAGTTGCTCTTAGAACACTACTGTATATTCATAACCTAGAATGAATTTTAGCCAATTTAACACTACAAGAACTTTTCAGGATTTGCACAAATTGATTTCTTTTGGCTTTACAAACATTAAAGTTTACAATTTTGCAGGAACAAATTTGCTAGTGGTGCACCATTTGATCTGGATCCAGACTGTTATCAGGAATGAACATGCTGAATGTCAGAATCTTTATAAAATGTTTAAAGTAGACAATAAGCAATTGTGGTTCCAGTTAAAGGGAAATGGAATCCTAATGAATGGTTAAGTAACTGTGATCAGGTCAAAGCCTGGACTGTTATCCAAGTTGTGCAATACACAGAAAATATACACTTAAGGACAAGGATGAGCTGTAGAATAATTCAGGAAGTGACCTTGGTAATTCATGATATGACAATGAATAACTGAGGAGTTTAGGGAATTTTAGAGCAGTAGCCAAGTGATGCTTTGATTGACATATTATTAGGTGAAGCTTTGCTGCCTCATTCCTATGTCAACCACATGATAAGTACATCATTTTAGTACATTTCACACTTCTAGCTTAGGAAACCTTTCAAAATGATTCCTAACTCTCAAAAAATATAAAATTGCAATCTGTAACATTGGGTCTTTTAGTACTATTTATGGAAAATTGATTGTAAAGCTTATGTGTTTGTAATATTTTTATAGCTATTCTGTAACCAGAATTTTAAAAACTCTCATTTTTTAAGTCTTCAGTTACATCATTCAGAAGGTCATTTAGGGGAAATAAAAGTGCTTTATTTGTTGATATTTATGTGTGATAAATGAATCACAACTATTACATTCTGTGCTTTTCCTAATTTTAACTTCACATAATGTACACCAACTTTTAAAATAATAATTTTGTACAGAATATGATAAATTACAATTTTACTTTCTTCTGCCAGATATTTCTATTTTTTCCTATACAGAGGAAATATGATTACCTATATTTATACTCTGTGTGGGTATATACATAATTTTATATAATATAGTAAAATTTAGCAAATAATTTCTTGTTACGCATGCTAACTCCAAGTCTCTTTAATTTTTTTTAATTTTAACAATTTTTAAAAATTGTTCTTTTTTAGTTATACAGAACATTATAATGTATATTGAGATATTTTATATACAGGTGAGTATAACTTCCCATTCTTGTAGTTGTACATAATGTGGAGTTATACTGGTCACGTTTTCACATATGAACATAGGAAAGGTATGTCCTATTCCTTGTACTGTCTTTTCCTATTCCCATCCCTGACTCTTCCCTTCATTTCCCTTTGTCTTCTCCCCCTGCTATTGTGTTTTAGCATCCACATATCAGAGAGAACATCGGGCCTTTGGTACAACACAGTTATGAATAAAGCATGAAAAAAACCCTGAAAATAATAGCTTTCCATGTTTCTTGTTGGCCTAATAATATACGAAACCTCAGTTTCTGAATTCTAGAAGGTATTAATAAAGTTAATAATATGAAAACATATACCAGGGAAAGAAAATAATATCTAAGAAATAAATCCACACATATAATGTGAATTGATGTTTTTCTTTTTTGTTAAAATATTTTGTTTTAGTTGTAGTTGGACCCAATACCTTTATTTTTTTTTATTTTTAAGTGGTGCTGAGGATCAAACCCAGTGCCCAGCACATGCAAGCACTCTACCGTGAAGCCACAACCCAAGCCAATAAATTGATGTTTGACAAAGATGACAAGAACATACAATAGGGAAAGAATAGCCTTTTCAACAAATGGTATTAGAAAACTGAATGTCCACATGCAGAAAAATGAAATTACATATTTTGCTGTACAGATAAAAAACAAGAGATGAATCAAAGACTTAAAGGTAAGAGTCAAATATAAGGAAAAACTTTATGACATTAGTCTTGGTCATGAATTTTTGGATATGACACCCAAATCAGAGATGACAAAAGCAAAAATAGATGAATGGGATTCTATTAAATGAAAAGTTTCTTCGCAAAAAGGAAACAATCAACAAAGTTAAAGGGCAACCTATGGAGTGATAGAACATATTTATAAATTTTACATATCTCAAATGTATAAGGAACTCAAATACCTCAATATCTGAAACAATAGAAAAATAACAACAACCCAAATAACCCAACTATATAGTCATAGGTCCTGTATAGATATTTTCAAAGAAGATACACAAATACCCGGCAGAAAAGGTGCTGGAGATTACTAATCATCAGAGAAATGCAAAGTAAAACCACCAGAGGTATAATGTGGCTCTCAATGAAATTGAACTGCTATTTACAAAATGATCAAAGATAATATGTCCTGGTGAGAATATTCAGAAAAAAGGAATACTTGTACACTGCTGGTAGGAATAAGGTAGGAATATGTATATACTATGGCCATTATGGAAAACCACATGGAAGTTCATAAAAAATTAAAGTTTGAACCACCAGCAAGCTGGCATTGAATATATAGTCAAAGAAATGAAACTTTTATGTCAGAGAGATAACTGCACTCCCATGGTCATTGCAGTATTATTCACAATAGCCAAGACATTGAATCAACCTAAGTGCCCATAAATAGATTAATGATGAAGAAAACATGGTATATAAACACATGGAATAATATTAAGTCATTTGTAACAATGCAGATTTCCCTGAAGGAAATCATTTTAATGAAATAAGCCAGGCACACAAAACAAATAAAATATGATCTCACATATGAAATCTAAAATTTTTAAACTCAAATACATAGTAGAATGATAATTTCCAGGGACTGAAAAGGTAGTGGACAGATCAAAGGGCAAAAATTTCAATTAAGAAGAATAACTTCAAATATCTGTTGTACAACATTGTAATTATGGTTAGTAATAATATATTGTATGCTTGAAATTTTTAATACAGTAGATTTTAAGTGTTCTTATCACAAAAATAAATATATGAGGTAATGGACAAGTTAATTAGATTGATTTAGTCATTCTTAACTGCATGCGTCTACCAAAAACATCATGTTTTTCACCATAAATTATATAATATTTATTTCTAAATTTAAATTGGCTCATTATGAAAAAGAAATATCTCAAAAAACCTAACTGCATACAAGGGACTAGGAAAAAGAAAGGAAGGAGTGAACTCACAAACATGAATGAACTAAGTACAGGGACATGGATCCAGAGAATAACAATAAGTGGTAAACATTGGACAGAGCAAATTTGAAATATGAGTTTAGAAAAAGTTGTATTCCTACTTTAGAACATATTTCTGTGCATTAATGGCAACAACTAATTTTCCATGCTCATAAGGCTATTGAGTATTCTGAATCATGTAAGCCTTAAAAATGAATTAGTAAATTTACTCATTAATATCTTCATTCTTTTATTCAGTCCTTACTATAATTAAGTATACAGACTTCTGTTTGAATATTAATGCATATCCAACCTCAGGATGTCCCAGAGATATGCTGTTATTATGTGTGTTCCTTATCAATGAAGACATGGGACTTTTGCAGTGACTGGAACCACATGTAGGGACATGTGTGTAAGTGTGCCTTAGAAATTTCATGAAGACTAGATATTTACAGAAGAGCTGGATATTTGCAAAGGCTACAACTCCAATTATATCATAATTGGGCTGGGGTTATGGCTCAAGCGATAAAGCGTTCGCCTGGCATGCATGGGGAACTGGGTTCGATCCTCAGCACCACATAAAAATAAAATAAAGATGTTGTGTCCACTGAAAACTAATAATAAATATTAAAAAAATTCTCTCTATGTCTCAAAAAAATAATGATAATAATAATAACATACAGAAACACAAGGGTCAATGTGAGCAGAGTGTGGTCTTCAGGGTGTAGTACTACTTAGGATTAAATTTGTTTTTTCAAAATAGATTTCAAAAACTTATGTAGTTGTGTATAATACCAAATATAGCATATAAAATAAGTGCATTAAAAACAAACCCATATTATATTCATGCCTATGAAATCATGACTAAAATTATTTTACTGTAGTTAAACAAATCTGGACTAAGTATGATTATGGTGTCTTTACAAGTAATGCTACATTATATAAAAATAATTACTTAAGGTTGACAGAAATAAAGGATATTATGAAATTATACTATTTGAGAAATATTTCTCTGTGGAGACTATAAACACAATTATATAACCTCATTATCAGTATCCACCTTACTTCTGTCTTTAAAATCAGAGCTATTCTTTCTCACAAAGTTTTTAATGTCAAAATCTGGCACTCATTTTCAAAATCATATTCCAAAACTTTATTCCCTCTGGCTATAATCATAATTTTTGACGAGAGGAGCATATCCATGTGGAGACCCAAATTTGGAAAAAGACAATTTTTTTTGTCATATATGAAAAAAAAATGACCATACTTTTTTTTGTGTGTGTTCATGGCCTATCAAATTCTTAGTGTTTAACTTATGATTATATATTATATATTATGGAAATTTTGTAATTTGTTATTTTGTTTTTTTATTTAAAGAATGTACAAAGATTGAATTAGAGAACCTTTTAAAACAAGCACATTTTATTGCTTTTAAACTCATTAAAGTAACTTCAATTATTAATATGTTCATAGGTATAAATCTCACTGAATGTCTTAATTGAACATATAAATATATTGTAAATAATTGCATATACTTTGCCTTACAATATAACTCAGTTTTAGGTTCCAAAATTCTATTTTCTTAGGAGAACTGTACTGGACTTGCAGTTTTCAAACTAAAAACATTTGTGGAGATCACTTGACAGTTTAGGAGAGATTTTTGATTAATGTGTTTAGTAAGCCAATGCTTTATAGAAATTGAGTGCATTTCTGTTCAAGAAATGTGCATTTCAGTATAATTCAAATTGATTTACTAACATTCAAAACTATAATGTATTACTCAAAATTCAAATGAAGTAAAATTCTAATTTGTCTATGTGTTCTATTTTTTTCATATTTTAATTCCTGACATAATATGTGTGTGTGTGTGTGTGTGTGTGTGTGTGTGTGTGTGTGTGTGTATGAGAGAGAGAGAGATGGAATCTTAATTATAATTTTAGATAGCTAAGTAGTAATATTTTAACCAAATATTAATGTTTAATATCCACTCTGTTTTATTTAGCTTTATTTTATGTAAAAATTATGATTCAAATTTTGTTAAAGAGATCTTAGAGGTTTGGAAACTTTCCAATTTTTTATTTGAAGTAGTAATGCTATCTGTTAAGATCTTTTGATCTTTAAGGTAATCATATCCATTTAGAAACTAAAATTATCAATTTTAGTATTAATAGACCTTGTACTATTTTTAACAGTGTTGTGAGTCTACCCAAATTTGCTTAACTAGCTTACAAAATAAAGCAATTCAAAAATTGTAGTTACAGATTTATCTTAAGGAACAATTTTATACATACAAACACATGCATTTATATAATACATACGTATATATATTTCAAGACCTCCACACTGTTCATATATACTTTTAATTCTCTTAGTTAAAAATTGTAGCTTTCTTCTCTATGAATTTAAGCTTAGACGAAGACACTGTGTAATGCCTTTAAGGTCTGCAGCCAGGACTTTAATATTTCTGCATCCTTTCATTGTGATGGTAACATCTGTTGAATTAATAAGCAAGTTGGAAATGTTGTGGTAAAATAAACAGTCTACTAACATATGATAGTTTGATGTTAATAAATTGCCAAATACATGTCTGTCCCAAGTGACCTTTGAGAAAAATCTCCATAAGTCAAAGTTAGCTACTGTAAGTTGATGTGTTATTCCTTCCTCTCTCAGAAGAGAAACTTAATTTATTGAAATGTGGGATATATTTGGCAAATAATTATTTGATTTATGTGACAAAATGTAATAAAACAAAAGCAAAAACATAAAACCAAACAAATGAACACATCAGTAATAACTCTTGAACCCACATTTTTAAAAGACCACAGGCTGGTGATAGAGCTTAAAAGTGAAGGGGAGGGCTGGGGATGTTGTTCAAGAGGTAGCTGGCTCGCCTGGCATGCATGCAGCCTGGTTTGAGCCTCAGCACCACATACAAAAAAAACAAAAGATGTTGTGTCCACCAAAAACTAAAAAATAAATATTAAAAAAAAATTCTCTCTCTCTCTCTCTCTCTCTCTCTCTCTCTCTCAAAAAAAAAAAAAAAGTGAAGGGGAGATATTTTTTTCTTTTTCTCATTAGGTCCCTATCACTTGGGGATCACTGTTCCTCACTGATGGTGTCTTGTGTCTCAAAAAATCATTATTTAATATATCTGGTTCATTTTTGTTGTTGTTTAGGAAAAGAAAGTAAACTCAACCCCAGTAACTATTTTTTCCTTTATTGTATTTTTATTTATTTTCCCACTGCCGCAGTCCGGCTGCAGCAAAATAACCAGGGGGTGAAGAACAACTTGTGTAGATTGATACAGCAGGAGTGGGAGCCATTTATTGTAGGACAGGAGCAGTATATATACATCCCATACAGCTTATCTTAATTAATATAAACTAGATACAGCAGTCAAACAATAAGGAATCTCCACACTTAATGGTCCCTGGCGTTACTTCACAAACCACTCCCCCTGGCAAAATGCCAGGCACCATCTTGACTTGTTTACAGACCCTAACATTTCCCCCTTTTGTTTAATTTAAATAATGACCATAGTGGTTTTTACAGAAACACCATAAATAATCTGCTACAAGCAGAAGGGGAGGATACAAAATGCCACAATACCAAGCCAATTGATGGCTCCATGAAAGAAGCCCTTGGAAAAATTATACCAGCAATGACACCATTAACAAAGATACCGAGTTACAATTTGTTGTAGATTACAGTTAGTTGTCTCAGTCCAGGTAAAGCAGTGTCTCAATAGATTAACTCACAGTCCAGGTAAATCACAGTCCAGGTAAGTTCTGCAGGCAGCTAGCCTAAGCTGTAGTAGCAGAAACCGCAACAGCTCCGAAGTCTCCTCCGTTTCTCAGCCAAAGTTCCATCCGGTTTTCAGTAACACTGGAAATTCTTCCACCCTCGTCCTCACCGGCACTGGGATGAGCAATGCTGGCTAAAGAAAATCCTGTAGCATTCCATTAAGAAAACAACCTTCTGAACAATTTAGTACATTATCTCAAGGTTTTTTACATTTGAAATAAGCCTTAATAGTGCTCATTACTCAGGTGTGGGAGAACCATTGTAGCTTAGTTATTGGCATTGAAAATGACCAAACATCAGGGAGGCAGGTAGTCTTTTGCCAGCTGGGCTATAGTGTCCCAGGCAGCCCCAGATGGCCCTGGGGAGTGTCCCAGACTCAAACTGCTTTCGGGCACAGGGAACAAGAGCCTGCGAGACTGTGCCTCTAGGGCAGGTTTTGATTTGGGCTCTCACAGTCGCATCCTGCTCCCCGGGCTGGGGTGGAGAAGAGCCCGCTGCCGCTGCTTGGAAAGTCCTTGCTTCGCCATGACAGGCTCCTGCATGTGGCAGCCACAGCGCCAATTCATGCACCCTCCAGTAACGAAAAGTATTCAGTAATACCCTTTTGTTGCAACTTTTTTCCTGATAATCCTTCTTCTTCTGAACTTTCTTTTTCTTTATGACTAGAGTTCCTGGGCTTTTATCAATACCTGCCCTAACTGCTCTTGGTTCCACTGGGGTGCCTTCTTCCCTTAGTAATTTACTTAACATCCCTTCCGTATTTTCATCACAAAGACAATACAACATTTCAAGACAAAACAAGACACAAACATACTGTATCAATCTTCTCCATTTTCTCAAAATGGCCATTTTTCCTCTTGCCCTATCTAGGGACAAGCAGATTTGCTCCCATCCTATCTAGGGACGGGCAGCTTTTTTTTGTCACTTAACCCCAAGTGTCCCGGGGCTCCTGGTACAGGCCACCATCTGCCACAGTCTGGCTGCAGCAAAATAACCAGGGGGTGACGAACAACTTGTGTACATTGATGCAGCAGGAGTAGGAACCGTTTATTGTAGGACAGGAGGGGTATATATACATTCCACACAGCTTATCTTAATTAACATAAACTAGATACAGCAGTCAAACAATAAGGAATCTCCACACTTAATGGCTCCCTGGTATTACTTCACAAACCACTCCCTCTGGCAAAATGCCAGGTGCCATCTTGACTTGTTTACAGACCCTAACACCTATGATCTGTTATTCTCGAGAAAATAAATTTTTCTTATTTTTTTAAAAATAAGGATGATTTTTTATTTTCCACAAAAAATTGAATTCTTTTAAAAACCATTTTATTAATATAAATACTGTAGGAATTCTGTGTTTGGGATTGGGGTCTACAAACTTCGTGACTGTGACATGCTTGGTGACTAGGAAGTCTCTGTGCAAAGACACAGATTGCCTGGCTTCTAGGTAATCCTGTAGACTGGGGAAGTCCTGTGGAAAAGTATGGATGCCTGGCTGCCATAGCCTTGTCCTTCACAGGTTTGCCCTGCTTCCCAGACCTTGGGTGCCCAGCCTTCTCCTTCTGAGCCATGGAGCCAACTATGCAGGCACTATCTGGTTTCTATGGATATGCCCTTGGTAGATAGGAGCATGTTACTTCTAACCTTGACCTTATCTCAGTTAGTCAGCATTCATGTTAAAGAAATACTAATTAGAATACAGTCATGGTAACAGGGGTGGGTGCGGGGGAGTGTGGTATGTGTTCTTTGAGTTAATAAACTCCCAGGCAGGGAGGAATCCACATTTTACTTCTGCACTTCTTCACCACTTCACCTCACTCCTCTTTGCTCCGCCTGTCTGTCTGCTTGCACTATTTGTGTCTGTGTCTGTTCTTTGTGCCCCTTCTCACAGGTATTCCGCCAAAGTGATCCTTTACAAACAACAACTTCTAATGTTGAGTGATAGCTGTGACTTCTCTCTATCTAATTGGAATTGCCTTCAGTACAGTGATTCTTAGCCAATTTTGGTCATTGATCCTCTGAAAAAAGTGATTAATCTTTGAACATTTTTCTTGAAATAAACCTTTATCAATACTTGTGCTCCAATATTTAATTGTTAAATATGATTTTGATGTTGGTCTTTTAAGATGTATCAATTCAAATTTTAAAAAACACATCTTTTGCAGACTAAGAAAAAATATTAAACGGCATCAAATGCTTTTAAGATCCTGTTAACTTTCACTTTTTGTTGTTGCTGTGCAGAGCTTTAATTTCTCTCATACTTCCTGTCAAATATATGTTTACTTTCTTGCATAATATATAAATAAGAAACGTGGGACCATAAATACCAATGAACAATTTTTACACAATAAAGTTTAATATAAGAACCATAAATATTTATGTGCTAAATAAAATGTAGAGTGAAAACATTTGATATATATTTTAATGCTTTAAAAAATTATTCTACTTTCAATGTCTACTATGCTCAGGTACAAGATATATCTTAAGTCCTGGATTTAGAAAAGTGTACTAATTCATATTTTGATTGTATATTATTGGTGCATTTTTGTAAACATAAAAATATTTAGGTTTCACTGGTAAAAATTCTGATGTATAATATTACAAGGCCTAGACATAATCATAACTTAGATATTCATCATTCATATATTTAATGAGTATAACAGTTTTTAATCCTTTGACTTTTGTAAACATAACACTAATATTCTTTTTATTGTTTGTCATTTTAATTGCTAATTCTTTTACTTATATATATATATATATATATTTTTTTTTAATTTATTTATTTATTCTAATTTGTTATCTTTGGCAGCAGAATGCATTTCAATTCATAGTACACATATAGAGCACAATTTTTCGTGTCTCTTGTACACAAACTAGAATCACACCATTCCTGTCTTCATACATGTACTTAGGGTAATTATGCCTATCTCATTCCATTGTCTTTCCTATTCCCCTGTGACCTCCCTTTGCCTCTCTAGCCTTTGCCCCATCTAAAGATCCTCCATTCCAATGTGCCACCCCCCTATCCCCATTATGGATCAAGATCCTCATATAAGAGAAAACATTCACCATTGGGTTATTTTTGGATTGGCTTACTTCACTTCGCATAATATTCTCCAACTCCATCCATTTACCTACAAATGCCATAATTTTATTCTCTTTTAATGCTGAGTAATACTCTGTTGTGTATATATACACAACAGTTTCTTTCTTTTCTTTTTGGTAGCTGGAAAAAGTAACATTTTATTAGCTTTTCAGATAATCATGAATTTTCTCTTTAATAGTACATCAGAATTTGGAAAATGAATTTTTTTAAAGATTAGCTAAAATGTAAAACCTGAAACTATATTAACAATTTTTATATTCTGTTACATTAAAAGCTGTTGATATATCTTTAATTTTTAAATTTTAATTTGTTATATGTGACATTAAAACTCATATTATACATATAGAGCACAATTTTTCATATCTCTGTTTGTAAATAAAGTCACAGCATTCATGTCTTCATACATGTATTTAGGGAATGAAGTCTATCTCATTCCACTGTCTTTCTTACCTATATGTACACTCCCTACCTCTCCCTACTTTTGCCCTATCTAGAGTTCATCAAATCCTCCCATGCCTGCCCCCACACCACATTATATCAGCATCCTTAAATTAGAGAAAACATTTGGCATTTGGTTTTCTGAAATTGGATAAATTCACTTAGCATTATGTTCTCCAGCTCCATCCATTTACCTGAAAATGCCAAGATTTTATTCTCTTTTAATGCTGAATAATATTCCATTGTGTATATATACCAAATTTTCTTTATCCATTCATCTCCTGAGGGGCATCTATGTTGGTTCCACATTTAGCCGTTGTGAATTGTGCTGCTATAAATATTGATGTGGCTACGTCCTTGAAGTATACTGTTTTTAAGTCCTTTGGGTATAGACCAAGGAGTGGGATTGCTGCGTCAAATGGCAGATTCATTCCAAGTTTTCCAGGGATTCTCCATACTGCTTTCCGTATTGACTACACCAATTTGTAGTCCCACCAGCAATGTATGAATGTGTCTTTTTCCCCGCATTCTCACCAACACTTATTGTTCTTTGTATTCTTAATAGCTGCCATTCTGACTAGAGTGAGATGAAATCTTAGAGTAGTTTTGGTTTGCATTTCTCTAATTGTTAGAGATGTTGAACATTTTCTCATATATTTCTTTATTTATTGGATATCCTGTTCTGAGAAGTGGCTGTTCAGTTCCTTGGCCCATTTATTAATTTGTTTATTGTTTTTTTGCTGTTAAGATTTTTTGAGTTCTTTATATATCCTAGAGATTAGTATTCTATCTGTATGCATGTGGTAAAATTTTGTTCCCCAAATTGTAGGTTCTCTATTTATCTCACAGATTGTTTCTTTTGCCGAGAAGAGGCTTTTTAGTTTGAATCCATCCAATTTATTGATTCATGATATTAATTTTTGAGCTATAAGAGTCTTATTAAGGGGCCTAATCCAACATGATGGAAACTTAGGCCTAGTTTTTCTTCTAATAGACACAGTGTCTCTGATTTAATTCCTAGGTTCTTGATTCACTTTGAGTTCAATTTGTACATAGTGAGAGATAGGGGTTTAATTTCATTTTGTTGCATATGGATTTCCAATTTTCCCAGCACCATTTGTTGAAGAGACTATTCTTTCTCCAATGTAGATTTTTTGCACTTTTGTCTAATATAATATAATTGTAATTTTGGGGGGTTAGTCTCTGTGTCCTCTATTCTGTACCAATACCATGCTGTTTTGTTATTATTGCTCTGTAGTACAGTTTAAGTTCTAGTATAGTGATACCACCTGCTTCATAATTTCTGCTAAGGATTGCTTTAGCAATTATGGGTCTCTTAGTTTTTCAGATGAATTTCATGACTGATTTTTCTATTTCTGTGAGGAATATCACTGGTATTCTTGTTGGAATTGCAATAACTCTGTATAGTACTTTTGATAGTATGGTCATTTTGACAATAATAATTCTGCCTATCTAAGATCAAGTAGATTTTTCCTTCCTCTAAGTTCTTCTTTGATTTCCTTTTTTAGCATTCTGTAATTTTCACTAAAGAGGTCGTTTACCTCTTTCATAAGTTGATTCCCAAGTTTTGTTTTGTTTTGTTTTGTTTTTAAGGCTATTGTAAATGGGGTAGTTTTCCTCATTTCTCTTTCTGAGGATTTGTCACTGATATACAGAAATCCCTTTGATTTATAGGTGTTGATTTTATATCCTGCTACTTTGCACAATTCACTAATTAATTCTAGAAGTTTTCTGGTGCAGTTTTTTGGGTCTTCTAGGCATAAAATCATATCATTGCCAAATAGTGATAATTTGAGTTCTTCTTTTCCTATCCATATCCCTTTAATTTCTTTCAACTATTTAATTGCTCTGGCTAGGGTTTCAAGATCTATGTTAACTAGAAGTGGTGAAAGTGGGCAACCCTATCTTGTTCCAGGTTTTAGAGAGAGTGCTTTAAATTTTTCTCTATTTGGAATGATGTTGGCCTGGGACTTAGCACAGATAGCTTTTACAAGGTTGATATATGTTCCTGTTAACCCTAGTTTTTCTATTGTTTTAAACATGAAGTGGTGCTATATTTTGTCAAATGCTTTTCCTGTGTCTATTGAGATGATCATATGATTTTTATCTTTAAGTCTATTGATATGATGAATTACTTTTATTGATTTCTGTATTTTGAACCAACCTTTCATCTCTGGTATGAACCCCACTTGATGGTGGTGTGGTATCTTTTTGACATGTTTTTGTATTTAATTTGCCAAAATTTGTTTTGAAAATGTTTGCATCTATGTTCATTAGAGATATTGGTCTGAAGTTTTCTTTCTTTGATGTGTCTTTCTCTTGTTTTGAAATCTGGGTGATATTGGATTCATAGAATGAGTTTGGAAGTGTTCTCTTTTTTTCTATTTCATGAAATAATTTGAGGAGTGTTGATATTAGTACTTCTTTGAAGGTCTTATAGAACTTAGCTCTATATCCATCTGGTCCTGGGCTTTTCTTGGTTGGTAGCCTTTTGGTGGTATCTCCTATTTCAGTGCTTGAAATTGACCTGTTTAACTTGTGTCTATTATCCTGATTCCATTTGAGCAAATCATATTACTCTAGAGATTTGTCAATGCCTTTGATATTTACTATTTTATTGAATTACAAACTTTCAAAATGATTTCTAATTATGCTCTATATTTCTGGAGTGTCCGTTCTGATATTTCCTTGTTTATCATGGATTTTAGTAATTTGAATTTTCTCTTTCTTCTCTTTATTAGCATGGCTAAGGGTTTAGCATTTTTATTCATTTTTCCAAAAAACAAGTTTTTGTTTTGTCAATTTTTTCAGTTGTTTCTTTTGTTTCAATTTCATTGACTTCAGCTCTGATTCTAATTATTTTCTGTCTTCTACTGATACCACTGGTTTCCATGACAAGTCCTTGCTTCCCTTAATGCTGAAGTATAACATCAGAAAAGCACGCTGGGGCAAGTGTAGAGTGGAAAGTAAAAGGCTTTAATAGGGATAGCAGAGAAGAACGCCCCCCCCCCAGGAAGAAGGGGGTCTGAAAGGGAGAATCTGGGGGATGGGGAGGTCCTATCCCTTTTATATCTAAGGTCTTCTGTCCTCCTATATTCCTGTCCTTTATCTTGCTTATTTCCCTCTATCCTGCATGTGATGGGGGATGCAGGTGGGAAGGCCAAAAGGTGAAAAACAGGTGGGCTGTGGTGGGGTAGTGATCCAGGTAGGAAGGGTCTAGTGTGATTTGATTTGACTTGGTTTGATTAGAGCTTCCCTATATACTGGGAGCTGCTTCATTAACAGTTCTTTAGAATGGACAAGGACCTTTGGAACAATAACATTTCAATCTCCAGGTATAGTTCTGATTTTCTTGGCTTAGATTGGACTCCTTTTTCTTTATTAGACTCCATATCAGATCTGATTAACCTACCTACACTATTTTAAATCTGGCTTCACTACTGCTTTTGGTGTTTATTTGTTCTTCTTTTCTAGGACTTTGAGATGTAATGGTAGATCATTTATTTGTTAACTATTTCTTCTTTTAAGAAATGAACTCCATGCAATGAACTTTCCTCATAGTATTTCCTCATATTTCAATATGTTATATGAGTGTTCTCATTTACCTCTAAGAATTTTTGAATCCCCTTGATGTCTTTTACATCCCATTGTTCATTCAGTAGCATATTATTTAGTCTCCAGGTGTCAAAGTAGATTTTGTTTTTTATTTTATCCTTGATTTCTAATTTTATTTCATTATGATCTGATAGAATGCAGGGTAGTACCTCTACTTTTTTGTTTTTGCTAAGCATTGCTTTGTGGCATAATAGATGGTCTATTTTACAGAAGGATCCCTGTGCTGCTGAGAATAAAGTGTACTCATTCGTTGATGGATGAAATATTCTGTATATATCTGTTAAGTCTATGTTTTTGATTATATTATTGAGTTCTGTAATTTCTTTGTTTAGCTTTTATTTAGAAGATATATCCAGCAGTGAAAGAGGTGTGCTCAAGTCACCCAGAATTATTGTGTTGTGGTCTATTTCACTCCTGAACTTGAGAAGAGTCTGTTTGATGAAGGTAGATGCTTCATTGTTTGGGGCATATATTTTACATTTGTTATGTCTTGTTGATATATAGTTCCCTTAATCAGTATAAAATGTCCTTCTTTATCCCTTTTGATTAACTTTGGTTTCAAGTCTACTTGATATGAGGATGGAAACCTCTGCTTGTTTTCATAGTTCATGTGAGTGGTATGTTTTTTCCCAACCTTTTACCTTCAGTCCATGGATGTCTTTTCCTATGAGATGAGTCTCTTGGAGGCAGTATAATTTTGGATTTTTTTTTAAATCCAATATGCCAGTCCATGTATTTTGATTGCTTAGTTTAGGCCATTAACATTCAGGGTTAGTATTGAGACATGATTTGTATTCCCAGTCATATTTGTTTATTTTTGGTATTTATTTTGACTTGGTTTCTCCTTTGATTGGTATTTCCTTTAGTGTAATATCTCCCTTTGCTGAATTTCATCATTGTTTTTAATTTTCTCTTCATGTAATATTTTGATGAGGATGTTCTGTAGTGCAGGCTTTCTAGTTGTAAATTCTTTAACTTTTTTTGTTTGTTTTTCATGGAATGCTTTCATTTTGTCATCAAATTTAAAACTTAATTTTGCTGGATATAAGATTCTGGGTTGGCATCCATTTTCTTTCGGAGCTTGGTATATGTTTTTCCAGGATCTTCCAGCTTTCAGGTCTGGGTTAAACAATCTTCAACTATTCTAATTGATATCCCCCTATATGTAATCAGATTCCATTCTCTTGTGGCTTATAAAATGCTCTCTTTATTCTGTATGGTAGGCAATTTAATTATAATGTGCTTTGGTGTGGATCTGTTGTGATTTTGTACATTTGGTGTCCTATAAGCCTCTTGTATTTGATTTTCCAATTTATTCTTCATGTTTGGAAATTTTTCTGATATTATTTCATTGAGTAAATTGATCATTCCTTTGGTTTGGAACTCTATGCCTTCTTCTGTCCCAATAATTCTTAATTTTGGTCTTTTATGTTATCCCATAATTCTTGAATGTTCTACTGATGTTTTCTTACCATCTTCACTGTTGTGGTCAACATTCTTTACAAGATTATATGTTTTGTCTTCATTCTCTGAGGTAATGTCTTCCATGTGATCTAATCTGTTTGTGTGCTTTTATTTTGTTTATTTTTTTCTTTCATTTCAAGGATTTCTGTTTGGCTTTTTTTTCAGAACATCTATCTCCTTATTGAAGTAATCTTTTGCTTCCCATATTTGCTATCTTATATCATCCTTTAATTCACATACTATTTTAATTATGTACATTTTGAACTCCTTCTCTGTAATTTCTTCTGTTGTACTGGCCGTGGATTCTAATAATGTAGTATCTTGGTTTGTTTGGGGGAATTTTCTTCCCTTTCATTTTTATGTTGTTCATGTGTCTTCCCTTCTAGCACTGAGGATCTGAGGCATTACAGTTTTTACCCTATTGGCTTATAGTATCCCCTCAGGTTTCCAGTACCTCTCTTTGATATTGCTTCTAAGTCCCAGTTGGTGTTCCAAGCTGGGAGTTTCCCCAACTAAAGATGGCAAAGAAGGTGTCCCAAGATGAATGAGACTGTTTTCAGAGATGGGATGTTGGGTCGGGTGGGGCCAGGAAGTGTCATTGAGTGTCTTGTTCAGAGATGCATCTCTATGGCATACAGTGTTGTGGCTGGCCACTGTCTTCAGACCCTGTGTTGTGTCCCCAGGTTGGAGGCTACTGTGTGTAGGGGACTATTGCACTGGTTGCAGCGTCCCAAGATGAAGGCAACTGGGGTAGCCCCATATTGATAGATGGGGATCCACATGGGATTGGTAGCTGGAGTTCCTGTGCATGGGCAGCAGCTGGGTGTCCTGTATGGGAGTGGTGGCCTGGATACCAGCACGGCCAAACATCCTGAGCAGATACTAATGCCAGTAGTCCTACTTGGGCACAGGGAAGTTCTGCATGGGCGAGTGGCGGGAGTCATTTGCTAATTCTGAGTCCTGGAGACCTGCATGGCACGGTGGCCATGATTCCTGTGCAGAAGCAGCTATATGGGGGTCCTTTAATTACTCACAGAGAAACAGTATTCCCATTACTAGAATCCTAGGTCCCTGAACCACACAGAATGCAGCCTCCCTCTAGCCCACATTTTAAAGTAGACAGTTAATTGTTTTTGCAGACTGACTTCATCACAATTACAAAGAAATAACTGTGAATTAACATAATTAATTTAATAACAGGAACTTGATTTTTCCATGAGATCAGGTCATTAAACCAGTAGATTAAGTGTTAATAATGACTTAGACAAGAGGGCATGCATGTTGATATTGGTGGGAAAGTAAATTAGCATAGCCATTATGAAAAAGTGTATGGAGATTCCTCACAAAACTAACAATGGAACTACCATATCATCCAGAAATCCAATTCCTGGGCGTTTATCTAAAGAAATTGAAATCAGTATTTCAAAGGGTCATCTGTATTTCCATGTTAAATGCAACTTTATATAATTGCAACTTTAATAAATTTCAATATCAAATAGCAACTTTATCATAACAAACAAGATATGGAATCAACAGAGAATCCCATTAACTGATACATGGATTAAAAAAATGTTCATATACATAATATTGTATCATTTTTCAAGGCCAAATATTTTTCAAGTATTTGGCCTTGAAAAGCGAGACAATATTTTAATCTTTGAAAACTTGAATGATCACCAAAAATAGTATATGACTGAAATAAACCCAGCAAATAAAGACAAATATCCCATGATCTCAGTTATGTATAGAATCTAAAAAATTTGAACTGAAAGAAATAGAGAGTATGATGATATTTACCAGAGGAGTGGCAGGAGAGTGAAGGAGAGAACAGGAGGGTGCTGGTCAAAGGGTGCAAAGTTTCAGTTAATAGAGGGATATTTGAGATCCATTACACATCAGAGAAATTACCTAATAATAATGCATTTTAAAATAGAGTGCGTATTTCAAACATCTTACCACACACACACAAAAGATATGTAAGGAAGGTGATGAGCATGTGCTTGATTTAATCATTACACATTGTGTGCTTATACTGAAGCATATAGCCAATAAATTTATACAATCATGATTTATCAAATAAAAGCTGACATTATTTTAAAAAAATTAAAAGGTGAAAAAGTTAAACAGCACGAAAAATTCAGCAAAATGCAGAATCATTATCAGTATTTTCCATGATACTGAATTTGATCCATAGCACAAATGACCATCAAAATAATTGTTCATAATCAATCATAATTGTTCATAACCATCATAATTGTTCATAATCAATCATTAGTGACATCTTTATTTTATATAATACTGAATCTGATCATCATCGTATAATTCTGTCTCCTTTTAGATTACCATGACTGAACCAGAAAAAAAATAGAAAAAATTTTATTACCTATTAAAGCCTCTGGACCCCCAAAACTATGCTGAAACCATTTATCCTTCTCATGTGATACTGGTAGTATAAAAAACTGATTTTATTACTCTATTGTTATTAATCATTTTCAGGAAGATCTTCTTTGTGTGTATGTGTGTGTGTGTGTGTGTTAGTATGAATTCCAAAAAGCCACCTGCCACTTGAGATTTCCTACATTAATCTTAAGGACTGTGAAAAAGATAAGATATCATGGTGTCTAGCATGATATGTACTAACCTGAACTGGATTCTTCCACAGAGCTTTTAAATAAGAGCTTGCCCTGTGTCACATCTGTTTTTTTGGCTGTGAGAATCCAGGCAAAAAATCTGTTTGACCACTCAGACTTCTGAACCATACAACCGTGAAAAAATTAAATTCCCAACAGTTAAGTTTGTGGTCATTTATTACATGAAAATAGAAAACTAAAATAACTTTCCTCAGAAGTTAGGGAGAATAGACTCCTACAAAAATCTTGTAAAAAGAAAACCCATTTATTCATGATTATTTATTATTATTCTTACCAGATGACTTATACTTTTATTTTTGAATGGAAAGAGATAAACTTCAACATCATGGGAGAGTTAAAAATTTGTGATGAGATTCCATGAAGAGTACACAATTTCTGCCCTGAGTTTACATTAAAGACATTACTACAACTTTTTCCCCCGCCCTGGAACTTTTATGTGGTCAAACCAGATTTAATTTAGGCTTCACATAAAGTCTGTGTCCATTATATGCTACCAAACAACCCATGTCCTGGCAACTTGGAGTCTAGAATAGAGAGGGACATTGCAGAATCCCATGTTATTAGAGAGAATAGTTGGTATAATTAAAGTATTGTTTTTAATTTTACTGAGGGGAATTAAATATATAGTTAAAACATTCCAGTTGATTGCTGAAATTTCCATATGTTTGGAATTTTAAAAATGTAAAAATATGGGCAAATGGCCTCTGATATTTTGCACGACTGAGAGCATACATGAAGTCTTACTGTTTTCTTTGTGTCTTCAAAATGTGAAAACAGCACAACTCAATTTTATTGCTGTATGTATCACTAACTAGTGTTCTACAAAATGGAAATATTTGCAATTATGTACATTCTTATGAAGATGCAGGTTTTTTTTTTTTTTTTTTGGTCGTTGTTTTTTAACCTCACACGAAATTGACTTTGCAAATTATGTTAGAAAGATATTGCCAGGAAACAAAGAAGAGAATGTTAGAAAAATTTAATGGTGGCATTGTGAAGCCTGTTAGAATAACTTTTTTTTAAATGAAATAATAATGTTGAACATTAGAACATAGCACAGTAATGTAAAGTAATATGGAAACTGGAAAGATGCCTAAATGTGAGCAGACTAGATTATGGTAGATGTAGATCCATGAAAATATTTTAAAAGGAATAAAACATATAATGCAAAACTTTAGCAGAGGACAAAAGAGGTCACTGTATTTATAGGAAAGCTGAACATTTTTAAAGTATGAAAGCGTCTGAGCATGAGTCATGGCATTTGAAGAGCTTTGGATGTTGGCAGTTGGATAACAGAAGAGATCAGCCAAGAGGCCATTATTCACAAAATATGTGGGAAGGAGGGGCACATGTTTTCTTGTTTGTCTTAATGTTAAACATATTTAATTGGGACCAGGGAAAGGAATAGAAATTCAAATTTTAAAGGTGATATATATATATCACCTTTAACTCATATTGAGAGATGAGTGAAACACAGGAAAAGTTAGACCAAAGGAAAAAGCATATAGAGCCAAAAGAGGTTGGAAAGAAAGAAAAGCTGGTTTGTGGGGGAAAAAAGTGAGTGGTACATTGATGTTTCTAGTAATGGCAGTGCTATCCTTGAGTTTCTATTCAAGAACAAACTTATACATTTAAAAGGCAGTGGTGTGTGTGTGTGTGTGTGTGTGTGTGTGTGTGTGAACTTGTAGAATGTAATGTTCCCATTTGTCTCAAATATAAACTCACATCTAGATATCACTTTCCAAATCAAAATATTTTATAAATCTCTGTTATATTCTGCCCTGCCCTTTTATTTTCTGAGAATCATAATAAGGAACAAAGATGACATCCTAAAGATGATCATACTCTCCCCTTAAGCATCCCTATATTAATTAGTGATCTGTAATAACTCACACATGACAAATAATGTTAATAGAAAACAAAAAGCAATGGGTGCAATAAGGAACATTTAATAGACACCTTCAATGTGCTTACATGAGGTCTTCTACAAACTCCTGCAGTGATTTAAAATGGGATGGGTCTTTAACAAATATTTCAGACTGTAGCAAAGCAGTGATCTGCAATACTCTGAAGCTTGGGGTTCAAGGTCACACTTTAAAAAAATGCCATCCTACTTTGATCTCTGTATTTACAACTACTAGTATGTTTTTACATCTGTAAATATTTTATATTTTTTATTGAACCACAATTAACATGCAATGAACTGTATGCCTAAAGTATAAAATTGATAGATTTGGCACACACATCTACACTCATCATATATACACACACAGAAGACTATCACTCTACTCAAGATAATAAACATATGTATCAATACTAAAAGTTTCTTTGCATACATTTTTAATAACTGCCTTCAATCTATCTAATCTTTCCCAGGTTATCTTGATTTTCATTCTGTTACTATGGCTTATTTGCATTTATTTTATAGGAACATAATTATACAGTTTAGATTTTTTATCTAGATTCTTTATCTCAGCATATTTACCTTGAGATTATATATGCTGTAGTGTGTATGAATAAATCTGCCATTTATGTATGATTCTATCATATGCATTGTGAGGTTAGAAGGACATATTTTTGTGATATTTCGGAGTTGAGGCTTAATGAATAAATTTTACTGAACGCTTGGTATCCTGCACAAAGGAAACCCTTGGGGAATTAATTTACAACTGTATAAACAGAGTACTCCAACAAGATTACCTGACTTTGAAGATGCATATTTATATTTTAAGACACAGTTATGCCTAGGACCTTGGAAACATTTCTAGAGAATGAAAGCCAGGAACACTACCTTATTTACCTATTGGAAAGCTCTATTTTTATTGCAAATAGTTGAAGTGAGAATCCAGAATCTTTTTCTTCCCATTTCCAATGAGCAAAGGTTTTCCTATGTTGTTTCACAGGGCATCAGCTACCTCTTCCCCTAATATATGAAGCAGAGAAAATCCATTTACACCATCCCTCACCTAGAGAGGTTCAGAGAACCGACTGAACAGATTGTTCCATCTGTCCTTCACAACATCATTACATGGGTGAGAAATGGCACATGGGTAAATGACAGTTAGGAAAATACTAACTATTGGGTCTCTGATCCAAACACCTCATGCACACATTCAAGATGAAGTTAAGGAAGATGAATATTAAAAATTTAGTTTGTGTTTGTGTTGTATCATTCCCTATGTACTTTGTAATATAAATAGTTTTCTATTTTTATACCAATTCTACATTATTTTGATTATTATAAACTTATAACAAATCTTTTTTTTGAATTTCTGAATCTTGAATTTTATTTTATTTTTTTTTGTGTGTATTTTTTTATTGGTTGTTCAAAACATTACAAAGCTCATGATAAATCATCTTTTGTACATTTGACTCAATTGGATTATGAACTCCCATTTTTACCCCAAATACATATTGCAGAATCACATCGGTTACACACTCACCTTTTTACATAATGCATATTAGTGATTGTTAAATCAGATGGTTATTTCTATTTTATCTTTTATTTTAGTAATTTTTAGCTATTCTGGGTCCTTTTCATTTATATTTAAATTTGTGAATTAATTTGTTAACTTCTATAGGAGAGTCTGCTGAATTTTATTTGACAAACACTGAATCTATTGAGATGTTATGCAAGAATCAACATATTTATAATACTGACACTTGCAAACTATAAGCATGGTATATTAGCATGGTATATAATTTCACCTATTTTATTCCCTAACTTCTCTTATCAACTTTTTGTAGTTTTCAAATTGTAATTTTTCACATCTGTTGTTTGGTTGAATATTTCATATTTTGATGCTATTTTAGTTGCATTTAAAAATTTTCACTATTTACTCTTTTGTTGCTAGTATGTAGAAATAAATTAGTATGTTGATCTTTTATCCTGCAATGTTGCTAAATTCACTTAGAAGCTAATTTGTAGAATCCATGAGATTACAACAGGCATAAAGATGTTATCTATAACAAAATACACAGACAAAGCTTTTCTGTTTAAAAAATTCCATTTGCCTTATTGCAGTGACTAGAAACTGGAATCTTCTGTAAAATGCCCAGTAGATGTGGTTAGCACAGAATTCCTTTTCTTTTTTCTTATATTAATAGACAGGCCAGTATTTAAACATTAAGTTGATATTGGCTGTAGCTTTATAAAAATTGTTTAACATCAGGTTGAAAAACTTCTACTTGGATCAACATTTTTAATAGGAAGGAATGTTAGATTTTGGCAAATAATTTTGCAGCATCTATAGAGATGCTCTAAAGTTGCATGTTCTTGCTTTGATTGTTAAAATGGTGATTTATACTGATTCATTAATGTTAAGCCAAATTTGCATTCTTGTAAAAAAAAAACCCACTTGATCTTTTTATATTATCCTCATGTTGTATTATATTTAACTTGCTATAATATTGTTTAGAAATTTTTATGTGTTCATAAGAAATGTTGATCTTTTCTTTTGTTGTAGTATCCATCTTATTTTGGTAGTGGAATGATTCTAGTCTCATAAGAATTGGGAAGTATTTTTCTGCATTTCAGTTTTCCAGAGCAATATTTGCAGCATTGATGCTGTCTTTTCATTAAGTGTTTGATAGAGTTCACTAGAGGAATCATCTGTACCTACAGCTTTCCCTCTGGAATGGGTTTTATTTGCAAATTCATTTTTTTAAAGAAACAGCAATGTTCAGATTACTTACCTCTTCATGAGTGAGCTTTAGAACTTGATATTTTTAAATAAATTTGTTCTAAGTTATTACATTTATTAAAGTAAAATTATTCATCACATTTTTCTTTTATGATTTACTACCATTGGAAATTGTGGTAAAGTCAGTGTTTTATCCTGTATATTGGTACTTTGTGTCTTCTTTTGGGGGGTCAATCTGGCCTGAAACTTAGAAAATATTTTGATTTTTTGGTAATGATTATCATTGATTTTATCTTCTTTGTTTCTGTACTCTAGTTCGGTGACTTCTTCTCTAATGTTTTTTTCTTTATTTTTCTACCTTCTTTTTAAATTTTTAAAATGTCACAGATTTGATTGTATGTACTTACTTTGTACAACTTTCTCTTGCCTCATTGCTCTGATTTTTGGGGTGAAAGTCAAGATGATAGGTTTGAGAACTTCATTTCTTGAAAAAGTATTAACTATTATAAACATATGCTAATAATGTTTTAATGACACTTAGTAATATTTTAATGGCATTCAAAATGTTTTATTATATCATAATTTTAACTATTTAATAATTAATTCTAATTTCTTCTTGTTTTTTTTTTTTTTAGAGAGAGAGAGAGAGAGAATTTTTTTTTAATATTTATTTTTTAGTATCTGGCAGACACAACATCTTTGTTTGTATGTGGTGCTGAGGATCGAACCCAGGCTGCACGCATGCCAGGCGAGCATGCTACCCCTTGAGCCAAATCTCCAGCCCTGGGTTTTTCTTTATGTATGAGTCATTTAGAAGGCTTTTTGTTTGTTTGTTTGGTTGGTTTTAATTTTGAAATACTTTTGGCTTCTTCCCATCTCCTTCTGCTATTATATCTATTTAAATTCCAATATGGCCAGATAACATTCTTTAAATCACTTGAATAACTTGACTTCATTAAATATTACTTAATGACACAGAATTTGGTCTGTAAATGCTGATTTTGTGCATACTTGAAGAGAATGTATATTCTTTTATGTTTGGGTAGAGTTTTCTAAAAATGTTAATGTGATCAACTTGATTGAATGCATTCATAATATCTTCTATGTCCTTCCAATTATCTACCTGCTTGTTCTGTCTGTCACTTATTCATACAGGAATTGAAATCTTAAATTGTATTTTTACATTTGCCCATTTCTTCTTTAAGTACCATCAATTTTTCTTTATGTTCTTTGACACTCTAAAAGAATTTAGGATTGGTATGTCATCTTTATGAATTACCCTTTATTAACTTTAAATGTTTTATTTTGATATTAATACAGCTGTTCTCACTTATTTTACTTACCATGATGTTCTCTAGTGCCTCCCATTTACCAGTAAATGGCATAATTCTATTTGTCTTTTATATTGAGTAAAACTTCATTGTGTACATATACCACATTTTCTTTATGCATTCATCTGTTGATGGACACCTAGGTTGTTGTTTCTATAACTTGGCTATTATAAATTATACTGCCACAAACATTGACATACCCAGTTTTGGGGAGGAAAAATACATTTTAAACCTTACTTTGAGAATGAGTTTTTCTTAACTTTTATGAGACTAAATGAGGCATGATCAGTTTAAACCCTGTGTGGACTTGAATATGCAAGTTATTTGCCTTTATGTAAATGCAGCTGATTGGAGCCAGTGGTACAACAAGGACTTTGAGCACCCCACAATATGGCTAGGGCCCACCCATAGGAGTCTTGGAGGTCATTGTTTTCTTTGTCTCCTCAAATAGACAGTGGGCTTCTTTATCTAAAAGAAGGGACACAGGCCTTGTGGTGGGAAGTCTGACTTCATCTCGGAAGCTATCTTATTTTCAGAATATAATTTTTATACTAAGAGAAAAATAGAATCCTTTATAGAATAATAATGAAGGTTAAATTACAACATAAATTAGTAACTCATCACAAGACTAAGCACTTATTAGGCTACTCCTAATTATACTCTTTCATTTGTCCTTTAGTTTCTCCACAAGGCCAAACACAAGAGTTCTCAATACCAGATGCACATCTGAATCACCTGTAAAATAATTTTAAAAAATGAAAAATGATAAAGTTATACCCAAAACCAAATGTTTCATAGAACCATAGCACTTATATATAATATTGAAGAATTCTTATAACATGATCAAATGCAAAGTAAGATTTAAACATTCTGGACTTAGCACAATGCTGAGGTCTCAATAAATAAAATATTTTCAAATTGGTTGTCTAGTAATAGAATTAAAGAGACATGATAAGGAATTTTGCACATAGAGATGTCATCTACCTGGAAAGACCTGCAGAATATATGGTGTCTTGGGTAATAAAGGATGTAATATTTTATAAAATCATTAACAATTATTAGTAGTACAATTATAGACTAGCTGCCAGGCATTTCAGCATAAAAATATTTTTTGTAGGCTTGGAAAATAATAATCAAGGTCAGAAACTAAATGTTTTGCAATAGCAAGGGAAATTAATGTTACATAGAATTAGTGTTTTCCACCTAAGTGCTATTTCACTGAGCTGCATAGCACATGTCCTTCTTTGTAAGACTTGATGAACATACTTTAAGAGAAATAACCTAATAAAGGATAAAGCTACACTAAAGACTCAATTTTGAGATTAAATATAACTTTCAGTTCATCTGACACAGATATAACAGTACAATATTATCTCTTGCAAATACATACATAGTCTCTTGACATAAAATGTTGAATACTATTTGCATGTTTCCTTATTATGTTTATATGATCAAACATAGATTTTCTACATTTATCTTGGGGAAGAGGGTTCCCAGGGCAGGTAAGTATATAGCTTCTAGAACACCCTATGGTAGATAGATTTCTTCAGTGTCATGCTCTGACATTTTGAATAGGTGCCTTAACAAATAGCTATGCCTTGATAAATATTCTCAGATAATGACAGCTGTAGACATAATGCAGCACTGGCTTTTACAAGATGTCAGCACTTCCTGTGGCTCCTGTAGTGGGCAGCTGCCCAGAGGGGAGGTAAGGAAACTGCAGTGTCTGAGTTAATACAGAGCTCTGGTCTCTGAAAAAGAGAAAAACATTTTCTCCAATATAATCTCATTTCACTTCATTTAAATAGCACTGGTTCTAGTGTTTCCCTTTTACTGAGGAGGAAATTGAACATCAGCCCTTTAATTCAAATGAAGCAACATTACTAGGATGTCACAAAGCCAGAATCTGAATCAGGTTCCTGCAACTCTCAAAATCAGCATGTTTCATGGCCATGGTTTGCTGAATCCTGCTTAGTGGGTGTTTCAGAGAGGAGCTAGGCCCTGGGAATTGGAGCAGTGTGTCTATTGGAGTCCCACAAAAAAGATGAGGACAGGAAACCAGACTACTCAGCTACTACCTAGGACTGGCTAGGTGGTAGCTGAAAGTTGGAGGAGCCTGACTGGAGGATGTGAGTTACTGAGAACCTGCCCTGGAAGGATGTGTCTTTTCTACATTCTTTTCCCTCTGTGCTTCCCAGATGCCTTGAGATGAGCAGCATTTCTTCCTCAATAGCATCAGCTGAAAGTGGCCTGAACCTCTGAAATCCTAAGCCAAAATGAACTTTCCCTCCTCTAAGTTATTTTTGTCAAGTATTTTGGTCACAATGAAGAAAACCTAATGTAATGACATTACAGAGCGAGGCAGCCTTGAAGGAGGAGTACACAGCCCTCTAATGTACCTGTTCTTAGAGTTTCACAAAATAATGTCTTCCAGACAGAGGAGGCCAAGGCATGTTCTTGTTTTTGTTTTTGTTTGTTATGTTTTTATTGTTGATGGTGCTGGGGATCAAAGCTAGGGCCCTGGGCATGCTAAGCAAGCACTGTGCCTCTGAGCATCCTCTCCAGCCTATTAAGGCTTGCTTTTTTAAAACTCCAAGCGAAGAATATTTTCCACATTAAAAAAAGTGATGAAACAAGGAATAGTTGTAGCTACAAATCATAAAATATTTATTATCTGAGCCTTTACAGAAGAATGTCTGCCCACCTTAGTTCCCTTAATCCTTCTGCAACTCTCACTGGAGGAGGAAAGAACAATTTCCTCAGGATATCTGGTGAACTTGAGATAGACAGTCTAGATAATAGCCAGAATCATTTTTACTACCCAACAATTTGGTACCCTAATGATGTATTTGTTCATTCATCTTCTAATCCTCTTTATTTAAAAGGATTGGTGGATGTAAATATAAAAATATATTTAATATATTTTATTTAAATATATATTATTTAAATATTTTATATTTAAATGTAATAAAGATACCATCAGATAGTTGAATGCAGTAAGGTGGAATTTGGAGACAAAGCCAAGTAGTGACACTCCAGCTTCCAGGTTTATTCGTGTAATAAGGCTCATTTCCAGGTCCTGGGGAACTGAATCATACACACACACACACAAATATATATATATATATATATTTTTTTTTTTTTCAGGAGATGGTAACTGCTCCTTATAACCTAATTGTCTAGAGAAACATATAAAGGAGAGTTTGTTATCAAAATAATTACAGATAGATATACATATTTTCTGAATTGTATTTTAATTACATTTGGGGCTTTGCATAATTAAAGGAAAAATATCTTCACTGACATTATCATGAGATGTTGCTTTTTGTTTTCACTTTAAGATTTTCAAGTTTGCTCTATTAGACTACATTTTGTTATATGAACCAACAAATAAGGATTGAAATTGCTGAATGTAAGAGATCCCTAAAGGACACAACTCATAAAATAAAGGAAAAAAAATACAGTGCCTTGAAATTCATACTTTTGGCAGAAATAAGACATTTTACAGGGAGAAATTTTAATGGATTCTATTCTTTGAAACATTTGAGCAAACATGGAACAAAATTCATCAAATTTACTATCAAATCTATTCACTGCAGCAGAAAAATTGTCCCAAATTAATTCTCACAAAAAAGCTTTTCCTGTCAAAAAAATAAAATAAAATGTTAAAAATATTATGTGAGCAAGATATCAGATATAATAAGCATGGTATCCAAACCCACTGTGAATTTCAATAAAAGTAAATCATAGTCCTTGATTACAAGACACCTGTGATTTCATTCTTCCCTGTAGCTATTTTGCTCTTACATGATAACAGTGGGGAAAAAAACGTAGAGTAAAATTTAAGAAAAAAGCAGAGCACAGTGAGAGAATATTAAATAACGGAGTCAAATTACATATAGAAGTGAGATACACACGAATTACATTGAGTAACAGATATTTGAATGAAAATTTAACTTCAGTGGATTAGTGGTAACTTGGATTTCCAGCTTTGTGGCTGGAAAGATCAAAGTGATTATAAAACAAAGTCGGCATTAGAATTGTCAAAGAGCTAAGGAGATTCTGGGTGTCCTTGGGACTCCTTTCCTGTTCACACTGGCCAATATCAAAAGGTGTGAGTGTTTGGGAACATCAATGGGAACTTGAACATGCACTCTTTAAAATTTAGATCCTAGCAGGCATCCAATTCCTTTAGAAAACTTAAATGTTTTCATTGATTTTATTGTTTTTTGTTGTTGTTGTTTGTTTGTTAGTTTTGAAATTACCCTGAAGACAATTTATGGAAACGGTACAAAAATGTCCCACTAAGGTATTTCTAGGAACTCCCAGGCAGCAATTTGGCTGTGTTGCCCTGCCTCAGAGAATTAATCTCTAGTGAACCTAACCTGGGTTGAAAATAAGGAAATGTTGGTAGATAACAGCATGGAATTTCCAGAGAAGTCTTATTTCAGAATTTCATAAAGAGCAAGCACCACGTGGACTTTTTTGAGGGAGATTGAATTGGCCTGAATTTAAGGGATAGGATAAGTATGCTCAACCTGTAACTAGCACCAAGGAAGCCATGTGGCAGGTGGTCTTGTATGAGTGGCAGCCCTTTCCCTGATACCTGCATGGACCAGTTGCTGGAAGAGCTCTGGAAAAACATCCGTGCCTGAAAATATCAAATTGGGCTGTGGGATTGGAGTCCAGTGTGGTGATAAAACAGCTGTGCTGCATTTGTGTTTTTGTGGTCATGTGCTGCATTTGTGTTTTTGTGGATGAGGGGCTTCTGACCCCCCACTGGCTTTTTGGAACTGGCCTAGTATCTTCATTGATGGCTTATGCTTCGGTCCATCTCATTCATGGAGGTGAAGGGCAGAAAAAGAGGGCAGACCCTGTGGATTGATCTGAGAGTACCCTTGTCTTCATTAATTTCAATGATGGTTTTTCACCATTGCTGAAGACCCTGACAGAATCCGTTAACACTGACACCCTCTATGCCATGTCAGTCTTCATGCTGTTGAGCCACCTCATCTTTTTTGACTATGGGGCTAATGCCACCATTGTACCTACACACTCTCCTTGAACATGGCCATCCTTACTTCTGTCTGCCTGACTTCACATCTTCCCCAGTGCCTGTGTGCCTTCATCATGGTTACATTTAACCATCCAGATTTTTGCACCATGGCCCATGTTACAGAAGAAACTAAAGGCCTGTACTCCCTACAGCTATGTGGGGGTCACACTGGTTTTTGCATTCTCAGCCTTGGGAGGTCTGCTGTCCATTAGTGCTGTGGGAGCCATAGTCTTTGCTCTTCTGCTGGTTTACATCTTATGCCTCTGCCCTTTCTACCTGATTCACCTGCAGTTTTTGAAGAACACACTCATGGGCATTGGGATGAAGCTGAAATCAAAGACTTGTTCAAGTTCCTCAGGTAAATTAAGGACCACCTATTACATTATAAAGAAAAATCCTAACCAGCATCAAATCTGAAGGCAAAGCCCAGTCTGAAGCTGTAGGCTGATGTGGATGAGAGAATAGAGATCAGAAAAAACAGTTAACCAAAAGCATGGGTAGTGAATGTGCTTACCCATTCTGTCATTTTATGATAAAAATGCTTTCTGGTGCCCTCTTGAATTACTGCCTCTCATCTATTATTCACTATAACAGATGTGGTCTCTATTAAAAAAAGTAACAACATGTACACACATATATGCACACACACAAATACTGTCCCACAAATATTGCCAATGTATTTACCTTATAAATGTGCCTAGTGCCCTAAAAAATTCTCTAAGCTACTCTTCCATTATCAAATGTCATTTTTATGTTAAATGTTCTCATGTTTATCATTTTTATATATTATGGCTTACATTTATTATTTAAATATCATTCTTAGATTAAATGGTGTATGATAAAAAGATATGATTTTGGATTTCTCTGAAAACTGAAAGAACTGAGCCCAGTCATCCCTTTCATTCATATTATTCCTTGAAACATATTTTTTGGTTGAATTTACTGTCAATTTCTGAAAATTATCTTTTATTGTGTTATAGAGATGTTAAAACATACCTGATACATCCAGTAACATAAACTTTAATATAACCTTATAAACCATAACATAAATCTTATGGTCATTTTTTTAAAGTAGTCACCATTTTGTTGCATTAAGAACTTTATTATAGCCAGTTAAGGTGGCGCACACCTGTAATCTCAGTTGCTTGGTAGGCTGAGGCCGGAGGATCTGGAGTTCAAGGCCAACTTTCAGGAACAGCAAGGAACTAAGCAACTCAGCAAGACTCTGTCTCTATCTAAAATATAAAATAGGGCTGGGGATGTAGCTCAGTGGTCAAGTAACCCTGAGTTCAATCCCTCGTACCAAAAAAAAAAAAAAGAACTTTATTGACTGAAGTAGTTAACTAATAATTATCCAAGTGTTATTTAAATTATTCTAACAGTTCTCCTGAGTGGCATAATTGCAGGAGACCATGTCATTTTGAAGAAAGCTAGAGAAGACACTTCTTGACTTTGAGAACATTCTGTTTCTAATTCAAAAATTGAATTTTATTACACCTCCTTATTCCCATGAAGAGCTTAGGATGGCAAAGGTTAACAGTAAGGAAAAGGTGAGGTATGGGAGAGGCAGCAAAACCTGAGAGAGGTGTTTTGTGTAATTAAATGTTAGGTTTCTGTGAAATTTGTATATATGTTTTATATATATGTATATATATATATATATATATATATATATATATATATACATATAAAACTTTTGAATTAAATCTTTTTGATTATTACAGATACTTACATTTAATTCTAACATGAAATTAGAAAACTAAGAATTCAAAGCACATCACTTGGAAAATAAATCTGTGGACTATTATGAAAACAAAATCTGTGCAATAATAATACTTTTGGGTTATATTTTTAGTGATGCTGTCAATATGTAAAGTGTAGTTAGGAGCACACCTTTAATTTCCTCTGTAGAGATTTTACCACCATCTGTTACCATAATATATCTTGTGTCCCTGGTTAATGATTTGTATTTGTTTGATGAACTCTTACAATATGTTGGGACTTTGAGAACAATAGTCTTTGTCAAAAGAATTACATATCCAGCTAAGAGGAAAAAAATATCAAGGCATAATACTAATGGAATCATTTATTTATAATTTAACACATTTTGAACTATTAAGTGACAAAAATTGGGCCAGAGGTTTTCACTTATTTTGCCTAATTTTATCATCACAATGCCTTTTGAATTTAGACGTTATGCTAATTCCTGTGAGGAAGCACACACTCAGAGGGGCAACTTTACCACCTTAATATGTGGCATTGTCTGGATTCAATGACAAATCTTCAAGGCAAGTGTTCCTTCCCTGATTTTATAATAGTCCAAAATAAAATGAAAAAAAAAAAAGATAAACAAATTACTGCAGTTGCTGGAAGCCCCATGTCTTCAGATGAAGGATAAGTGATTCAATTTCCGAGGGAGAGAAGAGAACTTTTCTCTTGATTGTCCTTGAACAAGAGAAGAAAACAATAAGGAAAAGTTTTGTTCCGGGACATCATGAATATTTTATAGGAGAAAGCCTTTTCAGGTTGTAGAGTGTGATTCAAGTCAGACAGGTCCACATGAGGTTCCTGAGAGCAGGAGGCAAGAAAATATAATAAAATAAGACCATGTGCATGACAAACCTTCAAATGGCCATGGAGGAGGAGTGACACCAACAAAGAAGGTGAGAGCTTGAGTTGTTGTAGCTGGCCATGTTATAAAATGAGCAAGGGGATGTGACTGTTGCCTTGATGAAGCCAGAGCTGAGTGTCCCCACACTTGAGAGATGATTATGAGTTACAGATGAGAGACTTGCCTCTTGTTTTCCCCAAGCTGCATTGAATGCTGTGCAGAGCACCCAGTGAATTCAGAGAGAATATAGTCCTCAGTGAAATAGCCCTAGTGACACTATCTCATGATATATGAGAGCAATTTACAGAAATAATTAATTGCAGGTGCAGCTACATGTCTCTGAAAATATAAGAAAGGAGGGATTCACCAAGGTTGCTGAGTGATGTATAAATTACATATATCAAGTTTCCTTAGGTATCCTGGTTCCAGGACTACTTTTAGTCTCTGAGGCATCAGCCACAGTCTATTACACAGGATCCCACTTGAACTCACTGCTGAAATATGTCTGTTGGTCTAATGGATTTGTCCAATTCATTGCTGGAAAGAAAGTGAAAAGCTGATGAAAACTATCATTTTCATTTATTTAAATGGCTTTTAGGTCCATGCTAATAAATTTTGAATCCATAGTTCATAAGTTTTGGTTTAAGTACATAATTCTTATTTTGTTTACTGTCTCAAAAGTCTTAGCATAAAATGTTACTTTCATCATTTTAGACCTTTAAGAAAAATTACCTGCCAGTTTTAATTAAATGTTTTTTCTCTTTCAACTATTCTAAGAAAAGCCCCCACTAGCTCCAAAGTACTAAATAAACCTCAAGCCTTTTGTTCACTTATTTAAGAAGGTAAACAAGAGGATAAAAACAAGTAAGGAAGAGTTTCTCTTTCTACTTACTTTTCTATCTCCATATTATTAGGATAAAAATTTTATTTAGGGTAAATAATGTTATAAAGACCATGGAAAGTACCAATCAGAGGATAGCATTATGTAACACAATGTGCAATGCACCAAGCTTGGATAATTCTAAACTAATTGTAGTTACTCCTTGGTTATGGCCTAATCTGTGTCATTAGTTTTCTTGTTTATAAAGTGGGAATAATAGCTTTTTTACATTGCAGGATACCACATTTATTTAAAAAAAGATGATTTGGAGGATTTATGATACCATTTACATAGAAATTTTAATTATTGCTAACTAATGCCCTGCTAGCTAAAATGCATTTATATTTACCTGTTAATACTTTCAGTGTAAGTCCAAGGTATGCTGTGCGCTAAATGGCAAGAATAGAAGCCAGGGTATGAGGAGGCCTCCCCACTCTGTGATGGGAAGAACCCACTCTCCCCCAGCCCTCACCCCCAGCACTATTCTCCTCTTGAAGCTCACCTTTGGAGATCCTTTAATCAAACTGGAGAACGTTCAAGCGCAAACAATGAAAACATCTCTGGGTCACTGTCCCAAAGTGAGTGTCTGGGAGAGGTGCTGAGAGATGAGAATGTTTCATTTGGAGAAAGAAGGAAATAGAAACTCAATTTTGATTATTTTAAGAACTCATATATGTAAGAAGGATTGTGTGGATTTTAAGTGTTTCTAGAGTGTAGAACTAGGATGACAGGTGGATATTATGAAAAATAAAAGAAATATTAACTTAATGCATAATAATTTACAACAATTAAAGCACATCTCAAAATGAGTCAAACTATTTTTTTTTTTTAAAGAATGAATTCCTCAATCTTATAGGCTAGATAGATGCTATGATGAACTTTCATAAAGGATTTTCCAGATTGCCTCTTAAATGATGAAGATTCTTTTACACTCATATTTGAAGATTTATATTTCTATCACTCTTTATTATAACTATTAGCTAATATGTAAATTTTATAAAATCATATTAATGTTCTCTTAATTATTTCAAAATGCAAGAGTTTATTTCTAGAAAAGTACAGGTGAAAACCATACATATTTCATCATTATAGTATTTTAGCCCAATATATTTCCTCAGCTACTCTTATCTCTATCAGGTTTCATATCCTTAAAATATCTTTTGTATTACTCATAAAATAATTTTTTGGTTTTTTTTTTCTCTGCCATATTTTCTGAAATGTTCAAGAATATTTTTCACCTGTGATATTATATTAAATTAAATCGTTTACTATTAAATGTTGGAGGTTTCTTGAACTCTAGTCTGACAAAATATGTGTATTGTTCTTAATTTTCCTCTAACACCCTTGGCTAATATTTGCTTAGTTTATGTTTGTATCTTTCCAAAAGAGCAAATGAACAAATAAACAAAAGTTGTTTCTGGCACTCTGTTGGCATTTTGAGATAGGTCTTATTTGTAGCACATCTTTCCTTTGTTTTGAGCTGATTTTTTTTTCTTCTAGTTGCTTCATCTGGATGTATTTGCTGGTGCCACAAAACTAACGCCCTTCCACAAGAATGGCTTGTACCCTGAAGTATGTTGACCTTGTACCCCACCTCCAATCATATATTCTCTCTTTTTCACTGGGTTTTCAGTGTCCTAGTCATGTTGGTACCTCCTCCTGAATAATCTGGCATATACCCACGCTAGGTATTTTGTTCAGAAGCAGGTGTAAGCCTAGTGTGGTATGATGGGGATGTCAAGAGAAAGAAGGTCTGTGTCTTCCCTTGTCATGTTTATTGCCTGTGACTCTGTTAGTGCAGTCTAAGCTTTAAATGATTTTTGGTAGCAGGCAGAACTTACAGTTCACTCATTTATTTGTGCCTTTGACACATATTTAATGAATATCTACTGAGAATAAGGCCTCTGTTTTAGGCAAGCCAACAGTGAACAGTGAGCTTTCACATTTTAGTGAAAACACGTCATTCTTTTTTCCCTTAGCTCTCTTTCAACCATGGTCTTTATTGGAAATTATAAAATATATTTTTTCACAATGTAGAACTTTGTATTTTTCTGATTAAATTTCATCTTGTTAGATGATCTTTTGATTTAACATCACTCCACACATTGTGTATGTTATTTCAGCCTTTGAGAAACTATCTCCATATGTTCCTGAAACCCCAGCTATTTTAGGAAGTGTCCTCTGAAGTTGTACACTGCCCTATTGTAGTTATCAGTGTTCTAAATGCAAAATATTAAAAATATAAATAATATTAATAAAAATGTAGACCACAGAGGATAAAATTTTAAAATAAAAAGATTCAACAAATACCTATTCATAGGGTAGAAAAATCGCTGAGTTCCCAAAATTTCATTAGATGTTGTAATACATCAAGAATTAAAGACCAAAGCAGTCCCTGTGTTCTTGAGGTTTACAGTCCAGTGGAAGAGACTGGCATGAATCAAATAACCCAAATAATCATACAAACATATTTAAAATTTCAATTATATATATATATATATATATATATATATATATATATATATATATAAAGTATATATTATGACATATGTATTTAAACATCATCTGTTTTTGAGAGATACATACTGAATTGTTTTAGACAAAATGGGAAATGTTTCAAACTAATCTGGAGGGAATTGGATGAGGTTATAATAAAATGAAACTGCCAAGAACTACTATTATTCCAACAAACAGTTCAGGCTGCTGTAACAAAGACCATAGACTGTGTGGCTATGAACAACAGAAAAAATATTCCTCATTTTTCTGGAGGCTGGAGAGTTCAAACTCAAGACTAGAAGATTCATTGTCTGGTTAAGAGATCTGCCATCTCTTTGGTGCATCCTTATACAACAGAAAGGATGGGAGAGCTCCTTATGGATTCCTTTATGAAATCACATCCCATTCACTAGGGCCTCACCACTAAATTGCAGCCCAGAAGCCCTTTTTCCTAATACCATCAGCTTGAGGGTTTGGATTTTCAGGACATGAATTTTGCAAGGACATGTGCATTCTCACCATAGCATTGGGTCTGGATGATGGGTACATTGTGTTGTTCTCTCTGGTTATGTACATCTCTTCATATTTGCTATCATAAAAAAAGCGGCAAACAAGAAAAAAGTCAATTCTGACAAGTGGAGAGGAGAGGTAGTCAGTTTTCTGACAGTATACAATAGAGAAATTTGATAGAGTCAAGGATGTAAAGAATGGCTGGTGATGAAAAGTGACACTTAGCATTAGACTGGAAGACTGCATGGGAGTATAGGGAAGGACAGATCCAGAGTCATCCTGCAGAGGAACAGATGCCAGTCTGACAATGAGCCAGAATGGCTGGAGGGCTTGGGGATGAGAAGGGAGAGCAGAGTGGTAAATGAAGCTGGGGTGAGGTAAGGTGTCTTAATAGGAACAATAACCTGCTTTGTGAAAACAGATTTAGGGAGCTATAGTGATACAGAGGGATTACTAACAAGCTGCCCAGGTTCTCCAAATAAAACTTTATTACATCAACATCCTTGGTTTAGACAAATGGACAAATCGATTTTATAATGATTATCCTACAATTCCATCTGCTTCTTTCCAGCTTCTTTACTATCTTCTTGGTGCAAGTTGCCTTTAACTCCTGTCTGGAACAGATAACAGTCTGTACGGCAGCCATATCTACTATCCACATTCATTGCTCAGGATGGTCAGCCTGAAACTCATCCTTTTAAAAATTGTATAGCTTATGAAGATTTCTAGGTATAAAAGAGTTCTGGCTATTATATTTTAATTCAAATATCTACAAATGTGGGTGGTAGGATTGCCAGATAAGACACAGGACATCCAGGTAAATCTTAATTTCAGGTAATCAATATACAAGTATAAATTTGTCTTAAAATCATATTTTGTAACTGAAATATGGAATGCAAAATATTTAATATATATTGTCGTTAACATTATTTACTATTTATCAGAAATTCAAATTTAATTAGCCATCCTATTATTTTTTTCTATTTGTTAAATCTGACTGCTTTTATGAGTTAAAAGGTGAGCATATGCTTGCTAATCCAAACCCTCTATTTTAGGAGTAATGGAAACATGACATAAACATATTTCCAAATATATAGTAAATTAAAATGAAATGTCATATCTAATACATGTGACAAAATCATTATTTTTGAATACAAATAAGTATATAGTATTTATATTGACATACAATTTTTCACATGTATGGGTTTCCATGCAATGTTTTGATATGTATATGCATTGCATAATGTTTGAATCAGGATAAGTTTATCTTCTCCTCAAACATTTATCATTGGTTTGTGGTGATAACATTCAAAATCCTTTCTCCCAGCTTTTTGGGAAATATGCAATACATGATTATTATCTATGCATAACCCTACTGTGCGATTGCATATCATATGTGCAAAATCATTGTTCTGTCTGCTCTCAATAACAAGATTGGATATAAAAAATGCTGGTTGGAGGGGAGCCTGCACAATCTCATCTTTGTATCTGCTTTTAAAAACATTTCAGTTGGACCATGTATTACCCTGATTCCTGTCTTTGGTTCTATCATCGTGAACAGAGACTTACACTGTACAGTGATGAAGGGGAGGCTCAGCAATAATAGGATCAGCAAAGAGGTCTCTTTAAAGATGTTCCAGAAAGAGTTGATTGTAAAGTGACATGAAAGTGACTATCGACTGCTTGTCTTCCCACTTTCCCTTTCCTGGTTCTATGCCAGCCATGCTGTGTCTAAACTGACAAGGCAACTTAGCACACTGTGAAATGAATCTGAGGTGGTGCACTGAATTCAAAGGGAATTCGATGCCTTCTTTTAATGTAGAAGCTATAAATATTTATGAATTTTTTTTGTAAAAAATTGAACATAACATTTTAAATATAGAATTTTTTTAAAAAACACTGTTTCTTGAGCCTGTTAAAAATGGAGGAAAATGATGAATCTTAATCTCAATACTGTTACATATTAAATTATAATTTACAATTTTACTTTTAGAATGCAAGAAATATATGAAGTTATCAATATCATATATGTATTTGATAAAATATATTTTTGAAAATACATAGTTTATTTACTTAATTATTTGTGTAACAGAAGTTGAACCTGGGCCTTTGCACATGCTAGGAAAGTGCTCTACCACTGTACTACAAACCCAGCCCACATTATTTATTTTAAAATGTGCAAAACTATTAATTTTTATCATTATTTAACAACCATTGTTTACTTGTGAATTATTTTTTACAGATATTGAATTGTTTTTATGCTTTAAGCACTTTGTTTTACAAATATGACATTTAAAATCTTGGGGAAAGTATAGTGATGCAAATGACAATTAGAGAAAACTCAATATGTTTTCATTAATATATTATATTTAACTTATAAACAGCTGCCTTAATGCAGTTCCACAGGATTTCTTTTAGGACTATTGGTTATAGCATATCTATCATGAATGTCAGAATGAAAGAATGAAGACAAATAGATTTAAATATGCAAATTGCTATAATAAAATGTGTGCAGTGAACATTCAGCAGAATTTCTGCTGAATAACTACATGGGCCATTAAAAAGCAAATATTCAGCAAACTGGGAATGAAAAATGAATTATGATAAAAGTTTTAATATTAAAAACAAAACAATTTCCTATCTTTAAACAAAGATCTATAATGCTTAGTAGTAAGCCCTATTCACTTGATTTAGATATACACAATTTTCCTGAAGTTCTAGAAATGTAGTGATAAGAACAAACTGGGATAAAAAGAATATTGAAAAACTAAACTGACAATCAGGATTATATGTAAGGCACAATTATAATGGGGGACAAATGTAAGGACCATTTTCTAAGTACACAGCAAGGCTAAGTTCCAATCATCTCCAAATGAAACTTTGGCTCTCATTCCTTAGGAGGACAGGTAAACTAGGGTCCAGGTCAATTAGCCAAACACCAACTCTCCCGATGACCAGTTTGCTTTGTTGCTTTTAAGTATATTACTTTCAATTGACCATTTTTCCTTTTGTCTTCCTAAAATCTTTAAATGTCTTGTTTAATGTACTCTTTACTTCAAGTGTGGTTCATGTAGCTGGAGACTTAGTGACGAAGAAACTCAGAAATTTACAAGCAGAGATATGTTTTCGATATAGAGAATTCTTTTCAATAGAGTCTTCATGAATATATTTAGTATGCTCTTAAACTTCATAATATTAAAGAAAACATTGACTTCCATTAAATAGAGTTTATCTTTTTGGAAATAAATTGTTAGGCAAAAGTAATTTAGGATTATTATAATTATATGTTCTTATATAATTATATAATATGGTCATGAGTATTAATGTCATCAATATTTTATAATATCAACAATTTCATATGATTTATTTAAATTTTGTTCTTATGACCTGAATTTCTACTCCCTTCTCTTTCTTTCTCTTCCATTTTCCACTCTTTCTTCCCTTTCAGTTTTCTGCTTCTTAAAATGCTGGCATAGAGACAAATGAGAAGATAGTATTTATAGATATAATTAGAAGAAAGAAGTAAACTTGTTGAGTTGACCTGTTGGCTAAATTCTTCATATTCTCACCAATGTTCAGAGATTTCTTCTGTTTCTCCAGTTGCTTAAATGAAATATAAATAAGATTGGGACTAGACATATAACAAGAACAAAATATATTAAATCACTAGCAATTTATAATCCTTTTTTGGGTCATACCTAAGTTGATTAGATATTCATAAGGATTCATGGTTCAATGCAAGTTTGATTTAGGGTCTATATTATGATTATGCAAAATCTGTAATCCTGCAATAGATTTCCTATTCAATCTGCATTTTTTTTGAAAAAAGTCTATTATCCATAGTGTTTGTTTATGTATATACCACCAATATTTCTTTAGTATGATGGGGTAAAGCAATCAACACAGGGCCAAGAAAATATATACTAAGGTAAAGAATATACAATAAGGTAGTATACATGAGTTATAAGTTTCCAGATAATGTCATCAAGTAAGAAAATGCTGAAATATGAAGAAGAATAATATGGACCTTTTAAAAAAATTGCTTTTGACAGATGTTAGGAGATGTATGTGTCAAAATCAACATGTTTCCCTTTATCTTGAATAAAATGGCTTCCTCAGAGCTCCCCACCCCCATGTGATCAGTTGCATAGTGTTGTGTTATGAATAGGTCACTTGTCCCCTAGACTGGTTAATACTTGCTGTATAAATACGATTATTTTCCTGTATGACATGATGTTAGGAATGTGGAAAGCAGTAGGTAGAATAAGAAACCATTTTACTTCAGGATTCAAGGATTTCCCAGTATCTCCTGGTCGTAAGGAGTGTTATGAAATATTTCTTTTTACTTTTGGTCCTCTTGATTTAGGGAAGAAAATTTAATTTATATAACATTAAAATAAAATGGACCTCTCATGTTAAAACAAGAAAGTTGGGAAATAGAGATGACCTATCTCTCAAATAATATAAACCATACAATTAATTTTGGTTTCTTATATGCTGCCTACATTGGAAGCCATTTTCTTCAATTATGTGATTTCAAGAAATGTTTTACTTTGTTCTGCTCATTTTTAAACAGGTTAAGTAGAATTTATTTGTAAAAACAAAAAATCAAAGAAAAAGAAAAGAATCTCAGTAAAAATATAAGGAAGAACACTTGTTTCCCAATGCCATTTTAAGGTACCATCATACATATTTTACAAAACAAATAAATATATAAACAAAATACGAAAGAAATACCGTGACTTTTAATGCACATATCTGTAACTCAGTTGAAATAGACGTTTAATAAATGCTGTTTTAATCAACTATTCTTATCTCTGGGCAATGTTTGTTCTTTCAGAAGGCTAACAACAAAACATGTCCTCATGAAGGAGTCCTTTTTATCATAGCAAAGGCAGTGAAGTCATAGGGGAAATGGATCCAGGTGGCAAACTGCATTTGAAATATGTGCAGCTGAACATTTTAAGTAACTCAAATGACAGTCATTTAACTTCACAAATGGTTTATGTGAGCTGAGTGAGTTAACTGATAGGTTAAAAAAAATCCATATGCTTCCAAACTTATCAGACTTTACATTTTTTATTTACCACATCCTTGTTCCTTTTTGGGGATACATTTAGACTACCATTTCTTAGCAGTCAAGTGTAATATAGTCAGGGATATGTAAATAATGAATTAGTTTGGATTGAACTAACTCATCATGAATTGAGATTAATTAAATTACTTAATTTTGCAACATCTTGCCAAAACCATGGGGAGTAAAGCAGTACAACACAGCAAGGAAATAAGTTGTGGTTGAAATGGATAATAAGTATGATCATCTCTCAACAAAGGAAATTGTCTATAGCAATTGTGACCTCAAGTTTCTCATGCATCATGAACCTCTGCAAATTATCATCTCTCAGTTCTAGTGGAGAGAAAATTTGTCCCCTCCTAGTTTTCATGCAATCTCTCTTAAATAAGATGACATAGCAATATACCTGTAACATTTAGGAAGGGAGAAATAAACATTAGGTTGTTTTTTTTTAAATAAAATTGCTATACATTTTTCAAACAATTACCTATATAAAAGGTTCCATGAGGGCCATGGGAAAATTAGAAAGAAATATTATTCTTGGCTATGCAATTATCTGTGCAAAGTTGAAAATCTTTGAAAGGATATATTTAGTCTTTTTTTAAAATTAATTGGTTTTACTATGTGCTTGCTAGTTATTGAGAACTACCCATGTCAATTTTCTCCATCTTTTGGGTACAGTTGCATGAGGCATTTAGACTTTGTATTTATTTGAGAAATTTATATTTTATAAGTAAATATTCTTATGCTAGAATTCCTGAAATTGTGGGGATAGAAAAATTGAACATCTATTTCTTGGGAATGTTGTGACTTTTAGAAACCAGTGTGTAAAGTCATGCCAGGTGGACTGCCTCACTGATATTAGTCTCCCCCTTAGAGTGTGTTAGAAGTTTATTCTGTCTGTCTGACTTTGCCACTTGTATTCACCTATGTCCCTGTGATCCTGTTCTACCCAAATATTGAATCATCCACCCTGACTTCCGTTTTGCTTCTTTCACTGGTCAGGATACTGTCATCCATTGCTTCCCTTGACTTTTAGTAGAGAAAATTGGTGTATAACTGCTCTTATTTTTTTTCTGATTCATATTCACCACAAATTCATATTATTAAACAAAATTTATGGGAACCCATTGATTTGGAATCTTGTACCAGGCACCAGCAGACCAAATCAAAACCTATGATTTTGAATGCTGTGTTATCAAAGTGAAACTTTAAAAAAAAAAAAGATGAAACTCTCTAATCAGGGCCCAGACAAGCACCATAAGGAAGTTTGGTCTACTTAACCCACACAAGATAAGTTACCTGAAGTAACTTGGCATTAACTCGTCTATGTGTTTCACTATGCTATTTCCTTCCTGCTCAAGCTAATTTTCAGAAACCAACTGTTCTGTCACTCCCTGTGGAGATTCTCACTATTTTGTATATTAGGTGTGGCTCACTTTATGAATTTACCACTAATAAAAGTCAACTAGATGGCTAAAACTCAATTTGTTCTAAATTTTGTTCTTGGAAAATATTTAGTGACTTGTGGACTTGGAAATTTGGTTTCATCCATGAACTTCTTCCATGCAGTCCTTAACAGAACACTCTACAAAATTTGTTCAAAAAAATTAATGTGATTATATGACTTTAGGTTTTTGATTCTTGCCATTTTTCTATTGCTACCTTAAGGATTTAATGATTACATTTATTTATGTTTGATAGAGTAAGAGAGTGTTACTTAATTCTCGGTAATAAACATTCACTGATATTAGACTGTCTGTCTTGATGATTACTTACCTTAGTTTGGAGAAATGAAAACATTGTAAATGCAAAATGAAAAAGATAGACTCTGTATTCAAGAACATAACTTCCTGAGTGAGAAAAAAAATCAGCCCATGAACTACATGTGCATTTTCCTCATATGTCATGTTCGTGAGTTTACTAATATAAAGACGTTTTGAAGTCAATTTATCACCTATTTTATTAGCTATGAGGAAGTGTTAAGCTAGTGTAAATGAAGAAAACAAATATACAGACAGAATTACCTTTTTCATGAAATTTAGTTTATTTTAATAAGGTCTTGAAAAACTACATGCTTTAATGTCTAAAAGAGTTTACAGTTTCAACAATACTTATTTTCTGGTTCCTGCATTTTTGTAATATAATTTGAAGGCCATCTTTTACAACATTCCCATATTAAATAAGTTTCCCATATTTCCAGTTACTCATTTAAAGCATTACTTGGAGAATCAAAAAAGAAGTGGAGATATAAATGTTTAATACGCAGGCTGATTAAAATATTAACATTTATTTAAATCATTAAGCTTCAGTTGTTCTTATGGGGTCAGTCACAATTGAAAAACAAATGTGAGAGGTTTATCTAGTTTACCTACTTAAAATACAATAGGGTTATAATATTAATATGTGATGAAATTAGCATATTTGCTCATTCTACTATGGAATGCAGATTAATGAATTCCTCTCCTCTTGGGGAGGTCAGAGAGACAGATTCTCATAATTTTCAATATAATACAGACTACACTGATGGTCCTTCATGGGTTTCTGTCAGCCACTTGTAAGCCCCAAGTGTGAAATAGAAAATAATACTTTTCCTGGCCAATTTTGTGCCATGATCACTTTTTTTGAATTTAATTCTCCTCAGAAACACAAAATAAGTGACTTTTTTTCTAAGTTTTTATATTATAGAACCTCTGGGCTTTTACGTTTTTCACTTATCCAAAGCCAACATTGCTCAGTAGAGAATCAATTTCCCTGAATAAGACTTTTGCATCTTCTCTTTAATAGCACCATGTTTTTGTAGCCAACTTGGAAGTGGTGTTGAATGGCAATGAGACTTGTCAGTTCTGTAGGCATAAATCTAGGTTTTAAATTTAAAAGCTGAATTAAGTATACTAGATATATGAAGATTTACTATAAAATTCCATTATCCCAAACTCTAGGAGATTGATATATTCTTGGATATTCTTAATAATGTCATGCTTTTTATGCATTCCCTGTGGGAAAAAATTGCCATTTGGGCATTGTTTAAGATTTCTTTATTTTCTTTGGAACATGTATTCAAAATGAAATGCACAATTTTATGATGCATTTCATTTTTTTATTATGTGATGAGATATCAATTTTAAAGGACTTGTCATCCTTCTCTAATATAATATCAAATGTATTGAAAGTTTAGTACTTTGAAATTATTAGAGGCCATGCTCATCAGAAAATAGAGATATTTATTCTCTTGTTATCCCTACTCTAACTTTTCTTTGTCTTTGCTAATGCATGTGTCTTGATATTTTAATTTAGTCCCACAGGTAGATTTCCCTCTGCCACTTCCTCTTAAATCTTACTATGAATTTGTAGGAGATCTAGAGGCAGAGGAAGCACTCACTTGGGAAATTTGATCATCATAATAATTTGAGTGGATTATACATAGTTTAAAAGTTGAATGCAAAACAGCAGGACATAAGATCAAGTGTAAACAAGAATTATCTCACAATAAAATCAGTGTGAAGGCAGCAGAAAGTGAAACATTTATTCATTATCTGAATAGTCTCATTTTAATTTATCTGTGTAACTGAAGTTCCTCAGGGATTATTAGAGTACGACCTTTGAAGTCAGGCTTCCCAGGGTTCCATATTCTGCTAATCTTACCCTTTATTTGGAAGATCACCTTGCCAAGTTAATTCCAACTTTTTAGTTATATATCTACACATGGAAAGATTGTGAAGAATGTTCCAGTGGTTGTTAATCTAAGGAATCCTTAAACATTAGATGTCAACTTTAATGGTTCTGGGAGAGATCATGTTTTATTCTTTCCCACCCTCTCAATTTTTCTATATTTAATTTTTTTTTAAAAAAAAAGGGAAAGGAAAAGAAACTGAAGGCAAGGAAAAGAAAGGATTTTTTGGATATTTTGTGGAAAGAGAAAGTGTTAGGACTACCTACCTTCTCTCCTTCATGAAGAACAGGATAGTTTCAAGGTCTGAGTGTCCTCCTTTGCTGTCTGTGGTTGCCGTATTTTCAGTTCTTCTTGAATTCAAGAGTATGCAAAACTCAATTGAGTGGATCAAGTCTAGGAAATACTAACTGGATTTAGTAGTTTCCAAGTTTTGTCTAAACAGGAATTGGTATCTCATATAGTTTTCTGTTCCTGACCAGAGTTTTGTGTAATTTTTCACCCCCTTCCTTTTCCCTAACAAAAACAGTATACCGTTTTACAAAGTTGTTAAGTGAAAAGTGGTCTCTTGTATATAATTATTTCTCGTTCCCTAAGAATCCTTTAATAAGGCAAGAATCTAATATTATTGCATCAGCTGTTACAACTTCTTTCTGAAAAAAAAATTAATACTATTTTTTAATTAGAACTTAACAATGATATAAATTTCTTACTATACTAATAAGTAAATTTCTACCAACTTTAGATTTAGTTATGTATCAAAGTTGTACTATATAGTATTTAAAGATGACTATATAATATTTAAAAAAATTAAAAATATGCCTTAACACTCACAATTCTTTTTTTTCAAGGCAATAAATATTATTTTAAAAATTGCCATCCAGATTTCTGAAAAAAATCTAACATATTGCTTGTCACATAGCATACTCAATCAATGTTATATCCACATTCCACTTAGCAGGTTCTGTTCTTCATAGTGAATTGCATTTGATTTCAAGGAGTAAGAAAAAGCTTTTTCCTAACAAAATTAATTATGTTATTGCCAAACAGCTTTTATAAAAATGATATGTTGGGCCCAGGTGAAAACTTTATGGATTTATATTTGTAAATATGTATGAAATGTCTGTGTTTTATTTTCTGCCTCATAACTGAGTTGGCAATTGCCCATTTTACTACTTTGAGATGCAGATGAAATCAAACAAAATTTTCCTTAGTACTATCTCTTTGAAAACTTCAAATTATCCTGGATTATACAGTATGTTTTATATTCTGATTGGCATTTTGATAATGTGATAATACTATGTTAGTAATAGTTATTTAAATTTTAATACTTATTACAATTTTTGTTTTGAAATTGCATAGTCTATACTCATTATTATGAATATAGAATTTTGAGAAACAAGAAAACATGAATATATTCACGAGCCCCACTTTTGATTAATAATGAAACAATATGTTTAAGTAATTCTACATGCATTAAAGTAAATGAAAATTGGTTGTATAGATAATCCAGATTTACTAGCACTAATGACTTCTTTTATAGCAGTACTGTGGATTAAGTTTTTAAGTTTAAAAAGCATTGTACTAGTAAATATTTAAGTACTGTCGGAAAGGAGGGACTCATCTGCAGCATTTGCTGACTACATAGAAGTTGGCATAGACATAAGTTTGCTTCCATGACCAATTTCAAACAATCAATGGTTTAAAATCCTTGCAAAAAATTCTTAAAATAAAAAAAGAACCTTGTAAGTCAGTATTATTAGCTATTTTGTCAACATGGGATTTAAGTAAACATCACTAAATGTCCCAGTTCTAGAAATTTCATTTTGTAAGATTACACTCTGTTAATTAATTCACAGTAAGGTTATTTTATCCTTTGTTTATTTGAAATCATTTTCATTTAATCTTCTGAAATTACTCATAACAATTTCTTTGAAGTCAGTGTCTTAAATATAATGGATCAATTTCTGTTTACTGATATACTTTTCTCTGAGGATGACTCCTACTTTCCTGTTTCTTTCTTTCTTAGCCATCTTAATTTTTGCTTGAAAACAAAACACTTAGGATAATATATTGTCTCCAGCAGGATTTTGTTACACTATTTTGATGGCTTTGTTTTGATCTTGTAGTTAGATAACTTGTACTCACACTTCAATCTCTCTTTTCCCATAGAGTACAGTGGCTGCATCTGCCATGTACAGACAGATTCCAGTTGCTGCTGTTTCACCTTCACCCTGTGGGTTCTTGCTATGGCTGTCAGTTTGATAACCATCCAAAGGTTTGTGCAGATTTGATGACTAGATTCTGGGGATCCCCTATTTATTATCTATTGTGGATTCCCACTCCATTTATCAGTCTTTCTGTAAGAGTTTGAACTTTTTAGTCTTATCATGAATACAAGGTTTTAATATTCTACTGCCTGATATGTTGGGGAATATATTCAGTTTAAAAACTGCACATGTAAAAAAAATCACAACCTTGTCTGTAATCAGTCTTTTAATATTAAATTACATTCTGGCCTGCCTTCTATTTCAGTAGACCTTTGGTGTCACTTCTGCATGTGTAAAGTTTAGTTGTTATTCTGGGGACTTTGGCAGCAATTCTCGTCTTATTTTATATTTTACTCTTCTTGTTTTCTTATTTTAAAGATTTCCCACTTAAATTTTCAGTTACTCTTTGGGCCTCAAATTCTCCTGTCCCTTAATTTGGAAAATCTGTGATTTTGCCACTGTTGTAAAGATACGTGTGGACGAAGAAATCTGCCCAGACAAGAAAGGAAAAAATTCAAAATTCTTCACTTTATGATGGCATTTTTCAAATAGGACAATCTATTTTGTCCTCTTTTTAGTTTGAGATGATTTTAAATGCCTTCAAATGGTGAAGTTTTAAAAATAAACTTTGCACATACTTGAAATTGCTGTAAGAAGTTCATGGAACCACTTTACATGTATTAATTACCTGCTTCTATCCATTCTCAATTTAAAAGTATGCCATTCTTTTGCTTTATGAAGCTTCTGTATGTGTAATTTAAGCCTCTACTTCTGATACCATCCTTTTGATTCTCTTCTTAGGGACTATTAATAGGGAAAAATCATTATAGTCTTACAATTATCTCAAATACTTTGTCAAGGTGCCAGTCTTGGCCAACCTGCATCATGTATTTCTTTATCTCAATTTCTATTGCCTGGTCCAGTCAAGAGTGGCCAGACTGTCAAAGTATGGCAAGGATCAGAGCATGTCCCCAGCCTTTTTGTGAGAAGTAATGAATCTCCAAGGCTTCTATTCAGTCTTATTCAACCTGTTAATTACTAGGAAAGTTTTCTGAGTAAGAAGCTATATAAATGGAGACATTATAATTATGATAACTCTAACCTAGGAAGTTTAGAAGAAACCCATAATGCTAAGAAAATTAACATTTTGTTTTATATTTAAATTATGATGAAGAGTGAAAGCTTTGGCAACTGAAGTTCAATTAATTTTTAAGTGGTATATAAACTCAGTTAATAAATTTACCAATTTATCATAATAAAGTTTGGATTTAAAATGTCCTTTATGTTTATTGTGTCCACCTACTGACTAGATGAAAATTAAGACATAATTTAACTCACCATAGCCAGAAAATGACAGAATAAAAGTAGAATGTACTGCGACCGAAACCAACAAGGGGTGATGGAGAATTGAGGAAAGATGAAGAAACACACACACACACACACACACACACACACATATATAGAGAGAGAGTGAGAGAGAGAGAGAGAGAGCTGGGACCACATTGGACCCTTTTCTCTGATGGAGGAACAATGATCCAGAGCTAGTTCAGCATGCTTATTATATGGATTTTATCATCAAAAGTTTATTTGTGGGAAACATTCTACAGAGCAGGCGGTCTGAAGAATGCAGCGCTAGTGAGACATTAGGGTTATCTTATTATGCTAAGAATTCTCTATCCCCAGTTGGTATCTGAGCTTAATGTCCAGACTGATATAGCTGCACCTTTGCACAGAGTTTCTAAGGCCAGGCATCACCATGGTCACTGGGAAATCATTATCTGCACCTTTGCACAGGAAGTTCCTAATACAAACAGCCACTAGGCAGCCAGAGGGCATGATCCAAGTCACCACTCCCCATAAGAATGCACATCTCCAAACTCTGTTTATTGCTCTATTAACTCTATTCTACTGTCCACATATGTAGATTTATACAAAATGAAAAGCAAAATATTTTTTCTATAACAATAATCTTAGAAACCTATTGCCTTAGTTTTAAAGTTCCTTAAATTATATATATTTCCATGGGTAACTTTAATTGTGCTTAAATTTGGGAAGGTGTTTAAAAAACTTGAAAATTAATCTTTAAATTGTAAGTTCTTAATTACATTAGTAATGAACTAAATTTCCCTGTTAAAGATGGCAGACCGAATATACATACTAATACATTTCTTTGATTTAAACCATAAAAATTACAACAGGACTTTTAAAAAGGCACAAATATCTCATAAAACTGCTTAAGGTTCATAACCAACTAAAAAAGATTTAAACATGTTTTTGGGAGATGGAAGTAGACTGAACTTGCTGGGGCATGAAACATCTTGTGCTTTGTTCCAGGTTTGTGTGAATTTGTGTGAATTCAAAGGGAGCTCATTTGCTTTGCAGAGTAAGACTTTCAGACTGGGCCTAAATTGCTGAAAAATTATCACTATGTAGAAAAGAAGGAAGAGGGTTGCTTATGATGTCTGCATAAAGTAGAATTTATCTAATTTCTTTTTCTTCTTCGTGCATGCAAGATTACTACATACCTACAAAATCTCTTCTTTCTTTCTCCCTATCTCTCTCTCTCTCATACATACACACACACACACACACACACACACACACACACACACACACACAAACTCCTCATGGATAGAGGGAGTTTTTTTCCTAAAGAATTAGAATGTATAAATACCAATACCAAGGATTGGCATAGCTGGGTCATACAATGTTTATATTCCTAGTCTTCTGAGGAATCTCCATACTGCTTTCCAAAGTGGTTGGTTATACTAATTTGCACTCCTACCCACAATGTAAAAGTCTCTTTTTTCTTAACATTCTCACTAGCAATTATTGTTATTTGTATTATGGATGATGCCTATTCTTACAGGAATGAGATGAAATTTCAATGTAGTTTTGATCTGTCTTTTCCTGATTGCTAAGGATATTGAACAAATTTTCATATATTAGGTGGCCATTTGTATTTTTTCTTTAGAGAAATGTCCATGTAGAAATTGTGCCCATTTATTGATTGAATTATTTGTGGGTTTTTTTTTATAAGTAATTTAAGTTCTTAATATATTCTGGATATCAATTCCCAGTTGGAAAAAGTAGCTGGCAATTATTTTCTCCTATACTGTAAGCACTCTTTTCATGCTCTTAATTTTCTCCTTTGCTTTACAGAAGTTATTAAATTTTATGATATTCCAATTATTTATTTATTTTACTTCTTGAGCTTTAGGAGTCCCATTAAGGAAGTCAGTGCCTGCACCAGTATCTTGGAGTGTTAACTCTGTCTTTCCTTCTAGAAGTTGAAGTCTATAAATCTAATTTCTATAAAACTGGTATGAAAATCTCTCAAAATACCAGGGATGGACCACTATATTACTTAATTCTCACACTCCTAGATGTTTATCCAAAAGAACAAAAATTAGGATATTATTGTGATACACGCATACCAGTGTTTATAGCAGCACAACTCACAATAGCCTAGGTGCTCATGCACAGATGGATGAATAAAGAAAATGTGGTATGTGTACACAGTAGAGTGCTATTCAGCTATTAAGAAGAAGAATGTAATTATGCCATTTGAATGAAAAATGGATGGAACTGGAGAACACTGTGCTAAGTGAAATAAGCCAGACTTAGAAAGTCAAAGGTCAAATGATTTCTTTCATATGTGGAAGCTAGAGAGAGAAAACAGAAGAATGAAAAAGAAAACAGGATGTCACAAAAATAGAAGGGAGCCAATAGGGTAGAGGAAAGAAATTAATAGTTCAAGAGGGAGGGAGGAGGGAAAGGCATGGGGTAATACTGAAGTATGAAATCTATACACTATACTATGTCTATGAATCATGAAAACACTACAATGAGTAATATGCATATATACATAGGTATGTGTGTGTTTGATATAGATACAGTTCATAGGTACAATTTCCATGATGTTTTCTGTTTTTTTTATTCTTAAATCTTCATAAAACAAAATAACCCAGGTAATAAAGAAATTATCAAAAGGAAATTATCAAAGCAATAATAGAAGAGAGTTTAGCCACCATAAAGAATAAAAGTTTCCAAATTGATGATATTACTGACTTAACACTTTCCTCATTATATATAAAATTAAAAGGAAAACCAACAGAATTATTTTTAATAGGAGATTCAGAGATGCAAGTAGCAGTCATTTGCAAGCGAATTATTTGAGAAAAATAGTTTTTCTAAACTACAGACAGCAAAACTGGTGGTCTGTTCTTTGCTTGCTTTTTATTTGAAAACCATTCAGCTCCCATTTCTAGGAATCAATTGAATGTAACTAGGCAATGCATTCAGCTTGAAGTCTCAGGAAACAAATATATTATTGGATTTTGTAAGGACTGCAATGAAAAAAATATTTCAGTTGAGAAATTCTTTGGTGAATAGCTATGGAGTAAGTAAAATTTTGAGGCAATTTGACAGAAGATCTGAAAGTTATATTCTTTATATGTGAAAACATCTTTTATAAAATTGCTTTAAGACTCTATTGAGTGAATTTTATGGTTTTAATAGTTAAATGAGTGGGTTAAGATCATGAGATCAAGTAAAGAAATCAATAATAAGTATCTTCTGTTTTGATAAGGTTTAGGCTAGACAAGTTCCAATGTGATTCAATTTGACTCTCTTCCTATTTTAAGCAAATATTTTTTTTCTTACTGTACTGTACTGAATTTGAATGCTGTTTCATAAAATTTCATTGTGGAGAGAATATCTAAATACATATATATGTATTTGTGTATCCAAATACATATATACGTATTTAGATATTCACCATGCTGTTTTTTTTTACTATACATTTGTAATGTATTTGAAATCAGGTAGTGTGATGCCTCCAAAATTTTTCTTTCTGTTCAAGATTGCCTTGGCTATTCAGGATTTTTTTTTTTTTTTTACTACACATAAATTTTAGCATTGTTTTCTCTAGTTTTTTTTTGCGAAAAATGATATTAGAATTCTTGGTAGGGATTATCTAGAATCTGTCGACCACTTTATGTTGTTTGGACATTTAACAATATTAACTCTTGTAGTCCATGAATATGGTGTATCTTTCCATTTATTTTTGTAGTATACCATTTCTTTCATCAAAATTTTGTGATTTTCAGTGTAGACCTCTTTTACCTCCAAGGTTAAATTTATTCCTAATTCTTTTGTATGTATTATAAATGGAATTGTTTTTTATTTCTATTTTTTGGGGGGCATCATCAAAGTATAGAAATATTATTAATTTTGTTATGTTACTTTTGTATACTGCATTGTTACTGTATTCATTTATTCTTACAATTTCAAGGTGGAACAGAATTTTCTCTATGTAAGATCATGTCATCAGCAAACATAAATAACTTTACAAAAAAATTTTAACTTCCTCTAAGCATTAAATAAATTTATATAAACTACCTTAGAGTAGCTATTGCCTCTAATAATTTTTCAGGGGTACTGTTACCCAGATGTTCACATTTTTCCTGGATCTTGGACAATTCAGGTAGCTATTGATAGTTACTGCATCTTTTCTTGCTTTAATACTGTTTTGAAGCTTTATAGTTAAGGGTTAGTAAAGTTTCTGTCTGACATTATGGTAATATAATTAACACAAAATAACAAAATTGGCATAAATTGTGTTTAAGAGAATTAAAATTTGAAATTAAATTTTAACTGTCATATAAACCCATAGATGAAATAAAGACTAAGTAATAACTAATATTTCTGAATTCATGATTGTTAAGACCTAAACTGAGATTACATGTCCTACTCTACTTAGCCCTAAAAATAATTTATAAAAATACAATGAGTTGTATTTTATAAATTATTTGAGGCTGGAAACAGCCTCAAATCAAATGACTTTGTGTTATGTATTTCTCTATCTCTAGAGGCAGTTATACTACTGAAGTGACAATCATCAGCAATCCCTTTTGTATGAGAAACTCTGAGATGTGATCTGTTCGTCTTACCCTGGTTTCATCAAACATTGCTGTAGGTCACAGACATTTGCCTTCCATCATCTTGCAGAAATATAATTGGACAACACTTTTTGAACTGCAAATACTTTTTGATGGTTGGATTGGGCCACTGTCACCTCATACATGATTCTAGCACTGTTTATTTCTTTTTCTTTACTTTCAAGAGATATTGTAACATGGTCAATGATGTCACACATATTCAAATCCCACCTCCATTACTTACTAGTTTTGTGCCTCTGGGAAAGTGGTTCACCTCTTGGCAGGTAGTTTTTATAAAAGAGTGTAAATCATAATTATGCATACATTGTAGGATTCTCTTATGACTTACCAAATGACATTTGGTAAGCAGCATTTGGAAATTATTGGCACTATGTAAATATAATTTACACCATTTTACTTTATTATGTTTCCCCTCCCTTTCCAATAATATGTAGCTAGAGGTTTCTTTTAAATTCTGTAATGTCAATTGCAGATAAATATAGGATATTATTGATAGCTAAGGCTGTGAATCACTGGATTTAAACAGATTCCTGGCTCACTGCAAGCAAAAGTAGACCTTATCTTAAAAACAGTAGAAGCTTTATACTAAAGTATGTATTTTAAATGTTTTACTCGCAAATTGTGTATTTTTAGTATAAAGGGACTTCAGGGTTTTTTTGTTTGTTTTGTTTTACAAAAACTGAAAAGTGAATAAAGAAATCATACATTTAAAAACCAGTGCAAAAAGTTCTGGATTTTATCTGTTCCCATTTCAGCCAAAATTTTGTATTTTCTTACAATCTGTATTTTTTAAGAAAGAATTCTCATCTATTGCTGAACTAGAATGAACTTTTATCAAATGCTCATATAAAACTGTGATAATTATATTTAGGTTCTACTTGGTATTTTTCCTTCAAGTATTTTTCTTTTTTTGGTTCCAATCTACTTTCATTATTCACTTTTGTGGCAAATAAAATGCTGTCACAGTGTTCCCAAGATGCTGTCAATGCAACTTTGTAGTAAATAACATTATAATGTCAATGCATGACTAAGGAAATGACATGATGTCAAGGATGCACTCAGTGTGGTTGTATCATAAATTCAATGGAAATGCATATTTATGGAGACCTTCTTAGGATGTCAAAAGAGACTAATGCAGATGTTATATTACTATGAGAAAAGAAATCAAGTCAGAAAAATTGTTAAAGGTGACGTAAATTCTACTGAGTAATGGCAATTTTAAGTCATGGCAGTCAAAGTACCTACAGATTGTACGATATTTGTATATATCCCATGATAACTCTGAAGATAACCCACTCCCCAGTTTTAGCTCCCCTAAGTGAATTTCCTGGGTCTTGAGAGGGTCAATGCATATAGATTACAACCTTATTCTTCCATGAATTTTAAATAGTGCTAGATAGTTTCTCCTTTCACAAAGGACGTAAGGTACTCTGAAAAAATTCCAAGGATTCTCTTCCCTCCAATATGCTATTTCCAAATGAGAACAGAATTGAAATTCTGGAACTACTAAGACCCATAGATGGAGAAAAGAGAAGGGTAACTAAATCCAGCTAATGCATGGGTTTCTTTTATTAAAAATGAATTATTTGATTTAAATTGAAAGTACTCATAATGCCAGTTTATTAAAATTATAAATTCTTTGGTGTCCGTGGTCACCTGTATTTCTTCTAGATATTCTCTAGGTTTTCTTCTTACCTTTCCCCCAATATTATCTTCTCTCCTTTCCTTGTTTATGCAAATAACATTCTCCTGTTTCTCTGGTTGATGAAAATAAGAAGGTAGAAAGAGATGGGTTCTATTGTTTGAAGTGGAATAATTTCCCATCAATTCATTAAACAATTATTTTTAGGCTTAAGCACTGATAATACAAATATGAGTGGAAACACAACCTGCCCTGCTAGTCTTTTAAATTGGAGGGAGAGATGAGAATGTAAACTACCACAAGGTGACAACTACTATAATAATCTAGGAATTATGAAAGTGTTGAAGTTTCTGATTTTCTCTTAGGTAATCTTGTAAGTGGCTGAGTTTCCAAGAAATGAAATGAACAAGAATTGTCAGTGGGGAAGGAGAGAGAAATCCAGTCAAAATGAGGACAGGAATGAAGGACTAAGACAGAGGAAGGCTGAACACTTGGGGTCACCAGGCACTTAGTTAAGTGAGGAGAACACTTTAAAATTGTCAACAGTCACCAGGAAAAAAAAAAAAAGGCTCAGGAGATGTGCAAAAGAAAAAGGCAGAAAACAGTAAAACCAGCTTTTACCCAGGATTTTTCAGAACAATGTAAAAAAATAATGACTTCCCTTTGATTAGACTGTGTTACTTTTGATTTCAAAGTTTATATAGTGTACTCAGATCAACAGAACTTTTACTTCCCTGACTAAAATTAAACTTCAGATCCTAGGTAACCATCATGTTAGTGCATGCTCTGGTTCGCAAGGAGGGTAGTGAAGTGTTGAACAATCAAGGAAAATCCATCTTGGGAATCAGATGCATCATTTTCGTGAACAGATTAATGCACATTCATTTATCATAAGAAATTTGTTTTAAGTCTTTGATACATGGAGAATGGAGACAGTGAAGAACTGTTCATGGCAACCTGATGATAACAAGTAGAACAAATTACAATCTAAGGTAACATAATGTTGAACTTTTTGTAAGCCTGTTCTTTTCTCTCTTGTCCTGGCTTCTTCCCTTCCTCATTGTCCTCCAAACATAATTTCAAATGGATTAACATGGTTACTGAAAAGAAGGAGTAGTAAAGAATAGGACATATTCTTTGGACATATTCTTTCCAACCTATGCTGGAGATGTAAGGTGGAATCAAAGACAGGTTTTTAAAATACAGAAAGAAATGGACCACACATGTTAATACACCTGAGTTATAACGTTAATAACAGTTATCACATTAAAGTAAATATGATTAACTATATTTTTAATAGCGCTAGAGTTTCCCTCCCTGCTCTTTCATTCCTGATGATACCACCTGTCCTGTTCCTTGATCAATGGAATTCAAAAACTCTCCCTTAGATTTTTGTAGAATCCTAGAGGGCATTTCATGGTGCATCCCTGCAAATTTGATCATGGTGAGGCTTTTCCATTCTGTGGTTTTTGTTTTTATTTCAGGCCAGGTTGATTTAAAGTAAAAAGTTCTATTTTCCTCACCTGCAAATACTCTGCTTAGTTTAGCAGATTTCAATGAGGAATCAGGAAGACTGTGCAGTAATTCACTGTAGCAACATAATATAAACCTAATAACTATAATTCTTAGTGACTTGGAATTTTTTTTCAGTATTTTCTATATTCCTAACAGCACTCAGTCTTTCTTCATTCCAATGGCTTCACTATACACTTCCTTGCTTTCTTTCCCTCTCCATGCCCCTAAATTTCTTTCATTTTCTTTTTCTGGTAAATGAGCAAGGAGACTAATACTCTTTAGAAGGACTTTCATTCTGATAGCTCACCCAAAAAGGTGGGTGGTTAAGGTATTCTCTAAGCATGTATTGTCCTCCAGCAACAGGACCTCTTCTGTTGACTCTAAAAACAGTAGTTTCACACTATACCAGCTTTTCATCAGGAATAAATCTATTCGCAGAAGCACAAGAACTCTTGACAATGAGAGATTGTAGATATAGACTAAGAGTTTATCCACAGCCTAGACTAGTGCTTCAGCACTAGTGCCAATGTACAACTACAATTTGTTATATAAGTTAAAATAAATCTCTATTACATAGTCACTGAGATTTTGAAGTTGTTCCTCAGTTCTCATTATGCAGCAGAAATTAATATGGTATGTTATACTTTCAACTTGACAAATATGCCTACATAAAGACTATTTTTATAATTGGAAGTTAGCAAAATATATTTAAAATAGGATTAATTTAATCATTATTGTGTATGTCTGTGTGTTGTGTTATGGGCTACTTATATTCATATGAGTAATAAAATAAAGACATATTAAGTAAAAAAAAACATTTTTTATTTTATTTTCTAAATTAAATTTTGTCCTTATGCCGCAGTCCGGCTGCACCAAAATAGCCGGGGGGGAGGAGGGGGTTATGAACAACTTGTGTAGATTGATACAGCAGGAGAGGGAGCCGTTTATTGTAGGACAACAGAGGTATTTATACATTCCGCACAGCTTATCTTAATTAGCATAAACTAGATGCAGCAGTCAACCAATAAGAAGTCTCCACACTTAATGGCTCCCTGGCTCCACCTCACAAACCACTCCCTCTGGCAAAATGCCAGGCGCCATCCAGACTTGTTTATAGACTCTAACACCCTTATACTGGGAACATCGATAAGTATGCTGTTTTAATCAATATTTTAACCTAATTTATGTTCCACCAATAGAAATGCCAAGTATTTTGTTTCTTTATTAATTGTCACACATGTAGACTATTTCAGACTTACTCTTGGTCATATTTTTCTTTAACACAAACTTAAAGTGAATCCTGTGTGATATACTTCATGATAGGTATTGTTGAGTTACTTACAATGAACAAGAACCATCTTGTGCAAGACTATTAGCTTACTGAGTCATCTTGACTCAACCATTCCCTGTTCCTTTTACTTTTTTTCTAATTTTTATTTTAAAATTGTAAAACAGTAAAAATAACCTTTTTAAAATTTTGGTGTCCATTTCCATGAACTTTGATATATGTATAAATGTATGTAACCATGACTAATTAGGATGCAGAACTGTTACATCAACACAAGGAAGCTCTGCCTGCTCCCTTTTTATAGCCTCCCCCCTTGTCTGGCTCACCACCAACCCAGATCCTTGACAAATGTGGATTTGGTCTCCATTTCTATCATTTTTTTCTTTTGAAAGATATTAGGTAATTCATGTATTATGTATCATTTTGAAAGTGGCTTTTATCAATCCATATATTGCCTTTGAATCTTATCAGGATGTTCATTTAAAAACAAAAATCTTCCATTTCTGAGCCATATCCCATGGTATGGATGTACTTGTGTTTATTTATTTAACCACTGAAGGACATTTGCGTGCATTCCAGTTTGGGGCTATTACAAATAAAGCTGCTTTGAACATTTGTTTGAAAATTTTTGTGTGAAGCTAAGGTTTTATTTCTCCAGCGTAAATAACTAAGAAAAAGGAACATTAAGTCATATGACCTATCAAACTATATAAGAAACTGTCAATCCATTTTCCAGGGTGCCCACTACAGTTCACATTCCCATCAGCAAAATATGAGCCATCCAGTTGCTCTGCACCTAGACTGGTGCTGATGTTGTCAGTATTTTTTATTGTGGCCATTCTAGTATGTGGGTAGTGGTATCTCATTGTGGCTTTGATTGGCATTTCCTTAATAGCTAATGATGTTAACATCTTCTTATCTGCTTATTTACCATTATTATATTTTCTTTGTTGAAATTTGTCTTCAAGCTCTTTTTCTAAGTTTTAGTTTCTTTGGTAGCATTTTGAACATTTTTAATATATTCTGGATAGGTGTTTTTTTATCTAATATCTTCTCTCTGTGCAAAACTTGTTATGTCTTAACACAGAAGTTCACAAAGTAAAAACTTAAGTTTTCTGAAGTCCAATTTATTTTTTACTAGTTTATGGTGTCATGGCTAAAAACTCATCAACTTGTCCAAGTCATGAAGATTTTCTCTTACATTTTTCTCTTGAAGTTTTATAGTTTCCTGTTTTGTATTTAGGTCAAAATTCCTTCTTTGAATCTTCCAACCCATGATTGGAATGGTTATAAATAAATAAATTTATTTAGAGCTCTTTAAATTTTTATGTCATTAGTACTTTATACTTTTCAGCATATACATCCAGTACATGTTTTATGACATTTATATCAAAGAATTCTAAGAATTTCATTCTTTTGTGACAAAACTATTGAAAGTTTTTTGGAATTTCCAATTATGCAGTTCATGTCTATTTATTTATCACCTGCTTCTTTCTTTTGTTAACATGATATACCTTTGTTCCCCGCCCCATTCTTTTATTCTTTCATTCTATCTGCATATTTTTACTTTAAATGGATCTTGGAGAAAGCACAGTTGGGTCATATTTCTTAAATACATTCTGAAAATTTCTAACTTTTAATTAGTATGTTTAAATTATTTACATTTATTATAATTATTGATACATTTAAATTTGAATATGTTGTTTTATTATTGGTTTCTTTTTTTCCCTCTTATTTCTGTTCCTGTATTTTTTCTCTTCTTTTGGATTATTTGAAGATTCTTTATTATTTCATTTTATGTAGCTATAGTAATTTTAACCAAAATTATTTTGCTGTTGTTATTATTATTGTTTCAAGAAATTTTAAAATTCATATTATATTGTACATAATTTATTTAAGTAAATATTGTATCACTTCATTTCAAATAGGGAAATCTTATCACCTTATAAATCCTCTTTAAATCTTGGGATAGTTTTCTTATAATTTATATACATATACACTTAAAATCACATCAGAAAATTTTTTTCCTTGAACTTTTTAACATAGTTTTAAAAACTGAAAGGAGAAAAACATTGTTTTATACTCATCTATATTTTTACTAGTTCTGTTGCTTTTTCTTCACTCTTGATGCTTCAGGTTTGTCTCCGGTATCATTGACCTTCTGTCTGAAGAATATTTTAACAGGTAGTATAGCGTAGACCTGCCAGCTACAGATTCTTCTGAGAAAAGAGAAGTCCCATAAACTGGGACTTTGAAAACTTCAAATATTAAAAAGCCTAGAAGAGAAATATATTAAAAGTCACCTAAAATGTGTTTGGCACATCATTGTTGCTAAGAAGTATGACCTGAATTGGAAATGTTCTTTTTAAATAGGTTGGGCCTATGTTGAATCAAGATGTTGACATAAAAAATAAGTGATAGCACAAGAAACAAAATAACCAACGAATCTTGAAGAAACACAAATAGATGTATAGTTCAGTTGTGTGTAGCATTTTTAGTGTTCTGGAAACTTTAACACATTGGAGATTTTTCTTACACTATAATCACAAAATTAAAGTTGCTAAATATTTTCAAAATTAGTTTTCTTAGTATTACATTGATATTCTCCATATCACAGTAAAATGAGCCAAAGGGGCAGAGGCTGTACTGTCATACATTTGACATTTGAGGAAGCATTTCCTATTTAAATTATTTACATAGTTTTATTTTTCATTGGTTTATGCAGCTTTCTTCTTTCTGGACAGGGGTCTTATTAAAATTCTGAAAAGCAGTCTCCCCAACTGAATGTAGAAATAAAAGATTTAGCTAAAGCTCTTTTCCCTGCTGGGAAAACTCCCTAGGTGAATGTTGTTTCCCAGGTGATCTGAAAGAAAAAAAAAAATAATAAACTTCATGTTCCTAAAGGAAGTGAATAATAGCCTGGGGTAGAATTTAGGGAGGCAGATCATAAAGTTCCATGTCGTGAATTCACTTTTAAAAGATGCATGATCAGGCTGTCAAGGTAAACAGTGAATGAACATCTTTGCTTTAAAAAAAATGTTACAAAACTAACATTTACAAATTTCCCATCTCAGATCATTCTGTTAAGTACATATGTCAAATTTAAGAATTCAAAATGTGTCTATATTGAATTAGTTCTTAATCACTGAAAAGACCTTGAATAGGGTTACTTAAGATGAGCCTCTTTTCTGATTCACATAATTATTAAGTAATAATAATGCATTCCTCAGATGATTATAATGATTAGCAAATGAGTGAATACATGTGAAGTCTTAGAATTGTGCTTGACCCAGAGCAAGTCCCCAAAGTAATGTTCATCATTATTATTTATATAATATTGTTATTTCTGTATGTAAGGAATCATCAAGAGTTTTGAGGTATGTAGGAGGTGGTATTATAATTTTATGTTTGTTAGAGTATTCAATCCCAGGAAGAGATTCAAACACACTGCAATTTCTTTGTAGTTGAAGAAGAACAATAATATCAACATTAGGTGAAAAGCATGAAAAAATGCTCAATCCAATAGTTTGTCTATCAGGCTGTGTGGCATATGGAAACATAAACATATTTAAGTGTTACCAAATGACATAGTTTCACCTTGTTTACATGCTATGTGGGCAAGGAGTGAAACTGCATTTAGAAATCAACATTGTGTGGCAGTTTGCCCACTTTAAAACCTCTTCATTGGTAATGAATTAATATTATCACACCCACAGAGATAAAACAAGGCCTCAGGACAATAGGATATTTTAGAGCAAGGAGATAATGTCATTCCTGTTTGTTTGGGGTAAATAATGAACTCCACTCAGACTGTCACATGGAACTTCTCCAGGCATTGATATGCACAGGTCAGCCTGTTCTGACAAATGTATGTAACCTGCAAGCAACATATTAGATATTTCCACCCTCTCCCAAAGCCCCTTTGTGCCCACTTTTTTGTCACCCTTCTCCACCTCCAGCTTAGCAACTACTGATCTGCTTTGACTCGCAACTCATGAGTTTTATCTGTTCTAGAATTTCATATAAACGGAATCATACAGGGTTCTAATCTATACCATATTTTTGTCTCCCATCCACATTATCGTGTACAATAGCATTCCATTCCTTTCATTTATTTGTTTGGTTTGATTTGGCATAGTATATCTTTGTGTGATACTCTAGAACACTTAGCTTACTTTTAATGTTTTAAATTTGGCTTTTTTCTACTTAGGATTATAATGGAAAAAATATTATGAATATTCAATTACAGGTCTTTGTATATGCATATACTTTTTCTTACACAATTGTCAGGAGTTGCTAGGTGACATGTAAATAGCTGTTTAAGCTTATAAAAATGAGTGGGGTAAGAACTTACCGTCCTATTAACAATGTTGAGAATATTTTCTTTTTTGCTTATGGCTATCTTTTATCATATCTTTTTATAATGATGTCTAATTTTCATTAAAATATTTTAAGTAAGAAATTATAGTTGTAAGTTTTTATGGGGTATAATCTGATATTTCGATATATGCATATATTTATATACATGATGTGAATGAATAGATCAAGCTAATTATTCATCACCATAGTAACCAGCATGATGTCTTTGGAAGAGCTGAATTTTTAAAATTTGAGATTAACTATTTATCACACCTTTTTGTTGTTAGTACATTTGTCTACCTTAAGATTGAAAAGGTGATCTTCTATATTTTCTTCTATATCTTTAAAAAGCTTTTATATTTGGGCCTAAGGTCCAGTTAATATTAGTTTTCTTTTTTGGCATGTTCATATGGATATGCAGTTATTTAATTTATTTTAAAATTTTATTTATTTATTTATTCTAATTAGGTATATAATAGGCAGAATGCATTTTCATTTACTGTACACAATTACAGCACAACTTTTCATTTCTCTGGTTGTACACAATGTAGCATCACACCATACATGCAGTCATACATGCATCTAGGGCAATGATGTCCATCTCATTCCACCAATTTTCCTGTCCCTATGCCCATTCATTTCCCCTCCTTCCTCTTTGCCAATTTTTCCTATGCCCCCTCCCCCATTACAGATAAGCATCCACTTACCAGAGAGAACATTGTACATTTGGTTTTGGGGATTGGCTTACTTCAATCAACATAATATTTTCCAACTTCATCCACTTACCTTCAAATACCATAATTTTATTATCTTTTAATGCTGATTAATATTCTATTATATATATGTACCATAATTTCTTTATCCATTCATCTGTTGAAGAGCATCTAGTTTGGTTCTACAGTTTAGCTATTGTGAATTGAGCTACTATAAACATTGATGTGACTGTGTCACTATAGTATGCTGATTTTAAGTACTTTGGATATAGACCAAGGAGTGGAATAGTTGTGTCAAATGGTGGTTCAATTCCAAGTTTTCTAAGAAATCTCCATTTCCAGATTGGTTGCACCATTTTGCAGTCCACAAGCAATATATGAGGGTGCCTTTTCCCCACATCCTCACCAACACTTATTGTTGTTTGTATTCTTAATAACTGCCTTTCTGACTGGCATGAGATGAAATCTCAGAGTAGTTTTGATTTGCATTTCTCTAATTACTAGAGATGTTGAACATTTTTTCACTAATTGTATATCTTCTAAGAAGTGTCTGTTCACTCCTTAGCCCATTTATTGATTGGGTTGTGTGTATTTTTGATGTTAAGATTTTTTGAGTTCTGGAGATTACTGCTCTATCTGTCATGCATGTGGCCAAAATTTGCTCCAAAAATGTAGGCTCTCTCTTCACTTCATTGACTATTTATTTTGCTGAGAAGAAGCTTTTTAATTTGAATCCATCCCATTTATTAATTATTGATTTTATTTCTTGTGCTTTAGGAGTCTTGTTAAGAAAGACCTCTACAATGAAAATTACAGAATGCTAAAGAAAGAAATTGAAGATCTTGGAAAATGAAAAAAATCTCCCATGCTCTTGGATAGGCAAGATTAATATTGTCAAAATGGCCATAGTGCTATACAGATTCCATGTTGATTTCAATTAAAATCCCAATATCATTCCTTAAAAAAGCAATCATGAAACTCATTGAAAAATTAAGAGACCCAGAACAGCCAAAGCAATCCTTAGCAAGAAGAGTGAAAAAGCATGCCCAATTCTTTATCATGTTGGATATCCAATCATTTTAACATCACTTTTGAAAATATTCTTTCCCCATAAAACTACATTGGCATCTTTAACAGTCTATGTCAGTCTACTTTTTTGGACTCTATTGTTCTATTTTTCTACATGTCTATCCTTACTATTATATCACACTGACTTGATTACTTTAAATTTAAATTAAATTTTGAAATTAGCATAACTGTCAAATTTTATTCTTTTGCCAGATTATTTTTCATTTCTAGGTAATTTGTATTTGCTTACAAATTTTAGAAAGAACTTGTCCATTTCCCTAAAACTTATGCTGAAATTTTGCTTAGGGTTACATTCACAGAATAGATAAATTTTGGAAGAATTGACACATTAACCATAGTGAGTCTTCTATTTTATGTATATTCTACTTTTTACCAATTACTTAGATTCTCTGTAATTTGTCCTAGAAATGTTCTATCATTTTCAGTTCAGCAGTCATTCTGATGCTGCAAAACAAACCATCTCAATGTGTAGAGTGTTCAAAACAATGTTTATTTTGCTTATAGATCTGTAAATAAAGAGCATGGCTTTATTCCTCTCATTGTTAATTGAAGTATCTTAACTGATGAAGATGGAATAATTACAAGATTCCTAACTAACATATTTTGCAGTTGATGCTGGCCATTGGCTAAAATGTCATCAGAAGGTATCTGCCAGAATACTGACATGTGTTTCCTTTATGTGTCCTCAGATTCCTTACAAACAAGTAGCTGAGTGCCAACAGAGAATGAGGATGAAATTTAATGTATTTAGGAACTTGTTTTGAAAGTCACATAATATTGTTTTTTAAAATACCATGTTAGTGCAGATATAAACACCACTTATAGAGAGAAAACAGATTCTTTTGGGGGAAGGAATGTCAAAATCAAATTGTAAAAAAGGGATTGGGTTAGCAGATATATTGCTGTGCTCATGTAAGAAAATTAAACTTACTTTATCAACATAGAGATCTTGCACATATATTTTAAGTATTTTGTGATTTGTTTTGCCATTCTAAATGTTTTGAAAGTTTTATTTTTCTTTCTTCATTCCTAGTATGTAGGAGTACAATTAATGCTACTTTCTATCAAGAGAGGTAGCTGAATGTATTTATTGGTTTTTGTAGCTTTTTGTTACATTTTCAAAAATATTTATTTTTTATAAAAGGCAGAATAAACACAACATTGAAACAAAAGGAAATTTACTGAGAATTTTAGCTGTCTTGAGAAGATATTTTGATGAAGCTAGAACTACTATAAAGATAATTTCGTAGTTAATATGGTCGCCTCTAGCCATCAGTTTAAATTGTTACTTATTTTTAAAAGGAAAAAAAATGAACATGCCTTCTATTAGACAGTTTGTAAAAATATCTTGCATGTATGCATAGTTTGTTACAAATATAAAAATATCATTTTAATTTCATGTTTTAAAAAGGTCAAAGAATATCTTAATTGCTGTATAACAGTACTATTAAATATATCCAGCTAATTAAATGGTTTTATTTTTGGTTTCCTACAATAAGAAAAAGGCTTTAGTTCAACTATCCAGATACTGCTTCCATTTGACAAGATATGAAACAACCTCTCTATGTTTTGGTAACATCGAATTATAAACATAACTTAGATAACTATAACTTTCTGTTACGTATCAAGTTTTCCAATCCAGTATAATTCAAAATATCAACCACACATCCAATCCAGTGCATGTTTCTATCTTCCTGCTAGCACTGATAAGTGCTACTAGTAGAAAAGGTGAAAATCTTTCCATTTTACAGGTATATATTAACAATCTTTGTGATATACGATTCCTTCCCTGTCTCTCCATGAGGATTTCAGTATTGCGTAAGCAATGAACATTTAGGACATTGTGCTTGGGACAGCCTTATAGCCTTATAGCTCTTGCTTCCACATTTATTCCCTTCAGTCTGTTCCTTCTGATAGTTCCTTTATCTAGATGGACATATTTAAGTCACTTGCCTTCTAAGTAGATCAGTATTTCACAAAATCTTCCATACTGTTGACTTACCCCACAGGAAATTCTCGTATCCTCATCAAACAAATGTTAAAAATTCAAACCATGAAAATGATGACTCCTGTTTCCATGGTAGGATACTTTAATCTGTCACCTACCTTCATATATCTCCAGATAGGAAGAAAGCACCATATTTTGTATTCATTTATGACCCAGACTGTATGATACAGTTTTAAAGTGATTTTTAAAATTTTGTTTTGCTTTGTTGTTGTTGTTGTTTAAGGGACTTCAATCTCTGTGAGTGCTTTCCTTGAATCTTCTCTCCTTTTTCCTGGTAGGGGAATAATCTTCTTTGCATAAGAAAAGCCAAGTGTTTTAAAAATATTTAAAATTGAAAGCTAAAAACTATATGCATTCATCACATATATACCACACTCTTTGGGGGCTGATACCTTGCCACTATGAGGTTTCTCTCTTGTATTTTGTAAAGAATTATCTTCTCATGTGGGTTGAAGCTGGTGAAAGATGATGGCTGAGAACTGCTTTGATCCATTAGAAAATTCTGGGAGAGTATTTGACAACATCTTAATTCACTTTAGAATAAATATACCATTTATAACCCTTGCATTGACCTCTTGTTTTTTACAGAAATTCTGATGACATATATATTTTTTTTTTTACCTACTTTACAGGATAAAGTCTGCTAAGATGGGATTTAAGGAATTATTTCTCTACACCAGCCTCTCACTATTTTGTTCATGGAAAGTTGTGTCATTTCTCTGTTAATATGTACTTCTATAATAACTAATGGTTTATTTACTAGTTTTACTATAACATGACAGCATTTATCTTCCATATTAGCAAAATAAAGGTTTAACATCTATAAAAGGTCAACACAATACCTATGAAAGGTTCATTTCCATGAATGAGCCTAAAGCTTTGTCTGGAAAAAGTTGGACATTCTCTACCAACTAGGAACTATCAGAAGAAATAGTTAACAGTCCACAGTTGTAGCTCTGTGGGCTACATACTGGTTTTTAGTTTGCCAACATATCATGTATGCTCTTCACTTCTCTATCTGCAAAGTGATGCATTTTATTGCTCCCAGTTTTCACTACTATAATTTTGAGTTCATTAAGGATTACTTTTCCTTTGTAAGTAAGAAAATATTTTCAACTTATTTGAAAAATTAAACAATCTTGATTTTCAGTAATGTAATCTCCCCTACTAGACTAGACTGGGCTGGGAAGTCATTTTACTGGTTTGTTTGTTTTTTGGGTACTGGGTATTGAAACCAGGGGTCCTTAACCATTGAGCAACATACCAAGCCATTTTTATTTTTTATTTTGAGACAGGGTCTTACTAAGTTACCTAGGGCCTCACTAAGTTTCTGAGGCTTGCTTTGTAATCCTCCTGAGTCACTAGGATTACAGGCGTGCACCACTGTTTCCAGCTGTTAGGTTATTTTTGAGAAAACTTCTCATGGATCTTTCCACCTACAAGATCTATAATGTCAAATAATGAATATGGCACTAAATGGTTGATTATTCAATAAAAAAGCACACACACACACACATATATATATATATATATATATATATATATATATATATATATATATGCCAAATGTTCATGTATGTGACATCTAGAAGAGTATGTTTAGGTTTTGTACTAATACACAGTACTAGGAAAGTCTGTGAAGTCTACATACGTGTAAGCAATTGTACCTATGAATGAAAGTGCATTTAATTCAATCCCCCTTAGAAATGTTTTTCATTAAGTATGGTCTTTTTATTTAACATATGATGATTTAAAAAATATTTTTTCTAATGAAAATAGATATGACATTTGTTTTTTGTTCTATCTTGAGTGTTTCTAAACAATTGCCATTTACTATCTTTTTGTTAGATTGTGTAGCCTCTATCATTTCTTTCTGACATGTAAAGGCTTATTTCTAGATATTAGGCTCCAATAGAGAAATAGATATATGACATTTCCAGAAAGAAGTCCTCTGTGACCTACACAATTTCAGTGCTATTTCAGAATTTATAACAACTTTATGAAGAAGAATCGATAACCTTAGCTTCTTATAATAAATACTTTATTTTGATGAAGAAGATTCCACTTATTGTATGTTCCAAAAGAATAACATTAGACAAGCTATTTACTCCAAGGTATATAAAGGCGTCATCCTAAGCATTAAAGTCAGAAAAAAATTCATTGATCCTGAAAGTTGGCCCAAGGCACCTCCTAAAAACTACCATAAATCCCATTCGTGTTTATTTTTATAGCTCATCTCGGCAGAATTTTTATAAAAGAAAAAATAAAATGTGATTGACGGTCCATCCGGTTATCAACTCCTTGGCTCCAGGCTGAAATGCCTTTAACCTTGGGAGGTGAGCTCAAGCCCTTGATATGTCTCAGTTTGTGAAGATTTCTACCCTTCTAGACCCACAGCAAGATCCACTCTTCAAAAAGTACCCTGGAGACTATTCAGCCTTATAGTTATTAAGGGCTCATGTTGCATATAGTATGTCTTTCTTTGTCCTTAGCAGTTGGTTATATTAGAAATTTCCTCTTTAATTTCATATTTTGTTACTATAAAATGGACATTTTTAGTGCACATTAACCCCATAGGTAATGCATTAAAAAAATGACTCCATATCTCTGCTACAGCCTCAAACATGATTCATTATAGTATCTCCAACAGGCCTCTCATCCCAGGAACAGATGGTTTATTGATGTAATGACTGGTCTCTGGGGAGAGAATACTATTTCCATACACAGAAACATAGCACCTGGGGATTCTGTATTGTTTCAGGTTAATATTCTGTCTCAAGAGATAATATGTGCTGTTATCAAAATGATTATTTAAAGATTTAAGAGACATGAATGCTATGCATATATTGAAGAAGAGATACAATAATGGGAAAGTTGTCTTAATAGACATAAATATATTTAAAATAAAATACTTTGTTGAACATATGTATGAACACATTGAACAATAATAGAATGAGAGTCCCAGTATATATTGGTAGACCCCAATATATATAGGAAATTAATTTGCTAGAGCAATGTATAGAAAATTAATGAAAAATTAATGCAAAGTTATATACTACTCTCAATGGAAGAGTTATGCTTTTTTAAAAAAAATAAATGGCAATGGGAAATCTTGGAAAAATATTTACATTATAACTCTATCCCACAAAAGACTATGGTCCAAATAGTTAAAGTATAAATGTGAACAAATAACAATGTAAATTATTATCTAGTTGGTGAATCATAAACTATTTTTTTAACACAAAGAATTGTGTTTCTATCACAAGGGAAAACAACAGATATAACTGTAAATATGTAACATTATAAAACAATGTGCTTCAAAAGTTGATATTTTTAATGAATAATATTCGCACAAATTAATAGGAAAAAAACCCTCTACATACCAATGGATAGATAGTAAAGACAGTGAAAAGAAAAACTACAAAAGGGGAAATACATATTACCAATAAATACATAAAAACTAAATTATGTATGTAAGAAAAGAGCAGAATAGTCAATCAAAAATAAATGTGATTAACAGAAGACTCTACATTTTTTGAATAAAAAAATATTTTTAAACTGTAATACTACTTATGAGCCAGGGACAGTGACACACACCTGTAATCCCAGTGGCTTTGGAGATTGAGGCACGAGGATCCAGAGTTCAAAGCCAGCCTCAGCACAAACGAGGCTGGCTAAGAAACTCAGTGAGACCTTGTCTCTAAATAAAAAAAAAAAAAAAATAGGGATGTGGATGTGGCTCAGTGATTGAGTCCCCCTGAGTTCAATCCCCAGTACCCTTCCCATCATAAAAAAATAATACAGATGAAGTCATGGTGAGAAAGATGCATATATACTGCTGGTCTATTTTTTTTTTTTTATTAGAACATCCAAAGCCTCTTTAAAATATACTTGGTCATATGCCTCAAATTCCTAAGTGATCCCATTCTTCTATCCTGTCTTCTGGAATTCTATTCTAAAGAAATTTACAGAGGAAGTTCTCCAGTTCCAGCATTACTAACACTGATAAAAATGCAGAAATAAGTTAGATATTCAACACCTGGTAATAATTAAATAAATTATGATATTACAATGTCATGTTGTGTACCTCTTAATAAAGATATTTATGGAGATTATCTTATCAAGATATTATCTTATCATGCTATAACGTCATGTGAGAAGAAATCAAAATACTATGCTGAGCATAAACATTTTCCTCATACATGTCTAAATTTATCAGGTACATGTGTAGAACTGCAATTAGTGCATATACACAGTTTTATGCTTCTCATACATGTTGCCCAATTTAGTTCCAGAAAGTTTGTGATATTTTATACTCTTATCAGAAGTACTTAGGTGGACTTGTCTGATATCACGTCTGTTTTTACCTGCTCACCCAAGACAATAAATTTATGTGTCTTTTTTCATGCCTACCTATGTAGAAGTTAAAATATACAAAATATATAAGAAACTCATACAATTCAACAACAAGAAACAAACAAATGAAAACTACAACTAATCTTATTTAAAAAGTTAGCAGTGGAGTTATATAGGCATTTTTAAAATCAGACATAAAAATGGCTGAAAGTTACTCACCATTATTAAATATCAGAAAGTAACAAAATTACAATGAAGCATCATTTCAAAGGAGGGTTATTACCAAAAAGACAAGAGATAACATTTTTTTAAGGGTTTAGAGAAAAAGGACTTTTTACACTATGAATGAAAATGTAAATTGATGTGGAAAACAATATGGAGTTGCTCAAAAATATAAAAATGGTACTGTCATATGATCCAGCAATCTAATTGCAGAGTAAATATCCAAATGAACTGAAGGGATATTTATTTTATTTTAGAAATGTTTTCTTTTTAGCTATACATAGAGTATACATAGATATACACAGATACACAGTAGAGTGCATTTTGACATATTATACATACATTGAGTATAACTTATTCTAATTAGGATCCCATTCTTGTAGTTGTACATGATATGGAGTTTCCTGGTCATGTATTCATAAAAGTCCCATTTTTTAAAGTAATAGCTGTGTCCCCATGTTCACTGCAGCATTATTCCCAATAGCCAAGATAGGTGAACAATCCACAGACGAATGAATAAAGAAAATCTATTCCCTTTTTTCTCTTTCTCTCTCTCTCTAACACACACACACACACACACACACACACACACATACACGCATACTCACACACACACTCTCTCTCTCACACACACACATACACACACACACACAAACACACAGAGACATACACACACACACACACACCACGGGAACCTTCAGTCATGATAAAGAAGGAAATTTTGCCATTTGTGACAACATGGATAAACACCCAGAAGGCCGTATGCTAAGTGAACTAAGCCAGATAGAGAAAGCCAAATTCAATTTTCTATGAGCTTCCGCGTATATGAACTCCAAAAACAGATGAATTTACAAAAACAGAGAATAAAATGGTGATTGCTAGTGGGTGGGGAAAATAGGAAGATTTTTGAAAGATACTAACTTTCAGTTATAAGATAAATGGGTACTGGGAATCTAATGTATAAAGTGTGGTGATGATATTATATATATATATATATATATATATATATATATATATATATATACACACACACACACACACACACACACACACACACACATATATATATATAATTATATATTATAGGTACGGAACGTGTAAATCAGTGATTGTCTAATCTCATAGTCAGTAGGTGTGTAAATAAGGCCTTGAAATCAAATCTGTTATGTTTTGTTTTTCTTTTAAGCTTGAACACACTATATTCAAAGAAATATTGATGTTTCTGATGGGAAAGGGCCTCTTGGCAATAGATAAATCTGCAGGCCTCAAAACTTACTTAGGAGTTGATGTACATTTTAAGCCCAAATATAAGGATAGTCCTTAAAAGAATATAATTTTTGATAGAATAAGAGAAATAAAATAATAGATAAAGGGCAGGGTGATTTGTGGTTGAAAAATATGTAGTAAGATGTAAATGACTGATTAGAGTTAAGATTCATAAAATACTCCAAAAAGATAAAAGATGCTTTCTCTGATTTGAAGATTATACAATGTATACATTCATCAAAACATAACATGGTATCCTGTAGATATATAAAACTTCTTGATATTTTTAACTGACACCTAGGAGCATAAAAATTGTATATATTAACAGAGTTCCATGTAATGTTCCTGTACTTGTATACATTGGGTAAGTTTAAATCCAGTTGGACATATTATGTTCTCAAATATTTATCTCTTCTTCATAACTAAACCTTCAAAATCTGAAATATACAGAATGTCTTTATTACCTGTATACACCCCACTGTGCAATAGCATACTGGGACTTCTTGATCTTATGTAACTAAAACGTATTATCCATTGATCAACCTTTCCTCCATCCCCAGTCCCTGTTTTTTTCCAGCCTCTTTAACCACCTTTCATCTCTCAACTTCTGTTAGGTCAAATTTTTAGGTTCCCCATATGAGTGAGGTTATGCAGTACTTGTCTTTCTGTGCCTGGCTTACTTCACTTGACATAAAGATCTCCAGTTCCATCAATGTTGTTGCAAATGGCAGAATGTCATTCTTTGTGTGAGATTATAGTATCTCACTTGTATAATATGTACCATGTTTTCTTTATTTATCATTTGATGGACAGGTTATTTCCCATTTTTCGGTTATTTTCAATAGTGCTAAAATGAATGTGAGTGAAGATGTCTCTTCAACATATTGACTTCATTTTCTTTGAATATATAGTGGGGTTCCTGAATCATATGATAGGCCTAGTTTTGTTTTTTTGAGGAATCTCCATACTGTTTTTGTAATAATTTACATTCTCACCAACATTGCACAAGGGTTCCCTTTTCTCCATATCCTTTTCCATTCCATATATATATATGTCTTTTGCCTCTTTGTTTATAGATATTTTTACTGGGATGAGATAATATTTCATTGTATTTCAATTCAAAAATTAATTTAAAAACAAAATAAAATTCTCTAATGTAAAAATTTCTTACCTTTATGATCCAAATCATCAATTCATTGAAATATTGGCTTTAAAGATACATTATGGGCTGGGGATGTGGCTCAAGCAATAGCGCACTCGCCTGGCATGTGCGGGGCACTGGGTTCGATCCTCAGCACCACATAAAAAAATAAAAATAAAGATGTTGTGTCCACCGAAAACTAAAAATAAATAAATAAATATTAAAAAATCTCTCTCTTTAAAAAAATAGATACAGTACAACCATTATAGAATAAAATTTTTTTCCATTGACCATTATAGAATTAGATTTTTTCCATTGACCACAAGAAATATATTTTCTCAAGAGAGTTCATAATTCCTATTCATTGTGTCTAATGAGGAAAGAAAGATTCCACACTTGATCTTAGCCAAAAGGCTGAGATTGAAAAGAAAGATTCTTAGTGTACTGGATGTATCATTTGACTTGTCTAATAGGTCTATATATATTGCTGAGATATCTGGCTTATATGAGTCCCAGAGTACTTTTAATTAGAAAATTGACTTTTTTGAAGGTATTTTATATTCATGAAATAACATGTAAGCTCACTCTTGGTGAAAATGTACTTATCTTTTTACCCACTGTCTCTTGTAGTCAGCGTATGACCTGCAAAACAGACAATAAGGACAACCAGTGTTGAAGGCTCAGAGTTGATTTGCACCTGGCAAGAATTTAAGTCATAATGTCATTTGTCACACTTAGAATTAAATATGTTGTATACCAGTCATTTTAAAATAGTCATTTGAAATGTATTATTCAAGCTTCAGAATTATTTACATTTTATTCCTGTGTTTTTGTTGGCTTTTAGGTTTTCATTGATCTGGTGACACTTTATCGCATTTCTCTTCATTAGAAAAACAGCTTGATTTTACTCTTTCATTCCCATGTCCTTTGAAAGCAGAATACTGAATTGTCCTTTAAAACAATACTAAAAGCTATTAAATATAGAAAAAGTTAATTGTCTCGGTGTCACTAAGAGGGCCAAACTGAGACAATGAAAATAGTTCCATATTAAAACTTAAGTTTTGAGGAGACAGATATATAAACCTGATTTAAAAATTGTGCCGTATTTACACATTACTTCATTAATTTGTACAATTATTTTAATGTTACCTATCAATTAAAATAGATTTAAATCAAAATTCAATTTAAATTATTTAATTTCAAAATTTCAATTAAACTTAATTAAAATTAAATTTATTTAATTTAAAATATTTCTTATGAAACATGTTTATTAAATACTCTTGATCGACAAGGTATTACATTTGAAAATAAAACAATGAGAAAACATCTATGTGTTTATGTGGTTTTCACAACTTCTAAAACTTCAGTGCAGATAACTGGTCATAACAGTTTAGAGGGAACACGGGAATCTTTTTTGCTGATATGCACATTAGAGGCACCTTTACATTAAACACATACTCACCTTATTTTAGAGCCATTATATTTTTGGATGTTTATTCAAGAAAATTTGATTTTTTTTCCTTTTTCCTTTGGTACTGGAGATTGAACCCAGGGGTGCTCTACCAATGTACCAGCACTAACTCACTAGCCCTTTTTTATTTTTATTTTTTTGAAACAGGATCTTGCCAAGTTGCCCAGGTTGGCCTTAATCTTGTCATCTTCCTGTCTCAGTCACTGGGATTACATGTGTATGCCACCATGCCACTCAAAAAAGTGAAAATTTATGTTCCCATAAAACCATATGCACTATTATTATACAGTAGCTTTAATTATAGATACTGTATTAAATAGCAAGAGTATTTAATGTTTCATAAGAGAATATTTTAAATTAAATAAATTTAATTTTAATTAAGTTTGTTTAATCCAAATTTAAAACCACTGCAAATTTCATTATCAGTGAATAAGTAAAGAAGATAAACAAACCAAAGAAACCAAAGTAACAAAGTGTTGGTGAACCCAAGGACATAGACGAATCTCAGTATCAATGTTTAGTGACAGAACCTAGAAATAAAGCATTGCACACTGCAAGATTACATTTATATATGTTTACATTTATGCAAAAAGTAATTATGATGACATAGTTGCCAGTGATTGCAGCTGATGGCTGATGGTAGAGGAAGGATGGATTATAGTGGAGTAAGGAGCTATTCCCATCTTCATTTTGCGGCTGTTTACAGCCCTGTATGCAATTGTCACAACACATTTAATTCTAAATGGATGTGGTGCACTGTTTATAAATTATGTCAAAATTAACTTGATAGAAGTTAAAAGGAAAGTTCAAATCTTTTTTAAAAAAAGCTTATATCCAATTATTCTTGCTTAGTAATCATTGCCATACATCCCAACACAGAAACACAGAAAAATCAAATAACTAATGATGATACTTCTGGTTATCAGTGATGAATTCTGCTTCCTCAAATGTTAAAGTCTGAACATTAGACAAGTGGCCCAGGCAAGCATACAAAGCAAGTTTTATTTAAAAAAGTATTAACTCAAGACTTCTTCCGGGAGGCAGAGGGGGCCATAGCTGATGTCCTGGTATCCCAAGAAATGAGAGCATCCTGCCCCTTTTATACATTTTAGGTTTTCTTTGTTCTCTTGCCCTCTTCCCCCTCCCCTCCCTTTTTCCTGTGTAAGTGATTAGGCCCAGGAGATGCTGGTGGGACGAAGATGAGAAGCAGGTGGGCTGGAAAGGCCAAGGTGGAGTGATCAAGGCAGGAAGGGAGCTGAAGCCCAGGAGATATTAATTAGCAGCTCCCTGTCTGCTCAGGGGGTGCTTCATTAACAACCTTCTGGGAGGGACAGTAGAGGCAGGTAATCCTGGCAATCAAAGCTCTTTGGAAGCGCTAACATTCCAATTTTCCAGGGTCAATCTCCAACTTCCAGGACCTAAATAGGCCTCCATTTTCTCAATCCAATCTGATCACCTAATTCTTACTTCAATGATAGCTGAGGTCTTTTGATATTTCATGAATGTTTTGTTGATAATTTATATGGGAAAAAACTTTTATTGAATATTATATTGTATTATATATTGTATATTTACTTACAGTTTCCACAGTGGCAACTATTAACTCATAGCAAGGAGAGAACAAAGACTATCATTAATATGATTTTTTCATAAGTTTAACAAAAACCATTAGAATAAGGGGAGAAACAAAGAACATCAAAAAGAGTGAAATCGAATAATAATTTGTGCAAAAATATTTTGTAGATATATTTTTAAAATAATGTAAAATAATCATATATTTAACACAAACACCAGAAATCACATAAAATATTAAAAATTCACCAAACTGAAATAAAATATATATGATTAAATCCCCTTAATAAAAATTTAAGATGAAATAGGTTGAATATTGAACACAGAATGTTCATTAACTCAAAAGTACTTTTCTAATGGAAAATTCACAAAATAAATTTAAATTATATATATAAAATTTGACAACAGAAAGTTTAGGTTTGCAATAATGTGAAGTTATATAAAGCAATTTTTAATATACTGACAGTACATGACTCTAATGTCATTTTTTGCAGCCAATCCTATTTTAATAATATTTATAATTGTCCTAAGATCAGAAGAAGAGGGATCCTACAGAGTAAGAATCCTAATTGAATATAAGCAAGAAGTGAATCTCAAAACCTGAGATGGTTAACTTTGTGTTAACTGTTTAGATTAATATGAACTACTGATTAAACAAAATGTAGGTTAAATCACACCTCCCTCTCCAGATCCTGGGACTGTCCAGGAGATGGCACTAAAGCACTTTGTTTTATAGTCCAGACAGCAAATCTATAAGCCACAGGTTATTTTAGTAATGCATTATATAATACTGAGTGAATTAAACAACCTGTTGGGTCCACATATAATCTACAACAATTTAACACACACATTGAGATTATTATTTCTTTTGGTGTGTATTGAAAATGTGACATGTTCTACCTTGGTGTTATATGACTTTAATGAATGAGCTCTTTCATTTTGCAATTATGTTTAAGAAACAATCTAATCTTATAAAAGAAAGCATAAATATTTCTGAGTCAAAATGTGAGAAGTTGCAGTATTTAATAAATAATAATAAACTGTGACAATGCCAGGTAAGATCAAATTTGATATCATATACATTGGTGATTAAATTTAGAGTTACTGGAATTTTATCTACTATTTTGTAATATTTGTGGATTTAATAAATATATACATATTTCTATATAAAAATAGTCATATATATGAAGGAAGAAATTCTGACTTTTTCACATCAATAAGATATGGAATGAAATCTTGCAATGATATAGCATTAAATTTTTTTAAAAATGTTTTTGCTTTCTTATACAATTGTACTATATTCTTATGTGATCATATGTATCTATTTCCTTGCCAAAGCTATATGAAGGAAATTGAATGCTTATTCATTAGTATGACTCAGAGAAATATTTATTAAGCATTAATTTTATATCAGGCATTATGACACTAGTTGTATAAAATGAGTAAAAATAATCATTGATCTTGAGGAACTGAGAGTCTTATATAAGGTCAGTGTGTGAAGTTATATTAATTTAAGGTTTTTGGCAATGTTGAGGCCTGAATAAGGAAGGTTTGTTGTAATTTTTAGAAATTTAAAAGGTATCCATAGAAACTGTTTGAGGTCTCTACAGTTGTAGTTATGTTCAGAGGAAATAGTGATTACACCAAGAACAATAATCAAGAACCTTCCCATAAAAAGCCCAACTTTACTGAAAATAAGACTTTGCCAGAACTTAGCTCTGACACTAAATCCCCATTAAGGAAGAAAACCCCTGGAAGGGAAAAGAAAAAAAATATATGTACACACACACACACACTCACACACACACATACACACACACACACATACACACATATCAGTAGGGATCAGGCTTTCAAGGAAAATAAGTCAGGAATGCTGTGGCCAGAGAGAGGAAAAGGAGACTAAAGGAAAAAAAAAGAAAAAAGAAATCCTCAGGGCTATACACTTGGGTAGATCACAAACTGAAGACAGAGGCCCAGTGGAATACTGAGATTTAATCAGAGGGCTTTATCCTTCCCAGGAATTATTACCACACTGCCAGGAGTCCAGGAGAATAACAATGGATTGCAGCCCAAAGAACCACAAGATGCAAATGCTTTGAGGAGTGCAAGAGAGCACAAAGTGCTGACAAAAAAAAAAAAAAAAAGGACAGTGTAGGAATTGAAGCTTCTGGCACCTGTAGCTATAGTCAACATTAAACACATATTAGCATGCATTCTTACATTAACAATCTATTTATCTCATCTCTGTTATCCATACAGTATGTCCAACTGTCAACAACAAAAACAAAAACAAAAAATCATTAAGGCATACCAAAAAAAATTACATTGAGATTCAAAGTCATCTTGGGAAATAAACTCATTTATGACATGGAAGTTAGAATTTCCAGGCAGAATATTTAAAAATCTATGATTATTTTGGTAAGAATTCTAATGAGGAAAAAAAAAGTAGAGAACCTGTAAACAAACAGATAAGAATAGATGCAAATACTCTTAAGAAAGAATCAAAGGAAATGCTAAAAATTGAAAATTATAGTAGCAGAAATGAAGAATATCTTAGATAAATGTACTCATCAGTGATGTGACATGGCTAAAAAAAGAATCATTGAACTTGAAGATAGGTTAACAGGAATATCCAAAACTAGAATGCTAAGAGAATTGTTGCTGTCAGATCTCATGAACAATATTAAAAGAAGTTCTGTAGGCACAGTGAAAACTGTGTATGTCAGAGACCTGGATCTAAAAAAAAGAAAGAGAAAGCATCAGAAAAAAACAAAAATCATAGTGTTTCCTTATTCTTAATTGATTCAAACATAGTAAATTAATTCTATGATAATAATTATGCAAAGTAGTACTAGTATCTATTAAATGATTCTGATGAATAGACATGCAGAAGGAATGATGGTGATATCACAAAAATTCAGCATGATATATACATTTCACCTGTGTGTATTATTCAACTATATAGTAAAATAATTAAAAGATGCACTGCCGTGTTTGGAGCAGAATTTGTTGCATGAAATGAAATTATACTACTTAAAAATATGTATTGTGAGCTCTAGGGAATCAACTAAAATTATTTTTAAAAAAACATTTCTAACCTAAGTGAGCAAACATGCTAATTTAGCATAGAAAATGGTCATTTAACCCAGAGAAGACAGAAAAAAAAGAAGAAATAATAAAATAAGAACAACTCCAATGAATATAAATCTGTTACCTATATATCAGTAACAGACTGACATATTGGTATAGTAATTAGTAATGTATAAAATAATTTTAAATGTCAAAATTAGTTATGTATAAAATTATTTAAATGTGAATGTGTAAATAACAAGAGTTGAAAGACATATTATCAACTGATTAAATAAAAAAACAATTATCTATTATCTAAAAGAAATCTACTTAAATATGAAGACTCAGAGGATAAAAACAATGAGTTGGAAGAAGTTATAAAATGATATACTAATTGAAAGCTTAAGGAGCTATGCTAATATTATAAAGGAAGATTTTAGAATAAGAAATATTATCATAGACAATGATGGGCATTATATAATGATAAAAGGAGTAAGAACTCTAAGAATACGTAACACTCCTTAATATATATGCAACTAATATATATGCAAGAGCATAAAATTATGTGAGGCAGGGACTGGGTTCACAGGTCAGTAGTAGAGCACTTGCCTGGCACATGTGAGGCACTGGGAACAATCCTCAGCATTACATACAAATAAATAAATAAAATAAAGGTATTGTGTCTTGTCTACAACTAAAAAATATGTGTGTGTGTGTGTGTGTGTGTGTGTGTACACACACACATATATGAGACAAAAGCTGATTAAGTTGAAAAAAATAGACAATTCACTATTACGGGAGATTCCAGTATCCCTGTTCAGTAATTGACAGATCCTACAGGCAGAAAATTAATAAAGATACAGTTCACTTGAACATCACTGTCAATCAATTTGATCTGATTAACATAGAGTTACATTATGACTCATCACTTTTACACACACACACACAATCTGTCTCTCACACACACATACATACACACACACATACACCCCTAAGAGAAGTGGTAAATGTCCATACAAAAACTTATTTACAAATATTCATAACTGCTCCATACCACAATAGCCTAAAAGTTGATACCCAATAAATTTGTTTTGGTTGTGTTGAATAAATAATTTATTTAAATAACTAAATAAAATGTGAAATGTCTTAAAATGTAATATTATTTTATAATAAAAAGAATGAATTGCTAATATGATAATGATACAACACAGAGGTACCTTGAAAACTTTAGGCTAAGTACAAGAAATCTTGTTATGAAGAATCTTGATTTGTGTGATTCTCTTAATGTAAAATGTTGATAATAAGTAGATTCATAAAGTTCCTAAGTATCTTAGTGTTTTCCTATGTCACGGGTATTGAAGATATAGAGAGTGTTACTGATAGGAAGTATGAGGATTTAAAATATTTAAAATTAGTTGGTCATTGCCACAACTCTGAATGAACCAAAACACAATATTTGGTGATTTTTTTGTGAAATTAGTGATATATTTCTCAATAAAATTATTTTATTTATATGTTGTTTATCAAGTAGCAATTCAATCATTCTCTTTTGATAATGTTGAAAACAAATACAAAGAAATAGCATGAAAAGTAAAGGCTGAGATTTGGAAAGCAACAGATATTTGCCACATGTAGCCATTTAAATTAAAATTACTTAAAATTAAGTAAAATTCAGTTCCTCGGTTAAACTGTCATAATTCAAATACCAGTAACCACATGACCATTGGTTAATATATTTGACAGTGTACAGTTACAAAAATTTTCAGTATTGTAGCAAGTTCTCTTGGACCGTTCTTACAGAGAGGATCAAGTCCAAACTTCCTTGTCTGGCACAGACCCTTTCTGATATGTGTCCAGTGCACTTTTCTAGCCTCTGCCTGTAATGCAGCTTTTCCAGGTGCCTGACTATACAGGCTCCTCTCTTCAGTGCAAACTTTTTCCAGGCACTGTCTTTCCAAATATGTTCCCACTTTCTATTAAGAAAACCACTTATCTTCCATAATTTTACTCATGCTATGCCTTCACTTTGAAGGCATCTCTGACTTCTAGAAGCAAGACTCATTATTCTCATATATATATACTCTCATTATTCTTTGCATATGTATTTAAGAGTACACCTTTACATTTACTTTACATTAATATGTTAAACTTTTTTCCTTTAGTTGTGTGATTCTAGGATGTGTACTTGTTTTTATCCCCATAGTCTAAACGTCTATATGGCTCATATTCATTAGAAATCTATCAATCTAAGAATATACATTTCTGTATCAGAGCATTTTAACTTTTCCAAAATAGGTTATATTATAGTATTACACATTTTTTTGTGTTTATTTTTGGAGTTTACAGAGTATAGACAATTCTAAACTTATATATGAGTACTACTCCAAAAGTTTATTATTGAATTCGTTGTTTTGAAATGAATATTTCTTTTCCTATAAAACTGCAGCTCTAAATAAGTAAATCTCAAGATAGTCAAACAAAGTTCATTGAACATGTAATTTCTTAAAATATGATAATTAATGGCATATTTGCAAATCTACATCTGATAAGGAGTAAATAATCCAGAATATATGAATCAATGCAAAAATTCAATAGCAAAATAACAAACAGACTGACTTAAAATGGGCAATAAACCAAATAGACATTTTCTTTCAAAAGAATACATAGAAATCACAGGCTAGTATTTGAAAACATGTTTAAAATCACTAATCATCAGGGAAAGGCAAATTAAAACTTCAAAAAGAATGTCACTTCAATGGAAATGGCTACTATCAAAAAGACAATGCTAAATTAAGGGGAGGATATAAAGAAAAGATCTCTTGCACACTTACAATCATTATTGAAAGTGATATGGAGGTTCCTCAAAAAACTAAAAATAGGACTGCTGTATGATCCAGCAACCCCACCACTGGTTATATGTCCAAAGGAAATGAAATAAGTATTAAAAAGGTAACAACTTCTCTATGTGTTTTGATTGAATTTTATCAGAAACACATCTCTATGGCTTTTGAACTCCTATAGGCTATGGAAGAGGTAAGAAATGTGCAGGAAGAGAAAGGGAGATATGGTCTCTTTCTTACTAAGATATAATACATGGGTTGCAGAAGTATTGCCATTCTGTGAAAACATTCCAGAAATGTAGCTCTACTGAGTAAGAATCTTTGTCTTAACAAGATTCTCAAGTAAGAAAGTCTTGGGTTGGAATTGTAGCTCAGTGTTAGAGTGCTTGCCTCGCACGCATGAGGCCCTGGTTTCAATCCTCAGCACCACATAAAAAATAAACAAAAAAAAAAAAAATAAAGATAAAAAAAAGTCTTTTGTTCAAGAAGCATTAATGATCTAAAGTAGTTTTTTTCTACAACTCTTTTATAACTGTATAATCAAATGAATGTATTCCTGTGAATATCTATGAAGAAAAAAAAATTATTCAGGAGTACTTATTTTTTATAAGTATCAATTTGTAAACAGAATATTTCTCCTTCACAGAGTTGAGAAAGAACTCAGGACCTAGGCTCTTTTACTCTCTATTGGTATGTGAGCTTCTTGTAATGCTAAAAATGCATTTTATAAAGATAAAGTGCTTATAGAAATATAAAATGCATGACAATTATTTTATTTAACACATTGATTTTTGAAGGAACAGTAACATCTTACAACTAATTCAAATCACACACACATAAACAATCAGGAAAATTGAAATAAAATTACAAGTCAATGCAGAATGTGATCAGATATACAAGACACTTGCCAATTTCATCAGAAATTGACAAAATTATTTTTATGTCTACAAGATGAATAATTAATGTTAATTATAATTTTTATATTACAATGCAACTTATATACAGTAAGAATCCTATATAATGAAGGAACCTAAAATGGTAAGGAAGTAGAGCACCCTTTGATCAATCTGTCCATTTCAAAGTCACAAGTTTTCCTCATTGTAAGTCAGGGAATATGCCTATGATCATTCAAAAACTTATAAATTTAAACATGATTAAAATTGCTCAATTTAATTTAAAAATAAATAATGATAATATGCACTACTTGTGCTTATCTTTTTTGTGTACTTAAGAACAAAGTATTTGAGACGTCATGGTTAATTAAAATAAGTTAAAATGTGTAACAATGGTTGTTTATCAAAATTCTAATAAGATACTTTTTTAATATTGTAAAAATGGATATTAACTTTATATAAAGTTTTCTAACGAATATATATTTGATCTATGAATATACACATACATACACATAAATATAGTATTATGGTTTTTTATGATCAATATGTGATACATTTCAGTTTTATTTCACAGAGATTCAGTTGACATTTATTTAGGCAAATATGCCCAAATAAGGCTGGTGTTGTGGCTCAGAGGTAGAGCACTTGCCTAGTATACATGAGGCACTGGGTTTGATGCTCAGAACCACATAGAAATAAAATAAAGGTATTGTGTCCACCTACAACTAATAAAATAAATATTTAAAAATGTTCAAATAGCTAAATAGAAACAAACAAACAACATAACATCTCCTGAATATGTGTTGAATGTTTGTGAAAATGATGACAATCTGAATTCAGAAATACATGCATTCCTGTCTTTGGTACAATTAGGGCATATTTATTTCATGTTATCTACAGATTGAAAAGAACTTTGAATACCTGACTTCACTGTTTTCTAGCTGATATTCTAAGGACTTTTAATAAAAATTAGCAAAGCAAAACATAATAAATAAATGGTATCTTCTAGTTCAATTTTTACACAAGTTGAGATATATTTCTTTCTTGGTACCTCATTACTCTTAGAATCAGCAGGCTTTATACAGATGAGTTATTGGAAAATACCTTACCTAACCTTTATTAATATTATTCATATCTATTGAATTATGTTTTGAATTTTCTAGAGGGAAATTTAACCTTGAAAGAATATGTGCTGAATGAGTTTTTTCATGCAAACGTCTCCAAAGACGGAAAATAAATAAATTATAACTATAAGCAGAACAGAAAAGGAAGATCTAAAAATAACTTTCATCCTTTGAGTTACATTATTAATATTCAACACTTCACTATGCTTTATTTGGCCTATTACCTAAAAAAATTAAACAATATTAAAAAATGTTTAAATAATATTAACTGAATAATGGCACAAGGCCAAAGTCTTTTGACTTTTAACTGAAAACTAAACTTAATACAAAACTGAGTCAAATATGAGAATTCCAATTTTTTATGAAATATTTTTTGCTGATTATAGGTTATTAATGTTTTTGTTAAATAACATTTTTCCTTTTGAAAATAACAGACATGATGTTGAATTTATTTAAGATTTTATTAGGTATACCTATTAATATACCTGTGATGTAAATGGCTACCATAAGACACATGGTTTCAGAATGATGGTTTGTTAACCATCTTTGACCAGATAAATTAGAAGTTCTCATTATAGTACAGACAAATTTCTAAAGCATGACAGGATTTCAGAATTAAATGTGCCCATAATTACATCCCATCATTATTATGTAGTATTTATTTTCCTAACTAAGGCATTCCCAAATTCAAATATTCCAGCGGTTTTTTTTATGGTTTTATCCTCCATCTGGCATCAAAATGCTTCTATAAGATTCCTCTTTTCCTGGCTTATTTCTCCCTTGTGTTGTACTCTTTTGGCGGTACACTCAAGTAATGAAACTTAGACCTGTTTTCCCTGATCTTACCCAGTGTCTCCCATATTCCTATCTTTTATGATACTGGTCTCATAATCTGAACTGCCTCATTTTTTCATCTCTAATTGAAACTCTACAAACACCTTACAAATATTTTCATAAAAGTCTTATCCTTAGTCAGAATTCACCCCATCACTGGATTGCTTTTACTCTCTTAAGACCTATGCTCTGTCCCCTACAAGTTTGTCAGAGTGACCCTATAGATATGTAACTGATCCCTTTAAATGTTGGCCCTACCTCCTCCCCTGTTTTGCACACAGTAGAATCTTTACCTGTAATTGTTTAATTGAATGATACCAATTTGATCACTAGGAAAATCCAGTTATATTACAAAGATTGATTTAAGTCTGTTAGCAAATAGTCCTGAGAGTTCTCTGGGGCTTTTATACTTGTTTTTCACAGTACCCTTTGCAGTTATTACTACTCTGGCTTAAAGAACATGTTTATAAATATCCATTTGGGGAACACCCTTCTTAACTTCAGAGTAGGGTAGACAAATTAAACGTCCGGAATCACTCTGTGATCTGGGCAACAAAACCTCAGAAATGCATTTGATTTTGAAGAAGATCTTGTTTAATTTAAGGGCTACTGATTGTATCAATATGCTTACAGAAACTTAATTTTGTCGCATTCTACTTTGCATAAAAATATGAAAGTACTAATTATATTAATGAGAAAAGATCTTTGGAGAATTAACAAACAGATAAAGAAAATTTAAAGTTGAATTTCACAATTACAAATTTCTATTTCTAAAGTATCTAAAAGTACAATAAAAGTTGTCTTTGTTCTGAAACAATATATAGTAGTTTATACTTTTCATAGCTTTATACATAATTAGACTTTAATAAATGTTTCTTATTTCGTGCATATTATTCATTTCATCTTGAGAATAGTTGATTATGTATGCGGTGTTTTCAATTTCCACTTTTCATAAAAGAAAACTATTTGTAAAGAAATAAAGTTATTAAGCTCAAATAAATGTAACAGTAAATATTGAAAGTAGGTACACTTAGGTGTGCTGTTGAAAGTGTTGTCCCCAGATGGGAAGCTTTAAAGCTATTTAGAAATACGTGAGAAGTGCAGGTACCCATTCCTGATGTATTCATTCAGAATCTTCATTTTAACAAGGTGTCCAGGAGGTCCCTTTGCAAATTAGAATTTGAGACATATATAAAAAATATCATCACTTTTTTAAAATTGGGAATAAATAATGGACAAAAAGATCTGAATAGATATTTCTCAAAAAAGATGTATACATTGCAGTAAGTATATTAAAATATTCAATATAATTATTCATCAGGGAAATGTAAATTAAAATGACAATGAGATATCACTTGACACTAGTTAGACTAGCTTTACTCAAAAAGGCAAAGATTAACAAGTATTGGTGAAGAAAGAACTCCTGTTACTGTTCATGGGAATGTGGATTAGTATTGGCATTATGAAAATGGTATTCAGGTTCCTCAAAAATTCTAATAGTAGGAATACTATATTATCCAGCAATCCCATTAACAAGTATATATCTAAAGTAGTTAAAATAAGTACGTCAAAGATCCGTCTGAATTTTAATGTTTATTGCAGCGCTCTTCATAAAGTTTAAGATATGTTATCTACCTGGGTGTCATAGGTTGATGAATGTGTGAAGAATATGTGGTATATATATGCACAATGAGACACTTTTCAGCTTTAAAAAATAAGGAAATCTTGTTGTTTTTGACAATATGGATGAACCTGGAAGACATTCTAAGCATATAAACTAGAGAAAGACAAATGCTATACAATTCTACATATATATGAATTCTAAAGGGTTGAATTACTAGGATTAGACACGCGAATGGCTACTGCATATGGAGTTAAGAAAAAATGAAAAGAAGTCAGAGAACAGAAAATTTATTTAGGTAGGAGAAATACACTCAAGAGAAAACAATTGAAAAAAATGAAATATAAAGCAGAAATCATATATGGTGAGGCTAACAGATGAGTAAACAGTTGCCTTTGATAAGATAGTTTGTCACAATTCTCAAGAAAAGTACATTCCAGCCATGGGACTATTCAGGGAAGCACCAGGGTTATTAGTAGTCAGAGGGTACAGGGGAAAACAGGCAAGAACCCTTATTGTGGCTTCTGTCAGAAAGACAAGGGAAGGCTGGATAAGTAATTTAGGATTGCCAATTTGAATAAATTTAGGAGCCACTGAGAGGCAGAGACTGCTTCTAGCTGTCTAGTATCAAGCCCTAGGGTGATTAGGCTGGAATATGAGTCCAGTAAAGGAATTGATGGGTGTGGGTTCTTGATTGGTTTGTAAAGAAAGGCATGGTCTTTAATAGTAAATAAGTGTGTTATTTACTCTGCAATATGTGAAAAACTAAGTTTTTCTAACTTTTTTTTTTTTTTTTGCCAATTCTTGGTATTTCAGAATTTCTAATTCTAGCTATTTACATAGTAGCATTTGTTTGCTGTTTTACTTCATTTTACTTTTTAAATTGGTAAATTTTATTCCTTGGAACAGGTTTATTTATAGAAAAAAGTAAGTAAGCAGAAAGTATAGAGTTTCTACATACCCTCTCCTTACACAGAAAGTTGGCATACTAATAATATCTTACTTTTATGTCATTCATTTGTTATAATTGATGACTTATAATCGAATCAATGCCTTTTATTAAAGTCCATAATTTATAGTAGGCTTCATTATTGTTATTGTATATGGATTTCTAATTTTGTTTTTTTTTTCCTTATACTATTTTTGATTAACTTTTGTGTTGGGAATTATTGCCTAATAATTTTTTTTTGTCTTCTCATTTACTTTTGGAAAGAGTTCATTTATTTTTTTTTAAAAAGTACACTGGTATTGTGGATTTTACATTGTCCCTTAGATTTTTTTATTGTTATCATATTTCACCACAAGAATCGTCATCACTGCATTCACATATTCACAGGTGTTTCATACATCCTAATCTTGCACCAAAGACAGTTTAGTAATACCTGTTTCTTAAGTAATCCCAGCACAATTAAAAAGAAAAAAACAGTTTCACATAATAGCCACACCTATATTTAAAAAAAATTTGGCATAAAATCTGTGATGATTATGCTGTGAGATATGGTAATTATTTGTTCCCTTGGAGACTATTGAGTTTTGTTGCAGAGTAAAATGAAATATAAAGGCAGGGACAAAGCAGCCTTTAGTCTAGTCAATTTAATCTTATTACTGAGTTGATTCCCTCCTTAGAACTCTCCTGACTGCTCTGTGCATTACAAGGTGTGCCCTCTCTGTTATTGAGGACACAAGCATTTAGCTTTGTTTTTGTTCTGTCTCCCTGCTCTGGAGTCTGGTAACTATCTCCTGAAGTTAGTGGGAGCAATTGAGGGTCTTATTTAAATTTTTGCATATTTTTAGAGACCACAGTCCCATATTGCCTCTCTGTCAATGGAAAATTACAAAAATTTCTTATATTTTTGGTGTTTCTGATTATTATTACAGGAGGACAATTTCTAAATCAGGTCATAATTAATGAGTGGAAGAAATAAAAATACTTTTATTTCTATGACATATCTTGTGGTTAAGGCTGTTCTGCAATATAAAGATTTTTTTGGAGTTTATTTTGTAATATAATACCAAATAAAACATAATATTAAATCATATGAGCATAATGTTTAAGCCTTATAGCAAGATATATTAATTATTTTATAGTAAAGTTGGAAAATATTCATATAGATTAAGACACTTTGGAGAGAAAAGATAATTGTGTTAAGTGAAAATATTAGATTAAAACAGACTGGGTAGCTCTGTCAGGGCTTCTCAGGCATTTCTAATACTAAGATATACACTATGCCAGTAAGGTAAGGAAGGATAACTATTAATGTGGCCAGTTGTCATTACTCAAAGCAATCATTAAAGGAATATTATGGGATAGGACTTCTTTTCCATACATTAATAAATAACCATTAAATAAAAAGTATAGGATCAAAGATAAAAGAAAGTTAATTTGGTTTTGCAGTTTGCTTTTTCTCCCCAGTGCTTAGCAGTACATTTTTGTTAAAAAGTAAAGTTAAATAGTGAGAAAGCAAAAGGCAAGAAATTCTGATAACCTTGTAGCAGCTTAGGGAAATGCAAAAGAAAATTTATTTAATCCTTTGTAAATTTTGAATGGGTTATTTACACCCACAAATTTTTATATGAGGTTTAAGTTTTAAATATAAACATTATATATCTCAAAATAGTTAATGGAAGGAATTTCAATTTCCTCACCCAAAAGAAATAAGGTGATAAATATATTCCAATTACCCTGAGTTGGTCAATACCCAAAGTACACATGAAATAAAAGGCCATTTATATCTTGTAAATATCTACAGACATTATATGTCAATCAAAAAGTTATAAAAATGTTTAAAAATAAAAATGAAACCTGTTTTCTAAGAAATAAAAAGTAAAAATTAGCACTACGATATATATATTGCCTCAAGCTAAAATTTCCCTTTCACTATAAAAAAGAATTATGTATTTTCTTTATAGAAAATATATCATTCAATATTTTTATATTATTTTTAGCTCATGTATTACCCTACTTTTACTAATTTATCTTGGTTTTTAGTATTTCATTATTATTAGTATATTTTCAAGAATAAAAATGTGCCATGCCAATTTAAATTTGTCATAAGAGAGTAATTTGTGTGGTACAGAAAATATATTATTATGAAAGAAATAATAACTTGTTTGGTTATAACTACATCATGGCAAATGTTCTATAAAGGATAAAATGTCGTTAAATACAAACTATGAATATATTATTAAAACAGAATATAAACACACCACATTAGTCTAAGTTGTTCTCATAACTTCCATCAGAATCACCCTGAGTCTTATAAAACAGATTGATGAGTGCTGAGTTTCTGATTCAGTTGCTCCCAACTTGATGTCATTGGTCTAGGGAGCACACCTTGAGAACTAAGGTTAGAAACGCATTTCTTTTGAAGCCATGTAGCAATGTGTCATAAATATATCTGATGTGCATATACAAATATTTTGGTTAGTAGGCTTTTTTTCATTCAAAGCATTGGAATAAATAATAAATTAATTGATTAAAATAATGACAGAAAATGTGTAAACATAGTTTTGCAAAAGAAGCAATAATAATGCAAGGCTCCAGAATTGTTTATAGAACTACAATGTTATCACTGTATTAAATAATTTCTAAGTAAAAATGACTTAGTCTCAGAGGCATTAACATCCAAAGGTAATTCAGAATAATATGTAACTATTGCATTCTTAATACAACTCATCTACAGCAAAAATTTTTCTCCTTGAAATAAAGTCTTGAAGATACATTTTATTTTGCTTCTATTCCCCCTCCTCCTAACATTCACATTAATACTTTTTCAATTTTTCTGTCACTTTTAAGAAAAATGTTATCTTGTATCTCATTATATAATTTTTGAACTTTAACTTTCTTTACAAGATTATGTATTAGATTAATTGGCATAGAACCGCACATCTTTCATTTCATTCAAGTATGCCTGATATAGATATCTCAAAAGGATAATTGAAGAAGAAATTAATTTTCCTTTTGGGGGTATTTTTCATAACCAGAACTTAATAAAAGCTAGGATTCAATTTTAATTACATGAAAATTATTTGAAATGAAATCTATAAAGTGATGCCAAAAGCCTTGCTATAGAAGAGTGACTTTCTCATTTAAAAAGTGCTATTAGCTCTCATTTCCTATGAGATCAAACTCAAACTTTTCATCCCTGTCAAACTAAATTCACATTTCCTCAAGCTGTCCTACTGCGCTTTCAATTATTTGTATCATTCTAGAGGTGCTGATTTACAAATTCAGCAAATCATTGCTCACTTCTGCATAATTTCAAATATATCTTTGCTTCTTTTTACACATAGAATGTTATCTTTTTTTCCATTTCATAAACATAATCTGCAGTTAATAGAAGGATTATTTCCAGTTCTAAATGCTCTAAGAAGCATACCTTGATAATTCTCAAGAACTTGTTTATTTCTCATCTGACTCTGCATAGAAATTATTTTTCTTAATATATATTTAAAACCTAATGGTAATATTTTTACAGGTCTTATGTTTGCTGTTTTTCTAATCTCTCATTATTTCTTATGTATTATAGTCTTCCATAGGAATCTTTCTCAAAGTCAGGTATTATACTAAATGTTTTTTATGTTCTATAGAGTTCCACAAAAATAGCAAAATTAATAGTCATTCCAAAATCTTATACTAAATTGAATTAGGAATTAGCCTTCTCAAAAAAAAAAAAGACAGATGAATCAGAATCATTTGTCATTAAATGAATGTATCCAGTATGTTGAAATGGAATAAAAAAATGGGCTTAACAAATGTTATGAAATATGGGTGACAGGGAGAAGGACTGAATTTCTGGAGTTCATTGTTTTTAGTTTGTAGAAGTTTCTTTGTAGATTTTCAAAAGCAGAAGCTATTTCATTTTTTGAAGTCATTTCAGTGTGATTCTAAAGGGGAAGTAAAGGGGTATTTGCTAGTAATCCCTCAAATGTCTTCTATTTCTGCAACTATATGCTTTAAAAGAATTTCAGGACAGCTATTATTCTTGTAACAAATGGAAGGTAGTCGAATTTAAAATGGTCAAGGTTACTTCCTGTGTATTATGTTTTTCCTCTAAAATCATTCTACAGTGTGTTTTTGCATCCAGTATATTATTGTGTGATCACACAAAGAAGATGTTAGCAACGTCTGTCACTTACTGTGACATCAGTTTATTTTTATCATGTCACCTGTAATAATATTAAAATTTTAATTAAAAGAGTAATTATTGCTAGTGAATGCTCATGAATAAAAACTATTTTCTATTTGAACATAATAAAAGGATCACCAATATGGAAATGATCTTGCAGAGTTTTAATGACTTTGCTTTCTGCTCTTTCTTCAAATTATTACTTTCTAAATAGAATATTATGGCATATGATATTTGGTCAAATTTACTGAGTTCGTGTTTGCAAAAATTGATGATGCTAAAAGTTTGAGTCAAAAGGAAATAACAATTAACTTTTTTTCATAATAAATTTCAAGTAAAGGAAATTACTATGTATGTGTGTGTGTATATATATATATATATATATATATATATATATATATATATAGTATATGTGTGTGTGTGTGTGTGTGATAAACAAAATGTTCTATACAATTGCACATATATGGGGATCTTCCTGGCTAATTTATTATTTGTTGTTCATATATTGTTATTCCCAAGATATTAGAGTCTATTCGATGTATACCCACAACTGAAAGAAGCCACGATCATGATTCTCACATATATGTTCAAAATATCTTCTTTAGGATCTTGTAGTGATTCCAAATATTTCATAAAAGCCACATGGAGTTTTTGTGTTTGCTTATGCTATGCCACAAACTTTCAATAAAGGATTATCATATATTATAACTAGTATTGTGTACTTTTAACATTAAAGTTTGTCATTATATTGCTGTGAAATATATTAATAAAAATTTTGATGTGTGGGTTTCATAGTAGGAAGGTTGAGCTCTGTTAGGGAATTCTAGCTGTGAATTGTGTAATGTTCTAGCTCTTATGAGGCTAAGTTCTCATAGCACTCTATTTCAAAGATTGTTATTGCAGAGAGCACAGAGAGGGATGGGCTAACTTAACATCTGTTGTAAAATATGTCTGGGAGCTAACAAAGTAAGGAAGAGAGTATAGAGAAACTGCACTTAAGAGTAAGGGAATATAGTTTGGTGGCAGAACACTACTTAATGAAAAGAAATAATTGCCTTTATTGTATAATAAAATATCTTTTTTTCACACTGCAACTATTTATATATTTTATTTTTTTGTATTTCAGGTATACAACATAATACTTTCAGGTATACAACATAATACTTTGACATACATATGTATGTAGAGGAATTATTACCATAGTCAAGCAAATTAGCATATTCATAATCTCACATAGTTTTCTATTTTTGTGTGTATGGTAAGAACACCTAAAATGTATTCTATTAGAAAATTTCTATTATAAAACACAATATTATCAAATACACAGTACTCACACTCCACATAAGAGGTCTATATTTCTTCTTCTTTCATAATTGCAAATTTGGGCTCCTTTGGCTTCCATCCTCTCACTCACCCTGGTAACCACTGGTCAGTGTTTCTACACATTTTCTTTTAGATTATACACATACATGAAATTGTGCAATATTTTATATATAAATGTCTTTTGTTTGGCAAATAAGACATTGGATCATTAGAAAAACTTTTATGCAAATATGAAGGTAGTATCAAAATGAAATTAAATTTAAAAATAAGTTTAGTTTTTTTCTCTAAAATAGACATCTGAGGATGCTGGCAAAGAACAATTAATAAAAATTATTTACACAAATAATTCCATGCAGTTAAAGAAATAATTTTTATTTTTTTTTAGAAAACTATGATGTAAAAATATAAATATTTACAACACAAAATCAACATGAGATTTCACATCTTTGATCATAATTTGAACTGTTATTTTCCCTATTCTTCATAGTTTTTGTAAATATTTCAAACCACATTACAAATTTAACTAAATTTATATCAGATTTTGTTCAAAGGTACCTGAAAATATTCTCATTGCAAGCTTGGTAGAGTTTGCATGTTGTTTGTCACTTTTTTGGTAGCAGGATACACTACATTGAGTTAGACAAAGTAAAATTATTCTACGAGATATTTGCTTTCAGATGTGACAGCTCTTGGCACTCTTGGTTGTTTGTAATCCAGTTTTCTAGACTTTTGTTAATATAAAATCCATCTTATTTCAATTGCCTCCATGCATATAAATTTATAAGCATTAGTAGTTGGAGTAGATATACACTGTTTATTTGAAAAACTGAGATTATTATCAATAGGTAGCAAAATATGTGGAATGACATGAAGAAAAAAAAAAAAAAGCTTGATCAGTACTTGAGACTAATGCCAAGAAGTATGTGACAAATTTGAAGTGAATTCCCTAAAACGAATATCTGAATTGATGATATTACAAGAGACTATTTGGAGGTCATAATAAGAATACAATTTTATGTAAAGAAATTTGAGTGAAGAGACCATGAATGGTATTAAAATAAATTAAAATGAGACTTAGTTTAAAGAATCCCTGAGTACATAAATCCAGTTAGATCCCATAAGTGACCTTAACCTTACTTGATTTTCAAACATAAGACAAACTTGAGCTTTTTTTTATTAATTCCTTCATTAAAAAATTAGAACTTAAGCTCGACCAATCATAAACAGCCAACAAACATAATTATATAACTAGCAACATTTCAGGGAGATAAATCAAATAAGGCAACTCCATAAATATGATCAATGGAATATTTTCTTTTACCATGTAATTGCCCTAAAAAAAACTCCAGTTGAGTTATACAGCTGCCTGACTCATGAATCTCTATTTGCTCAAATAAACTCTTCAAAATTGTAATAAAAATTCCCTTTAAAATAGTGCTAATTTCACCCATATTCCCAAGCAGCATAAAATGTTCTCCTGAATATCTTATTCAGATGAACCAAAAAGGAGTCACATATGATGTGGATGATATTCTCTGGGAAAATGCCTTTTCCACAGTGACTACAAAAGGACCAGCCGGGTTTTGCACCGCGTGGCATTTCATGAAACAGTGTGGACACCCAAATCAAGAGAAGTTCAGTTTCAGGTAAGCAAGGGTAATCTGTCTCTCAGAAAATTACATTCAGATGCTGAGTCCACAGGTGGGAGCCCATGCATGGAACAAACGCATGGTACAAAGTGTGGGGCTGGAATAATCATATTTAGCCATGTGCAACGTAATATCCAAGAAGGAAAAAATAAAAGTCTTCTAGAATCAACGATTTGAAGACATATGGAGAGTAGTTGTGGCCTGAAAGGATGCCTATTAGATTGCTTGTATGTATTGTATCTTCTATGCTTGGTGTTCTATTAATTCTTTATGCCCTACCTGTCCCATTTTAAAGCCGTAATTTTTTGCAGTGTTTGCCTGAATCCATCACTTGTATGTGTATAGCATTCATGCAGAGAATTAGGGGAGCTTTTGCCCTGGGTATCTACTTTATCAAATGCCGCAGTCTGGTTGGGCACAAAATAACCAACCACCATACACCTTGTAGATTCAAACAGCAACTCTTTATTCTCGAACTGTCACCGGCACTCTACACGCACTTTCTGGGAAAATTTTTACCTCCACCGGGCTCTGCATCCCAAATACTCTCTGAATCCCGAGAGAACTCAACGGGAACTCAAGGAGCAGGCGCCTGAGTCAGCAGGATATGCCCTATTCCCGGCAGGATCCACACCCTAAACCTGGAACCGCCCTAAACCCGGATCCGCCCTGGTCCTTGAGCAGGGTCACCTTTCTCAAACATTCATGCAATGTCACTGCAAATGACCTGGGTTCAAGGCAAGCCCATTTCCACAATGGAGAGTCCTCCCTCTAGGCAACATTGGGTAGGCTGACAAGGAATTGCCATGTGTCATTCCTACTTGGCTATGGCTCTCAGCAATCAAAATTTCCTGGATTTCTTATTTTCTCCATCCAGAAAAACATTAGGATTCCTACCATAGTTTTAGTTTATTAGTGTGCTTCATGATATTGGCTTCCTTCCCCTCTTTGAAAGTGCATAAAAAAGAAAATGCAAACTAGCAGTCACTGATTAAAATTTTGACTCTCCTTAGCACTCTTCCTCTTTATGTTTATATTACAGAATTTTCAGGAAGTTGCCTTTTTGCAAAAAATAAAATTTCCAATTTTATCCATAAAAGAACAGCTTTATCATCAGGAGAGTCTGTATAAGAGAGCAAAGATCCATACTAAGAGCAGAAACATCCATCTTTAAAACCATACTGGTATGTTTGGGCTTATATTTTTAGAATTAAATGACAGGCATTAATATGCACCTTTAAAATTCTTTTCCGTCAAGAACATTTCTTGGCTTTATTCTCCTTTCAACAATTTACAAAATTTCTCATGGATACTGTATATTAACAAACAAAAAGTTTTCCACCTTAAAAATACCTGCATTCTCTCATTGTTTTACATTCTATTTCCTGATTATACATGAGATTATTGGTCAGTTATTCCTATCACTTCTTTAGCATATTGATCTATGATTCTGTTCTTTGTACTTTTGGAAATCTCAGAGAGCTTAGTTAGAAAAGTTTGTCAACCCATGGCAAATTATCAAAACTATGTACTAGTTGTTTTTCTTCATGTTTTAAAACAATTTATTTCTACTTCCTTTTGTCTCTGAACCTCGGCTGTCTTTTCTTTTCTTTTTTTTTTTTTTTGAGAATTTTTTAATATTTATTTTTTAGTTTTCAATGGACACAACATCTTTATGTTATTTTTATGTGGTGCTGAGGATCGAACCCAGTGCCCAGCGCATGCCAGGGAAGCACGTTACCACTTGAGCCACATCCCCAGCCCCTCTCCGCTGTCTTTTCTATGCTTTATTTTTTTTCAGGGATTTCACCCCACTGTTAGTTCATATGCAGTTCAGTGAAGGTATTTAGTTAGGATTTAGATAAGATATTTTTGAATAATCATATATTTATATTTACAAAAGTACATAGTGGTATTCCTCTATGACTTTCATTGTGTTTCCTAATTGTCTGAGTCATTGACCTGTTGCTGTATATTTCTTTAGTTTTTTTTTTTTTTTTTTTTTTTTTTTTATGTCTGATTGTTGTAAACCTCATGAGAACCAAAATCATTCTTATTTTGTTCATCTTTCTTTCCATAGCATTAACCCAATCTGAAACATCCAGGTGGTACATGTTATTTTTCTTTAAAAATTGTATAGAGCAAATGCTTTGAAATTATGAATCTAATGACTTAATGTTGGAAATACACTAAAATTTTCCAGGTGGACTATCAGTCTGAGAATAAATTTTTCTTCATTTAATAACCATGGTGTACTACAGTTTCAGAACACACACACACACACACACACACACACACACACACAATTTACAAATATGAAAAAAATTAATAGAACACAAGCATAGGGATTTTTTGTGAAAGTATTAACTATAGAATTCTTTAATATGAATTCTTTTAATTAGCCTAAGAGTGTGTTAAAAACAGATAATTAAATTTTGGGGAGAGTGGTTGGGGACTGAAGAAAGTTAATAAGAAATTGTTAGCAGCTGTTGCTTAAGAATATTAGGAAAAAAGAAAAACTGTGGCCATGTAAGTTAAGAGATAAAATAAAAATAAACGCTAGTTTAACTCTCTAATAAGAAACATGTCTAGGACAGGATGTAAGAAGTCTTTTTCTTGCATATTTTTAACAAGAGCTTACTGTACTGAAGCACCTGGCTTCATCTTGAGGTGATGCATTCAGGAGTGTAGGCTGCTGGCATTGGTTTGTGAACTGGAATAATCCTGGGCAACTTTGTTTAAACTTTGTTTTTACTGTAAACACAGGTGACTTCGAAAAATCATTCTAAGACACAGACACTTTTTCAATTTAAAATGTGAGAACTAATCATAATTTTATGTTTTATAGAAAGCATAACTTTTGGTTACATTCCAGGTTCTCATAATCTAGGAGAGTCCCTGAGTAAACCAGAGTAGCAAGGAGACAAGGATATGGAAAGTCACTTAGCTCACTTCTTGCTTTGTGAAAGGGCTCATGGTAAAAGGGAATATTACCCTAAAAAGGTTATTATTTCAGCAGTTTTTAAAGAAAATTTTACTAACAATAAATATATTCTGCATGATGTAGTATGGAGGTTGTTTTAGAGCACATGAATAGGTAGACAAATTATTCCTAAGTTAAAGTCATATATTTATTCTTTGGATATAGAGATTAGAAATATTAACTTAGACAAATTACAACCGATTTAAAAAATACTAGTTATGGAATATTATTATAAACTGCCTTCTGCAATTGTGAATCATGACAACATAAAAATAAAGTACGATCTACGAGAAAATTTATGAATATAGCACTTTGTAATTAATATAACAATTGCAGCACACATGAAAGTGTGCTTATAGTTCAGAATAGATGATTGGCTGTAGAACAGCCTTGACATTAAATTCATTTTTGAATCCCCAAATAGTATTTATAAGATCTATCTGGGTTTTTGCTTGTTTAGTCTGAGTTTACTCATTTAACCAAACACATCTGTGAAATAATACTGAAGAAAGACAGACATTTCTTGTCAATCAAAGGATTTCATCCACTAATAGAATCTTTAAAACATCTGATGTATTGATCTTCCAACTGCTTTATTTTCAGTTTTGCAGAGTATAGAAGTCCTATGGTGTGTGAGTGAATTTAAGTTCATACGGGGGTGTGGTCTTCCATGCTAACATTTATGAGTTTGTACATAAGTGTGTGCATAGGTGTAGATTTACACTCTAGGTTGTATTTTACTTATTGATCACCAGTGTTGTGTTCATGTGTTATATAATGACGTAAGACTGGCTATTATTTCTAAGTTCTAGAAGAGAGAGCATTCTTTTATATCCATGTTTCCTATGAGGGTGCTGTAAATGCACCCTGCTTCTTGGAGGTTGGAGACTAATGAAAGAATAGAATGGGAAATGAAAACCTGTGAAATTAAAGGGATCTCTATAGTTTGTGACCCAGTATCTTTCCAAAATTCCTTAAGTCTCCAGTGAGGTATTCATACTGGTTAATTGTTCAGTTTCCTACAGTAAAACCCACAAAAGTTCCATTGTATATTTATAGGTTGCTATGGGGCAATATCAAGATATCAGTTTAGACACTGGGGCAGGAACAGAAGGAAAAAATAACTTGAGAGAGGCATCATTTTTGAGTAGATAATAAAAATGAGGATAAGTTACATTTTTTAAAAAAATTTTTCAATGAAAAACATTAGAAGGAGGAGAAGAAAGGAAAGGTGGAAGAAGAGGAAGAAGACAAAGGAGAAGAAAATGCTATTAAAGTGCTGGTTGAAATCTTAGAATGAGTAATTTGTATTTGTATTTCTAAAAATACACTTATTTTCTTTTGAATCTCTTAAGATGAAGGAAGAGATTCAAAAGAAAATAATTGTATTTTTAGAAAGGAACCAAAATTATAACATCATGTTATTTCATACTTTAATAAAGAAAAAAAAGAGCAGCTAACTTTTATGGAATGTAAATATACTTCAATAACTCTAAAATACAAAAGAAACTCTGAATCCTCAATGAATTGCCTTTGAAGTCAAACAAATTCTGCCTTTGCTTCATACTGGAATCTTTAATATAATATTTTCTCATTTTTTGTTTCCTCACCTGTAAAATTAACCTAATAGCATATTTGATCTGATGGCCTCAAAAATATGTTAGGAAAAGGGCGCATTAGAATTTTGTGGGACATATTTTACTCATTGAGTACATACTGTCTTATATCTCATGTAGATCTTTTACAGGTCTCATTGTAATAGTGCTTTATAGTTGTTTTTGAAGGTTCTTATTTAGTAACACATCTTTCACTTTCCTTGAGTATCATTTAAAGTGATGCATCCTGTTATAACTAAGGAAAGGAAATTCTAACTCCATCAGCCTCAACTTTCCCTTCTTTCATCAGCAAATCAGGAAATCGTACGGATCTTCACTTGCCATATACGCCAAGTCTTCATTTTTCTGGAAGTGGAAAATTACACTGGGCATCATCCTCACCACCTGACTTCAGCCCATCTTCTTTTCCTGCTTATTAGGAATTGATAAGTATATGTCATTGTTTTCTTCCACTCTTTTCTTCTTTCATAAAATTTAAATGCAACTAAGTATGTTACCCCATTAGATTTGTCTCAGAGTAACTAATTTTAAAGGAACTTTAAGCTTTATACTTTAATCTTTTACCAAAAGGTATTTTAAGTCATGACAACATCAAACAATTTCCTTGAAGTATAGGTATATAAGCATAACTGTTAGTCATAAAAGTTAAGAAAGATGGATAATTCGTACATTTTAGGTCCTTGAACTTCCTTTGCTACTATTTATATTACTAAAACAGGTTATATCTTGATTATTGGTCAAGAGTTAATGGATGCTGTTGGCAATTTTTATGTTTTATTTGAGTCCCCCAAATTTGCACTTCATAGGTGATTTTTTCCCCTATACATAAATATGTTCACTAATTTAAAGCTGGCAGCAAGCCTCTTTATAAAAATTTTGCCTGAGTATTATGAAAGTGTCCATAGAAACACATACAATGAGTTTTCAAAATTTTCTACTATAGATATTAGACTCAACATACTCAATACTCTTCATATATATTCACTATCACAGAGATGAAAGGAAATCCTCTTCAACATACACATTGCACAGGAGACAGAAAATTCAGAGTTCTTTTCTCTTACAAAGCACCAAAAGTGCTTTCCTGAGTAGAAATATGTTTCATATCTTTAGGTAAACATGATCTAATTTATTCTTTCTCATTCAGTAATAAATTTGACAGTTGCTATTCTCTAATAGTATAATACATTTAAAAACATTAGGCCCTTCTGGGAAATTTTAAGGTACTTTCCAATTCTTAATCAAGATTTGCTTGAATTACATTCAATTGATGTGTTGAAATAAATTTTTAAATAAAAGAACAAACTTTATAGTTTTTAAAATTAATTATGCTAATATAGTTGAGTATTAGTAATAGAGTTTTGATATAGTTGCAATTAGATTTTAATCATATGGATTCATCTTAATTTCTTTCCAAATAAATCCTCTAATTGGAATGCTTTCTCCTTAGGGTGTAGTCTGTGTATTAAAATTCCTTCAAGAAAAATAAATCTCATAATTAGCTGAATTTAATAATCATCTCAGATTGAATATATTAAAATGAAATGCATTTTTAATACTTAGGTAATTAAGATGAAAACTTGTGCATCTCAGTGGTTATTACAAAATTCAGTTCTATTTTTACTTCTTATAGAACCCAAAAGTCTTATGAAACCAAAAGTCTTGCCTTAGTAAAATTATCCACAGACTTTTTCATAATTATTTTCCAGGTTTTGTTTTCTTGTTTTTTTTTTTTTTTTTTTGATTACTGACGAAAGGAAACTTTCATTCCTAAGGAGTTAATAATTGGAAGTTTCCTCTGATAAGAAATATCCTGGATATTTTTAGGTCTGTTTTTTTTAAATTTTTTTAAAATTTTTTATGTAGACGTTTAAGTTTGCAAACAAAATCCTCTTTATATTAAGTGTACTGCTGAATTGGATTATTTATATTATTTATACAGTTATTTATGGAATTACATGGAAATCAAAGTAATTTTGCTACTACTTGTTTTAATTCATTAATAAACATTACATTTCATTTGCACAATACAGAATGATAAAATGTTTGTACAAATTGATCTTATCATCATCTAGCTATCTAGCTATCATCCATCTACAACCATTTAACCAACCACCTGTTTATCTTTTATTTTGTGTAAAATCTGAGCTCTTACAGGGTGAATCATTTTCAGACCAGTCTACAAACAGAAATTAATGTTTTAAATAGAGGAAATTGTATGTAGAATAGACAAAATAAGAAAATAAGTATATACCTGGAAAGGGAATTCTAAAGGATTCCTTGTGACCGAGGGAAAACCCAGAAAGAACAAATTAGAATAGGGGTTCAACAGTGTTCAAGCAGTTGGTTGAACCTCATGGGTGGAGATGGCCTAGTAGCTCCAGGCCATACTGCACATAGTTACCAGACAAGTAAGAGCATCCCTGCAGGGAGCCTGTGAGATAAGCTGGCAGCAACCCTTTGAAAGGAGTCAGGTCACTGCTGCAGGACCTTCCAGGACTGAGAACTAAAAAAGCCTCCCTGAGAGGAAAGGAGGCTTCTGTGTGGCTGGGGTAGCTCCAGGCTTATGACAAATATTGGATGGCAGACTCTCCTGGGAATGTTTTTCTCATTTAAATACATATAAGTGGTTTTCTAATGTCTTCTGTTGGTTCTTATTGGTTCTTTTTAGTCATACATAACATTAGGATTCATTTTGACATAATTATAAAAGCATGGAATATAATTTGCTCTGATTCAGTACCCAGCACTTCCCATTTCCCTCCTCTCCTCCCCCTCCCCTCTTGCCTTCCCTGTACTCTACTGATCTTTCTGCTATTTACTCATAGTTTTTGTTTGTTGGTTGGTTGAATTAGTGTCTTGTGGATGTACATGAAGTTGAGATTCACTCTTCATTCACAAAGGTACATAAGAAAGTTAGGTCAGATTCATTCCACTGCATTTCCCTAGCCCATCCTACCTCCATTAATATTTATTTATTTGAGAGAGAGAGAGAGAGAGAGAGAGAGAGAGAGAGAGAGAGAGAGAGAATTTTTTTTATATATTTTTTTATTGGTTGTTCAAAACCCTACAAAGCTCTTGACATATCATATTTCATACATTAGCATACATTAGCTTCAAGTGAGTTATGAACTCCCTTTTTTACCCCAAGTACAGATTGCAGAATCACATGGGTTACACATCCACATTTTTACATAATACCATAATAGTAACTGTTGTATTCTGCTACCTTCCTATCCTCTACTATCCCCCCTCCCCTCCCCTCCCATCTTCTCTCTCTACCCCTTCTACTGTAATTCATTTCTCACCTTGTTTATTTTCCCATTCCACTTACAACCTCTTATATGTAATTTAGTATACCAATGAGGGTCTCCCTCCGTTTCCATGCAATTCCCCTTTTCTCTCCCTTTCCCTCCCACCTCATGTCTCTGTTTAATGTTAATCTTTTCTTCCTGCTCTTCCTCCCTGCTTTATTCTCAGTTGCTCTCATTATATCAAAGATGACATTTGGTATTTGTTTTTTAGGGATTGGCTAGCTTCACTAAGCATAATCTGCTCTAGTGCCATCCATTTCCCTGCAAATTCCAAGATTTTGTCATTTTTTAGTGCTGCGTAATACTCCATGGTGTATAGATGCCACATTTTTTTAATCCATTCATCCATTGAAGGGCATCTGGGTTGGTTCCACAATCTAGCTATTGTAAATTGTGCTGCTATGAACATCGATGTGGCAGTATCCCTGTAATACGCTCTTTTAAGGTCTTCAGGGAATAGTCCGAGAAGGGCAATAGCTGGGTCAAATGGTGGTTCCATTCCCAGCTTTCCCAGGAATCTCCATACTGCTTTCCAAATTGGCCACACCAATTTGCAGCCCCACCAGCAATGTACAAGAGAACCCTTTTCCCCACATCCTCGCCAGCACTTGTTGTTGTTTGATTTCATAATGGCTGCCAATCTTACTGGAGTGAGATGGTATCTTAGGGTGGTTTTGATTTGCATTTCTCTGACTGCTAGAGATGATGAGCATTTTTTCATGTACTTGTTGATTGATTGTATGTCCTCCTCTGAGAAGTTTCTGTTCAGGTCCTTGGCCCATTTGTTGATTGGGTTATTTGTTATCTTATTGTCTAATTTTTTGAGTTCTTTGTATATTCTGGATATTAGGGCTCTATCTGATGTGTGAGGAGTAAATATTTGTTCCCATGATGTAGGCTCCCTATTTACTTCTCTTATTGTTTCTCTTGCTGTGAAAAAACTTTTTAGTTTAAGTAAGTCCCATTGTTGATTCTTGCTATTAACTCTTGTGCTATGGGTGTCCTATTAAGGAATTTGGAGCCCGACCCCACAATATGTAGATCGTAGCCAACTTTTTCTTCTATCAGACGCAGAGTCTCTGATTTGATATTAAGGTCTTTGATCCATTTTGAGTTAACTTTTGTGCATGGTGAGAGGAGGGGGTTCAGTTTCATTTTGTTGCATATGGATTTCCAGTTTTCCCAACACCATTTGTTGAAGATGCTATACTTCCTCCATTGCATGTTTTTAGCCCCTTTATCAAATATAAGATAGTTGTAACTTTGTGGATTGGTCTCTGTGTCCTCTATTCTGTACCATTGGTCCACCTGCCTGTTTTGGTACCAGTACCATGCTGTCTTTGTTACTATTGCTCTGTAATATAGTTTGAAATCTGGTATCGCTATACCGCCTGATTCGCACTTCCTGCTTAGAATTGCTTTTGCTATTCTGGGTCTTTTATTTTTCCATATGAATTTCATGATTGCTTTATCTATTTCTACAAGCAATGCCTTTGGGATTTTGATTGGCATTGCATTAAACCAATATAGAACTTTTGGTAATATCGCCATTTTGATGATGTTAGTTCTGCCTATCCATGAACAGGGTATATTTTTCCATCTTCTAAGATCTTCTTCTACTTCTCTCTTTAGGGTTCTGTAGTTTTCATTGTATAAATCTTTCACCTCTTTTGTTAGGTTGATTCCCAAGTATTTTATTTTTTTTGAGGATATTGTGAATGGAGTGGTTTTCCTCATTTCCATTTCAGAAGTTTTGTTGCTGATATACAGGAATGCCTTTGATTTATGCGTGTTGATTTTATACCCTGCTACTTTGCTGAATTCATTTATTAGTTCTAGTAGTTTTTTTGTAGACCCTTTTGGGTCTTCTAGGTATAAAATCATGTCATCTGCAAATAATGATAATTTAAGTTCTTCTTTTCCAATTTTTATGCCTTTAATTTCTTTCGTCTGTCTAATTGCTCTGGCCAGTGTTTCGAGAACTATATTGAATAGAAGTGGTGATAGAGGGCATCCCTGTCTTGTTCCAGATTTTAGAGGGAATGCCTTCAATTTTTCTCCATTCAGAATGATGCTAGCCTGAGGCTTAGCATAGATAGCTTTTACAATGTCAAGGTAATTTCCTGTTATCCCTAGTTTTTCTAATGTTTTGAACATAAAGGGATGCTGTATTTTGTCAAATGCTTTTTCTGCATCTATCGAGATGATCATATGGTTCTTATCTTTAAGTCTATTGATGTGGTGAATAACATTTATTGATTTCCGTATATTGAACCATCCTTGCATCCCAGGGATGAATCCTACTTGATCATGGTGCACAATTTTTTTGATGTGCCTTTGTATCCGATTCGCCAGAATTTTATTGAGGATTTTTGCATCTAGGTTCATCAGGGATATTGGTCTGTAGTTTTCTTTCTTTGAGGTGTCTTTGTCTGGTTTCGGAATCAACGTGATGTTGGCCTCATAGAATGAATTTGGAAGAGCTCCCTCTTTTTCTATTTCCTGAAATAACTTGAAAAGTATTGGTATTAATTCTTCTTTAAAAGTTTTGTAAAACTCCGCTGTATACCCATCCGGTCCTGGGCTTTTCTTGGTGGGTAGTCTCTTGATTGCTTCTTCAATTTCCTCCATTGATATTGGTCTGTTCAAATTGTGTGTATCCTCCTGACTCAGTCTGGGCAAATCATATGTCTTAAGAAATTTATCGATGTCTTCACTGTCTTCTATTTTATTGGAATATAGGTTTTCAAAATAATTTCTAATTGTCTTCTGTATTTCTGTAGCATCTGTTGTGATATTGCCTTTTTCATCCCGTATGTTAGTAATTTGAGTTCTCTCTCTTCTTCTCTTCGTTAGCATGGCTAAGGGTCTGTCAATCTTGTTTATTTTTTCGAAGAACCAACTTTTAGTTTTGTTGATTTTTTCAATAGTTTCTTTTGTTTCAATTTCGTTGATTTCCGCTCTGATTTTAATTATTTCTTGCCTTCTGCTGCATTTGCTGTTGTTTTGTTCTTCCTTTTCTAGGGCTTTGAGATGAAGTGTGAGCTCATTTATTTGTTGGTTTTTCTTTTTTTTGAGGAATGACCTCCAGGCGATGAATTTCCCTCTTAAAACTGCTTTCATTGTGTCCCATAGATTCCGATAAGTTGTGTCTGTATTTTCATTTATCTCTAAGAATTTTTTGATTTCCTCCTTTATGTCTTCTGTAACCCATTGATCATTCAGTAACATATTGTTCATTTTCCATGTGATATAGGATTTTCCCATCCTTCTTTTATCATTGATTTCCAGTTTCATTCCATTATGATCAGATAAAATGCATGGTATTATCTCCACCCCTTTATATTTACTGAGGTTTGCCCTATGGCATAATATATGGTCTATTTTTGAGAAGGATCCATGTGCTGCTGAGAAAAAAGTATATCCACTTGATGATGGTTGATATATTCTATATACGTCAGTTAAGTCTAGGTTATTGATTGTGTTATTTAGATCTATAGTTTCTTTATTCAACTTTTGTTTGGAGGATCTGTCCAATGGTGAGAGAGGTGTGTTGAAGTCACCCATAATTATTGTATTGTGGTCTATTTGATTCTTGAACTTGAGGAGAATTTGTTTTATGAACGTCGCAGCACCATTATTTGGTGCATAAATATTGATAATTGTTATGTCTTGTTGGTGAATGGTTCCTTTTAACAGTATATAATGCCCTTCCTTATCCCTTTGGATTAACTTAGTCTTGAAGTCGATTTTGTTCGATATGAGGATGGCCACACCTGCTTGTTTGCGAGGACCGTGTGCGTGGTATATTTTTTCCCAACCTTTCACCTTCAGTCTGTGTATGTCTTTTCCTGTCAGATGTGTCTCCTGGAGGCAGCATATTGTTGGATTTGTTTTTTTAATCCATGTTACCAGTCTATGTCGCTTTATTGGAGAGTTTAAACCATTAATGTTTAGAGTTACTATTGCTATATGGTTTGTACTTCCATCCATGTTTGATTATTTGTCTCTCTCTTTTTTTTTTTTTTTTTTAAATTTAGTTTATTTCTCCATGATTAGCTTTCCCCCCTCCGGCAGTCTTTACTGGGGCACTTCCCACTGTTGGCTTTGGTTATTGTTTCTCATTTCTTCCTCGTGTAGTGTTTTGCTCAAGATGTTTTGTAATGCTGGTTTTCTGGCTGCAAATTCTTTTAGCTTTTGTTTATCATGAAAGATTTTTATTTCGTTGTCATACCTGAAGCTTAATTTTGCTGGATACAGAATTCTTGGTTGGCATCCATTGTCTTTCAGTGTTTGAAATACGTTGTTCCAGGATCTTCTTGCTTTCAGTGTCTGTGATGAAAAATCCGCTGTTAACCTTATTGGTTTACCCCTGAATGTAATCTGCCTCCTTTCTCTTGTAGCTTTTAATATTTTCTCTTTGTTCTGTATATTGGATATCTTCATAACAATGTGTCTTGGCGTTGGTCTACTTTGATTTTGTATGCTCGGTGTTCTGTATGCATCTACAATTTGTATATCTGTTTCCTTTTTTATTTCTGGAAAGTTTTCTGTAATTATTTCATGTAGTAGATTACACATTCCCTTGGTTTGAATCTCTGTGCCTTCCTCTATCCCGATGACTCTTAAATTTGGTTTTTTAATGTTATCACATATCTCTTGGATGCTTCTCTCGTGATTTTTAACCAGCCTATCAGAGTTGGCTAGACTCTTTTCAAGATGATATATTTTGTCTTCATTATCTGACGTTCTGGCTTCTACTTGCTCCACTCTGTTAGTGATACTCTCATTTGAGTTTTTAATTTGGTTTATAAGTTCCTTCATTTCTAAGATTATTGTCTGATTCTTTTTTATAATCTCTATCTCCTGATAAAGATGCTTAACTTCTTCTTTTATCTGTTTTTGTAATTCGTTCTCAATGTGTTCTTTTGCTGCTTGAATTTGCTGTCTCGTATCCTCTTTAAGGTTCCATTCCATCTGTCTAAGGTATTCCTTGAGGTCTTTATATGACCATTTTTCTGATGAATCTATATTCTCCTGGATATTTAGGCCTTCCTGCATTGTTTGTACTCCTTTCCTTCCTTGCTTTTTCATATTGCTTCTTGTTCTGTTTGACTACTGAGTTGCTGATTACTCCTATAAATTTATTTGCTGCTTGGGAGGAAAGGTATTATAGGGGGAGGGAATAAGTCACCAAAGAGAATGAGAGTAAGCAGGCAGAATTCAAGGAAGGGGGAATATGAGAATTGAAAATAAATGCAAAGACAGAAGAAAAGAAGAGAGAGAGAAAGGAAACAGAAAATTAAAAAGAATTAAAAAGAAATCATAATCGCAATAATAAAAATGAAAATTAGTATTAAAAAATAAAATAAAATGAATTAAAAAAAAATTGGGGAAAACAACAACAACAAAAACAAAACAAAACCAATAAAAAAAAAAAATTTTAATACATGCAGTCTTAGAGTTCGATTCACTATTCTTCCAGTAGGTGGAGCTGTGCCCACCGGGCCATGCTTCTCCTCTCAGTAGGCAGGAGCCAGTCACTGTGCAGCAGCTCTTCCTCCTGGACTGGGCGGGTCTCTAATCCTGAGTGCACAGGTGATGCTCACCACAATATTGGCTACACACCAAGTCTGCTGTTCCTGTGAGCCCTGTTTTCAAGAACGCCTGGGCACATTCTCCCTGTTTGCCATTCCCTTGGACCCTAAGTTTGTAGAGCTTGGGGCTGAGAACCCCCAGCGAATTTGCTTGCCCTCTGGTAGCCACGCCCCTGGAAGCTGGTGCAAGAGACCTCAGTTGTCAGCACTGGTGATAGCGGTAGCCGGAATTCCGCCCGCGGGTCCCGCACCACTCCTGATTCCCCCGTGCAAGAGCCGGGCGGGCGGGGCCTTTAGCAGCGCCCGGCAGGCGGGGACTGTCCACACGACCGTGGGGTTGGGGGTTGGTGGTTGTTTCCAGTGCCAAACCGCCAAAGGCGGCTCACAGAGCTGGGAAGGCAGGACCCAGCCTTCCGTATGGTCGCTGCAATGTGTGAGCAGCGGTTTTTCGGCTGGGCCGGCGGGACTGCGCCCCAGCGGGAGCTGTTCACAGGAGCGCGGGGGGGGGGGGGGGGGGGGTCGTTTGCAGCGCCGAACCACCTCTGTGCTAGGCCGGCTGGGGCCCAAGCAGGCTGTGGCTGTTTGTAAGTACGCTGCAAAGTGTGGGCAGCAGCGGGAGTTCGGCGTTGGCCGTGAGTTCCTGCTGAGATTTACTCGCTGAGATTCACTCGTCTGGGACAAAGTGACCCCTCTAATAGACTTACTAATTCCTGGCAGGTCTCCTTTCAGCGGAATTTTGCTAGAAGTCCCTCAGCAGGCCGCATGCAGGTGAATTAATGGGCCTCTCTGCTCCCGTTACTGCGGAGGCATTGAAAGTGCTGCCTCCTTGCCGGCAGCCATGTTGGGTCCCGCGGAGAAATTTTTTTAATATTTATTTTTTAGTTTTCAGCAGACACAACATCTTTGTTTATATGTGGTGTTGAGGCTCGAACCCGGGCCGCAAGCATGCCAGGCGAGCCTGCTACCGCTTGAGCCACATTCCCAGCCCCTCCATTATTTTTAAGGAATATAATTTTAAAGTAATTTATATTTTGAAGCAATATCTGTTGATACACATTTTCTTTATATCCGAAGGACTCATTTGGGCTGTAGTTACCTAGATTGAAAATGTGTATCATCTTCGAACTCACCTCCAAAATAATTTTTACAGGTGTTTTAACTAATTAATCTGAATATTTCAAGGTTTTTTTGTTGTAGTTCTCATATGTGTACTGCATTATCATTCTGGTCATTTTGAATAATTATCAATATTTACTACAGATTAAGATTGATTTGAAGCATGCTGGTCATTCAGTAAATCTAAATATAATGCAAGAGCACTGGATGAGCTGAGGACATAATTAGATATTTTTCATCTGCATTAGCCATTCGGGGTTTATTTAAAATCTCATAATCTCCTTTAATGAAAAATATGCAGGTGAGTACTTTGTAATAATTTGTCAATTTGTACCAAAAAGTCTATCTTGAAAGAGTCATTTTTTCATCATTGCTGGGACAGGATATAGAAAAACTCAAGATAAAAATTTGTATGTATAAATATATACATTAATATCTTGTTGAAATATGGTGGATAATGTCACTAATTGAAGAACGGAGATTCTTAAATAAGAAAGTCTTAAAAATGTGGAATTTTAATTGCTGTCAGATTTCTGTTATGACATGACACATAGAGGAATGTTTTAGGTTCCTGAAGATAGTCACAAGACATAGGCATGACTCTGTGAGTCAGGACTGATAGGTGTATATTTGCATGGGTACTTTTGAATTAATTTTTTTTTTTAACTTTTAAATATTTTTATATTTACAAAAAACAAAAAGTAGCAATGGTGGTATAGAAAGATCCCATAAACAACACACAAAGTTTTCTTGCTATTAATTCTAATTTGAGAAAATATGCCACAATTCACAATCCAATATTGATACATTATTAAGTTCCATAATTTACCTGTGATCCCTTTGTGCCTAATGTTGTTCTACTATTCTAGGGCATCATCTGGGAAACCACAGTTTGCTAATTCATCACTCTCCTCACTTTCTCTTGACTGAAACAGTTCCAAGGTGTCTCCATGTTTTTGTCAACCTTGAGTGTTTACAGAGTGCTGCTCACTTATTTTATAGAATGTTCCTGAACTGAGAGTTATCTGATGTTTTTCTCATGATTAGAGCTGGGACATAGGTTTTGGGGGTAGAAGATAACAGAGGTAATGTTATGCTTTGAGTATGAGGTGTACCCCCAAATCTCTTATGTTAAAGCAAGAGTGTTTGGAGGTGAAATCATTGGATTTTTGAGAGCTGTGGCCTAATTAATTAATTGTAGCTTGAATGGACTAATAGGTTGGTAACTATAGGCAGGAAGGGTATGGCTAGAGGAGGTGTGTCACTGTGCCCTGCCAATGTTCATCTTCCTGTAGCCCTTCCTCTTTCTCTTGCTGGTCCTTCCTGTGGGAAGCCATTCCTGAGCTATTTAGCATTTTCACTCGCCCTTGAGCCAAGGAGATTTTGGTCTGGCATTGCAAGCTATTTTGTGGCCCCTCCCACTGAATATATTACACAATGCATGTGACTTCAATCTTTGCTCAACTAGGAAGGCTGCTGTCAAAGCTATGGAACTGGGCATGATCCATTGGGCCTGGACAGCCCACTTCTTACCTTATTTGGCAAAAGAACATTATATGGAAACCTTTTAAAGTTCCCCTCATATATAATAAAGCAAACAGTGGCTCTCTCTCTTTCTCTTCCCAGTACAGAAGCTTGACCTCTAAGATCAAAGAGCTGTCCCACCCCTTCTTTTCAAAATTACTTTCTGTGTAATGTGATTTTTTTGCCACCTTTTTTTTTTTCCTTAGCTTTATTTTGCAGCTAGCCCATATCACACAGAAGAAACCCAAATTCCACCACCTATGCACATGGGTGAGACCTTCCCCTTTTTATCACAGTGTTCCTCAGCCATAAGGTTGGGCCATTAAGTTTTGCCTCACTTTGAGTTCAGAACAATAAACATGACCAACCATGGCCAACTAAATCTCTGAATCCTTAAGCCAAGATCATCTTTTCCTCCTCTAAGTTGCTCTTTCCCGGTATTTTGGTCAGTGAAACAAAACTGACTAATATGGGCGATGTGTGGTCCTTACATTATATCAAGGGTACATGTTATACACATGGCAAGAAATCACTGGGCATGTTAGTCTTCCACATGTGGCTAAGTGGTGTTTATTAGGTTTCCTTACAATAAAATTATTATTTTCTTCCTCCCTCCATACTGTATAGTTTTGGGAAAAGTCACTACACTGTCCACATTTAAGAGAGAAGAATGAGTTCGACTTTTGTCAGAGTGGATTATGCATGCAGATTATTTATAATTCACTTGTATGAGAAACCTGGCTATTTGTCCTCTCTCACTCTCCCTCTTTCCTTCCATTTCTATTTTCTCCGCTCCTCTTTCTCTCTCCCTGTCTTGTTCCTTCCCTCCCATTCCATTTTATTCCCATCCTTATGGTCTGATAGATTATATTTTATATTTTAGGTTATAATTCAACATACTTTACTTTTTTTTACTCAAATTGTTCCAGTTTTGGCCATTGGTAAATGAGTTGGTTCATCTGTCTTTCCAATGCAGCTACATCATTATATTTTATTGTATTTTTAGTACTCCCTTACTCTCTGACATTACAAGACATTCTTCTAGCCTCCTCTTAATACCTAATGCCCTAGTGTTGCAAGCAGACACCTCTATAAGGATCTCTGTTTCCTTTTGTTGGAGGATGGATTAGAAACAAGGATGTTAGTACTAAGTGTGCTCCTTCCTATTGGGTGACTTCTCTTTTAGTCTCTCTCAACCTATCAACCAAGAAGACAAGGGAAGACCTGAATGAATGCTTAAGCAAAACACACATTTGTGTGTGTGTGTGTGTGTGTGTGTGTGTGTATGCATTAATTTGTGTATATATTAATATTATTGTAAGTATACCAATTCACCCAGCTCAAATCCATAAATCTATGAACACTGGACTTTTTGCCAGACACTTTCCCTTTATTTTCTATAAGAAACAGTGAGAAACTGGACTCCTACCACCAGCCATCAATTTAGCTATTAATTCTGGTATGTATAACAGTGTCAGAGTTGTTAGTGTGAATCTTCATGGAATAATAAAGTTAACTTTATCAAGCAGAACAGCTTTCTTGTGCATAGTTTCTTTAGTTGTAATCCTACACACTTTGCACTCATTTCCAAAGTTATTTAGGTTGGCTTTTCCTTCTATTCCCTTCAACGATATTGATTTTTTTTTTAAACACTTGTGCCAGAGTGAGATATTTTCTGTCACAGTCTGTATTACACCCTATGATCCGATGATGATGCAAATGATTCCTTAATATTTGCATGAGTTATGGCTGACTTTTTTTGGTTTCATCTATCCACCATCACAGCATCACTTAGAAAGATATTCTTGCCCTAAAATCCCTGATGCTTCACCTGTTCAACCCCTACCTCCCTCCTGAACCCTTGCTATTGCTAATCTGTTTTGATATCTTTAATTTCTCCTTTTCCAGAATGCCATATAATTGGAATTATACAGTATCTGGACTTTCAGAATGGCTTTTTGCACATAGAAATATTCATCCATGTCTTTCTGTTACTTGATAAATCATTCCTTGTTAATGTTGAATATTTTCTCTGATATGGATATATTTCAACTGACATCTATTCACATATTGAACAGCATGTTGGTTCATTTCTAGTTTTGTCAATTTTAAACAAAGCTACAATAACCATCCATCAGGAAGTTTTATGGGCACATATGATTTTAAATCAGTCGGGTAAATATCAAGAGCCCACTGTGTACCTATTATGAGTATATACTAAAATATGACCAAAGGGAATGCAAGGTGCTCACATGATATATCAAGCAATATATTGTAGGGTCATAAAGAAAATATTTGTCAGAAAAAGAAACTGAAATCATGGTTGATATGTCATGCAGAAATATTACCTGGGGAATAAATAAATTGGGAACATTTTATGTATGTGGCATGCTCTCAAGACTTCAAAATATCTATTTTCCACTTTCTTTAGGAAAAAATTAAACTATAATAGCTTTCAAAATATCTAGTAAATAAACATTTAATTAGGGCAAAATGGTGTTATTCAAAACGAAGGCACAATGATTCTTTTTTATTTGAATGAAATGAATGACTCTATAATGCAATACTTAAGCAAAATAAAAATAACTTTGAAATATTTTTCATTTTAGAAAGAATAGTTTGTAAAGGGCACATATTTTTAGGGAGTCTATTTGAATGAATATTCATTAAATTTATTTAGTAAAAAGTTTCATTTTGAATGCTAATGGTACTAGTAAGCTTTGCTTTTGGAGGAGATCTTACAGAATAAGTAAAGATAATAAAAACCTACTTAAGTCAGGGGATGCAGCTCAGTGGTAGAGTACCTGTCTAGCATATGTGAGGTTCTGGGTTCGATCCATAATATAAACAAAATAAAGAAAAAAGAGAAAGCTGCACTTGTATACTAAAGACTGCAAATTATTATAGTACCAAGTTATTGATTGAAAGACATTAAAGTAATCTTTCCTGAAAATGCAATATATTCTAAGCCTAGGAAACTCATCATGAACATTGTATTAGGTTTTATGGAACTTAGTCACTGGGTTTGTAACTTAACTAATGTAAGCATTTTAAAAATTAGTTGATGCTATCTCAAAGAGAAAATACACATTAAAAGGGTTTGACATGACAGAAAACTTCTATTTGCATGATTATGAAAGTTTTGAAAAATTCCTATATGCATGAGAAATTTCTACATCATAGCTTACTATAGCATAATTTACCAAATAATTAATATCAGAATTTATGCAGATTTTTTTCTGAGATTTTGAATTATGATGATATTTTGAAATTAAATGCACTTTCTCCTACAAATTTAAAACATTTTGGGACATCTTACTATTAGAGTTGAAATCTATCAAAAGCAAACTATCTACCTCAATATTCCCCTAAAAGTAGTATACAAAGCATATTGTCAATGAATTGTCTCTCTGTTATAAACCGTAAATTGAAATAAGGCTGTGGAACAAGGATGTCCAGCAGCTGTATTTTTCATATTCTTTATATTCTGTTATTTATTGCTGATTTAATAATTTTTGCTGCTTATACTCTGCTGCTTCATTTTATATGTAATTGTCAAATAAATGTGCTTTATCTTTTCTCACAACAGTTTGGAAGCTATTTTCCAGATAGGTTTTTTGTTGTTGTTGTTGTTTGTTTGTTTGTTTAAGTATAACTTTTAAAAAAGAGTAAGGTATTTCATTTCAGGCACTCACTGTGAGACCCATAAGTGACATCTTATAAGTCTGTTTTCAATCTTTCAGTGACAAACGTTTGTGGAAGTTTTGACCAGTTTATTAATCATGGGTAAAACAGAAGCCTGGATTTCAGTATTTTTTTAAATGCATACTTCTAAGTATTTCAGAAAATTTATATTTTATAGGACTCTTTGAAACTTACACAGTTATTTCTATGAGTTCACTTTTAGAAGAAATTTTATTTAGAAATTTTATCACTCATTTTATTATTCTGCTAGTATTTAATGCTGACCGATCCTTGAACTCTCCATGACTATGGCCAGTTCAGATAGTTCTGGTATTAAAAGTTTTTAAAAATGACATTTATATTTCTAAATGGTGTTATTGATTAAACTGGATCATTTATCAAGCTGTACATCAAATCTCACACACCCATGACTAACACTTACTTGTTTTCTGAGACTGCCACTGGCATATTCTTATTTTTTAAAGTTAGCTGAGGTTTGTAGAAGAAAATTATACTCCCAAATATGCATATTTTAGAAGTAATTGATAAATCAAAATCTAAAAGACAATGGCAAAATAGAAGCCATCATCATTGATCATCCAAATGAAGTTCCTTGCAAGATTCCCTTGAAGTGTCTTCTCACCTTCATTTTTCTGAAATAGTCCTTCCTGCATAGTCTTGTCACTCCTTCTTTTACATAGTACTTTTAATGTCATTCTTCTCCTTACTGCATTTTACTTTTACTTGTCTATTTTCTTCTCAATATATTTTAAGATTGTTACAGGCAGAGTCTTTACCAACATTGTATTTCCAGCAACTGGAGTAGTGCCTATCCTCATAGTGATCACTCATAGTAAATATTTTGTCTGGTTTTAATTTCTGATGATCACATTTTTAAAATGATTCTGCCAAGTTTTTTTTTTTTTGTCTCTTAATGGAACTCCTATCAGAGAAAGCTAAAATAAAATACAAATAAGATAAACTTGGGCTGGGAATGTGACTCAAGCGGTAGCGCGCTTGCCTGGCAAGCCCGAGTTCAATCCTCAGCACCACATACAAATAAAGATGTTGTGTCTGCCGAAAACTAAAAAAAAATAAAATGTTAAAAAAATTCTCTCTTTCTCTCTCTCTCTTTAAAACAAAAAAGAAAAACTATAGCATAAATGACTACATGCAGAAGATGCATATTTCACAGATAGCAAATATTAATATATGCAACGATTATGCAAAATGCACAGAATATGATATCTATTTGCTTTCTCTGTGAACCATCAGAGAATAATCTATGGGCAATATAAGAAAGAATATGGCTAAGAGCTCAATTGGCACAGTCATATTGAAAGCAAATGAATCAAAATAGTCAAATGTTTTTTTCATAGTTCTTAAAATGTCATTCCAATATTTTTGTTTCATTTTTGCAAAATGACTATAAAGCCAAATCTATATTATTGTTATAGAAGTTAAAGAATATAAAGACAATACTTTTTAAGGGAATTAATACAGAATTAAATTCAATTATCTCAATATAATGAATATATGATGTGAGGCAGAAACAAAATATAAATAACATCTGAGACACTTTGCATTTTAGAAATACACTTTTCTTAGAAATTTTTCACAAACACTCATATCTCATTTTGTATTGAACTTCTATGGACACAGGAGCTTAAGATCTTCAACAGTGAAAAATTCTTTGATAAAAGGCAGATTTTTTTAAGTTGTATTTGTTTATGAATCATATTTTCTTTATCATAAATTATCTTTCCATGTCATTTGCTTGTTTAACTTCTGGAACCAATGTTATCAACATGAATAATATAGACCTTAAACATGTTGCTCTAATTTAATGTTCTTAATGTTTCTGGATGAATTTATTAATATTTTCCATCATATTTTGTGGAACCTGAATAGAATTTAACAATATTTTAAAAAAATTTTCTTTTTCATGTTTGAAAATTATGTGAATTCATATAATCCCTGGATTAAATAATAAAGGATACATTGATTAAGTTGATGTAGTACTAATGTATTTCTGTCTTCCAATTAAAATTAAATAAGACATAAAAAGGGTTTTCATATGTGGGGTCCCCCTAAAGCTCCCATGTTAATACAGGAGGTAAAATGACTATTTATGAGAGCGGCAACCTTATCATTGGACTAGGTAATTTGATTAATCTTTGAAATAAGTGGATGAGATATGGTTGGAGGGGTCAAGTCACTGGGTGCATGCCCCGGTTCCTCTTTCTTTCTTTCTCTGCTTCCTGGTCAGCATGAGCACAATAGTTGTCTTCCACCATGCCCTTTTGCCCATGATGTGCTGCCTCTCCTCCAGTCTAGATTATGGAGTGGGTTGACCATGGACTGAATTTCTGAAACCATGAACCCTGAAGAAAGTTTTTCTTGTCTATGAGTCTGTCAAGTATTTTGGTCACAACTATGCAAAGCTGACTAACACAATATATCTAGTTATTTGAACAAGGTGAAAAAGCCCCTAAAGATCTATGAAATGGAATGCTGATGATGGAATAGCTGTTTGTTTAAATAGGTTCTTAGCCCATGCAATCTCTTGTTCTCTCAAAATCTTGCTGCTGCCTCCCATTTATTATGCTGCAGGCCTTTATTGAGCATCTTTGTACCAAACGTTCTTATATACTTACAAATACTGGACTTAACTCTTTACTTGAATTTAAATGGTACTAACTTGGCTGAAGAGTGACCCTTTTTAAATTTCAGGTTGGCATATCTCTCAAGAGAGAGACTTATGTGTGTACTGAGGACCTTTTATAAAAATTACACAATGATTTTTATGGGAAAACTTTGACAAAGGCATTAGAGATAATCAGGATCCACCAACTAAGTAATATTTTATACATATATGTAATATTCTGTGTATAATATAAATGGTGAATAATGTTCTATAAATGTATATTGCTTTTGACTTCACTCTGAATTATTTCTGTTCTTTTCTTTGAAATTCATTGTGAATCTCTGTATGTATAAGTGGTCTGTTTTGAGTTAACTTTTCTAAAGAGAAAATTTTAAATCTGAATATAAGAAAGTAGAGCAGGGGCCTGGCAGGCTGGCACAAACCTGTAATCCCAGAGGCTCTGGAAGCAGAGGCAGGAGCCAGGAGGACTGTGAGCTCAAATCCAGCCTCAGCAATTTAGCAAGGGTCTAAGCAACTCAGTGAGACCCTGTTTCTAGATAAAATATCTTTAAAAAGGACTGGTATGTGGCTCAGTATTTAAGCATCCCTGGGTTCAATCCCTGATACTCAAAAAGAAAAAAATAAAAAAGAAAGGAAAACACAGAGCAGAGTACATGAATAGGTGAATGTTCTTTGAGTTAGAAATGATATCAGATTTAAAAGACTAGTGGTAATCTTTACATGTAAACATTAAAATAGTCACTGGCCTTAGCAATAGGAAAAACAATGAAAAAATACATGCAGAAAGAACTGTAGATGACAAGTTTATTTTCTCTGAGTGTAATCAATGTTCACTAAGTATTTTCTGAATGAATTATCAAGGGCATAAACTAAAATCATAGATGCAGGTGGAACCTTGCAAAGAGATATAAATTGGTTCAACACTTAAATAAAAGTATTAATGACATAAAGATTCAGACAGGAAGCTCTGTTTATCAAACTATCTGAATTCTCTGGCATTTTTACACCAATTATTTTACTTTTAGCAACAATGATTTCATATATCTCTACAGTAATTCATGGTAAAATGATGTTTAATTTGGGTTGTAAACTTGATTAGACTGAGGGACATCTAGAAAGCAGTAAACCACTCTGGTGTGTCCATGGATTGGCATCTGTGTGTCAGCAATCTGAAGTAAGGGAGTGCCTTGAAGAGGAATGGCACTTTCCAGTAGGCTGGGGGCCTGTGTGGAAAGACAGAGCAGAAGGGGGATTCTTATGCACACATTCAACCCCTTCCTGAGTAGTTTGGTTGGTTGGTTGGTTTTTGCTGCCGATGCTGCCCCTGGCTATCAGACTTCTGATTCTTTAACTATTGAAATTTAGACTTTTACCAGTGACTTTCCAGGGGACTTTCAGTTCTGCAGACTCAGCCTGAGGCTTTCACCTTCTTGGCTTAAGCAGCTACCCATTTCCCTGGCTCTTCAGCCTATAGATAGCCACTATGGGACTATCCAGTCTCTTATGATGTGACCCAATCTAATAAGTCCCTTCTTATAACTAATTACATACATTCAATTAGTTTTATTTCTTTGGAGAATTCTGACTAAAACATGTAATATTTAGTTTATCTTATTTAATACATAAAGTAGAATGCATAAAGTAAATCTACAGATTTGTAAATTTGTAGATTTATTTATTTTACAGTTGAAAACTTTCAAGTATTCCTAATGTTTAATTGAAAAGTTTCATGCTGGTGAATGGGTTTCCTGAATTTGTATTCCTTATGGATTTAGAGGCCTCAATTTTATCTTAAACCACACAGAGAAAGAAATTCCACTAATATGTGTTAGATTCTGTAATGTTTACAAGATGTAAACTTGGTATAAGAGTATCTTTTTTATGGGGCTACATCTTAGAAAAGAGAATTTGATAGCTGTGATTAATCATTATTCAGAGTTTTAAAATTCAAATATCATTAATTTTCATTGCTTAAATTGTACAAGTGTAAGCATTTGAATTTTTATTACTTCTTAAATGAAAATTTTCTTTGCAGTCTTATCAGTGGATTTTATAACCAATATGTAAAACCTGTCTCTCTTAAATTATTCACATTTGATGTTTGTAACTATTCAAATTCCCAGGTATGTGAAATTAAATAATATCATGGAGCAGCATCTATTTCCAGTGTAGGCCATTAACTTGAGACCTAGAACACTTTCCACAAAATCAGGGCACACAGAGTATATTTATCACAGAAATTCCTTGGATATAGATATACCCATTTCTTCAGGAGGAGGAGTATTACCCCAGATCTCTAGTTAAAGATCTAAGGATGTTTAATGAAAAGGCTATAATTAGAGAGAATGAACTAAGACTACATATTTGAAGGAGAGCTATTTTTAAGGGATGATCATAGAACATATTAACATTGGCCATCAAGTGATCATTAGAACCATATTAAAGTAAATCTCAAGAGGTGTAATCTAATTAGGGTTTAGCACAAGTAGCCTCAAGAGACTATAGAATTTCCAATGAAATTCAGTGTGTGTTGAGGCAGTTAACCCAGGATAATTTTTTACCAGTAAAGCACTTTAGACAGTTTCTTTCACTTAGTCAATTACTTTACAAGCATTTAAGTACTAGGAAGTAACTGTAAATAAAATGCTATCAAAATGCCTTAAATACCCTTCCTAATTTCTTTCATTTCTCTATTAGAAATATATAAAGAAAACAGTGAATCCTTTGAAACATTGGTTTGTCTATTTAAGGAAACATGCACTTTATTTGTTTTTGTCATTTTCTTATTTCTAAAACCCATATCCATAGTTAAACAAAACAACTAACTTTTAGTAAAATCATGGTTTTTAAATGTTGAGCCAGGTGCTATAGTGCAGACCTGTGATCCCAGCAGCCCAGGAAGCTAAGACAGGAGGATCATGAGTTTGAAGTTAGCCTCAGAAATGGGGAGGGGCTAAGAAACTCTTAAGACCCTGTCTCTAAATAAAATTAAAAAAATAGGGCTGCTAATGTGGCTCAGTGATTGAATGCCCCTGAGTTCAATCCCTGGTCCCCTCCCACATCCTACCCCCCATAAAAAAATTGTTTAAAGTTTAAATATATTTAAAAATAAGAATGTAAATCATCTATAATAATAGTTCTGCCAACCTTACCTGAGGTAAATAGTTTGAACACTGAGTTTAACCATGAAGATGCACTAATGCTGTAAAAGTCGACAAAGGGAAAATTGCTATTTTCTATATTTTCTAGCTTAAAATGTTTCTCCTTCGAAAGATTTTATAATCAAAATTATTTAGTCATATAGAAGATTTGAGGATAATATATCAAGAAAAAATAATTTAAAAAATAAAACATAAAAAATATTATAGTTACTTAGTTTTTGTGTTTACTTGTAATTGACCAGAGTAAATTTATTTTCAAATGTTTACTTGTAATTGACCAGAGTAAATTTATTTTCAAATACATAGGTGGTCATTTTTTTCCCTACACCCTGTATTTTAATGACCAGTCCCAATTTAAAAATGAAAAGTTATATAGATTCTATAATACAAAGACTAAAAAGTCATCTTCAGACATTATATTTTTTAAAGTCTGATAGCTGGAATCATAGGATGTTAAGTTTCAGATTTGAGTTCAGTGATACAAAAGGAGTTATTAAAGGCATAAAGAAAAGGAACAATAGGAACTTAAAAGCCAAAACAGTGAGTTCACAGTACTTGAGGACTTGACTGACTGGATGTATATTCTAGTGGTCTGAAAAGACCCCTTGATCCTTCTTGTGGATCAAACTACAGACAGTGTCTGAAACTATGAAAATTGTCATAAGGAAATGTACAGCACAAGATTCGGTTTGTAATGCTGACTGACCTTAAAAAGTCTTTACTTGAGAAGAAATTAAGAAGAGGCCTGAGCAAGGATGCCCTTGACATTTCACTGAGTCTGTTACTAAATAGACCAAGGATTATCAAAATTGCTTGAATTTTTTTTTTTCTGAAAGAAATAAGATGCTCTTTAGAATTAAGTATTTAGTTGGAGAGTCAAATATAATCCCAAATTTAGCAAGTATGAAGATTATTTTTTTTCTATAACAATTTAGACTAGGAGTGGGAAATTCATTAGGATTGATAGGATAAAATTAAAATTTACTTGATGGTAGCTTAAACAATATCAAAATTTTTTCTTATCAAAGTAAAAGAATATTTTTTGGAATTTAATTAAGTAGTACAATCTGAATTCATCCATAATGATTTGTCTTACCTTCCATATATATTTCAATAAATAATATCTTTTCACTGGTTTCAACTAAAGGGCATCATTTTATTCAGCTGTTTTGCTACTGTGACCAATAAGACCTGAGAAGAGCAATTTTAAAGTAGTAAAAGTTTATTTGCGGCTTATGGTTTCAGCGGTCTCAGTCCATAAATAATTGTTTCCATTCCTTGGGGCCAGAGGTGAAGCAGAAAAACATGGTGGAATAATATGGCAGAGGGAAGCTGGGCAGGACATGACCACCAAGAAACAAGGAGAGCTAGCTCCACTCTTCAGAGATGAAACGTACCTCAAAGGTGTGCCCCCAATGACCCACCTCCTCCAGCTATACTCTACTTGCCTACAGTTACCACCCAGTTAATCCCTATCAGGGGATTAATGCACTGTAGGTTAAGCCTCTCATAGCCCAATCATTTCACTTCTAAGGTTTCTTGCATTTTCTCACACATTAGTTTTTTGGGGATGCCTAATATCTAAACCATAATAGACATTGATGGTAAACAACCTTTCTGATACCATGGAGGACATTTTTTTCTTGCATAAGTGCATTATATTTATACATAATAGTTGGGTTCATTTTGACAAAATCATACATACATAGAATTTGATCTACTCCATGTTAGGCCTGCTACCTTTTCTGTCCCTCCCCTTAATCTTCCTTTACTTACTCTACTGGTTTTTCACTCATTTACTTAGTGTTTCTTTTTGTTTGTTTGTTTTTTATGCTTTATAGATATACATAAAAATGGGATTCACTGTGGTATACTTATACATGCACACAGCCTTTTATTGTTTTTAATCCATTCTGCATTTCTTACCCTTTCCATCCTCCCTCCCTCACTCTCAGTATCCTTCTTCCATTCCACTGACCTCCCTATATCTTTATGATTTTCAATCCACTGCCTCCCCCACGTCCCTTATTTTGCTTTAGCTTCTGTATATGAGAAAATGTTCTTCAATTACATGCACTTACTGGCAAATGTCATAGTATCATTTTTCTTTATGGCTGAGCAAAACTCCAGTGTATGTATTGTCCACATTTTCTTTATCTATTCATCTATTGACAAGCATCTGATCTGGTTTCAAAATTTGGTTATTGTGAATTTTGATTCTATAAAAATTGCTGTACCATTACAGTATGCTGATTTTAGTTCTTTTTGTTACATATCAAGGAAAGGGATAGCTGGATCATGTTGTGATTCCATTCCCCGTTATTTGAGAAATCTCAAAACTGTTTTCCAGAGTGGTTGTACTGGTCTTTGGTCCCATTGACAGTGTACAACTGTACTTTCCCCCACACATTCTTGACAAAATTTGTTATTATTTGCATTTTTGATAATTGTCATTCTAATTGGAGATGAAATGTCAGTATACTTTCGATCTGCATTCCCTTTATTGCTAAAGATGTTGAACATTTTTAAAAATTTATTTGTTAACCATTGTGTTTCTTCTTTTGAGAAGTGTCTGTACAGTTCTCAAGGGCAAATGATTTTCTTAACATTCAGGTACCAGAGGCAGAAGGAAGGGACTCCTTTGTTTTCCTGATTGTTCCTCAGTCTTACTTAGGCTCCATGTCTCTGTATGTCCATGAGGAAGCCTTCTCATTGACAATTCCCCTTTTCAAAAATAGCCAAATGTCCACTTGTGCCTTTGGCGAAGTCCTACAACAAGTTCATTCTGTAGTAGGATGAAGCTCATAATGGCCTGGGAGCAGGACATTTCCCTGCTCCTTCTTCAGAAATAGAATAGAGAGATTTTTCTTTCTAAATTTTTTTCTTCCAAGAGTCACATTGTATTTTGTTCTTTTGTTGGAGCAAGTGGTTTTGTGACTTTTTCTCCAGTGGCTTATGGCTTTCATTGTATAGGAAAGAAAGAATCAGGGCACCTTCCTGCCTTTGTATCTGCAGCCACTTCCTTCTTTCAGGTCTAAACTATAACTGAGCTTTCTTTCTTTTTCTGAAAAATTCAAAATTGAGATTCCTAGAGAAGTTCCTTCAAAAGGAGTGAATTCCTTTCATGATCTCCTGCCCCAGGGGTTCTGCAGGCTCCCTGCAGACCACCTTCTCATTCAGCAATTCACTTGAGGTGTTTTATGGCATGGCTGTTTATCATTTTCTTTTATATTTGTTTTAATTTACACACAATCACCGAATATATTTATTGGATAATAACTGCAATAATTTCATAATTATTTTATACAATGTGCAATAATCAAATCAGGGTAATTAGCATTCCCTCTCCTTAAACATTTATCATTTGTTTCTGTTGGGAAGTTTTGAGCTTCACTTTTTCTAATTCTTTACAAAATATATAAGAAATTGTTGTGAATGATGATCACCCTACAGTGCTACTGGACACTAGAACTCATTCTTCCTATATAACTGTACCTGTTCCAACCCTGCCCTTCCCTTTCTAGTTTCAAGTGACCGCCATGCTACTCAACTTCCATGGATTCAACTTTTCATCCTCCACCTGTCAGTTGAACACACAGTATTTTTCTTTCTGTGCTTATCTTACTTAACATTACATTCTTTGTTATCACTTCTGTTGTCACAACTGACAGGAGCTACATTATTTTTTATGAATAAATAATATTCCATAGTGTATATACCTCATTTTAACTTAGCTGCAGTGTTATATCATTGTAGTTTTGATTTACATTTTCTTAATGTGTCATGATGAATGAACTTTTTTTTATATATTTCTTGGACATCTGTATATCTTTTAGAGAAATAGATTTTCAAATCTTGTGACCATTTTTAAATTATTATAGACAATCATTGTATGAACAAAGTTGGCATTCAAATATTTAAAGAAGACTGCTAGTTCTTTCATTCCTTTTCTCTTTTCCCAACTAACCACACCTATCCTAGGTTCTTTATTACTTATTATATATATGGTTTGGTTTTCAGACATATTTATTGATTTCCTCTATCACACTTTAAATTATCAAAAAATGTGATGCTTCTACAGAACAAAATAATCTATATATGCAGTGCCTTTGAATTTACCATCTTTGAAAAAAGCATTGTTAAAACTAGTTTTTCTTAAAATCTAACTGGGCAATTCTATTGAACTAATATACTGGATAAATGAGCTATAGAGAACAAAGATTGCCATATATATATATATATATATATATATATATATATATATATATATATTTTAAATCACTGTTAAATAACTAGTAATTGCTCATTTTTTCTCTTATTATTTAGTTTGTTTTTTAATAGAGATTTAAAATTATGAACTATGATTGAGGATAAGAGGACTTCCTAAAATCCAATTGAACAACATATAAGTTAGGCACAGCTTTCTACATGAATGAAGTTAAATAGTTTTTTAGAAGTGTTCATCCGTTGATTGACTGGACTTCTCACCTGGTACACATCAGCCATCTGGAGATCAGAAGATGACTCCATGAACTTGCTCCATTTTGGTATATTTCTCTAAGGGTGAAGGGTAAATACTTAAAGAAATAGTCAGTAGTTGAGAATGAGAGAGGGAAGTGGGTGAGATAATCCATGTTCTAGTGATTAGCAACTTCTAAATAACTGAATAGCTGCTGGGAATTTATGCCAGTATCAGTCATAGGTCATTTAACTTTATCCTTGAACACACTGGGAAGTAAGAGAAGGTAATGCCATTGAATCCAAGGGTTCTCAGTAAACTGAAAATTGACCATTAGCTTCTGACTGTTTAAGTTCTCATCTGTGTGTCCCATCAATGCCAAGGACAAACTAGATCTCTGAATATTCTTGGTTTGTATATTGGAAGTACTGGGTTTTTTTCCTTATTTATTTTTTCTGCTTCCTAAGTACAATGCTCATATTTGTCTTTGTAAGAAAAATTGTTTGACATCATAGTTTTCAAAGTACATGCTTCTTTGTTAATTATTGGATAAAGAAAAAAATAAAAATAAAAACAGGGTAGGGGCTTCCTGCCTTTATCTGTAACCACTCCCCTCTTTCAGGCCTGAACTGTGACTGAATTTTCTTTCTTTTTTTCTGAAAAACTCAAAATTTCAAAATGGAGATTCTTAGAGAAATTTCTTCAAACATGGTGAATTCCTTTTGTGATTTCCTGCCCCAGGGGTTCCATAATCTCTCTACAGACCACCTTTCCATTCAGTAGTTCACTGAAGGTTTTTGTTTTTGTTTTTGTTTTTTTGGTACTTTTTTTCCCCTGTTTTTGTTTGTTTGTTCGTTTTAATTGATGATCAATTGTGGTATATATTAATTATTCATTTAATTTTGTTTGGAAAGTCAGTGTACTGTGGTAGTTTAGAACAAGATCTTACCTGCTTGTTGAATTCACACTTAGTACCACTTAGTGTTTACCACTTAGTACATATGAGGCCAAAGCCTGGATCAGTTTATTCAATTTTCTGGGTCCTGTTTACAGTTAAGTAATAATATCCAACTCTCTGTTGTTGGCATTTGATTAGGTATGTAAAGCAGCAAAAACTCTCCTTGGCACATTAATAGTGACTTTACATAAATTGACACAACTGTTTATTTATTGTTTTTCTTGACTATTTAGTTTCTACATGTTTGTCTTCCCTCCTCTCTAAGCAGGTCTAAGGCTTTATGGGAAAAGACAGTGTTTGTCATAGGGCTTCACCACAAGTGTCCGTTGAGTTCCTGGTACATGTGAGCTGGCTTGAAACCTTGATTGCTTATTGTGCTGACAAGAAATGCAGCATAGATAGATTTGAATGATTATCTGCCTGAGAATGAAAAGCAGTACATTTTACTGATAAGCCCGAGTGCTAGGTCATTCTCTTAAAAGGAACCTAAAGGGCTTCCCTTCCATCCATCTTAAAACACCTCTTATGTTCTGAGGACTACTTACATCCCTTTCTCTGCCTATACATCATTCGATGAGGATCTTTTATTCTTATCCCAATTTTTAAAATAAGAAGCATTCTGTTTCAGAATAGTTTCAGAAGTAAGGAAAAATCTCAAAAATAATAGAGAGTTCTCAATTACCCCATGCTTTGTATCTCCTATTATTAATATTTTACATTAGAATGATATGTTAGTTTAAATCATGAACTGATATTGACTATTTTTTTTTTTACTAACTAAAAGCCACATCTTATTTTAGATTTCCTCAGTTTTTCCCTGATGCACTTCATGTGTTCCTATCTGCAAAGTCTTACTATGTTTCTTCTTTATGTCTCTTGAGGCTGTCCCTGACTTTAATAGTTTCTCAATTTTTCCTTATTTCTGATCAGTGCTTAACCTTTTGAATAGTGGTCAGTTATTTTGCACAATTTTTAATTTGTATTTCTCTGATTTTTTTTCTTCCATGGTAATACTAGAGCTATGGATTTTGCAGAGGAAGAGGGGACCGCAGCATAAATTGCATTCCCATCATATTTTATCAAATACAAAAACTATACACATGACTTGATGGCTGCCTTTCTGCACCAGAGATTTGTCATTTCCACTCACTTATTTATATATTCATCAATCTTTGTCACTTGGACTCATGGACATTTATTCTATAATTCAGGATGTCATTCAATATTGTTTTATTTATTTTGTTTCTAAAATTGTTCTAGCTTTGGTTATTGGCAAAGGGACACCATGACTCTTCTGTCCCTTCGATATATCCCACCATTGTGGATTTTTGTTGTTGTTGTTTTGTGAACATCTCTTGAATTTCTGCTGCTACTAGAATCTCTATGCTTATGTTTCATATTTTCTTCTCCCACCCTTGGCTTGTCCATTTGTCTAAGAATCCTAGAATTTCCACATTGAAAAATAGTAATAGAAACCAAGATCCAGGCTGGGGTGTATCTCAGAGGTGAAGTGCAGACTTAGCATGTGGGAGACCCTGGGTTTGACCTCCAGAATTAAAATAAATAAGTAAATAAAATTTGAAAAGTTAAAAGAACAAAAACCAAACCCAGATCTGGGAATTATGCTACTTCTTGTTCCTTGTAGATATTTGTTGTAGTCAGCATTTCATCCATGTGACCAAAAGAATTGACAAGAACAATGTAGAGAAGGAAAAGTCTATTTTGGCTCATGATTTCAAAGGTTCAGTCCACGTTTGACTGACTCCCTAGCTCTGGGCCCTAGGTGAAGGCAGAACATTGTGGCACATGGGCATGGTAGGAAAATTGCTCAGGACAAGGCAACAAGATGCAGACAGAGTTCTACTCATCAGGGAAAAAAAATATATAAACCCTATACTCCCCACAAGGGACATGCTTCTTCCTGTCACACCCTACCTGCCTAGAGTTACTGCAGGGTTAATCCATACAGTGGATTAATGTACTGATTAGATTAAGGCTCTTATAACCCAGTAGTTTCACCTCAAAACATCTTTGCATTGTATCACACGTGAACTTTCAGGGAACACTTCATATCTAAACCACATAATATTAAAACATATTTCATGAAAATTTATCAATTTAATAGCTATTATATCACAAAAATTATGTGCAAAAATAAACATAATTTATACACTTACATTTAATTTTTTTATGATTATGTGTGCCAAATAAACTAAAACTCCTGATATTTCAGTAAATTACTATTATTATCATGTAATAAACATAAGTATATAAATAGAACAATATTGTTATTAATGATATTCTTTCTAATAAATGTAGTGAGAAAAACTTCTAAAATACAAAATAAAATATTTTGAAACATTATTTAACCTTTATTAGAGCCTTTTAAATTTCTATTTTATGTGTATTTTATACTGTGCAAACAATACTTTGTCGTACTCGTGCATGATTTGTTCAGATTTTAAGCATTTTACTAATATTTAAGCATTAAGATTCATGGTAAATCATTATTGCTCTTCTTATAGTATTACCCTCTGTCTTTTGTGGATACTGCTAACAGGATTATTTCAGACACAGACTAAAGAAAAATGCTTTAATGTTTAATGGGTTGAAAATCAGCTGAGATTCTTACCAAATGCAGATTCTGTTTTATTGTGTATATGTTTGTTTTCCGTTGCTATATCACAAAATAACACAAAATTTATGTCTTAAAATAACACACATTTATTATCTCACAGTTTCCAAGGGTCTAGATTATGGAACAGTTATCTAATTTTTATGTGCAGTATCTCAGCAGGCTGAAATCAAAGAATTGCCAGGGGCTACAATCTCACATGAAGTTCGCTGTCCTCTTTCAAGTTCAATGATGTTGGCAAAATTCATTTCCTTGTGGCTATAGAATCAAAAGCCTCAGCTCCCACTCTCCCCACCGCCATTCCCTGCTACGTGATCGCCTTCACAAGGTTGTTTGTTCCTTCTGGGCAAACAGAGGAGTGTATCACTAAAACTCCAATCTCAGTCATTTCATTTGGAGCCTATAGACCCTTTTTTGACAGTCTCACCTGTTTAGTTAAGGCCCACCCATGCAGATCAACTATTTAGGAACCTTCAGTGTGTCTCCAAAATCCTATTATATTTTCCATATAATGTAACTAAATAATCATAATCAGTCCCCTCATGTTCACAGGAGTTGTGTTACAGAGCCAGGGTTTGTGGGTGACACTGAGGCAGCTGTGGATGCCCTCAGTCACCAGTTCTGATCCCAGCTGAAAGATTTCATATGACTCAGTTGGGTAGCAAGTTTGAGTTTATCAAAAGGGATAGGAAAAGGGGATACTCTCAAGAGAAAGAGTGATTCCTCTGCAGAGTGGAGGGACAGCAGATCGACCTGCCCACCTGTTTTGTTGGAGGTCCTAGAGGAGTTTTCAGAGAGTCCCACCCAGGTCCACATCTTGGCTTCTGACTGACAGTAGGATTGCATCAGGTTTTCGAGTCCCTACTGGGCAGGGTCTTACCCCACATAGGGAAGGTTATATTGTTTTAACGACATGCTAAAGATCCAAGGCAACACTGAGTCACTTTGGCCTTCAATGAAGGATTCTAATTAGGACTTATTTTTACAGATACCATGTTTAGGGGGCTTTGTGTCTTATTATCTACTTTACCTCAGTCCTGAAAGGTGGGAAGTTCACAAAATTTACCCCTTCAAGGTAGTTTTTGTTCTCATCAGCAGGGAGCAGTCTTGGGCAATTTCTCCTTCAGATAACGGTTTGCTTGCTGAGGAATGTAGCATGTTCTATGGGCTCAGGCCAGGCAGGGTCATAGGTAAATTGCTTTTTTTAAAAAAAAAAAAGAATGTGGGGGTCAGCACAATATCTCCTTGACCCTGTGTTCCCTTGGCTCATGTCTGTTACTTATCATGTATATCCCCTAAGAGGAGAGAATATTGGGCACCATCTTCTAATTTAGCTTATCATAGAATGTGTGAGGTAGGACCTAATATTCTGCACAACTGACAAACCCCTTGATTGTATAAATACGAATAGTCCCCAAAGGTCACTTTGAGTGGTGAGATAGGAGAGCAATGGAAGAACTGTATTGCAAATATTCCCCTCCACACCATGTTCTTTCATATTGGGGGCATTCATGTTTCTAGGCCTTACTGATGGTTCAGTATCTTTTGCCTCAGGGAACATGATTCTTGATTGAATAAGAGTTAGAGAAAGACAAATTCAAAAGTATTTTTTAACACAAAAGAAAAGAGCCTTTCATTTAGATACTTTGGTATGACCTTGGCTGAAGGATTTTATAGCTAGAAATAATTACAAAGTACTAATAAATAACTGAGCTAATGGCAAGTTTTCTTGTTATTATTTAAAAAGACTGCTCTCATAGGGATAAATAGGTGGGAATATTAGTAATATTGTTTTAGCAATGAAAAAATATTCATTTTATAAAGAAACACACTGTGTGTTTGACTATTTTAAAATACTTTTGGAAACATTGAATATGGAAGAAGCATAGCAGAGTAATGAAAATTGTAGGTTCTGCAAACAAATCTCTTGGTTTCCAGTTGATACTAAGCTAATCTTTAAAAGTACTTGAAAGACTTAATTTCACCATCTGTAAAATGGGGATAATAACAACTATCTCACAGAGCTGGTTGAAATTAATGATACACATGAAATGCTGAAGAAGATCTAACACAGAGAATACATAATTCTGCATATATTCATCTAGCACAGGCACAAAATGGCTTTGGTTAGACTCCCATGACGAGGATTTCTGGGGGGGCTATATTTTCAGTAGGTAGCCAAGGTCATGAACACTATAATTCAGTGTATGTACTTAAGGAACTAGAACATTTGCTTATGAGCATGTGACCACTTATGTAACCTATTTTACAATGTGCCTACTTTGTCTGATATGCATATAAAAAAGGCCTACCAAAGGAATCTAGAGGCTAAATGAAAGAGGCTAAATGGAACTAGTATGTACTAAGTTGAACTAAATGGAGCTAAAATGGGGTTGGAACTTGAGGTTGAAATCTGCTGCTCCCTTTCAATAAAGAACCTCTACTATCCCAACCGCATCCTGCATATACCTGCTGGGATCCCGAGTCTGTTTCCCAGAGTCTGAACCTCCATAGTTAAGGAAAATAGTTCCATCAATTTATCAGGTTATTAATCTTCAAAGAAAAAAGAAAAACAATATAGCTACAGATGAGGAAAAATATATTGAGAATATTTTCTGAGTAAAGGACAATGGCTAAATTCAAGGAAACATTGTTGAGATATGATATATTTTATGCATGGAGATTTCTATGCTTTTTATTTTCTTAAATAATTCATCAAGTAATATGCAAAAATACTTGATAAATAACTTATCCATGTGTTACAGAGTGTAGGATCATACAGGGATGTATGAAATGGCTGCTGATCTGGAGCTATGGCACCTTAAAGAAAACAAAGCAAAAGTATAAGGTTTTCAATGAATTCAATGCCAAATAGGTTTTAGTCCAGTGTGGGCTGCACTTGTGCTGAGAGCCAGAAGTGAAAATCAAGGACTTTACTTTTTTACTTTGAAAGGTGTCAGTGTCCCAGTGTTGGGAATTTCATACGTTCTTGTCAATTTTCTGAGTACCTGTGTTTCTGATAAAGAAATAGATAAAGAAGAAACCTAAAGAATTATGTATTTCCAACATAGTTACACAAAAATAACTTTAAAGTAACCCATTGTGCAGTGATGGGTAATGTGATATATTTTACAGAAGTACTACGGAAAGTTATTTAGATTTTCCCTGTTCACTACGTATCCCAAACAATGGGCAAACCCATTGTATACCATTTTGTGTGTGTGTGTGTGTGTGTTGTGTGTGTACACTTGTTTTTTTCAGCAAAAGAGGAAGATTGCATAATCTTGTGGATACTTTGTGGAAGAGGAGATGCTAATGAGAATACAAGAGACAAAGTTGTATTATTTTCTGAGAAAATAATACAACTGGAAAAAAGGGAACAAAATTAACTCTGGAAAAAAGGGAACAAAATTAACTGCCCCTATCCTTAGACTTTCTGGAATTTTGTAAATAAAAAGGACATGTTCCAAAATTCAGCTTTGTAATCTTTACCACATTGTTAATCAGGTAATGTACATACAGACACTGAGAAAAGTTACACATATTAACAGTAAAAATAACTACGGCTTATTTAGAAGATATAAAACCCTGGACAACTAATAGGATGCTTAACATATGTTATCTATGCCCCCCTCCCTGAGATACTGTGAGATACTTCCACTTTAAGGTGAGAAAATTGAAGGTCTGAGAAGCCAAGTTATGTCACCAGAGCATGTACCCCCTTGGATCTGCATAGACTGAGTTTTGCATTATCTGTAGGTAATTGTGTGTGACAGTGACCCAGAACATTTGCTAAACTGTGGATCATCCCAAGAGAGTGTTACTCAGAAGCATGGAAACATAATGACCTGCCTAATGGGTTCTTGGCCTGAGGTGATACCTACTGTGCATACTGCAAATGCACACCATCTTTCCTGCTGGAGCAGAAAAGAGAAGGACTTGAGGAACATGCACCTGTCTTCCCATAAGTGATCATTCTGAAGTACTCAGGTGGAAATGATATGAGATGTGGAGAGAAGTCAATAGCAGGGTCAAGAAGTTGGTAAGTGAAAAAGGAAGAAAAAAAATATAATCTGTCCTGTAGGGTTAGACTAAACATGTAGAAAAAAAAATTCACATTAATAGTAATAATGATTTGGGGTGAGCATGGTGAACATGTCACCCACTTCAGTTAGTACATGGATTAGTAAAATTACTTTGGAAAACAAATCATGTATAATCACTAAAGCATATCATAGGTATAACTTACCCAACAATTCCTCCCTGAGGTAATAATAACTGGACAGAATTCATCTATATGTTCACCAAAAAACCACACAAGAATGTTTATAGCACTATATGAAATAGTTAAAACCTGTAAATCATATAACTGCCATTTGACACTACATAGAAAAAAATAAGTTATATATATTTTTTGAAAAAATCAAAATATAAAAGAATGAAGGAACTACTAGTAAATCTAACAACATGAGGGAATATTACTGACATAATACCAAACTAGATAATTCTGTTTATGATGAATTATTTCATTGATACAAAATATGAAAGCAGGTAAATCTAGTGGATGGTAATGGAAGTAAAGATAAGGTTTACATTGGGGATATTTAATAACTGGGAATTTTTCTAGAGCTAAACTTTTTCTACTTTTGAACTCTGAAATGATTATATGGTAGATTAATGAGAACTGTTGAGCTACATACCTGTGTTTTGTTCACTTTCATATATAGTTTATACTTCAGTAAACTTTGAAAAAAATTTAAGACTTTAAATTATTATGATTATAAACTCTAAAAAGAGGCCTGGAGAATGTAATATCTGAAGTATAAGTCTAATTTTGCCATCAAGAACAATTCCAAAGAGAAAAGAGAGTCACCTGTAGAAGTTATTGATGCTATACGATAAGTTCAAATTGTGAAAGAAAAATGTTCAAACTTCAACAAGATATGTGTTATTTTTTATGTGTGTGTGTTAAAAAATTATTGTAAATTGTTGTGAATATTCAAGAATAGCCTTCGGACATGCAAAGTCTAAAAATACTTATTGGAAGTTTTGGGAAAATTTATATGCAACAAAATATGTTCAGTGCCTTAGTAGTAGTGATAAGATGGACAAAGAGAGGATGTGGCGATATAAACATATTTATTAAAGGCAAAAATGTACAATTTCTAAATTTCTTTACTTATGTCATTGACCACATTGAAAGAATAGCATATGCATGGTGAAACAGGACCAAGAGTATGAGTGCAGTTTTCATTTTTAAATGCGTTAAACATCATAGACAAGGGTTTGGCAAACTATGCCCTACAGGCAAATCTAGCCAGCTGCTTGTTTTTATAAATAGTCTTTTTGGAACCCAGTCATTCTGGTTCATGTATATATTATCTATATTTGCTTGCATGATGCATGCCGAGTTGATGGACTGAGACAGAGGTGTGAAGTTGTTGAAAATGTTTATTATTTGACTTTTAATAATAAAAAATCACTCTTAAATCCTGGCATGCACTTAGGTATATTAATATTTATTGAAGCAATTTTATGCCTTTTTTGTAATTTCTGATGAATCAGGAAAGTGGGAGTAGAGTCTGAGAAGGATAAGTGGTTTTAGTTATTTTTTCCATTTCTTAAATGATTGGCCTACTGATGATAATCTTAGTAATTGATTACCATTGATCCTTTGCAAAAATCCAGGGTAAACTTTTTGGCAAATGGTTATCTGAATAATGATGTGGAGCAACAAATTGATGGAAATGGTGATGGCTGTGAACATTTTATTTATTTGAACAAAAATCTATGATATGAATAGGTTAATATTTCACCTTTACCAATTAAAAAAATGTCACACTAAATTCACAACTAGAAATGATCTTACTGATCCTGTAGTTCATATTTTGTCCACTGTATTCAACCTTTCTCATTAAGAAGTTGTGTCAAAGATTGTTTTGTTCCTTCAGGTAAGATTTCTAAGAAAATGATGTGGATATAATACATTTTCACATTATTATGGTCTTTGAAAAAAATGTGTTATAAAAAATTTGAAGAAAATATTACAAATAAGAGGACTTGAAGCATAGAAAAATGTTAGTTAAAAGTTATGGATCAATGCAATTTCATATGATAAACTTGATCTTCTCCTGTTTTGCATTCTTCATTACCTTAATGGATATCATACTATTGGATGATTGACCACAGACACAGGCTTGGATGTATGGCATAGTAGAATCCAGATTCCATATTGACTCTCTGCTCAGTATTCACATGATGAGTTCTTAATAGATGTCAGGTCTTCTTCTTACTGCATACATCAGGGAGGGGGAAATGAACATGGCACCTGCAGTTATAGAGTGCTCTAAGTAACCTGGGAGACCACTGTTGTCTGTTTGTACTTCAGTATAAACAGTCTATAACATACTATTTCTAGGGTGTCCCCCAGAGGACCTTTAAAATTAGAACTGAAGTACATGCAAAATTTAGTTAGCTGGAGAAAAAGGAAATAAGAAAAATCAGTGTGGCTGAGTGGGTGTGCAATGAATTGAACGTGTTTTTGCGAAATTCATATGTTGAAACCCTAATCCTAATGTGATGGCATTTGGAGCTGTGTCCTTTCAGAAGTAATTAGGTCATGATTATGCGGCCTTCATAAATAAAATTAGTGCCTAATTTGAGGAAGAAGAGATCAGGAAGCTAGTTAACTCTCTTTCCACTACAGGAAGACTCAACATATATTTGTTTCTATAGAAACAAGTGTGTGACCTGCTTGGTGAAAGCAAGGAAGCAGATATATACATATGGCTTTTGGAATATCTGCAATCAGTTGCAATTATAGCTGTATAAATGCAGAGAATATATTCCTTTGCAATTATTTTTAGTTTGTCATTTTATGTGATGTGCATTATATCTCATTGTAAGTGCCCAAAATAAAGACAGTTAAACTAATATTCTCCAAGTAAACTTCCCCAGGATTTGAAGAGTCCATATAAGGGACAAGTTAAAGAATCTGAAGTCTTAGCTTGAAAAGATAAACCGGAGATGTTATTGCATCTTAAAACACCCAAAGAACTTTCATTTGGAAGTGGGAATAGATGTATTTTGTGTTTTCAGAGTGTGGAACTAGGAACAATAGACAGGCACATTTTTACTCCAAATGATAAAGAACTTTCTGAGAATAATAGTTTTTCCAATAAAGGAACTATCTTCACAACACACTTTCTGCTACGGGACTTACTTAGGAGGAGATGGATGGCCATTTCTTAAGGACGCTGTACCAGGTACTCCTTCATTGAGATGGAGGTTGGAAAACATGACCCTTCTAGCTCTAAGAGGCTGTGATTATGTGCTTCTTGTACTGTCCTTTCCCTTTATTGTGTTGCACTGCTGGGAGAGTAAAAACCTGATGTGGTTTTAAAATGACTTGCCCAGTTTCTGGTCATGAGGGTACTGGCTGCTGTGCTCTAATAGACATCTTAGATTTTTGTTTAGATAAAATCTTGAATTTGATTATGTTAGGGTTAGTTCTGTTGGAGACCTGAAAATGCCGGTAACACACTCATGACATGAGTCACATAGAAGAAAATAACTACTGCTTTTTGCTCTAAATGGCACTAACCATCCTGTGAGGCAAGGTAGTCACCAGAAAACCGTTTCTAACAATTTGTGATGTGCATTTCTTGCCCTGGGTTTGTATACACTCCAGATAACTTGAAATAGCACTTTTATTTGAGATTTTAACATCTTTGATATTTTGACCATGTAAATTGTTTTTTTTTTTTTCAATAATTTTTTCTGTATTTTTTTATTCATGTCTTATAGTTGAACATAATAGTGGGATTTGTTATATATTTGTACATGCACAAACAAGTCATTCTTTTCTTATAACTTTCTAACATCAAAGGCTCTGTTCTCTTTTTCTGTCCTCATGCATGACATTAGCAATTTAGCATTTACAATATGATCTGGTGCCAAGAACTTTTGTCTTCAGTAATGGAAATAAAGAAAAATGCACAAAATTCATTCACATACTGTCACTCACATAATGCTTCACACACATGAAGATTTAGACTTATTTCCTGATTCCACCTTTCCATAGAAAATAATCTTAAGTTTTAAGTACTCATGCCAATACACTAAATTAGCAAATACTAGAACTTAACATAAGGTGTATTTTGAAATTTATATCATTATATTTGGTCATGAACCTACTAAGTGAATTAGGTAGGAACATAATAGGCTGTGTTGGTCCTGGGCATGGTATCATAAATAAGGGAGCAAATATTCTGAAAGCTATTTATGGTATCTTGGTGATACAATTTTGGCAATGTCCAACTGCAGTTATTATAACTAGAAAAGCTATGAAAATAACATTTTAAACTTGATTTGCCATTTTAGTTTTGTGTTCTTGTGTTTAGTTGTGCTTTTGTGATATCTTACCTCTGTTAACTTGTCTAAAATGCATTCTAGTATGTTTCAGCCTGGACTAAAAAAATACCTAGGTGCACAGGTTACTTTTAATTTATTTCCTTGCATTAAAATCAGCTAATTTCTAAGCTGTTCTTTAGACAGATGCTCTCCAGCAGATGCTGATAAAATTTAAAACTATTTTCTTTACAAGTTCACTTGGCAGATTGAACAGTATACTGAAGGACTCCTGTGAACATGATATCCATTACACACCTGAGGACGTGTTAGTGTAATGGCTCACAGAAATGATTTCTTTTATTGGTGAAATGAGTGGTGTTCTTGGTGTGTGAATTAGCAAAAATATTGCACAGGAATCCCTGTCCTTGTTGGAACAGGGTTTTAAGAAAGTATCCAGCTTGATAATCTATTCTATTTGGGTACTGTCCCAAACTTACTATTCCAAACTGGTTCTGTGTCTAGAAATTAACTCAGGGGATACTTTGTCATCTGACTCTGTGTAAATGCTCATCTGAATTTAAACTCTAGGATATGGCTGCAGCTGAGTTGAATGAATTTTTCATATAAGGTACAATCATAGCACAACAAAAACAAAGGGCTGTAACTGCAGGGAGATTAAAGAACAGGTGCAATCAATGTATTTTGGACACGCTTGCTCATAAATATATGTGTAGTAGGAGTCCATCTGAGAATTATAATTGTAACATTATACCTGATAGGAAGACTGTCATTGAGAACTTCATTCATTACCTATCTCTAAAATACATTCATTTCATACCTATGTCTATATATTCATTCATTACCTATCTCTATAAAAGAACTAGTTACCAAAAGGAACTTACTAAGTGTGAATCATGAAATTAATTTAGTTTAACATGTTACAGGAATATCACAAAATGGTATTGCCAATGTAGATTTTTTTGGACACCATAAAAGAGGATACGATAGCATATCTATAATACTTCCTTAGACAATTACCATCTCCAAGTCATTGAAAGCCCATTAAAATACAACACCATCAAACATTCAAAGTGTTACTTAGATATTTTTTAGCTCAAAGATTTCAGAGCTCCTGAATAAAATTTTCTCATTTACTTTTCTTCTGCTATCACATACAAAGCTTGTTGAATAAGGGAATCACTTTAAGAGAAAAAACAAAACAAAGCAAAGAAACAACTACAAAGATCCATTAAGGACCAAACAAAATATAATCAAACCCTCAAATATCCAAATCCATACAGTAACTAGCCTAGCATGGTGGTGCATGCCTAGAATCCCAGAGGCTGGGGAGGCTGAGGCAGGAGGGTTGAAAGTTCCAAGGCAACCTCAGCAATTTAGCAAGGCCCTGAGCAATTTCGGGAAAACCTGTCTTAAACTAAAATAAATAAATAAATAAAAAGGGCTGGGGATGTAGGTCAGTGCATAAGTGCCCCTGGGTGCAATCCCCATGACTGGAATAAAAACCAAACAAAACCTAAAGTATCTGAAATAACAATACTACATAAAATGACTCTTAGTAGTAAACATTATTTTCTCTTGTTCCTATTTGAGTATATAAATAGCGTTCGGTCAATCCATTGTTTTGGGTATCTCAAATTTTACACCTTAACCAGTAACTACTGAAGCTCAGCCAAGATTCCTCTTCCATGAAGAACTCATTACTATAGTTGCCAGGCACCTTGCCAGTCCATGTCCTTCTGCTGTCAGCCTCCTTCAGGAGCTACTTCTGGTTTGGAGAACTGTTCCACTCAGTCATGCCCTTCCCTGGGAAGAGGATCAGCCATTTTGGACTAACCAGGACAACTCTGAGGGACCTTATTTGCTCTAGAACTTACCAAGGAGGCGAGGGCAACTGGTGACCAGTTGGCATTGCACCTCCCCATTTACTTACTCTGTGTGGCCTTCTTTCCTCAGCCATTCCCCCATCTCCTGGCTCTTCACTGTCTCCCACCCAGAACTCTTCTCCTTCTGCTGACACCAGGGTCCTCCCTCTCTTCTTGGTGCAGACCACTCCTTGACCCCACAACCCCTCACACCTCTCGCCTACTTCACCAAGTTGTGGTCAGCACTTCTCCCTACCATTTCCCCTCTGCCCACTTGTGAGTTCTTAGTAACATGGCTTCTGGTCCTACTGCTCAGGGAAGCCATTCTCTTTGGGCCTCTCAATCCCCGGTGGCTACTCTTATGAAGGACAGTGTGGGGCAATGGTCACAAGCAGATGGCCTGAAATCCTCTGCATCCCCGGGTCCTCCTCCCTCTTGTACTCATTCCTGGTTGTGTAGCCAACAACTCCAAGATGCTGTTCCCAAGGGCTTTCCCACATAGGCTTTTTGTACATTGACTGTGATCTCAAATTCTGCTTCCTGGAGAATTCAATCTGGGACACTTTTCCTTTGTTTCCTCAACTACTATCTTAGTTGAAAAATGTCCATGTTTCTGATTTTTTTTCAGCAATTTGAGGCAACCATACCTAATTTCCTTGAACTCTTGACTCTTCCATATATGTAATAGGACTTAATGAAAGCATTCACAATAATTTTTATAAGTATAATTATTGGGTACAAAATGTGGACATTTTTATCTTTATTAAATAAAAATATGAAAAAATATATTCTTGAGATAGCATTTAAATTATTTTCCCAAATAAAATTAAATACTTTATTTTTTCAGTTTGTTCTAATCAGTTATACATAACAATAGAATACATTTTGACACATCATACATAAATGGAGTATAACTTCTCATTCTTCTGGTTGCACATGATGTGGAATTATACCAGTTGTGTAATCATATATGCTCATGGTGTCATACTAACCAATTCATTCTATTATCCTTCCTACCCCCATACCTCCTCCCCTCCTTTCATTCCCCTCTGTCTAATCAAAAGTACCTCTATTCTTACCTAGGATGCCCCCTCCCTCATTGTAAGTTAGCATCCACATATCAGAGAAAACATTTGGCCTTTGGTTGTTTGGGATTGGCTTTTTTTAGCTTAATGAAATTATGTGGAAAATGCCATAATCTCATTCTTCTTTAAAGCTTAGTAATATTTCATTGTGTATTTGTACGACATTTTCTTTATCCATTCTTCTGTTGAAGGGCACCTAATTTGGTTGCATAGTTTAAGTATTGTGAATTGAACTACTATAAATATTGATGTGGCTTAGTCAACATAGTACGCAGATTTTAAGTCCTTTGGGTATAAGCCAAGGAGTGAGATAGTTGGGTCAAATGGTGGTTCAATTCCTAGTTTTCTGAGGAATTTCCATAATGATTTCCATAGTGATCATACCAATTTTCAGTCCCACCAACAATGTATGAGTGCACCTTTCCCCCACATTCTCTCCAACACTTATTGTAGCTTGTATTCTTGATAATTGCCTTTCTGACAGGAGTGAGATGAAAGATTAGAATGGTTTTGATTTTCATTTCTCTAATTGGTAGAGATGATGAACATTTTATTTTCTTTTAACATACTGTACTTTTATCTTGAGGACTTGTTTGGGTGTTATGATAGGTTCCAACTGCTTAATCTCTCCTCTCAAAATACATAGTATAATTATCTATGTATGCCATTCAGTTGCTGTTCCTATTGAACTCTTTTTCTCTTCATAATGAATGTTTCATCTTTTTTGTGCCTCATAATTTTATTGGATATAAGTTATTGTAAATTTCACTGTATCATATGTAGATTTCTTCCCCCAATAATATTCTCATGATTTGCTTTCAATGGATTTTAAATTGCAGGAAATAGTTTGATCTTAGGTTTTATTAGACAGGAGTGGGAGGGCTTTAGGATCAGTTTTGCCTCATCCTGATGCAAAAGCTTCTGTGTGTGGATCCCAGGTTCCATAAGTGATGATGTTAGTCTTTTAGAAGCATCAACCATTCTTGACCAAGTAGTTTTTTCCTCTTATTCTTCCTTTTAAGTCTTCCCAGCCTTGTGTAAATGCCTTACACGTGTGCCCTGACAGTACTTAGTTGAAAAGGCAACAGGGGCTTTCCACAGTTACCTGCTTTTCTCTGGAGCTCTGTGGAGAACTCAGCCTTCCACTGCTGTCTGCCGCATGAAATCGAGTTGCTTGGGGCTTCTGCGTTGTTTGCCTCTGACTCCTCAATTCTGGATGGTTGTGCCTATTCTTCCTCCCTGAGCTACCAGCAGGATAGACATTCTAGTCAGTAATTTCTGCCACTTGCTGCATTACTGCTTCTCTCTCAGAGATCACAGTCCTGCATTCCCCGACATCCAAATTCTGAAAATTCTTTTAACATATCTGCTTACATTTTTCACAGAATGAGTAAATCCCATATAAGAAACAATCTCCATATTAAATTTAAGTAACATAACATAGTTTTCTTTTATTTTCAAGAAGTGTTTTCCATATTTTTTTTATATTAAGTGGAAGGAAGCTTTCTCCTTTTCAAAGGGATGTGTTTTTTTTTTAATGTTTTTCTTATCTTTTCTCCACAGTTTCAGTTATCTTCAGAAGCTACCCTACTTGTCACAAAGAGAAAATAAATCTCTTAGTTTTGCATACTGTTTTTGTTTTTGTTGTTGTTGTTGTTTTTCCTGAAGTTGATAATTTGAAGTTCATGAAGCTCTCTGTCTTCTGGGTATTGAATGCATAGTATTTTTGTCTTCATTTATTTTTCTTGTCTAGAGTTTTAGAGGCTGTGTTAGGATATTCAATTTGGCACGTGTCTAATGTCTTAACGACTATAGATATATTTATTACTCTTTAAAAATATATGGCTATAGAAACAATATGAGTGACACATAGCAAAACAACACATTTGTTTAGTGATGTCTTTAAAAGTCTGGGCCTTCTAGAATAATTGAAGGTTGTTCAGTTAAATTCAACAGATACGAATTTCCTGGTTCTATACTTTCATTTTAAAGTCAATGTTGTTTTCCTAGAATTGGGGAGACATGGTTACAAAAAAAATCTAAGAAATAGTTACTGACTCTATTTGACTAGACTCATTTGAAATGATGTAACAAGACAATAAGAAACTTCAAGATAGACTTAATGTTTGACACAGTAATATTCTTTAGAACACGTATCCCTGAGACCCATCATCAGTATTTAAATATAAATTCAAGGGTGATTATTTCAATCATATTCATAAATTCAAGTCAAATCATAAAAACTTCATGCCCAGTAACAAGGAAAATGTTGAATCAAAATCAATACATCCACTAATGGAATTTTATATTACCATAAAATGATTCATATCACTTTGATAATTTTTTTGAAGAGAAGTTCAAGTTAGAAATTAAAATGTAATAAGAGACAAATGTTAGTTTATTTTATAAAAATAACTGGTTGTGTTCATATTATATATCTGTATAGTGATGTGGGGGAAAATGTACATAGATATGTGATAGGCCATTGGTATTCATTTCAGCAGCAAATTTGGCTTTAGAGAAAACTGTATATGATACTGAAATTTTCACTTGCTAATATAAGTCAATACTATGATAGAATTTAAATATGGGAAAAAACCCGTGAATTAACAAGCTATATCTTAAAATAAATATTCAGCTACAAAAATCAAAATGCAAGGATTTAGTCTAACCCAAGTTTGTCAATGAGATGCCCGAGAACCCTATTTTTCAAAGGCTGAATGAAGCCTTTGTTGTTCTTGTAGAAAATAAGTTTGCCACTTGAGATTGGCACATGAATACATCTATAGCTCTCCCAATTTATTTGACTTTTGTCAAATAATGCATATTAATGCATTTTAATTTTGAACTGTACGTCATATTAAAATTGAAGGGATTTGGGCTTCCGATTGTGGCTCTGTGGTAGAGCGCTTGCCTAGCACATGTTTGATCATCAGCATCACATAAAAATAAATAAAATCAAGTTATTGTGTCCAACTATAACTAAAAAGTAAATATTAAAAAAAACAAAAGGATTGACAAAGAAACTATTTCAGGAAGACTATTATATCAATTGAGAAAAATTGAAAAGATTTAAAGCTGGTAAGCTTTGAAATCCAAAAAGAAAAATAGTTACTGAGTTTCTACGAATATTTAAAGAGTGATTAGAATTTTACTTACACATTTTCACTAGTTTATCAAGAACAGGAAACAAGGGAAAGTAATACTAAAACCACAATTTTTTTATTAGAATTTCAGTATTTAAATAGTATTTCTTAATTGAAAAGGCAATTAACAAATGAAAGATGGCAAATAGAAACTTTGAAATTATTATCTATGAAAACAAACTGAGTTATATAACTTCTTTTTGTGCAAATCAAGTTTATATATAGATTCTTGAGTCCATGCTTTATACAAGAGCAGTATGCAATAATCAGTTAATTGATTTTCCATTAACAAATTGAAGAATTACAACAAATTTGAACAAATACATTGTAAAGAACTGTATGCTTTTTAATAAAACTTTGAAGTCTCTTTACATTCTGTAATGCAATAATGAAGTAATCTACATATTTCAAAATGAAAGAGTTATAAAAATGGATAAATTGTCCTTTCTGTAGGATGCATCTTTACAGAAGCAACAAGGCACAGTGTAAAGGTGACTGAGCATTCAGTACTCTGGTAGTGTTCTTCCCACTGTTCCTCAGCACAGAGAGAAGGGAGATTCTCTGAAGTGCCCAAATACTGGTCTATAGTAGTCTGTAGTCTAAGAATCACTTATATATTGCTTAAAATATAAATTCAGAGGAGGAGAGCGATAAGTGGTGGAAGCAGCCACAGGCACATTATAATCAAAGTGATTACAACCAATGATATTGAGAGGATCTTAAAAATAAAGGGAGCAAGGGAGAGAGGGAGAGAGGGAGAGGGAGAGGGAGAGGGAGAGGGGGGAGAGAGAGAGAGAGAGAGAGAGAGAGAGAGAGAGAGAGAGAGAGAGAGAAGCAGAGGTAAAGCAGGTAATTTCTCATTATAAAGGAGAAAGGACATGTACAGAAGAAAGTAGAGAATCACCTTCAAAGTACTGAGAGGATAAAACAATAGACTCAGCAAAACTATCTGTCAGAAACGAAGGTGAGGTGACCTTTCAGACATAAAAACTGAAAGAATTCATTTCCAGCAGAGGTGCACTATAAAAAACGTTGAAGCCTTTCAGTGAAAAAGAAAATGAATGCAACTTTGGATTTACATGAAAAAGTAAAGAGAATCAGGCACACTAAATATATCAGTGAAAACGTCGTTCATGTGTACCATTTAAAATAATGTTCTTAATAGTTAAATGATTATTTAATGGAAAGGCAATGCATTATTTTGGAGTTCATAACATAATTTTAAAGAAAATATATGACAACAATTATACAAGCGCTGGAAAGGAAAAAAATGAATTCGTATTATAGTAAGATCCTTATAGATTATATGAATAAGAATGATATATCTTCAGAGTAAACTTTAATAACTTAAACATGTACATGATAAGCCCTAAGATAATTGCTAAATTTGCAAAATCAAACAACAATAATAACAACAATAAAATCAGAAGGGGGATATTATTAATATAGAACCAAGAATACAGGCAAAATGTTATCATAAAGTTAATTAATTAACTTAAAATTATCAGAAAACAGAGTATGAAGAGCACAAAGAGCAGAAGTAATATATAAAAAACAAATATCAAGATGATATCAGTAATTATCGAGTGTAAATAATCTAAATTTAAAAATTAAAACATGGAAATTCTTATTTTAACTTTAAAAAATGTCCTAATATATAATGCTTATAAGAAATGTATTTTTATTATCAAGTCACTTGAAACTGAAAAGATGTAGCAGGTTATAATCAATAAAAAAAAATTTTTAAAAAGCTGGAGTGATGACTATACTCATATTAAATGAAGTACATTTCAAAGTGAAAAAAAGTAGAAAAAAATATCACTATTGTAACATTTATATACCATATAAAAATCCCCTATATAACCAATGAAAAAAATCACAGAACTCCAAAAAGAAATAAATTCCCAATTAAGACTAGAAATTTTACTACTTTTCTCTTGCTATTGATGGAATAAGTAGACAGAAAGTAAATGGCTAATAGAGTTGAGCAACACTATCAACTAATTCCCTTTTATGGAACATCCAACTCACGGAGACAGAATAGATAATATTTTAAAAAGAAGACAGGATCTATTGATAGTGAATACTCTGGGCCACACAAACTTCAATGTATTTTAATAGTAATTTCATAATAAGTCTATTATTTCACCACAATAGAATTAAAGCATAAATTAGTAAGAAATAATATGTGGAAAATCCCCAAATATTTGGGAACTATTTAATACATTTTCTAAAAAAAAAAAAAAATCCATTTCTAACTTGTGGAAATAAAATAAAATCCAAAAGAAAAGATAGAAGGAAATGGCAAGAAAATTAACAAAGATAAAAAGAAATCAATTTGATTGAGAAGAAGATAGTAATTCAGTAAAACCATATTATAATTCTTAGATATTATAATTCTTAGATATCTTTTATGTTATAAAAGTAGCTATTTGAGGTAATGCTTTTTTAATGTATTAACAAGTCCACAATGTATAAATATTTCAAAATATTATATTATATGTGATAAACACATACAATTGTGTAGGTCAATTTAAATAGACAAATAGAAAAGCTTGCAGTGTTTTTATTTGTGTAGGAAATCTCATAGTGTAGTAAGTTCATTATATATTACACAGTATAAGTTACACAAAGATCATTTCATGACTTTGTGCAAACAAATAAACATCATATTGAAGTTAAGACCATTCACAATAGCATATACAATCAAATATTCTGTGTTATATCTTATAAATACCTGCACATTGAAATGCACTAAGTATTGCTGAAAAAAGTTTAAATACAATCTGAATAAAGAAATATAATATGTTAATTAATTTGAAAATTCACTATTGTTAGGATGTTAATTTTTCCAAATTGATCTATAGAGACATGTTAATCTCAATAAAATTTACTTTTTTCTTAGAAATTGGCAAACCTATTCCAGCTCATATAGAAATGTAAATATTCTAGAATAGACGAAACAACTTTGAATCAGTGTAGAACTATAATATCGGACATGAAAGTTTATTGAAAGCTGCAGCAATCTAAAAATTATGTTTTATACTATAAGATAGAAATATGGATGAATAAAATATTTAAAAGCCTGGAAACTAACCATCTATGTGGAGACCCAGAGACGCAAGAAGAATTGATTTTTGGCAAAGATGTGGGAAGCAATTCTGTGGAGATTTTTACCTAACAATTCTGGACTAATTTGCATTCTATGTCACTGGGTATGACTTTTCAATGATCTCTGCTGGTTTCATCCTATCCACTTGATTTCTTACCATGGACTGTCATATGGATTGTTATTTAGATGACATTTTCTAACCACACTCATTCCTTTATTTTATTTTTTCTCATGGCTTCAAATATCACCCATTCCTGAAGGTGACTCCAAATGTATACATCTTGTTTGGAATGAAACCAGATCTCCAAGCTTCATAAGTACTTTCTTCAGTTTCATGGAGAACAGGCATTTTCAATGTAACAAATCCCAAACTAACTTCCAGATCATGCTTCTGAAACTACACTCCCATACTCATCTCTCAAACTCTAGTTACTATTCCAAATATATTCCATTAGAATATATAATCCATAAGGGCAAATATTATTTGGTTATCAATATATCTTAGCATGACAATATTTAGTGAATAATAATTTGGTTAAACAGATTTTTTTCATTTCCTTTTTTGAGTTCTTAGTTATCTAAAGAGAATAATCTGTCAGAGAATTTGTATGTACAACACAAAACTATGTACAGTAGTTCTCATTTGCCTTTGTGGTTACTTTGTATTATAACTTACTTATTGTACATGTTATTAGTGTTGTTCTGTATAATAAATGTATCCTTAATATTAGTTTATAGTATAATGATTACTGGAGATGTGATATAGTTAAATTTATGTTAAATCATAAAATGCCCCTTTGAATATTAGTAAGAGGATAATTGTTTACATAGAACAGAGTAGAGTTGGCTCAAAACAATTTAAAAAGGAATATGTCTTTATTTGGTAAACACTGATGTTTAAAATTTTATTTTTAACGACTGACTGTTTGTTGTTTATTAATATATACTTTTTAATGGAAAACTTTCTCTTCTTGATTTGTTCATATTCTTTTCCTCAAAGGATATACATATGACATCAAGCTATTTTGAAAAGAAAATTTTTCTTTAAAAATTATATTTTTAAATTATAATTTTTTAAAAATTGTGTGATTCTTTGCAGATTTAGACATATTTAAACTACTACATCATAGTCTACCATTTACATGTGAAAATATTTCAATGAAATATTTTCCCTGAATTAGAATTTGTCTTCTTCATGGAATGCAATAAATTATTGAATTAATATAGGGAAATTAAAGACCCAGAACATTAAATTTTAGTTTTTCACTTTTAGTTCATAACTTTAGGATATTACACATTCCAAAAACCTGGAATTAGATCTCTGGTGATTTAGATAATAATAACTTTTAGCTGAGGGACAAATGTCTTGAGAAGTTGAACTCATGATGTCTTTGGTAAAAAGTACAATTATTTTGAGAGTTTGAGTGAGACAGTGAAAATATTCTATTCCAAATTTAACAGATTCATAAAAGTACCCATCAGTTAAGGCAGAATTTTTTTTTAAGTTGGCTCTGAAAATAGAGAAACTCATCATAGAAATTAAACTAAGAAATTGTGTTATTGGTATATGTGGTGGGCGAGAATAAAATGATTGGATATTTTATATTTTTATTTTTTTAAGAGAGAGAGAGAGAGAGAACAGAGAGAGAATTTTAATATTTATTTTTCAGTTTTCGGCAGACACAACATCTTTGTTTGTATGTGGTGCTGAGGATTGAACCCGGGCCGCACGCATGCCAGGCCAGCGCGCTACCCCAGCCTCAAGATTGGATATTTTTAACCTCGTTGCATGAATGAGAAACTTTATGAGGTTTATTTAAAGTCATTAACTTTTTAATTACTTTTATATGTCATACCACATTTCTTAATGGACCATAAGATAGGTATCCAATTTATGGACTGGGTAGGATTTCCCCCTCTTTTTTTCTAATGTCATTTTTTTTTACTGTTAATGTCATTTCTATGAGGGAGTAGAGAGAAAAGTTAGCTAAAGTGTTCAGTATTTACTAGTAAATTGTATACATGTTGCTCATTTTCTTTCTTTCTTTTCTTCTTTCTTGAAATTTATTTTATTTTATTTTTTTAAATTTGTTTTGTAACATGGATTGAACCCAAGGGCTTTAACCACTTAGCCACATCCACATTTCTTTTTTTTTTTCTTTTTTTTTTCCGGAGGCAAGTCTCATTGAGTTTCTTAGGGCCTTGCTAAGTTGTTGAGGCTAGCCTTGAACTTACTTATTTTCTTATCAGGTTATGGTCTATACAAAATAATGACTTTATTTCTTTGACTCAGATACAACATTGAGATTTTAAATCAGAACTTCTCTATATTCCCATATATTTTCCTGTAAAACACAATAGAAAAGAAAACAAGATCTGCCTATATTTGGCATGATTTAGCATGATCATGCTTTACAGAAAACCTCTTATTTCATAGTATGACATCAAGGACATTCTCACAGTTTCCTGAGAATCATATTTGCTCTGAATTCTGTGATGCTAATTAATACAATTAAATTAATTTATTAATTAATTAATTTATTAGGAGAATTTATATGAACAATCTTAGCAGGGAATATATACAGTAACCATTTCACAATTGCTTATTTCCCTTGTGGTTCAAAACAACAGCAAAGCTATTTATTCAATAATATCATCTATTTATATTTTTTCTGCCAATTAGTTCCTACATAGCCTTTTTTGCAATGACAGTTAATATTTTTCCGTAGTTATTTCATTTCCTTAGATTCCATCTAAATTAACACTGCCTCTGCTTCAAAATAGCTAAGGACTTCTAAGGGATCCTTATCTGTATGCATTTGGCTATATGCACTACAGAATATGAAATATTGGCACATTTGGCTTTCATTATTGTCCTTATGGCAATTGTACACAGAGTTGTCACAATGTTTTACAAAGTGATACAAAACATTACTTCTTTTCTGCAGGAAAGGGTAAGATTTTCAGTCATTTATCATTTATAGTGATAGTGTTTACTCATGAGATTATGGATGTAATCTGTATTACCTAAATTTTTCTGATTCTTATGATCACTTTGTTGTGATATTTGAGAATTATAGATGTTAGACATATACCGGATTATAAGGATCATTTTCAGGTAAAGAAACTTAGCTTTCAGACATTAAGTTTGAAATAGTCAGTGTTCAAAAAGATGATTGCCTTATTGTTTCAAATCCCAGTTGAGCTATTATATTCAACAGCCGCAAGACATCATTGTCATAGTGCTATTATTATTCCACTGTCAATCAAACTCATTGTTTTATTTTAGGAAATACAGTGCCATCTAAGTACTTACCTATATTCTCAAAAGAAGTCAATACTTTGGCTGAACTTAGTTACTTCATCATATTCATTTCACCTAACAACCTTCTTAGAATCAATAAATTCCTTTACTTTAGATGTACTCTCATTTTTACGTTTTTCAATGATGCTAATAAAAGTAAATATGGTATCAAGTCAATTCTTGAGTTGACTCCATAAGATAAATTAACTCTGGTATAATTGAATTCTTCATATATTAACTTATACTGTAATTTTTCAAGAAAATTTTTTCTTTAGCTACTTTAATTTATTTAATTATAAAGACATACGAACATCTATGAGTACTGTTCTGTTGCTGAGATTTTCACATTTTCACTTAGGTATTAGTTTCCCTAAAAATATATTTTGGAATAATACTGACTAGCTGAATGGAATATCACTTGAAAATTAAAAGGTATTTATTTATGTTGACCATGTGTTTTTTTCTTTACTAATTTCTCCTCTCTTGCTTTCTTGTATATATATATACAATTTTCTGTATATCTTTTCATGATGCTAGAGAGTTGGAAGATGACATTTCCCCCATTCTTTTGATGTTTTTTCCCTATACCTTTGTTTGATTCTTATTAGTTTTATTGAGATACAAATGACTTGTAATTGCCAATTGTAAGTAAAGTGTACAAATAGATAAGTTTGACTTATACGGGTAGCCAACACACCATCACTGCAAACAGAATAAGGAACCTCTTCTTTGTCCCCTGAAGGCCTTTCTTGAGCATGACTTTTATTCATGAGACATCTATATATCTTCTTTAGTAACACATTTTTTTTTCTAAATCTTCAACCATTTTTAATAACAGGGCTTTTCTCTAATTATTGAGATTAGGAAGCTCTTTATTTGAGTAAAAGTATCAAAAAAAGGATTGGGGGCTGGGGATGTGGCTCAAGCAGTAGCTCACCTGGCATGTGTGCGGTCCGGGTTCGATCCTCAGCACCACATACAAGCAAAGATGTTGTGTCAGCTGAAAACTAAAAAATAAATATTAAAAATTCTCTCTCTCTTTTTTTTAAAAAAAGGATCGGGCATACCTTTACATTTTCTTAGTGATGTGCTTCAAAGAAATTTTTAATTTTGATAAACTCCACTTTATTGACATTTCCCTTGATGAATTATACTTTCATGTTATATCTAAGAAATTTTTGCTTAACCCTGTCACAAATATTTTCTTCTGTTTTATTTTGGGCATTTTATAGTTTAGATTTTACATTTAACTCTAGGATCCGTTTTTGTTCCCTTTTCACAGTGAAAGGTATACATGGGGTTTGTTGTTTGTTTCCAAGTAGGGTAGAACATGGAAGAACGTTGTTTCAAAATGTCTTTTTGATTTATACTGGGATTGCTTTTGGATCTATAAACAACTGGAGGCAAAGGTATTTTATACAATAATAGTTTTCTGACCCATGGGTATAGTATGTATCTGCATTTATTTATTCATTCATTGTGTCTGTAAGTACTTTATGTTTTCATGTATGAAAATTACTCATTTCTAATTATTTAAAATCTTTCGTTTTACTTTATGTTTAATGCAAACTTGATCCTGAAATACACATTAGAATATTTTCATGTTCTTTTCTTATTACTCTGCATTATTTTTGCCTTTAGGAAATTCTGGGGGTTTTTTATGTACCTGATTGCTATCATGCTTTTCATTTTAATAGTATTTGATGTGGAATCCCTTGACATTGAAGGAGTTAAGAAGATGTTGCTTCAAAATATGCCATTTTGGCATATTGACTATTTTAAACTAAGGGCACTTGAAAAACAGCAACAGAAAGTTCAGTCTGACCTTCATACTATTTCTTAAAGGCAGGAGATGCAACTCTCATGAGAAAGATACCTCCCCTATACTGGAAGGAAAATAGCCTTCTTATCATTAAGGATGGAAGTTGAGCCCGAAAGAATTCTATATAGACCTTATTAAAATAATTTTCATCTTCTCACCTCTCCATATAATTTAGTTACTTTTTCACAATTTACTAGTCTTTGTCTAGTTCAGTATACCAGCATTACACTCTATTTGCATCTTTGGGATTTGATTTCCCTATGAGGGCCCTTATGTCACATAAAACTTACATTAAATACATTTGAATGCTTTTCTCCCATTGATCTGTTTCATATCAATTTAATTCACAGACTCAGATTAAAAAAACTAATAAATAAGCTAAAATGTTCCCTCCCCTACAACATTCCTAGAATAAGTGTGCAGGACAAGGATCCCTCATGAGAAGATATCTGGAAAGTTAAGTGAGTGTTTACATCAGCATTTTTGCTGTTGTGACCAAAAGGTCTGACAAGAACAATTAGTGGAAGACAAGTTTATTTGGGGCTCACAATTTCAGAGGTGTCAGTCCACAGATAGCTGACTCCATTTCTCAGAGCTTGAGGTAAGGCAGAACATCATGGCCAAACTGTGTGACAAGAGAAAGCAGCTGGTGACATGATGCCAGAAAGCAGAGAGAGACTTATTTCAGATCACAAAATATATACCCTAAAGGCACACCCCCAATAACTCATCTTCTCCAGTCGCACCCTACTTGCCTTACAGTCACCACTCTGTGAATTCCTATCAGGTAATTAATGCACTGATAGGATTAAGGCTTTCATAACCCAGTCCTTTCACCTTTAAAACTTCTTGCATTGTCTCCCACAAGAGCTTTTGAGGGTTGTCTAATATCTAAACCATAACAGTGGGTAATTGGGCAAAACCGTTGAGACAGAAGAGCTTGTCTTCTCGTATTAGGGAAACATTTAAGTAAGTTGAGGATTTCCTTTATAACAGAGGCAAATAAGTCTTTATTCATATAAAATACTGCCTTTTGTGGACTGGGATTGCATTTGGTGATAGAGTGTTTGCCTAGCATAAGTGAGGCACTGGGTTCGATTCTCAGCACCACATACAAATAAACAAAATGAAGCCCATTGACAACTAAAAAAACTAAAAAAAATACTGTCCTTTAAAACATGTTATATTCATCTAGGTTTATAAAGAATAGTTAATTGTAGCTTCATTAAGAAGTTCTACCTGTCAGCCTCATGTTTCTCAAAATTGGTTTCTATTGAAAACACCTGCAGAGCTTACAAATTTATACAAGACTGAGTCATATGCCCAGCATTTCTTATTCTAACTTTGACTGAGAATCATTGATCTCAATAAATACCCTGGCCTTTTCTTTATTGTCAAGACCCCCTGCTATCTGTACTCTGAAACAAGTATTTTGGGTCTTCAGTGTTGGAGAAATGCAAACCAGTCTAGTAGTTCCAAAGTTTTTAAATTACTCTAATAATCACCTCATGGCTCAGCAGTAACTCCTTCCAACTATTGATAGAGTCCTGAGTAGGGATTTTCAATATGGCATGTTTATTAAATCAACCAAGGCAAGTTAAGTATTACTGTGAAGAACATGGAGGTTTATAACTAGAAATTTAATTCCTTTAAGAGATGTGGCATATTCAGATGTAGGACATATCATTTAAGGAATTTGTCCATTTTGTCTAAATTTTCAAAATTTGAAGCATACCATTCTTAATATAGTTCTGTATTATACTTTAAATGATTTTAGTGAGTATATTATTTCTTTTCTAACATTGCTAATTTGGGTTTTGTCTCATTTTTTTCTTGAATAATTGTTATGGTCTTAGTAATTTTTTAAAATTTTTCAAATAATTCATTTTTAGTTTTATTATTTTTATCCCTTATTTTCTATAGTTTTTCTAATTGCACTGATTTCTTTTCTTCCTGCTGCTTAATTTCAATTTAATTTGTTTTCTTTTATAATTTGATAAAAAAGAAATTTGAAACATTGCTTTGATGCCTCTATTCTAGGATAAGCATAATAAAAATATTTAATGGTATACATTTTCATATAAGTACCACTTTAACAATATCCCACCTATTTTTATAGATTATGTTTAATTTTCACTCAGTTTTAAATATTTTCTAATTTTAATTTTGATGATTTTATGAATCATAGGTTATCTAGCAGAGTATTGTTTAGGTTAAAATATTTATGAATTTTCTAGCTATATTTACGAGATTTATATCTAATTAAATTTTGCCAAAATCAGAGAATATGCTTTGTATTTTGCCACATTTTTGAGATTATTTGATGATTTGATAATTTTTAATCCATTCTTTTGTTGACAGTCATCTGGACTGGATCCATAAATTGCCTACTGTGAATTGTTCTGCTATAAATATTGATGTGGCTATACCAGTACACTATGCTGATTTTGGTTCTTCTTAATAAATACTGAGAAATGGGATAGCCAGGTCATATGATGGTTTCATTTCTAGTTTTTGTGAAAAATCTTTATACTGCTTTCCATAGTGGTTGTACTAATTTGCATTCTGAGCTGATAGATGTTTTTAAAATACTTTAATAATGCCACTTCATTGTCTAACTCATATTGTCAAGAAATTTGATATGATATTTATGAACGCGATTCTTCTGCATATAATGTATTTTCCTTTCAAAGCTCCAAGATTTTCTGTTTTTCTTTATTATGTTTAGAATTTAGATATTATGTGCCTAGGGCTTTCCATTGGTGGGTGGAGATGGCCTATTTATTCTGATTGAGGTCTGCTATTCTCAGCTCTATAGTGTAATGTATTTTTTGCAAACTCTCAGTCATTAGCTCCTTTAATAGTTTTTCTGACCTGTTTTTTCTCTACATTCTGTTACGGAAAACAATTACACATGTTTTACAATAGTTGGTATTTTCTCCCACTACTCTTGGATGCTTTTTTAAAAATTTATTTTTAAGCTATTTTTTTTTTCTATTTGTGTCTCAGTTTGGGTAATTTCTACTTATCTTTCATTAAGTCCACTGATTGTTCTCTCGTCTATCTAAACATTACAGTGAATCCTTCAGAGATTTTTTTTTGTATCTGCTATTTTAATTTTATTACATTTTTAATTTTATTCTTTCTCTGGTTTCAATTTTCCCATCTGTGCTTCATACTTATTCTTGTGTACTATACAACATTTTTTCAAGTGTCTTTAATATTAATTATAATTAGTTTAAATTGTTTCTGTTTTACATGAAGCAAAGTACCATATAGCTATAGGTGTTCATGGGTTTTCTCTCATTGAAGGTGATTGAATTTTCTTAGATTTCAAGCTAGTGGGTTTGTCATCAGTGGGGGTTTGAGGAGGTCTCCAGAGATGGGGAAAACCTATTCAGACCTTTTTGTTTCTTGATCACATCTCAGAAAATAATCTAAGGACCAGTCAAGTTTTGTTGCAGAGAAAGAGGTCTATTACAAAATGATAATTACACATTCAAGGGTTGTGTGTGGGTGAGCTCAAAGGCTAAGTCATGCCCTACATAAGTAGGTTGTGGTTTAATTGTTCTGAGGAATTAATATTCATAAACAGGGATTGAATATGGCTGAAGTTCTCTGGAAATGGGAGGTTCCTCTGTAGAATTCTGCTCAGCTTAAATAGTATTTAATTATGCAGTTGAGGGGTGTGTGAATACATATGGTAATCAGCCTTAATGAGCAAAGTGGAAGTTAGGTAACAAGGAATTTTTGGTATGCCTGTGGGAGAAACCACTTGGAGCTAACTTTAGTGTGTGCCCACCTTGTGGTTAGACAGACTGTTGTTTGTCCAATCAGATATTAGCAGCAGGCCTGTGGTCCAGCAGGGGCACAGGATGCCTGTTGCTAACTGTCCCAGCTCTTGCATGAGCTCAGCTCATGAGCCAACAGTTCCAGCAAGAGCTATTTCTCTTGGCGTATTTCTTCTGCTTTCCTATCTCAAGTTGACCTGCCATCTAGCTCTTAGGAAAATACAAAGAAAGTTATGGTTTTCCATATTATTCAGCTTTATCTTATTTGTTTATTAAAAAAATACTTCTTTCTTTCTGTATTTTAAGTGAATCCAGAATCTGTACGTGACTTGATATTTCACCAGTATCTTACAAACTCCACTGTGCAACCTTGGTACCTGTTTTTTTTGTTTGTTTGTTTGTTTGTTTGTTTTTTTAATACCAGAGATTGAAATCAGGGGCACTCAACCACTGAACCACATCCTAAATGCTTTTGTATTTTATTTTAGAGACGGTCTCATTGAGTTGCCTAGGGCCTTGCTAAATTGCTGAGGCTGTTTTTTAACTCTCTGGTTTTTGAACTCTCAATTCTCCTGCCTTAGCCTCCGAAGACGCTGGGATTACAGGCATGTACCACCATGGATGGCCAACTTGTTCAATTTTATACCAGCATCCACTCCAAACACGCAGGAATTTAATCTTTTCCAAATGAGAAAATCTGATTAATTTTAATTCAGCAATATTCAAAACTGATACCCAACTTTTCTCCATAGCTATCTGATTTTGTCTTTTCCGTCATCATAATTAAATAAAAATATAAACCTTTTTTAATATTTTAAAACTCATCTTCAGTCTTTTTTTTCTTTTTCTTTTTTTTTTTTCTATGTAACCACAACAGATTTGAAGTATTGTTTTCAAGGTTTTGAAAGCCAGTTAAGGGCAAAACCAACCATGACACTCAATGGATTAGAGCAACCAAATTTTTGCCTATTCTCTTGCTCAAGAAAATAAATTAATCTTTTCTCATGATATTAGGCAGTTTGCCTCATGCTGTGTTTTAGCATAAACTGACTCACTTTCTCACACTTTGTAAGGATTATGCTATTAAAAATGTGCTTGGAGACAGTGTTAACATTCAGGTCTTTTGAACAGTGTCTGGAAGAGAGAAGAATGGATGCAGAAGTCATTTGAAATTCACCATCATCTTTAATTAGACTTATTTAATCCTGCAGGCTCAACAGATGAGCCTATATAGATCAAGTAAGGTTTTGTTAGTGTTTCTAACATGAACCTAGATATTAGCTGATGGGCTTGACACAGACTGAGGCTTGATGAGGAAAATGATGTTGGGTGTGTTTGTAGTTCCACAGAAACTATGACCTCTAATGATGAGAGTACACTTAAAGGTTGTAGGGGTGCTTTCATTTCTAGCTTCCTGGAGGAATTTGTTACAGATTTGCTTAGAATTTTCCTTGGCTTAATAGTCAGTTATAGGTTTGCTAGCTAAGTTATCTGACATAAGCAGAAGTTAAGTTCTCATTAGAACAAACATTACTGTGAGTCTGTGCTGCTTTGCATTTGATTATCATGCTTATTTTCTCTGATTAAAAGTGATTCATATGTTGAAGACGAATGCGGAGGGAATCTTAGAGCAAGGGCATAATATCAGGCAAATGTTCAAACTTCTGTTCTGTAGATGGAGATTACTCTTCCTCAGCAGCATCTACAAACGTACTGATTTATTGCTAGTTCCATAAAACCAGAAATGTTTAAAACATGCTAACTTAATCACATAATGTTAAGCGTCTCTGCATTGATGCTTGCAGAAGTACTGCAAAGTCACATTACCAAGGAATATTAAGGCACATTCAATATTCTTCTCTAGTTGGAATTACTTTATAATGACACAGTACTTATTTCAGGCATTTCATCAAGGATTAAAAAGTGCATTACTGATGATGAAACTTTCTGTGTCCTTGCAAAAATTAGAATTTAGAGTAAAATCTCATTAATTCAGACATCGGTGTTTCAGAATTTGCTGAAATTTAGACAAACATTAAACTGGCGGTTAAACTCATACCACCTATAAAGAAAGTGCTTTCTACAAAACTGCATACTGTAATACTGATTAAGCTACTTAAGAGGAATCTTTAAACACCCTTGATTTCCTCAGAAAATCAGGTTTAGTTCAAACTAATCTGTGTGTTTACTGATTTTCTATACGTTTATTATTATAACTAATTCTTAACGGTCTTTGTAAGTCATACTCTTGTAATCTAATTTTCAGGACAATTAGTAAATGTTGTATAATAAATTTGAATTATTTTTCTTAAAAGATACTATGTTTTAGGCTCCCTGTAATGTAAATTTTTCTTCCAAACTGGTTACTACTAGTAAGATTTCTGGCCTTTCATCCCATTTAGTTATGTAATTGGTGAATATGACAAAAATTCTTATACAACCCCTTTTTATTTTTAGTAATGAAATATAAAATTTAACCTGAGAATCTATGTGTCCAGCTTAAAGACTACATTTAAACAGATAAAATATTACAAGTTAAACAGCGTCAGAGCTCTCAGGGAACACTTACATCCAAACTCCTAGGATATGGGCTCTATCTTATTCCATCATTAATGTTTTGGACTTTTTTCATACCACATACACCAAAATACACTAATTGTTGCTTTATTTATTTGAGAGCAGGTGCAGAGCATGCTTGGCTCAGACTTTCTTCTGTGTCCCTGATCTTTATATTTGTCTGCCCACATAGGGCTGCATTCAAGACTGATGGCTCAAGGATGGCTTGCAGATATCTGCTGGGTTGGTGACCAGGAGTAGGTTCATCCAATTATGAAGCAAAGGACTAGAAAGATCATTTGGCTGCCTGCGTAAAATCAGCTTCTGCAAACAGCTTCATCATTAATAAAAATCATATTTTTATCTTCATCTGACTGATTCATACATCAGCTGTGTTGGTACCGACATGGTGGTCATTGAGAATTAACATAAATAACCATATAACTATATATATGGTCAGATGTTTTATAACTGACTCCACAGGCAAAAATAGCCTCAATTCACAGTGTTCATGGCTTTGGGCAGTTTAAATACTCCTTTCCTAGCAAATTTCAATCTCTGCATGTGACATCGTCAAATATAGGACAGAGAAGTACAGTGATTCATCAGTATGTAGTGCTTCTCTACACAGATGCAATACAGAAAATAATCTCAAGGACACGTGTAATTTATAATGTGGTAAAGTAATCAATGATATCTATATTGCTATACTTGCCTCTTGAGGTGTTATGTTCCTGGTGTCCAGTGACTTCCTTTAGTAACTTCCTAGGCCAATTTCATATATATATATGAATCTTCATAAAGAGGAATACAATTGTAAGCACTAGATTGCAGCTATTAAAATATTTGTTTGATTAAGTTCCATTGATTTATATTTTGGCTTTTACTGAGCATGAACTATTAATTCTGTTATTTTTCTATATTCAAACTTCATAATTTTTTTTTTCAAATTTCCCTGGAATTAGCTGCCAAGAGAGAGGAATTTTTTCCTCCTTTGGTGAAGGAAGTGTTTCTTGAGTCAATTATTCAGTGTTGTTTAATTATAATGAGATTTGCTTTCTCATATGCAAAACATTTTTTGACAATGATCCTGTTTACACCTTTATACAATTTGTAGAATCAATGAGATGATAAATGTAAAGCAACTAGGATAACTATTGGTACAACTGAGATCTCCTTGCTTGATCATAGCTACACCTAACTTGTAGAGTGTCAAATTTGCAGCATAGGTGTTAGTGTAGGGTTAGATTTTAGGAAAGAGATTCCATGGGAGATGAATTAGTATGTAGCAACACTTGGAGTTGTATCTAAGGAGAACTAAATGTCAGAAGAATGAGGGAAATGAACATTGGTCATAATAGGAGAAAACAAATGGAAAACAGTAAATGAAATGCATTTCTTTAAATTCAATGTCCACAAATGTGTGAAAGACTCAATTGGCCTAATGCATCTGGTGCCTAATGGGTGACAAATCATGGTGTTGGCTTTGCCGCTGTAAGTCATTACAGAAAAAGGAACATTTTCTGTCTTTTAGTGTAGACACTGACATCTAAGTCTACCAAGGGACATTTGTAGAAAATACAAATACAAAATTGGAAAAATCCAATTTATTATGACGGATGGAAAGTAATTACCATCAGAATTTGGAAGACAGTGTTCCTAACTATGCTCTCAATTCCATGACTAACCATACAACTTTTCAGCTAGTATTTAAAGCTCTGTAATAATATATATTTGAATTCATTTATTACAAGTGCTCCTCTCAAGATTGTAATATTTACGATACATAAATATTTCAGCTTATTTTTGGTGTCTGTTTCATAATGCCTAGTTATGCTATTAGAGTACCAGAAGGAAATGCATTTAATATTTATTCATGTTGTTTAGATGAACTGTCACTCTGTAAATAATTGGTTTTATGAAATGGAAAACATTATCAATGAAGTAAGCACATGATCAGGGATTGTATTCATGATCCTGGCAGCTGGCCACATTGGCATTTTATGTCAAATATATTGACATAAATTCAAAGCAGCCAGCATGCCTATCCCTGTGGCCAGTTGCTAGAGACTTTGTTGTCACTGAGGCAGTTTGAATCCAGCATTAAGGCCCTAAAAATGAAATAAGGATTGAGTAAAGGATTGGAATTTTCATTATATAAAATCATAAGGAGTACTTTACCAATTGGGGGACTTTAACTGGGTCTGTCTGGATGAAGAAAATGGTGGTTTCCACAGCATGTTAGAAAAATTAAAGAAAATATTTATAAATGGTAAGAAATCACACATTTCTGATTAGAAAACTTAATGAATCTATCAATTCAACATAATCATTCTCAACTGTTTACTTTGTGGACATGGACAACCTGATATTATAATTCATTTAGAAATTCATGCAATCATAATATTCAAACAATCCTGAAAAAAAAGCAAATTTGTAAGAATCAAGTATATATATAATACCCCAAAGCTTCAGTTGTTTGTTTTTTTTTTTTCTTTTCTCTCTTTTTTTCTTTTTTCCTATCCAAAACCCTCTCTAGACACTTCAGTTGTTAAGATAGGGTGACCCTGACAAAAAGACAGCTATACTAAAGTTTTCTCTGAGTTAAATTTCCGGAAGATCAATTTAAGCAAGAAGATATGTTGAACATTTACACAAAATTAAAATAGTTAGCAAGGTTAAGGTGTCCTTAAAGTGAAAAATGATGTTTTAGAAATAAACTAAACTGAAAGGAATTCTTAGACACAATGTCATAGGACAATTGGGGAAAAGAATGCCTTAGTTAAATAATTTATATTTAATTTTCCCATTTTTCAAAATGTATTAGAAAACTTGTAATTAATAGTAATAGTAAGGCACAATTATTATTTTACTTTTGATGAAGCAAATATTAACAGTGAATTTGGATAATCTTTCTTAATTTATTTTATATTTAAACTTTTATAATTCCATATATTCCACTATTAAATCTCTTGGCAAGATATTTGATCATGTTTTATAGTGTTGGGTTTTTTTTGTACTGTTGAATATGTAATGCTAATGTTTTGTTTAGTATATTTGCATCTATATTCATAAGAGATAGTGTGCACAGGTCTCTTTTCTTGCGATGTCTTTGCTTTTGGTAATGGGATAATACTGCCTTCTTTAAACTTTTGGAAGTGTTTTTGAAGAATTGCTAATAGTTCTTTAAATGGTAATAGAAATTCACTAGTGAAGTCTTCTTGACATGGGCTTACCTACATGGGTACATCTTTGTTCACTCTTTCATTCTCATCATGTAATTGTGCATATAATTTTTATTTCTTCTTGACTAAGTTTTGGTAGTGTATATCTTGCTATCCATTTTCCATTTCATCAAAGTTATCAAATTCATTATCATATATTTTTTTCTAATGATTTTTTTTTCTGTAATATTGGTAGTGATGTCCTTTCTCTTGTTCCTAATTTTATTGATTTTGATTTTGGCCTTTTTTTTTTCCTTTGGTCAGTCTCACTAAATTTTCCTGTTTCTGTTAAAGAATCAACTTTTAATTTTGTTCAGTAACTCTCATTTTTCTTATTCTTTGTTTCATTTAATTTCACCAGATCCTATATTGTTATTTTTTCTATCTGTTTGATTTGTGTTCAGTTAGCTTTTCTCCCCCAGTATCTTGAAATGGGAGGCTTGGTTATTGCTTTGAAATTTTTCTCCTTTTGGAATAAAATTGTTTACATTTACATAGTTCCCTGCTTTTCACAATTTGAGAGTGGAGGTTTTTGTTGTTGTTGTTGCTGCTGCTGTTGTTGTTTGTTTTTTCTTTTTTATTTCTAATTTCCTCACAATATTTTCCTTTGATATATTGACTACTTTGGAGTGTGGTGTTATTAACTTCCACAATATTGTTAATTTCTTTTCATTATTGATTTCATATCAATTCTATTGTGGTTGGAAGTCATACTTTTTAATATTTTAATATTTTTAAATTTACTGAGGGTTATTTTATGATCTGTCCTGGAAAACTTTCCAAATGGACATGAGAAGAAAGTTCATCCTTCTGTTTTTGGGTGGAGTGCTCCATCTTCCTGTTCCACCTGGTCTATAGAGTTGCTGTTTACTTGTTGCTCTTCCTCATAATTTTCTGTTTGGAAAGGGGATCATTGTTTCCAACTCATATTGTTGAAATACTTCTTTTCCCATTCAGTTTTACCAGTTCTGATTTGTGTATTTTTGTGAACTTGGCTGAGGTTCTTATATGTTTTATAATTGTTATATCTTTATGATGGAAGGTTCATTTTTAAAAATTATAGTGTTCCTCTCTCAAAAGCCTCATTGATGTGTTATATTACATCTGGCCTTATAATTTAAAAGTTCCATGTTCAAACATAATTGCAAAATTTTTAAATTGTAATCTTAATTTTTTAGCCAGTATGGTAAAAGGCTGCAAGGTATATGTAGAAAATCAATTTATAATGTTTTGATTTTATAAATTTCATGTGCTTAAATAACATTTAAAAAAAATGAATATCAGGGGCTGTGGTTGTGGCTCAGTGGTACAATGCTTGCCTAGCACATGTGAGGCACTGGGTGCGATCCTCAGCACCACATTAAAAAAAAAAGTAAATAAAATAAAGGTCTAAAAAATGCAATAATATTAATAAATACATAAATAAGTAAATATAAATTGTGTAGTGTGGTAAATGCTGACATAGAAGTACCTGAGCATGTTCAATCCATAAAGGTAAATGTAGGGTTTATTCTGGATGAGGCAATTGTTTTGTTTGAATGATTGTTTATGAGAAAATATAAGAACTAACCTGATAACTTAAAGAATGAAACTAAAGAGGTTCTCTGAGGGAAGGAGTGAGGATTTGTAGGAAACCACAGTGTATGCACTGGTATAGAAGAGAAAATTTGCTGCACTTGATTGGTGACCTGAAAGAAAAACTTGACCCAAAGTTAAGTACTGATGTGGGAAAACAGTGAGATATTAAAGGAAAGATATGATAAAGCCTTTTTAGGAAATTTATTTATTCTACACCCATTTCTTACCTCCAACTAAGTAACTCGTGTTAAGAATTTGTCAAGCAATAAAGCTGTTGCTCACATCGAACAGAGAGGTATTTGGAATGTGGACTTCAAGGATAACATATCTCATTTAAAAAATAACTGTACCTTTGTGTTAAAACTTTTTGTATATATGTGACTGCATGACTAATATGATTCTATAACACTCAGAAAAAATGAGAAATTGTATCCCATCTATGTATGATATATCAAAGTGCATAAAATTGTATTCCACTGTCATGTATAACTAATTAAAACAAATAAGAAATTAACAACAACAACAACAAAAAGTGGGCCTGCACTGCTACCACCATGGTTGTTGCCTCTGATTCCACTGCTGCCAATCTGAGGTCACCTGGAGGTCTTCTGTCTGGGTGCTGCTGCCACAGAAGAAACTGCTGCCCTGGATGCAACTGAAGCGAACACTGCTGCTGACCCCTGGAGATCGCCTGGTGATGTCTCCTCCATAGCTGCAGTTGCAGCTACCATTGCATCCACAGATAATTTTGACCAGCTGCCTGCTGCCCACAACTACTGCCACTACAGCTACTACCACGCCTAGAGGACTGCTTTGGGGGAGACTCTATGTTTGGTTGCACATGGCTGCATGCATTTTGTGACATCAGCCAGGCTCTGGTGCCCAGGTGCCAGTAGGTTTACCACCACAAGAGCCTCTGGAGACTCCAACTGGGACTTGCAGGTCCATTATGGAGGTACCTGTGGATTTGGAGGATCCTGGGGTCTTCCTGCTGAAGACTGCTGGTGGCTCTTGTCTTGCTTTTGCATCTCAGGTTTGCTCCTTTGCATGAGTGTATCCCTGGTGGTCTCTCTGCCAGTAGGAGCAGCACTGAGATATTGGGACTATAGCGTGGCTGAGCCAGAGGTATCTGAAGCATAGATCAGTGGGATAGAGACTGGGTTTGTGAGGGCTGATCTGGGTTTGGTGATCCCCAGAGACATCAGAGATAGGACTGAGTTCTAAACAAATTTTAAAGAAGAATTAACACCCATACTCTTCAAAATATTCCATGAAATAGAAAAGAAAGGAACCCTTCCAAACTCATTCTATGAGGCTAATATCACCCTGTATCAAAACCAGACAAAGACACATCATGTACTCTTATAAAATTTGACAGATAGTTACACAGAAATATAGTAGCCTGAAGTGACTCATACAAGTTTTGTGAAATTTAGTCATTTTCCACATCTATATAGAAAATCAGTAGGGGATTCATAGCTCTGACCCTAAACTTGTCCACTTACCCAATGACCATTATTGTCTGCTTAAGCACTCCTAAAATGTTAAAAATATATTTCTAGTTCTTCATTGTTATGACTAAAAATGATATCAACAGGAAGATTCTCTTGCAACAATTGTTCTACGAATAATATCTATTACTTTTATGGATATTTTAAGCCATGTTTCTATTATTTGTAAGAACCATTGAATTTTACAATTCTTATGCACAGATGCAAAATTGAATGTAAGACTAAAGGGAAAATTTTCATGACCAAATCTTTTTATCTGGATTTTTACACTTTGTGACTGAGAAGATACGTGTGGGTCTACTTTATATGTAATCATAATGTAATTGAAAAAATACACATGAAAAGATAAGAGTACATTGCCAAGGTAAAACATGTTAAAGAGATACTCAATAGAAAGGACATTCTGGGAGTTGACAGGTCTTTGAACACTTTACAAATGACTTGGGACAGGAACTGACTCTTGAAAATTAACTATACAGAATAACAAGAAGGAAAAGAAGACTGAGTGAAATGTGAATATGGTAAAGTGTTCCTTGTTCAAAGCAAATGTGTGTCTTTGAAGAGAAAGACAGAGTTAGTTTAAGAAAGAACTATTAAGAAAAGAAATGAGAGAGGAGGAAGTTAAGGTAAGAAGACATTTGGTGGCTGAATGCTCTGTTACGGCAAATAGCATCTAGGGTGCTTTAAATACATTAAGTGTGGAATGACATGATTAAAGTAATAGTTGAATAAAATTATACCAGCACTGGAGTTAAAAATGAAAATTCTTAAATTTTTGATATGGATGATACATTTTATTTTAAAATATCCATCTCTGAAGATGGCAAAGTATAATCACTGGACAACTGAATTTTTTAAAAAATCATATTTTATATTATTTCATACATATTAAAGCTCTGACACATACTTGTGTATATATGTATGTATGTGTGTGTATATATGTGTAAGCATGTTTACTTATATATGCATCTATTAATGTTGGAGGGAGTAGGATAAGGAGTTTCTCAGATTGTTATTAAAAGACTATTTGATGCTAAACTATTTGTAAAAAACATCGAACTTTGCAATTCTGCAAATGATCCCAAAGTCTCTAGAACATCTTTGCTCAAGACTTCTAACAGAAGATTATTGTACATTGTTATTGAGTAACACAGAAAAAAAAATAATTAGTAGAATTACTGATTTTAAAAACATTAGCTAAAAGGCCATGTATATTTCCCTGGAAAGGAAATAATTGCTGTGTTGAACTCTTTTTATTTGAGTTCATCCTTATTGTACATACTGTTACAAAGTAGGTTCTTGGGACATTTTAGCATCTATTATAAAAATCTTGGGAGAACCAATGATAACAATGTAATTACTGTGTCAACTGCCTGGTCATTATATATCATTTACAGTTACTTTTTTAATTAAAAAGCTCAATGAAGATTCAGTCATTATCTGCATAGTGTGAATGAACACAAGAGCTAATTGTGATAAAATACTTCAGATGAGGCTTCAGAGAGTGCATTTGTAACTAGATCTGTATCTAAGTGCTTTTGAAAAATGCAACTTAGAAAATTAAGTCTGGTGCAATCATTTCCCTGATTAATAATAAGAAGAGACATCTCTGTACTCAGTCTACTTTTCTCCCTGTTTATAGATAAGATGAGAGAATTTGGTGTTTAAAAACCAATAAATAAATAAATAAATAAAAGAAAAAAAAAACTTCTATTAAATGAAAGTACTTATACATATCACTCCTGAAGAACAATATAAGCTTCAAACAATAAAGAATTGTACTACAAGCAAGAACTGTGGTTCCAGACCAAGACCACAGGATGTAGGTGATATTTCTGTGAGTTGGTATCTTGTGAGGGAATTTGGAAGCTGAGGGATACTTGGAGAAATGCTACAACTTGTATCTTCAGTTTGAAGATCAAGGCACTAAATTAACAAATCTTCCATCCTTTTGTCAACATTTCTTGCTGCTATGAATAAATAGCATGACAAGACCAATTTTAGAAGAGGAAAAGTTTATTTGGCACTCTTGGTTTCAAAGGTCTCAGTCCATTCATGGCTGATTCCATTTCTCTGGGCCAGATCTGTGGGGAAGAATATCATGGTAGAAAGATGAGGCAGAGGAAAGCAGCTCAGGACTTACACCAGGAAACCGAAAGCAACTTCTCCTCTCATTAAGGACAAAAATATGTACCTCAAAGGCAATACCCCAATGCTGTGCTTCCTTTAGCCACACCCTACCTGTCTACACTTACTATCCAGTTAATCTCTATCAGGGGATTAATGCACTCATTGGGTTAAGGCTCTCATAACTCAATTATTTCACCTCTAAGCTCTCTTGCATTGTCTCACACATGAACCTTTGAGGGACAATTGCTATTTAAACTATAAAACCTTCTTTCAAAAGTTATATAAAATGACAACAAGAAAGAACATATATTCTCTTTCTGGTGAAGCTAGGAGACAACAAACTCCCTAAATTGACAAATAGGTGAAAGGACTAACCCTAGCTATGGTGAGCAATAGGGATTCCCATGGTAAGGAGCAGGACAAAGATGCCAGTTACTTCTCTGAAGTGTACGTTTAAGGAAGGGGGTTGACCTAACTTAAGGTCAGAAGCCTAAATTCTATGAAAAGTAGCTATGGTATACATGGGTTCCTCTCTAATCTCTAAACTTTATTTAACTCTGAGAAATTAGATAATGGATATAAATAAGGAAACACACACACACACACACACACACACACACACACACAAAAAGCCATATTTACCAACAGCAGTCTAGTTCCATGAGAGAAGAGAAGACCATTTTTCCTTATCAAAAACAAACAATATATTTGCACAAATTTCTAAGTTAGGAAAAAAATAAAGACCAAATAAAGTAAAAATAAGGTAAATTATCATAAACCTGGGATCCAGGTTTGTTTATTTTCCCAGGAGAACATATTTCATAGAATTGTCCCAAATTAAAAAATAAATAAATAAGAATAATAAGCTGGGCATGGTGGTGCACACCTGTAATCTCAGTGACTCCCGAGACTGAAGCAAGAGAATTGTGAGTTCAAAGCCTGGCTCAGCAAAAAAGTGAGATTCTAAGCAACTCAGTGAGACCCTCTTTCTAAATAAAATACAAAATAGGGCTAGGGATGTGGCTTGGGGGTCAAGCACCCCTGTGTTCAATCTCCAGGAACCACCCCCTCAAAAAAAAACTTAAAAAAACTAAAAATTATAAAAAGTTATTATTTATATACATATATACATACATACAAAAATAGGGAAAAATGAAAATTTCTGTGACTGAAAATACACATTTTTTCTCATGATTTTTTTTTTTAAACTGGCAATGTCTTACTATGCTGCCCTGTATGCATATATTGAAAAAGAAGAAAACTGACTTTGGGGAAACACAGTTCTATAGTTATTGAAAACTCTTTAGTGATTTCTTAGGGATTGGGAATAAAGATACAGTATGGGTAGAAATGTCAGCATGAGAAAATATGTTTTAACCAGGAGAAAATTTTAAACTGCTCCTAATTGTATTGGTGGTTACACAAATTTATTTATGTGTTAAAATTAATAAACTTGTACAAAAAAAACATTGAATGTTACTTTATAATTTGAAAAAAATTAATAAAAAATGAAAACCAGCAAAAGTTTCAGAAACCTGAACACATATATATCAGTTATTTTTTGTAACTTTCAAATAATCACTTATAATTTCTTTTTATATTAAATCCAATTATTCTTTCAATTGATGAATGCTATTGTGTAGAGCATCATTTAGACCCTGACTTAGTACATCAAATTGCAATTAAATTTAAAATGTCTATAACATATTCTAGGTGGCTAAACTATGCTATATTTGAGTGATTTTTAGCTAATGGTGTTTTTCTGTTTACTAAGAGTTTATTCTACCGTAAGTTCTCATACCATCTCCTGCTACTGGAAATATAGTATGCCCTTGTGTGTGTGGAAGAGTAAATATTAATATTGACTGGAAGTGGCATTGCAAAGATTCCGGAATAACTAGCCACTTAAAACCTTTAATTAAATAACACTTTAAATCTTTATGGGATTGTCCATTTCTATTTTGAAGATAGTATTATGTTTCTTGTGAAACTAGGGCTTCTTCACTTGACAATTATTCAAATATTCCATGGACACAGTTTGGTTAAAACCTTTATGACATGTATGCACTAATACTGCTTTCTCTCTTTCTCTCTCTCTCTCTCTCTCTCTCTCTCTCTCTCTCTCTCTCTCTTATTGTTTTCTGCCATTACTAAAAAAATCACTACATATTTACCAAGTCTTTTCATGATATTGAAAACTGATCTATCTTAATGTTTTGAGTTATAGAATGTTCCTATAGAGCGTTCCTAGAATCTTTCTTCAGCATTATTACATTTTGCTTATATTTTTTATAACCAGTTCTAAAACATCAATAACATATTCAGCTAAACTTTAGTATTTTGTCTTTTTATATGATGAAATACTAAAAAGTCTGAAGTACTCATTACTAAAATATTGGATATTTTGTATTTAAACATCATAAATCCATACTTTCAAATTAATTTTCAAATAAGTTTGAATTTTTTTCTGGATTGTATTTCTACAACAATCAACCATATTACAGTTTCATACTAACACTATCTTAAATATTAAGAGCTTCATTTCCTCATTTGAGAAAGTTGAAAAATTGAATCCCAAACATGTATCTGTAGTTGCACCCTGGCCCTTAAAATTCAGATAATAAAATAAGCTAATTTCTTCAACACACTATTGAGCTCAAACCGTTTGCGCCTACAAGCCAAGTCACCAAGTCATTTAGGATTAGGACCTTCTAATTTACTATTTCACAGTGTTTTCCACATACTTGTATTTCACACTTGTCTTTTCATTCAAGACTCTGTTTCAATGCCTCCTCCTCAGAAAACCCTTCTCACATTCCTAATCAGTATACCTCTCATCCTGTATCTGCCTTCCTGCCTTATTTTTTTCATAGCAATTAACAATGACAGATATTTTATGTAGGTTTGTTTTGCTTGTTAATGGACTTCAAGGAAGCTCTAGAAAGACAATAGATTTACACTTTTCCATCTATGCATAGCACCTAGAACACAGGCATATTCCTAAATACATTTGATGAATAAATGTGTGTTGAAAGGTCACATGTGAGTCTGAGCAATGAAAATCAGTCATTAGCAGATGAGAAACTAGACTTTTATATTCTTTTAGGTTGGGCTGGGGTCATCTCTGCTTCCATATTTCTCCATGCCAGTATCCAGAAAATTGAAAACCTAAATTCAAATGACTGCCCATACTTGAAAGGAAAATAACAATAACATCTTTGTAAAATGATTTGTAATTCAGACTCTTCACTAATTTAACTAGCCTTTCTTCCAATTGCTTGAAAAAGTTCTTACATTTTATCTGCTTGTTTTCAATTAAAATTAAAAAAAGATTTTTGGGAAAATATACTACACTATAAGCCTAAACAGAAATATTTTTTAAATAAGAAAGGTTTTAATTAACTACTAAATATTGAAATTATCATAATACATATGAAATTACTTCCAGTAATTTTATATTTGAATACTGTAAAACCTAATTATTGAGATAAAATGTGATTTAAAGAAAATTTATAAATTAAAAAGAATAAATTTGTCCATGTTATTACTTCATAGAATATAAGTAGTGACTAAAATTTGAACTCTCCAAAATTAAAGACAGGCTTGTTTTCCTGGCATACTACTTGGAACTTGCAAACAGCTCAATAATTATTTATTGAGGAGAAAAATTACAAGTTCCTTACATAAGTTTAGATTTAGTTTCTTACATAACAGAAATGTGGTTTCATTAAAAAGCAATCCTGATTGCTCCTAAAGACCATTTGTCTTGATCCAATGACTTCTTGTAAACTCTTTTTTGCACTTTTTTTCTATATACACTTGTTAATTCTGAGCCTTAAGCATTTCAGTTAAAGTTACATTTTATTAGAATTAAGCAATCTCAATGTCATGTTTTTGAGTTTCTTTTCTTTTTGATACACTTGCCAACAGAAACTTGTTTATCTTTATAAAGTATTTTTATTTCTCTGGAGACACCTAAAATCCTCAGAACTAGCCCCACATGGAGAACTCTGAGAAAAAAAATGAGACCAACATTCAAGGAGACTTAGTGTTCTAGATTTTTACAAATGTTTCTCCCATCATTATGTCAAGATCTATTTTCTTTATTGTTAATGAAAATAATTTTTTCCAATTATTTTTTCTCTATCCCATCCCAGATCTCATTCTACTTCCCTCCATAGCCTGTTACTCACAACTGCTTAAGATGAATGGATCTCTGGGTACATATATATTCTTGAAAAGTTTTCCTTAGTATTATTTTTGTATAATTCTGATTTAAAATTAGTAAAATTTCATAAAACATATCACAACATTTTATATATTGTGATAATGTTTTATACACATTTATCTTTCTTTCAATGAACAGCTTTCAATATATATGTATATATTTGTATATTTTTTATAATAATATTTATATATACATATACATGTATATCTTCCTTTCAATATATTCATATCTATGTGTATATGTGTATATATATATTTAAATCTAGCAATAAAATTTTGTGGTCATGGTTTACAGGCATATCCAAATTTAAGAATATTTTTACAGGTCTTTCCAAAGTTTTTTTTCATTATTATTACTTATATTTTAGTTTTTATTTTCCTACATCTGAATCAACACATTTCATACTAATTTGCGATTACTGAAAGTTCATGTTTGTTTTGATATAAATTAGAATTAATCTAATTCTTTAAGTATTTTTAGTCTTTTAAGTATTCTTATATATATATATATATATATATATATATATATTAATAAATATTGATTTATTAATGACTTTATTCAAGACATCCTTCAGTGTTAGTCAGATTTTCATTACTATGGTAAAATACCTGAGAAAATCAACTTAAAAGATGGAATATTTACTTTGGCTTATGGTTTCAGAGATCTCAGTTCACAGTTGGCTGGCTCCATTTCAACAGCCTATGGTGAGTCAATTGCATGGCAAAAAGGGTGTGCTAAAATAGAGCTGCTTATTTCATGACAGATGGGAAGCAGAGGAAGAGTAGACAGGGGCCAGGGACAAGACATATCATTCCAGAGCATAACCCCATACCCCCAGTAACTTAATTTCTCTAACTAGGTCCTACTTTCTGTAGTTTCCACTACCTCCCAATAGTTCATTCACTTATGAATCCGGCAATGGACTAATCCATTGGTAAGTTCAGAGCCCTCAGGATCCAGTCTCTTCCTAAAAGGTCCATCTTTTAGGAAGAAGGTGACCAAACCTTCAACACATGAGTCTTTCAGGACATTTAATATCTAAACCATAACACCATCTACATCTTTAATTTATATTAATTCAGTCAGCCTTCAATAAATCCTATGAACTATATCCTATTATCTAAGTTACATGTAAATGGAAATTGATAAAAGTTAAATGATCTATTCTGTATCACACTGCTAACAAATGTTAGAGGTGGGATTAAAACCACCACCCTGCTTGGTTCCAGGCTCCTAGCTTGTAAATTCCTCATATATTTATTATCCCTTTGATTTTTAATATATTTACCATTTGTTTCCTTTGTCTATTTTGTCTGTTGATATTGACACATATCTGTGGACAAAACAGTGCAAGCTCTCTCCAAGTTATATGGTGCTTAGGGGAAGATGTGCAATGAACATCAAAGCATGACAGGATTTATGGTATTTGTCACTATACCTTATGTTATTAGAGAAATTTTCTAATATTGAGATATCTTAAAAGAAACTTGAAAAAATAGAGGAAGGAACTTATGGAACACGTAGAAGAAACATTTTAGTCTGAAGGAACAGGTGGCTAAAGTTAACAAGTCTGAACCAGGCATGGGTTTCTGAGCAGAGAGGAGTATGCTAGAAATAGTGATCTATCCAGTGGCTTGGTGGCCATTGGAGATGAAGGTAGACGTTAGGTGGGGAAGGGGTGGATTTTGCAGCACCTAGTCGGCTTGAAAGGACTCTTACTGTGAATGACCTGGGAAGACAAAGAAGGTTTTAGGTGGAGGAGTTGCATGATCTTAGGTCCACTTTAAAAAAAAAAAAAAAACAAAAAAAAAAAACCAAACTGTGTTAGAGAATAAACTAGTGTAAGTGAGGGTGCAAGGAAGAAGACCATCAGGGAGATTGTGATGCTTTGGCAGGGGAGAGATGATAGTGAAGTCCTACTAATCACAGTATTCTGCTGGTGCCTAGAATCAGCAAAATCGTGTTTGTAGATTTGATTAGTCCATGCTTGTTTGTCTAAGTTCTTTTCTTGATAGAGTTATACTTCATACCCTGAAGTAGAAATGTCTTCCTCACCTTTTCATCATTTAAAAATTATCTTTATCAACAAACACAAATTGACTAAATGCTTGAAAGCCTCCTAGAAGTTGTCTAAAATATCATGCAAACATGGCAATTTTTTTGGCAACATAGATTCTGAGTACTATATTCATTTATATATCTATTATAAATCACCTGCTTTATTCCATTCTTAGGAATTTTTGGCAATTTGTGTTTTTCAAGAAATTTAGTGATCCTGTTTGTTAAAATGTATGTTTTTGCTTAGCTATACTTAAGCTTTTGCCAGAGGCTTGTTTAATTTATCCAGTCTTTCAAAATACTGTCTTTTATTTTCTTGAGTGGTTTTATTCTGTCTTTATATGCTGTTTTGTATTTTATTGTGATTTTATTCTTGGATATTTCTTTGAAGTTCTTCTAATCCATTATTCTGGGTGTTGAGTTGAGTGTGTAACTCTTCTATGTTTTTTTTAAATAAATAATATATTCAAGTTCTATTTCTATCCTTTTATAAATAATGTATTCAAAGTTCTATTTCTTCTCTAAGCACTGCATTAAGAAATTGTACAACTTTTGTCATGTAAATAATTGTGTATATAAGTACTTTTCTCACAGGTTCATATTTACGCTCATATTATTAATGGTTTGTTTTGTTAATTTTTAGGCCTATGACATTTTGAGCTGTTATTTGGTTATAGAGTCCTAATTACAATGTGTTGGGATTTTTTGTTTTTCCTACTTTGAGGCATGTATAATAAAGGTGACAATTTCATCTGTATATATCAGATTTTATTGTTTATTTTCTACTTTTTATTTCTTCATTATTTTATCCCAAGTGGATTTCTTGATCTTCTTATTTTTCTAATTTCTCCTAAGGCTGTATCTACTGTGCTATTTAATCCCTCTATTGAATAATTTATTTCAAGTATTATATTTTGCATATGCAATGACTCTACTCTTGGGCAGTTCTTTTGAATAATTATTTTGGCTTCATATATTCCATATATTTGCTTATCTTATTAAATTTACTTTCATGATTATTTAAATTGTAATTCTGCCTGACCCACTAGTCCAGCTTGTTTTGCCATATATTGTCTCAAAGCAAAAATTGCACCAGATAATGTTAATCAGGTAAAAAATATTCTATTCAAGGCTTTTACAATAAGGGAGAGAGACCAGAATATTAGTCTCAGCTCAATTATGTACAAACAAAAATAGTAGGAATTAAGACTGTTATTAAAGGGAGATTTAAGCTACTTGTGTTTGTTAAGTAGCATTACACACAGGAAAATACACTTTCTGGTATCTTTATGACAGGAGGTAGTTTAGAACTTGGAAAAAGCACCTGTTGAAGTTAGACTCCTTCCTCCCACAGAAATTAGATAGCTGGGGCACTACCTTCCTTGTGGATAAATTTCAAAGAGACAGTCTAGTCCCCAGGCCCATAAGAAAGACATTCTTGAGTTCTAATATTTAGTCAGAGGTTTTTAAACATATCACATCTCAAAGATCGAGAGAAAGGATTTGCAATGGAAAGTTTTCTAAAAGGCATTTTTCTAGGAAGAGGTTAAGATCCCAAAGTCACAGGAAGTAGCCTGTCCAGAGTTTAGTCATGCTGAAGGAAACCTCAAGGAGTCCTAGTCACTTAGGTGCCTTTCATGGTAGTCATGATCCTTCAGTATTTTGTTACTTTTCTCTGAAAATGCACAACCCTACTTGAAAATGTTAGCTTCTTTGTGAGATAATGTAAATTTGGGGTAATAGATTAAATCCTAGGGTCTGGTGTGGGAATTCGTAGCTGACCATGGAAAATTTTCTGTGTGTCAGAAGACAGATATTTTCCCCTATTGCTCTCTAGAACCTTGCCCTTTCTTTCCCTTTGCAGATATTGCCATTTTCTAAGAGCTATTCTGCACAGTTGAAATAATAACATCCATGTTAACTGAAAGGTGGGCTGTGAGGAGCAAAGGGGTGGAATGAGCTGTGTTTGATCATTTTCCTCCTCCTTGTCTTCTCTCCAGCAGACCCTAGCTCTAGCACTGCCCTGATGTTGCTTCACAGGTGACAGTTAGCCAGGGGCAGGCAGTACTATATTTCTTCTCCATATCAAGTAGAGCAGGCAGAGATCCATGCAGAGCAAGAGTGACAAATCAAAGGAACATAAAAATGGATCTTAACTTGCTTTCTATATAGGAATCCATTTTCCACCGTCTTAGACTGTTTTCTTCCCACAAAATGGATGTTTGTCTTGTCTCCATAGGTACTTTTCCTAGTGTTTATGTTTGAACCCAGCTATGTACATGTTCTTGTTACATCTCTAAAATTGACCTCAATATTACTTTACTGGTGTGACCTCCAAAATAGAGTTTCCAGAGAAAGTCTCAGAACAATGTTGAGTATAGGAATGAAAGAAGTTACTGCAAAGAGATGAAAGGGGAAGCACCCTGAGACTCTTTCTACCTTATATTTTATCTGAGTAGAGACATACATATACTACTGTCTGGATTTCAAGCAGTAAATGTTATCAACCTAGGTTTCTGTATGTCAAAATTGTTGCTTACAGCATGCATTGTTTATAGTCCAAGAATAAACTGTTGTGTTCATGATGGAAAGTAGAGCTCTTGCTCATTTCAGCATTAGGAGCTTATTTTGGGTACTCTCACGAAAAGAACCTTATTAATTCTTTATAGCTTGTTATTTTTATTTTCCCAGTTTTGTGAAGTCTGTCTGTCAGGTCCACAGACCAGTTGCTCTAAGACAAATATCCAGAGATGGTATGTTAGACATAGGTTTACTGAAACTTGCTTATGGGGAATGTATAATGGTGGTGGGGGCTAAACAAATGGCACCTCCGTCCCTCATGATGATATTCCAGAAAGTCCAGTGGTGATGAGCTGGACAAGTAGTGCTTATTCTCTCCACAGTACTATCCTGGAATAGTTACTACAGACAGAGGGGGATCAGAGATTAGGCCATATAAGCAGGGACCTCACCAGCTTGCCTTGTCCCATTGTCTGACTAACATTTTAAGGGGAGGATGTCATGGAGAACACCCAAGAAATAAGTTTCTATGAATAACACTAGTTTGCCTCCTTCCAAGGATGCATGAGAGAGATCGTCAGTGTCCTTCAAGATAGTGCTGAGATGGAATTCTGGTCCAAGTTCACTTTTGTAACTGGCTTGGCTAGGACCTAGGGAATTGAAAAGGAATTTTCAGAGACCTAGTGTTTTATTGTCCTCCTGTATTTCTTCAGGGGTGATACATTGTCTAACCTCTTTTCTTCTTTCAATGTATAAATTCATGTAAAGCGTAAAATCAGAAAAGTCAATCTTTCCCAAGCAATAACTAATGCAATTCTTAATATTCATTTGTGTATTATAGAGTTCTAGTACAATAGATACATAATCAAAGATATTTTTGAACCTTTGAGTTTATATTCCCTCTCAATATTAAATTTCTCTTTCCATTAAAAATAGAATGTCTAAAGCCTTAAAAAGAGCAGAAAATACAGATAATCTGTTTATTTGAATTTTAAGAATTTTTGTGAAAGTTGGGTATTTCATGATTATTTATATATATATATATATATATATATATATATATATATATATATATATCATGATTTATTATGTGTGTGTGTGTTTACCTCTCACAGTCTGCATACCTCAGCACATCCAAAAGAGGAGTATTCAGAGAAAGAACAGTTCTCCATGAACACATCTATTCTCCCAAACTCTACAAATGTGATAAAAATAGTGAAACTAATGGTCTGAAAGTAACCATATATGAGAATAAATTTTTTTAGATTTTTTTTCTTTTTCTATTTATATTTTGTGCTTTTTAGTTATACATGACAGTAGAATGTATTTTGACATATTATACATGGAGTGTACCTTCCTATTGTTGTAGTTGTACCTGATGTGGAGTTACACTGATTGTGTGAACATAGAAAAGTTATGTCTGATAAGTTCTAATGTCTTTCCTATTTCCATCCCCCCATTCATTTCCCTTTTCCTAATTCATTGAAATTCTATTCTACCATCACCCCCTTATTGTGTGTTAGCCTCGGCATATAAGAGAGAATATTCAGCCTTTGATTTGGGGGGATTGACTTATTTCACTTAGCATGATAGTCATCAGTTCCATCAATTTACCAACAAATGTCATAATTTCATTATTCTTTATGGGTGAGTAATATTTCATTGTGTATATATTCCACATTTTCTTTATCCACTTATTTGTTGAAGGGCACCTAAGTTGGTTACATAGCTTAGTTATTATGAATTGAGCTACTATATACATTCATATGGTCACGTTGTGAGAATACTATCATGGCATCCTCACCAAAATTTACTGTTAATTGATTCTAGATAATTGCCATTCTGACTGGAATGAGATAAAATTTTAATTTTGATTTGCATTTCTCTAATTGCTAGAGATGTTGGACATTTTTTCATGTATTTGTTGATTGATTGTATTTCTTCTTCTGTGAAGTGGCTGTTCAGTGCCTAAGTCCACTTATTGATTGGGTTATCTGTTTTTTTGGTGTTGAGATTTTTGAGTTCTTCATATATCTTGAGGATTAACGCTCTATCTGAGGTGTAGGTGGTAAATATTTTCTCCCATTCCATAGGCTTTTTTCATATCATAAGAATGAATTCAATGAAATAATCTTCTAAAATGAACTGATTGTGCAAATGTCTTAATAATCTTGCATATCAATATAAACTCCCCCCCCCAATACACAAATGTTAATAAGTTAATGAAAGAATACAAGTTATTAGTTCGGTCCTTTGAAAAACAGCTTACCTAGAGAGAAACATTAGGTGTTTCCTTAGGAGCTGCATATTAACACTGTCCAACTAACTCCTCCCTGAAATCCAGTTGATGTTCTTATTCTACAATAATGTATTGCTCTCAAAATAATATTTTTCTTCTACTACAGAAAATATTGTATTCAACAAGTTATAGTTTAGCTTATTGAGGAAATGTGTTTAGATGGAAAAACTATGTAATGTAATATTTATTTTTTTTCATTCCACTAATTTTTGAAGCAATCTCAAAAACACTCACAACCTAAATACAATTGTATTTTATAAAATTATATCACTCATCCTTGTAATTTATCTACAACATTAAAGGTAACATTGATTTTTTTTCTTTTTACTAAAGCTAAATTTCAGTTGCACAGAAATAATTGATTTAATGTGTCATATAATAAAAAATATATATACTTATATATAATCATGATTTAGCGTGTCATATATGTGTGTGTGTGTGCATGTGTATGTGTGTGTGTATGTGTGTGTGTATAAACATACATAGATTCCTATAATTATACCTTCTGGAATCCCACAATGTATGAATAAGCAATTGAATTCTTGCCTCTGATCATGTCTACATTTTTTTTGATACACATGAAAACTAATAGCAAACTTGAGATAGAAATAAGTTGTGAAAGGATGTATTTTGCATTCAATATCTACCATATTTTTACTAAGATGAACTTTCTCTTTCACAGAAATCATCATCATATTTTACAGATATTGCAAATATTTCAGAAATTTACCAGGCTAATTATTTTGCTGCATTTATTCTATTTCAATTTTGCATTCTATATTCCTAATTGATACTTTTTATAGTTCTTTACAAAATGCTCAATTATTTTGGATTATATGACAAAAATTTAAACCTTGCTTAAGTAGCGATCCAAGAGCTACAGAAGAACACCCAGGCAGGAAGATGGGAGTTCATGAGGATTATGACATTTTCCTGATAATTCAAATGGACCTTCACCACGGCCCTGGGATCCAGTTATTTTGCTATATTAAATTCATGCTACTTCCCTTCATAAGACTTTTTCATACCTGTGCTTCTCAAAATTCTTTTCCCATATGAATATCAGTTGATGACCTTAAATCACACTTTATTATGCAAGTACGACATGTTAGACAAGTACTTTGTTAACCCCAGAGTCAATTCACTAAGCTGTGGAGTGTTTGTGTCATCCTCACTTATTTTCTTCTTTTGACAATGGAGGAGGTGGTTCTAAATTTGTGCTCTAAGATTTTGGAGCACATCCATATTAACCTTCTGGTGGATTTAGTTACTCTGTTATTTTAATCTCCCTAAACTCTGTAGGGTCAGCAGCCTTTCATCGAATCATTCTTTTCAGCCTCCCGACAAGTGCTATTTACTCATTGGATAGGGTTTGACACTGGAATTCAGAAATGTGAAGTACAGGGATAAATGGAAGAAGTAACTAATTGATGATTCGGCTCTTTTGAAATGACAGTTTATAAAAATGGCATTAATAGAAAGACATTAGGATTTAGAAATTGAATTATTAATGCCCCCATATGACTTTATATAATGTACTTGCATATTTTGATTGTATATTATATAGTGATATCATGTGAAAAGAATAAGTGGAAAAATCCTATCTCAGAATATATCTAAATAAGATATAACATAAAATATCTAACTTGGAGGAAATAAAGAATCTGTATCAATAAGTATGCATTATGAGAGAGGCAACAGTCAGCAAAAAATGGTCTCTTTTTTAGATGCAAAAGCCAACATACATTTCATTGTAGACAGCATCATTTGCATGCAAGAACCATGAAGGTAGGTGTGCAGTTGTCTTATAGCTTCCCACATCTCTGGGAACCAAGACTTGTGAGGAAAATAGTTGCCCTTTTTATTATCAGTGAAAATTTATAATACCAATCTTCTGTAATCACAGCACAAAGAGAAATAAAAAATTGCAGCAAACACATATTTGACTTTAATGTCATTGTTTTTTGGAAGAAGACAAAACACATACTGAATACACAAAGAAAAGCAAAAACAAAACAAAACAAAACAACAGCAAAAACAAAGTCATCTAAAATAAAGACTTATTAAGGTTTTTAGTCTCATTGCTTATTATCCAGGTACTTGGGTTTCTTGAAGAAAGAAAAACTGTGAAGCCAAAACAATATTATGAAAATTTTCTGGTTGAGATCATTTTTTCTATTGCTTGGTTAATGTTAGATTGGATGGCGATGTGTTTCAGGGGACTTCATTTGAATGAAGTATGTATTGGTTGATTCCTTTATCTCATATGAACACTACTAGTGAGTTCGTCAATTGCCTAATGTCTAATTGCAAAATGTTCTGTGAAGCAAGTATCATGCTTTTTTTATCTCACTCTAATTCATTTCTTTTTTTTAAATAAGGAGTATGACTTGGTAAATGTGGATGATACTACTGACAATGATCATCACATTGATGGAGGGACACTGGTAATTTCACACCTTGCCAGTTTTAATGAGGAGGTATTGGTTTGGTTTGTTCTGAGAGTTCCCTCTCCCAGTGTTATTCAAAGATTCACGTATATGCCTTCTCTTCTCTGGCAATGGAGACGTGAGAGCAAAAGTAAAACCAAACAAAAGCCAAAGTCAAAATTAAGCATATGCAATGCCAGTCCTGCTCCTATAGAGGAATTTAAGACATTTTCTCTTGACTGTATTGTTTTTATTTGGCAGTTTATTCTTTTGTGAGAGCAGCATGCCATCCAAACAGATGGACAGGGAGGTAGACAGCTTAGAGACCACATTTTTGTCAGATTAGCTTATACAGGGCTATGTTCAGAGTCAGAATGGCTAATGTTGCTCTCTCAAAGTTTCTCTGCCTGTGGGAAGACGATTCCTCATTCATAACTGAGCACAATTTGAAAAGAAAAATAATTCTGGTTCATGGTCAGAGCTGAGAAAACAGCAAATCAGTTTTCCTAGTAGAATAGTACCATAATGAATTATTGGGTGACAGTCTCCTGCAGGTAGCTTCTGCTAAATCTATTCATAAAAACAACCTTTTGAAGAGACAGAGGTATGTTCTGAGTAAATAAAGGAGTTTTCAAAAGTTGGGAACATATGTTGTCATTTCTTCTTCCCAAGAACAAGCAAACTATGACACATTTGCTCAATAGTCATCATTAATTCTCTGAATTTTTTTCTTGGTTATCTCTGTATAAAAAAAACTCACATTATTTCATAGTAATATCATAGAACAGTCTTCCTAAGCCTTGATTGATAAATATTGTTCCAACTTTAACAAGTTGGTACAAGGCTCAAATAGATTCATTATTTTATAAACATCTGGTATTTACCACTATTCAAATAAAAGAGGATGTTTAAATAAATATGAATATGTTTACCTAATAATTATAATCAACACTTTTATTCCTTTGAGATATTTATATTATTTATTTTGTCATTATTCTAATGCCTAAAATTAAAATATATTCACTTTTTTAACTGTTGTAATAGTGTCAAAATATTTTGTGGTTACTTGTTTACATACATACCATGTTATTCTCTTAGAAACTCAAGCTATAAAGACATTTATTTATTGGTTATGTCATTTTTAAAAAATTTAAAGCTATTCATATCAAAAGCAGGTATGTTTCATCTCTTCTTTGAAGCATTTTTTAATTTTTACCACTTTTAAAAATTTATTTAGTTTAATTTGTTATATATGGCAGCAGAATGCATTTCAATTCATAGTACACATATAGAGCACAACTTTTCATTTCTCTGATTGTATACAATGCAGAGTTAAACCATTTCTGCCTTCATATATGTATTTAGGGTAATGATGTCCATCTCACCCAACATCTTTCCTACCATTATGCCCCCACCCTTTTCCTCCCTTCCCTTTGCCCTATCCAAAGTTCCCCTCCACCCCCATTAAGGATCAGCATTTACATATCAGAGAAAACATTCAGCCTTTGAACTTTTGGGATTAAGTTACTTCACTTAGCATGATTCTCTCTAATTCCATTCATTTACCTGCAAATGTCATAATTTTATTCTCTTTTAGTGCCAAATATATACCACAGTTTCTTTATCTGCTCATCTATTGAAGGTTGCTTCTACAATTTATCTATTGTGAATTGAGTTGTTATAAACATTGATGTAGCTGCACCATTGTAAGAGGAGGAGTGGATAGCTGGGACAAATGGTGGTCCCATTCCCAATTTTCCAAGGAATCTTTATACTGCTTTCAATATTGGCTGCATCAATTTGCAGTCCCACCAGCAATGTATGAATGGGCCTTTTTTTCCCATATCCTCTCTAACACTTATTGTTGTTTGACTTCATAATAGCTGACATTCTGACTGGAGTGAGATGAAATCTCAAAATAGTTTTGATTTTCATTTCTCTAATTGGTAGAGATGTTGAACATTTTTTTCATATATTTATTGATAAATTGTATATCATCTTCTGAGAAGTATCTGTTCAGTTCTTTGGCCCATTTATTGATTCAGTTACTTGTATTTTTGGTGTTAAGTATTTTGAGTTCTTTATATATCCTAGAGATTACTGCTCTATCTTATGTGTGTTTGTAAAATTTTGCTATCATTATGTGGGCTCTCTCTTCATCTCATTGATTGTTTCTTTTTCTGACAAGAAGCTTTTCAGTTTGAATTAATCCCATGTATTGATTCTTGATTTCAAGGAAAAGCTGAAAACGTGTTTGTAAACAAATATTCATGAAATATCTGAAAACATTATTATATGATATACTTTATACTGGAGAGAGACACTATTCTTTATTCATAGAAAAGCAACTTGAAAAATAAAATAACCCTAAGCAAATATATTAATTTTGCAAAATATAGTGTTAATATACAAAAGTCATCACTTTCTTATATACTAGCAATGAGCAATGGAATTTGAAATTAACACAATAACATTGCATTAGCATCTCCTCAAAATTAAATACTTAGGTATGAATCTGTTACAGTGTATACAAAACTGATGAAATAAACAAGAACTAAAATTATAAGCAGAGATTCCATATTAATGAATAGGAAGGCTCAATATTGTCACCATGCCCATTCTTTCCAGTTGCATCTGTAGAGTCAATGCAACTGTCAAAATCCAAGCAAGTTATTTTGTAGATATCAACAAATCAATTCTATAGTTTTTGTGGAAAGAAAAGATATCCAAAATAGCCAGCATGACATTAGAGGAGTAGAAAAAATTTGGAGGAATAATACTCACCCAACATCAAGACTTACTGTATATGAAAATAATCAAGATTGTAGGGTCTTAACAAATAATAGACAAATAGATCAATGGACCAGAATAAAGAGCACCAAAATTGATGCATGTATATATAGTTAACTGATATTTGAAAAAGAATAAAGACAATAGAGTGGAACAAAACAGTGTTTTACAAAACATGGTGCTGAACAACAGGACATTGATAGGCACAAAAATAAATCCTTTGTCCTCACAAAGATTAACTCAAATATTTATCACAGATATAACTATAAAATGCAAAAGTATAAAAACTCCTAGAAGATAACAAGAGAAAATTGTGACTTTTTTGATACAACAAAAAAGGCATGATCTATGAAGTATTGATCATCTATACTTCATTGAATTAAAAAAAAATGTGCTCTGCAAAACACACTTTCAAAAGAATCAGAAAACACACCACAAAATGGAAGAAAACATTTGAGAAGACATGAAGTTTTTCAAAATATGCATATAATTCTTAAAATTCAACAACAAAATGTAATAAAAACTTTATGTAAATTAATTTAACTAATCAGAATGTTTTTTTTTTTAATGAGCCAAAGAGCTTAAAAGAAATCTCAGGAAATTATGTATATAAATGACAAATAAGCACATAAAAGTGTGTTCCGTATCATATGTCAACAGGGAAATGCATATTAAAACAAAGATGTGATACTAATGAACATCAATTAAAATGCCCAAGTCTGCAACACAACACCACCACATGTCAGCAGTACTTGGAACAACATGATCGTTCATTCATTAATGGTGGAAATGCTCAAAGGTAAGAGTCACGTAGAAATATGGTTTGACAGTTTCTCGCAAAACCAAGCATGTGCTGACCATACGATCTAGCAATCATATGTCTCAATATTTGTTCCAAGACTTAAAATCTTTGTCCACACAAAACCCAGAAGAGTATCTTCCTAAGACTTTAAAGTCATAGAGAATATTATGTTCTCCATCATGCTTAATGATATGTGCTTTAAAAAAAAATAAATAATTTCACTATTCCTAATATGATGTATTATAATTATTTGGTAACTTATTTAATTTAAGAAAAGGGAAAACTTTTAAGGATTCCACATATTTACTTAATATAGGATAAATTCTTGATGATATGTTGCCAAATATTTACATAAAGATACATGATTATATACAGACATGACTAATTGAACTGTAATATTTGGGAGGCATTGTACTACTTGAGACTGGAGGATAAAGTTTTGATTACATAAACACATTTTGTTTGTTTCTAGAAGACTTAAAAAGTGAAACATTCCTGACCAATGAAAATGTAATAGAGTATCTTGGTCTTACAAAATTTTCTATTATACCTTCTTTGTCGACCATTTTCTTTGTGTAATGTATAGTGCTTACAAGTATCATAATTGATTCTCCCTTTATGATTCCCTCAGGTTTTGCACAAAGTTATTTAAATCTCAAAGGAAATTATACTGGCTAGGTATATAACCATTCATAGGCACTAAGAAGCATTGAGTTTCTGTGTAAGTTGTTCTTTATTACCAAATAAAATCTATTGGAAATGATAAATCATTTTAGACAATTCAACTGACTGGAGAATGTTTAAAAGATGTGATTTTTTGTAGCACCTATCTTAGTAAAACAGTCTTTCAAAGAAGGTGGTTTAATAAATGCTGCTTTTCTTTCTTTTTCTCCTTTTTGCATTTTCTTACTGTTTTGTTCTTTAGCAATAAATGTGCTTTCTGGTATAATACACTGTTTTATAAAGAAGAAAGTAAAGATTCATTCTGTCAAGGGGAAATAGTTTTCCACGAATTTTAGGTATTAATGAAAATATGATCACAAATGTATTAGAATACTATTTATTTTTTTAAAAAACTCATTACCTATAGAAAAGTAATTATATAGCTTCTGGTTAAGTGATGTACCAAACAGAATACACTGGAATTCATTATGTTTGAGAGTCACTGATAGAGGATCTTCAGTCATCTTATCTGAGTCAATGGAATTCAAAAGGGAAATAATTCTAAAAATAATCATGAGGAATGTCTAAAGTATTAAATATTTAATTGAACTTATTGGCTAGAAATTTAATGGGCTACAAGTACCTTTCTTTTCTAGACACATTCATCAATATGGCAGTAACCACAATGTAGTTGAGTGACTGGATTTACTGGATTAAGATTTTGCCAGGCACATAAAATTAAAATGATGAGGAAATGTGAGGAATTGGATCCCTGTATGGAGGAAAATGATTGGATGTGAACCAATGAGACAATTGAAGGTATCCTGATCAAATACTGTTGGAAATTCAAATTATGTTGTGGTGTGGTATTTGGTAGTTTTATTTATTTATTTTTTCACTTACTGAATTTGAAGTGGTAGCTGAATTGCCCAGTGGAAAACCAAGGAGAGCAGTTTGGCTGAGGTAGAGTTTCTGAGTCACCAGTTTCAGATACGTCTCAATATTTAAATAAGGTTTGTAAAACTACAAAGGACCTTGTGGGAGACACTGACATATGATTCTCAGATCCTCCTTCAAGAAAGAAAGAAGTCTACAGAGAGTAGAGTTAGCTGAGAGACTCCAGCTGACATCTCTCTACAGGTCTGTTCAGCTGAGGAAATCTTTCTCATCCAAGGTCAAGACCTTCCCGAGGTAATTAATATTTGATGGGTGAGTGAAGTAGGCATAGAAAGGCCAGGACTTTCTGGTTCCAAGTGCTCCATCCTAATGAGCAATACTTTCTTAAGACACCAGTACCTGGTTTGCTGTGGCATTGATAGTCCTTGTATTCATTCCTCTCTTCTCTCTGTCCAGTGCTATTTTCTTTCCTTTCTAAAAGGAGGATTTGTGCCTCTAAAAGAGGCAAGGGCTTCTAAAGAGCACTTGATCCCAAGTTGTAGTCTCCCTGTTCTTTTCTATAGATCTCTACCAGTAAAAGACCTAAGATGAGGGTACATCAAGATTACCTGAAGGAGAAGATCACAGTCAATGGGTTTTGGAGGAAAGCTTGGAGAATATATTGTCATGAAAGCATGGATGAGAAGAATATAAGAAACATTTTCAGTTAAGAGTTGGTGGTAGAAGTCAGATGGCACCAAGTGGCATTAGGAGAGAGTTAAATAAGGAATGATGAGCACACATCACTCAAGAAATCTAGCTACGAGCAAATCAGAAGGGATGGGATGTATAGTCATATGGAGTGGAGAAAAGATGAGTTTTATTTTTTCACTTACTGATTTGAAGTGGTAGCTGAATTGCCCAATGGAAAACCAAGGAGAGCAGTTTGGCTGAGGTAGAGTTTGAGTCAACAGATAGTGGGCCACTTTCAAAAACTGAAGTGAATGAATTAGGGAATGAGAGGGTCAATGCATGAAGCGAAGAGAGAAAAATTCCTGAGAAATGAGAAGTAGTCAGACAGCTCTGAGAGACAGAACAGGGATCTAAATCTGAAAAGACTGCTTTCCTGAGTCCATGTTCATACCCACATGACATAAAAGGTAAATAAGTAGACAAGACAGATCACTCAAGACCTCAATCACAGAAAAGTTTATAAAAATTCATTGAGTTGCTATAAATTTAAAAGCAAATGGAAACCTTTCCAACAAAATACACAAAAAGCAATTTACTTTATGGTTGTTTTATTGATTAACCAAATGCATGCTAACAAAATTAGCAGCCATGTGCATTGCTTAAGGCAGAAAAATCATTATTTGCTTTCTTCAGGAGTGATAATTTGTATTTATTCATAAAGGGAATAAAATGAATCATACAAGTTAGAGTTTCTATCAAAATGATATAAGTATTATCCCTATTTTCCAAATCTCACACTAGCCTTATTCTAGCATGCACAGCTGCTAAATCATCATTCACTGCATGAGCAATAGGTGCAGATGTTCTTACTGATTAATGAGGTATGGCTATATTTATGGTGGCTCCGTGTGGCAACCACATGATTATTGATACTGTCAGGACAACAGTACTATTTTGTGATAATGGGCTACAGAACTCCAAAAATTATACTACTTGCCTGTCACTCTTTTCTACCCAATCCATGTGCAGCCCTTTCTATATTTCCTTGCACAGCTCCTTCTCCTATACTACCTGCCACAATATTGCCCCTAATGCTCACACGGTGTCTATTGGGGAGATGATATGTTTCTTCTCCTCTTTGTCATGTAGCATTTTAATTAATGTAGACACTCTGACTGTCAGAGCTGGCAAGCAAAGCCAACAAAAGTATCTATCTGTTGTTCATACTATTTGGGGATTATTTCTTTTTCTAGTTTAATGTCTTTTGCAGGTTATTTGTGATATATTTTTGCAGTTTTGGATTGCAAAGGAAATTAACTTCAAGAAAGGGCTGAAGAAGCGGACAACCCAGGCTGTGGAGCCAATAATGTGTGAAAAGTGTAGAAATATTGTTTTGCTTTAAGTATATTTTTATTTAAGTTCAAATCCTATTTTTACCTGGGCAATTTGGATTATTTATCTTAATTTTTCATGCTCAGATTTCTAATCTATACATTGAACAAAGGCCTGTCAAACATCTAGCATGGTATTTTGGATGTGGTAGGTATTTAGTATATGTTAGTTCCATTTCAGTTGGTTGTCCAAATTTCAATGTCATCTATGCCCCTCAGGTGACCGGGAGTAGCATTTGTTCTTTGTTGAATCTTTGACCATTCATACAAACCCATGTCATTTTATAGGCTTCAACTCTGCCTACACCAACGAGGTGCTTGATACGTGCTTGCTGAATGAATGAATATAAACATGATTTCATATTGCTGAGTATTTGATTTTTCAGGTATCTAAGGCTCAGGAAATTATTGATGCATTACACTTTCAATTTAAAAGAGAGAAAAATGATCTATTTCTCTGACATGGCTATTGTGATTCTATCTAATCAAAGTTATTTAAAGGGCTTGAACTTACATTTTATATTTATTAATCTTAAAAAATGAGTTCTCCAGTAGTATAATTATACTTCAAAAATGGTAATTTTATACACTATTTGATCACCTATTATGTTTTTTTAAGCTGAGTTATGTGCCAGAGAAGAGGCAGAACCCTGTACCTTATATTCTAGAGTAGGAAACATTATGACTACATAAGCAATTTGTGACAAAGGGAAACAAGAACAAATATGTTTGGTGTAAATGCCAGACCTGAGGCCACAGAATTGCTTCTCTGTTATTAACTGTGTGCCCTTGAGGAAGTCTGTTAATCTTTGGAGCATCCTTGCCTCATCTTTACTGTAAGAATAAAAACCACTCTTTAATTTGCAACAGACTTAAATTTAAAGCAGACTTTAGGGCAGAAATGAAACAATGTACATGAAAACACTTTGAAAACTGCTGAACACTGCATAAGCATGTACTGTTGTCCAGACCACAGACACAGCCTGTTTTAGAGCAAAGAAAGAGTGACATGAGATGGAGGTGTCAGAAGAGTGGAACCTGGGAAAGGGAAGCAGGGCAGGCTATGATGTCCCTGTTCCTGGTGAGTGGGTTCAGAATCAGACAGCTGGGAGCATGATATTGAGTTCAGTGCAGTGGAGAGGGTCGGGATACGGAGGAGAGCCCAGGGCGTATATAGTCTGAAATAGTTTTGAAAAAGGTGTCCCAAAGTGGACTTGAATCAACTCTGCTTCATGAGGGAGAAAGAGAGGCAGGCTGCTGAGAGCATCATGTTGAGAAATTCTGAAATATATTTACAGTGACACTTTAGAAAAGAAACAATCTAATCCAACTAAGTTTTGATGGAACATGGGGTAAAAGCATGACATGCTTCTCATAGTGTAATTAGAAACCTGAGAAAATGGAAGTGAATTCAGTCCATGTTTCTGGCATCAGGGGTGATAGCAGAAGCAGCAGCTGCTTCAGTCAGTGGGGATCCCTCTAGGTCACTGGGATTCTATCTGACATCCTAGTGAGCTCTTCCAAAGCTGTGGGTTAATTATTTAATTCTAACCCAATCCTGGGAGCCTGGCACATGGCCATTGTTCAAGTAACCGGCACTTGGCAGCCATCACCTGGCTTTGCTGACTGTTGGGCACCTTCCTGTGTTATTTACTCTCTGTGTCATGGCCTTAGTTTGCTGGCATATTTGCTGTTCAACATAATCTCTGGATTTCATGCCCTTGCCTCAAATGAGGATGTCTATAAATTTGGCTGACTACACTCTTCCATTTAGAGATTAAGAGTCTATGAGGGGAGGAGACACATAATTGTCATCACTGGATAACAAATGAGCACTTCTAGGCCATGCTAACTGATCCTTCAGTACCAAGTAAATCTTGGTACCAGAAAAGATGGCCAGGGATAGTGCAAGTAACTGCACCCAAGTAGTTAAAAATCTGACAACTTATGAAGTATCCAAATTGCACTTAATTCTCAGAAATGCTCATGTGAATCTGTATCTACTTTTTACTTATAAAGTTGTAGACTTATTTTCTTTATCTTTTCTGTTTCCCCCCATTTTTGAGACAGCAAACTACATTGGTGTCTATGGAGAATTTCTTGCTTCTATAAATCCATAGAGAAAAATTAGGAGTATTCACAAAGAAAAACACTTCATACAGAAAAACCATTCAGGCCGTGTGGAATAGTAGTTCAGAATACAAACTCTGGAGTCAGACTTAATGGGTATGATTGATGGCTGCACAGGACAAGTAGCCATATGAGTTTATCAAATTATAAAGCCTTTTGAACTTTTTTGTTGTTGTTGTTCATCCAGAAAATGATCATATTAAGTTTGAAGCATTCAATATTAACAAGATGTTTATGTTTCAAGGTGTATATAATATTCTGGTATTGTCATCTTAGAAATTGTGGAAAAGTATGACTTTTAAAACTGGCAGTAATATCTCTCTAGAAATACCCATAATAATGGTGCCTCAGAAAAGACTTTTAAGAACTAGGATTCTTTAATGCCTTCCTTCGTCCAGCAGAGTGTACATTTTAACTTCTCTTGTAGTCTCTCTTAAGATGTTTGAGAATTTCATAATGCCATTGAAGCAAATGTTCCCACAAGTATACAATATTCCTAGGAGCCTTTAATATGAAAGAGTAAGCATCACATCTTTTCATTTTTGTTTATAATCATTTTCTTTTTGTGTCTATATTGCTTAACCAGATTTCTTTCTTTTTTCTTCTTCTTCGTTTTTTTTTTTTTTTTTGTGGGGGGGGTATAACCACCTTAGGTACAGACTAGGCACAATTATCAATTAGTGATTTCCAAATTTTTCATCGAAACTGTTTATTAACAGATTTCATATTGAGCTAGGATTTAATTAGAATAGCCACTCAGATTTTGTGAAGTTTTCATTTTAACTTAAAACAAGCATGTGATTTATGTGTTCTACATGATATATTTGTTTTTCATTAATGCATAAATATTTAAATTACTTGTTTAAGTCATCAAACTTTAAAATGATGAGATAGAATCAATTCTTTATGATGATAACTAATTTTTATCGTACATAGGGCTTTGAAAATCCTTATCTTAAGGCTACAAATGCCAGGTGAAAAAAAAAATTAAAAAAGTAAAACTCTCTTTAATGATCCTGCTATTCCCTCCCCTCCTTCTCTAGTTTCCTGAATATTCTCCTGTCATTCTTCCCCACCCTTTCTTTCTCATTTTCTGGTGTCCCATATTCCATACCTAATCTTTCCATTTTCCCTAATGATCAGAACACTGACACTGCCTAACAGGAAATGATAGCTCTCTTCAACTAGTAAATGTTGATTTCTTTTTTTTACAACAATGTTTAAACATCAATTCTAAAACTTTTGGTGATGTTTACATTTTTAAAGAAAGTCTTTAAAGATACAACTTTTCACGTCATCATTTTAATCCTCCAACTGTGATAACTCTGTATTATGTAGGGAAGCCCCCATATTTCCATCTATTCTATGCCCAACTCCTGTTCTCTCTACTATTTCCTCCCATTCTCCACGTCACCCGCCCCCCGCATATGAAGAGAAATAAGATTAAGTGGATGCAGAACTATAGACAGACATACTAAGTTTTTTTTTTTTTTTTTTTCCATCACAAATAAGAGAATAAACTGGGAAGGAATTTTCTAAAACTTAGCTCCCAGGACAATGATTTTACAGTTTTGTAAAGAAGGTTCAATTTTAGGAAATGAAACTATGTAACTCAAATTCAAAGGAACCTAATGTTTTTCTTCCTGTAATTTTCTCTAATAAATTAACATGAAATTTTGACATGGTAATGGTTCTCCTGATTGATAGGATCTTTCTTTGAGACCCCAAAATAGTCAAAATAGAGGAAAGTATCCCTACCTATCATGGGAGAAGGGGTGTCTCTGGAGAAGTATCAGAGGAGTTCCCAGAGGGATGGGGGAAATCAATTCAGGACCAATGGTGTTCTTAGCATAGAAGATAAGACAAACACTTCAGCAGCAGCTGGACAAAGCCAGAGACAAGGATTAATTTAGAAAGCAGATACACATTCAGGGGAGAAAGTGGACTATCTCAAGAGTGAGAAGTCCCATCTTGGTCTGGGGCTCTAATATTTATAGAAGGACTGTAGTTAGGTTGGATTGGAGGTGGAGCCCAAGTGAAGCTGCACAATTTCATTCCAGTTTTCACTGTGGGTTTGCATATTTCCTTCATTTTATGAGGGCACGATCAAGGTTTGTCCCTCAGTATTTGCAACTGTGCTCTGCATCTTAATGGCTAATGGATATTACTTTAAGACTCAGTAAATCTCTATTTATCCTAAATTCCTATCTCATGACCACATGACAGAAAGGCTGAGCCTCCTACCATTATTTTGCTAATATAATAAGCATGATTTTGAAACTTGTGAATAGTACATTTATTGAATAGTTCCCAAACATACAAACTTACATTTCAGTATTCAGTTTGAAAATGTATCATCTAATATTTTCCAGCAACTAGTACCATTTTTTAATTAGATGTGTGATCCAAACCCCTGCCCTAAAATTGTCTTGCAATTCTTCGTTTGTTTTTTTAATTTATATATGAAAGCAGAATGTATTACAATTCATATTACACATATAGAGCACATTTTTTTATATCTCTGGTTGTATACAAGGTATATTCTCACCCATTTGTGTTTTCATACATATACTTTGGGTAATAATATCCATCACATTCCACCATCATTTCTAACCCCATGTCCCTCGCTTACACACTCCCATCCCTCTGCCCTATCTAGAGTTGGTCTATTCCTCTCATGTTCCCCATCTCCACTATAAATCAACCTCCTTATATCAGAGAAAACATCCAGCATTTGGTTTTTGGTATTGGATAATTTACTTAGCATTTTCTTCTCTAACTCCATACATTTACCTGAAAATACCATGATTTTATTCGTTTTTATTGCTGAGTAGTATTCCATTATGAATATATGCCACATTTGTTTATCCATTCATCTATTGAAAGGCATCTAGGTTAGTTCCACAGTTTAGCTATTCAGAATTGTGCTGTTATAAACATTGATGTGGCTGTGTCCCTATAGTATGCTGTTTTTAAGTCCTTTGGGTATAGACTGAGGAGAGGGATAGCTGGGTTAAGTGTTGATTCCATTACCAGTTTTCCAAGATAGGTTGCACCAATTTGCAGTCCCATCAGCAGTGTATGAGTGTACCTTTTTCCCAACATTGTCACCAACACTTATTGTTGTTTGTATGCATAATAGCTGTCTTTCTGACTGGAATGAGATAAAATCTTAGAGTGGTTTTGATTTGCATTTCTCTGATTGCTAGTGATGATGAACATTTTTTCATATATTTGTTGACTGATTGTGTCTCATCTTCTGAGAATTGTCTGTTCAGGTCCTTGTTCTATTTATTGATTAGGTTACTTGTTTTTCTGGTGTTTAACTTTTTGAGTTCTTTATACACCCTAGAGATTGGTGCTCTATCTGTTAGAGGTAAAGATTTGCTCCCAAGATGTAGGCTCTCTATTCACCTCACAGATTGTTTCTTTTGCTGAGAAGAAACTTTTTAGTTTGAGTCCATCCCACTTATTGATTCTTGGTTTTAATTCTTTTGCCAAAGGAATCTTATTAAGGAATTTGGGACCTAATTCCACATAATGGAGGTTAGGGCCTTCATTTTTCTTCTATTAAACACAGGGTTTCTGGTTTTATTCCTAAGTCCTTTATCCTCTTTGAGTTTTGTGCATAGTGCATTTTGTTGCATATGGATATCCAGTGTTCCTAGCACCATTTGTTGAAGATACTATCTTTTCTCCAATGCATGTTTTGGGCACCTTTGTCTAATATAAGATATTTGTAGTTTTGTGGGTTAGTATATATACCCTCTATTCTGTACCATTGGTCCACCAGTCTTTTTTGGTGCCAATATCATGCTGTTTGTGATACTATTGCTCTGTAGTACAGTTTAGGGTCTGGTATAGTGATGTCACCTGCTTCACTCTTACTGCTAGGGATTGCTTTAGCTATTCCGGGTCTCTTATTTTTCCAGATGAATTTTATGATTGCCTTTTCAATTTCTATAAGAAATATCATCGGAATTTTGTTCATAATAGCATTAAATCTGTATAGTGTTTTAGAAGTATAGTCATTTTGATAATATTAATTCTGCCTATCCAAGAGTAAGGTAAATCTTTACATCTTCTAAGGTCTTCTTTGATTTCTTTCTTTAGAGTTCTGTAATTTCCATTACATAGATCTTTCACCTCTTTTGTTAAGTTGATTCCAAGTATTTATTTTTTTGAGGCTATTGAGAATGGGGTAGTTTTCCTCATTTCCCTTTCTGAGGATTTGTCACTAATATACAGAAATGCCTTTGATTTATGGGTGTTGATTTTATATCTTGCTACTTTGCTGAATTCATTTACCAATTCTAGAAGTTTTCTGGCGGAACTTTTAGGGTCTTCTAGGTATAGAATCATATCATCAGCAAATAATGCCAGTTTGAGTTCTTCTTTCCCTATATGTATCTCTTTAATTTCTTTCATCTGTCTAATTGCTGTGTCCAGTTTTTAAAGAATTATGTTAAGTAGAAATGGTTAAAGAAAGCATCCCTGACTTGTTCCAGTTTTTAGAGAGAATGTATTCAATTTTTCTCTATTTAGAATAATGTTGGCCTGGGGCTTAGCATTTTGAAAGCCTTTATACTGTTGAGATATGTTACTATTGTTCCTAATCTTTTAGTGTTTTGAACACAAAGGGGTGCTATATTTTGTCAAATGATTTTTTCTGCATCTATTGAGATGATCATATGATATTTATCTTTAAGTCTAGTGATGTGATGAATTACATTTATTTATTTCTGTATGTTGAACCAAAATTGCATCCCTGAGATGAATCCCACTTGATTGTGGTGCATGATCTATTTGATATGTTTTTGTATTCGATTTGCCAGGCTTTTATTGAGAATTTTTGCATCTATGTTCATTAGAGATATTGATCTGAAGTTTTCCTTTGTTTGTGTGTCCTTGTCTTTTTTTTGTTTTGTTTTTTGAATCAGGGTGTATTGGCCTCATAGAATAAGTTTGGATGTGCTGCCTCTTTTTCTATTTCCTGAAATAAATTGAATATTATTGGTATTATTTCTTCTTTAAAGGTCTTGTAGAACTTGACTAGATATCCATTCAGTCTTGGGTTTTCTTGGTTGGTAAACTTCTGATGGTGTCTCTATTTTGTCACTTGAAATTGATCTGTTTAAATTGTGTATATCATCCTGATTCAATTTGGGCAAATTATACTACTCTAGAAATTAGTCAATGTCTTCAATATTTTCTATTTTATTGGAGTACAGGTTTTCAAAATAATTTCCAATTATCTTCTGTATTTTTTTAGAGTCTGTCATGTTATTTCCTTTTTCATCTCATATATTAGTAATTCGAGTTTTCTCTCTCTTTCTCTTCATTACCATGGCTAAGGATCTATCAATTTTATGTATTTTTTCAAAGAACCAACTTTTTGTTCTGTCAAATTTTTCAATTTTTTCCTTTGTTTCAATTTCATTGATTTTAGCTCTGATTTTAATTATTTTTTGTCTTCTACTGCTTTTGGTGTAAATTTATTCTTCTTTTTCTAGGGCTTTGAGATGTGATGTTAAGTCATTTATTTCTTGATTTTTTCTTCTTTTAAGAAATGTGTTTTCCTTTCTTGCAATGTGGACCTGAGATATTACAGCTTCTACCTTATATTCTTGTAGTATCATGCAGATTTTTTGTACCTGACCTTGATGTTGGGCTTCCAGACCCTGCTGATATCCCTCAATGTATGGTACTACAACTAAAGGCAGTGGACGCAATAGCTGAGGTAAATTGGGATAACAGTGGAGGTATCCTAAGATGCATGTAATGTCTTACAGGGGCTGAAATGGTGGGCCTTACACTCTGTTTGGGATGTGTGCTTTGAGATGCAGCTGCTTCTACTCCCGTTCTTCTGTCAAAAAGATAGTGGCTACTGCATGGGGAAGGCTATGGTGATGACTGCAGTGTCCCAGACAGGAGTATATTAGGTTTTGACTCCCAGGTGGGGGGATGGGTTGTACTCAGACCTACCCTGGACCTGTTTCCTGCACAAGTTGGTGAAGGCAGATATGGTTCTGAGCTTTCACGGTAGTCTGTTGGTTGGAAGGGGTGGTCCTGTGAAGGGGGCTGAGCTCTGAAGGGTGTCTGCTGATGGCAGGATGGACCTGGGCCTATTGTGAACCTAGGTCCCACTCAGGTTGGTGTGGGCAGATCTGATCCAGGCCTGACCTCCTGCAGTAGTCTGGTTGGAAGGGGTTGTCCTATGCTAGAGCCTGGGCTCTGACAGGTGTCTTCTGATGGCAGGATGGAACAGGATGGACCCAGGCCTGCTGTTACTCCACAATTTTCTATATTCCCCTGTTACTATGGGGTTTGCTTTTATCTCATCCAGATAGGTGCAATTGTAATCTATATTATTTTTATTACTTATTCCTTTATTGTACTGTTTTCTTTTCATTTTCTATTAAGGATTTGCATTGTTCAAAAATAGCATTTTAAAAAATTCTCTTTTTTCTATTCCTTATCAGAATTATAATTTTAAATAAATAAGTCCATGTTCAAAATAAAAGTTTAATTTGATAGGATTGAAGTTGCATAAAAGAAAAATATTTTATGTGAAATATTTTCATAATATCTGACTATATTTCTGGTGCATGTCTGGCATGGAGCCTGGAATATACTGGGTCATTCAATGTATATGTTGTTTAAATGCAGTTATGAGCTTTAAAGCAACCAATTAAATATATTTAAAAGCATAAGCTTTATCCTAAATTTTTTATATTTATGGGAAGTTAGAAGAAAGGAAGGAGAAAGGAGGTAGTGTTACATAAAGATGACAAGAAGTGAATTATAAATCATTCTGTAAAATAGTAATATAAAGGTGGTCTCAGAAAATATCAGAACATTTCTCTTTTAGTTTTTTTTTTTTTGGTTGTTGTTGTTGTTGACCTTCTGCTGCTGCATAATTCATTAAAATCTTCAGCAGTGAAAAAGAGAGTATTATTGTTTAAAGTTTGCTTTTCAATTCCATTTCTAATTATATAAATTACTGAGATAACTCAAGGGTACATTGATTTGGTGAGTTCTATTTTGTTATCTGTAATATCTACTAATGCAGAGTGGATATTCAGGTTTTTTTTTTGTAAAAGATATTGAAAAACAATAGGTTGACTTGAATTGCATGAATTGAATTCATAATTTTCATTGGTATTTAAATTTTTTAGGGACATGTTCATTTATAAATTATATAAATATTAATCTCTGCTTGTGTTTTACATTAATTAATTTCACTTAACATTGATATCTTGACTACTTACATAATCATATTGGCAAGAAGTGAGATAACAAAATTCAATGTTTTGTTTTCTATATTTTTCTTTCATAGGCAGATAATATAGTCTAAAAATAAAGCATCTTGATAGGAAAAAAAAAGATTGCTTCATGCTAAGTAGATTTTATTCTCTCATACTAGGTTTTAGAAACTAAAACAAACACATCACTGATTTTATGTCATTCTCTTTCAAACTGAAAGCAATGAGCAATTAGCATTTGCAAGATGCATTAAAAGTTTCTTTTAACAAGAAAAACAAGTCATAAAATAAGAAATTTCATTTCTTTTAAATTAGCACATTTCCAGTATTCTATAGTCTTTAAATTTTTTTTGTAAAATCCAAAATAATTATGACTTGAACACTACTCTTTTCCATTATTAGTTCTAAAGAATTTCTTACTTTTCTGAAATTATCATAAATATGGACAAAATTTAAATTGTTACTGTATGTAGATATCTATTTGTGCAAACACATATATGAAAATTATCTATCTATCTATTTATTTATTTATTTTTGTGGTGCTAGGATTGAACCCAGGGGCTTGTGCATGCTAGGCAGGTGCTCTGCCAACTGAGCCATATCACCAGCCCCAGAACATTTTTTTTAAATGGACATTATGCACACAATAAGGACATAGATTGTAGATATTTCTAAATTAAACTATATTTTAAAAACAGCTATATATTTCATATATATTTCAAATATATAAAAATCATATCCTGAAATACATTCTCATATCACAACATACTAATATTTTATATTACATATATATCTGCAGTGTTATTGGACACCACAAAGTCATTTATACTGTATTTCAAATATAAATTATAATTCAAGTATCTTTCAAGAATATATTATGTGTTTCAAGTATATATATGCACATATATACATGCATGTGTTTTTGTACACACATTCTGCATGTATGTAAATTAAAAATTTGGAGATTCTGTAAAATTGTGTGTAAATATGTCAGTTTAGCAATTTTAATTTAATCATGAGTCTGCTTCTGAATTATTTCTATTAAGTATGAGCATTTAGCCAAGATTATTTTAAAATGCTATTAAGAAAATGAAATCTATAAGTGATCTGTTGAGAGCTAGATTAAAATGTATTCTGTGAAAAGCATTAAATCATGAAATAGAAGAAAAAAAGTGACAACTTTTTCTTAAATAAATTTTTTTAAATGTCCTAAATGTAACGTAAGGTTAAATGATAGTTTTTTTTTGAGGAAAAATGATCTCATATTTGTATTAATTCAATATTGTAATTTAGTGGCTCATATATTCTCCCTTCTGTTAGACTTAAGATAGATTAAATATGTCCATTTTATTACATCAAGTTACATTTTCAAAATTTACTAATTAAATAATTAAATATAATGCCTTCTAGTAAAAAATATACTGATTGTTTGATAATCTGTGATGCTAGTAAGTATGAGTATAAATTAATATAGTTGATTTTCTTATATTTCTACCTGCTGTGTATCTGTGCTAGTTACATAAAAGTCTGTTTTATTAAATTAACACATAAAACTCAAGAAATATAGTTTTAGTCAAGTGAAAGAAAAAAGTTTTTATCTCTAAAAGTAGGCATTTTCTTTTTCTCTCACAGTTTGAAAGATATGAATTCTTGCTTAGATAGTAGAGAATGTTGGAGAGTAGAAAAGAAATGAAGTTAGGGCCAACTTCTCTTTTAAAACACAGTAGGTACAGTGTCCTTACAACCCACCAAACTAGAATATTTCACACAAAAAAGTCTTTATTTTTTTGAAGAAAATATTTTAATATAATACACTGATCTACTCATTTTTATATCAATACAATTATAAAATATAAATTTTAACATGGAAGAAGAATATGAATATTGAAACTCAGGCTTAGGTGAAGTCAATATAATATGAAATCAGTAAAAATGAATAAATAGGAAACAGGTGAAATGGTGGTTTTGGTTCAGAACTACGTTTCTCTGGGATAGGCTATCATACATGACTGGTTTTAATATCATGAATATGTCATAAACCTTTAGAAACCTACAATAGTGGCTGAGTAAATACTTACATGGGACTAAATACTTACATGAGACAATGCCTTCTGGCAGTTATATTCCTTTGGGTCCAGATAAAAATACTAACCATAAAAAGTGACATCACAATTATTCAGTGCTAATCATTTTGTAGATTTATTAACAGTTTTAATGTAAATGTTTATAGATAAATAATTCACCAGCTATCTAGCTATTTGTGGTGATTTTTCATAGTGATGTTACATATATAGGTACATAACATTCATATATATATATATATATATATATATATATATATATATATATATATATATATATATACATACATACATACATTAAATCCTTTTATGAAACCATATTTTCAGGGAGAAGTGAAATTGTTAAAAAAACAAAGTGCTACAAACACTGTTAAGTGAAATTATAACAGGAAGTGTGAACTAGGTGTTAGAGAATATTGAGGTAAGGCTTATACTCAACTGCCTACATGCTAGGTCAGATGTCCAAGATATGCCCTCACTACATGAAAAGTAATGAATGAATCAATCAATTAATCAAAAGTACAAAGCATAAATACGAGCTAGGCTTATTGTTAATCAAAGTTGGGATCTGCAAGATTAAAATTTGGATTTTGTAGGCCAGGTCCTATCCATCAGCCCTTGGGAGTCATGACTATAAAGGCAGCTAGCCAGGGTAAGTGAAAGCCTGAGGAGGCCACAGACACTGGGTGACATTGAGGGGTTCAGGTTAGAATTCCTGCTATATGTGTCCTGAACCCTGAAGCTGAATTGTGGACTCCTTACTTGAACCAAAATTCTCAAAGGGATTAAAATTGCACTAGGTTAAGGTTGTGCTCTAACTACTATTAGAATTGAAATAGTAACATAAAAACTCCTGTTCCTAATTGTTCCTGTGAGAATCTCATATAATACAATTAAGAGATGAGCTCACAAAAAATTCAGATGGTTCAAAGGGAATCATCATGATGAGGATCATTAAAAAAGCAAAAATAGCAGTTTTAGCTTCAAAGACAATACATGCTGAAAAGTCATATTTTAAAATATGTACCAAAGTTGCTTTGTAAAATGCTTTAATAAATACTGGCTGAATTAAAAGATAAGCATATGCCAAGGAACAACCAGAATAAACAAACAGATGGAAAAAATAAAGTACTGGAATAAGAAATGTTAAGTATGAAGTATATAAAAAGTACAAGAAAGCTGTTACTAGACAGATAAATTACACATTTGACACCATTTTAAAGAGAATTATCAGACTAAATAAAGATGTATACAAAAAAGTCATTCTGCATAGAATAGCTATGTAAATCTGCATAGGAAGATAAGAGAATGATAAAAGTAATCAAGGACAGAACTCAGAGGATGAATATTTTAATATTTTAGTTTGTTTTCTGCCTGATGCTATCCCAGAATATCTGAGACTGAGTAATTTATGAAAACTTTTTTGGGGAGCGCTCATAGTTTTGGAGGCTGGGAAGGTGTCACTATTGCTTGACTTCTAGTGAGACCTCATAAAAATTCAACTCATGGCTGAAATCAAAAGAGAAAAGAGGTATTCACAGAAGAGAAGAGGGAACAAAAGGGCTGCATATATTATAACAACCCAGTCTCCTAAAACTACCCTGATCTCATGGGAACTGCATTAATCCCCTCATGACATCAGATCTCCTATGACCCCAGCACCTCTCAGCACCTTTGAACTGGAGAGGAACCCTCAGCATGAGTTTTGCAGAGGGGTAACCATATTGAAACCACAGCAAAGTCTAACTTTATTCTCAGAGTTTAGAGGAAATGAAATTAAGAGAATGAAGTAAAAATAATATTTATAAAGATTATTTCTGAGAATTTTCCAGAACTGATGGAAACAGTGATTCCATAAATACAGTGAATGTGCTATATATCAATCAATATAATTTTTAAAAGGCTATACATTTTTAATTGTACAAGGTGAATAATTTCTAAAGGTTTATTGGATAGCCCAGTGCCTATAGTAATGTTACTGTATTATATAGATGAAATTTTTATAAAAGAGTGAATATTACATTAAATGTTCTTATTATAAATATTAAGAGGGCAAGAAGAAAATTTTATAGGTGGGGATTTGTTAATGGCATAGATTATGGTGATGGATCATGGTTGGATACTATCTCCAAACTTAAGAATTTGTATAGATTAAGTATGTGTGACTTTTTGTATATCTGTCATACTTCAATGGAGTAGTTTAATGATAAATAAGTGAGAAATTAATACTATGAGTTATTCCAAGGACATAGAAATTATTTTGAAGAGAGCCAGGGGGTAGAAATTATTCAGTTAAATAATAATGAAAATCAAACTAGTAATAGATGAAAATTAAACTAATAGTAGAACTTTCTTAATTAATAATGGTAATCAACAATAAATGCAATACTGACCACCACAGAAAGTAACAGAAATTATTAGAAAGTAATTATACATTCAAATCAATATAAAAATGTGCAAGAAAATAAAAAATAGAATTTTATGAAGTATGACACATTATCGCATTTCTTGATTTGGCTTCAATTAATCAATTTTTATCATCATGTTTATATAACTTAAAAAATCTGTTATGTAAATCATAGGCAATTATTCCTGTTCAAATAGTGGCATTCATGTGTTTTAGATAGGCAGAATCTGAAAGATTTTATTTCTCAACCTGAGAGACTGTAAATTCAGTTTTGATGTTTTGAACTTATTTCATTGTTGCATCGAACAAATACTGAGTAATGCCTAAGAGTCAATATGATCACACACTATGAACTAAAAGATTAAGTAAGTCTTGGTTCTTTAAGAAAAAAGAGGGACTATCTCATTAGCATATCAAAACAGTAATCCTATTTATGACAGAAAGCTTTGTTTATTTTATCATTCTTGATATATACTAGTTAACAAAGTTATTGGAAGATAACTTATTGTGTTATTAATATTTTATTCAAGAGTAAGTTACCTTAATTTGATAACTTTTTGACTTTTAGGGTAATAGTTTATGTTAGTTAAGAAGGAAACAAAATCACACTTTGCAACTTGATTCCTATTATAGTAAACTAGAGCATATCTGAAATATTTGACAAGGGGAAATTGCTATTAAGTCAGTTTTAAACTTCTTTCAAACATTATTCAATATTCCTTCTTAGATACATTACATCCTTCAAAATGAAAGCTTTAGCAACCTAATGTAGATACTATGAAGCTAATGTAATGAATTTAGAACTTGTGTTATAGTTCTGAAGTTATAATTTAAAGTAGTTATCATTCATTCAGATCCAAATAATATTTATTGTCAGTCACTATAATGCATGCTTAACATGCATTATCTCATGTAATATTCATGGCAGACCTCTGAAACAAGTCTGCACAATTCTGTTCATGCTTGAAGGTTAATGCCAAAAAAAAAAAAAAAAAAAACATAGGGAAATAGCATTTGGGATTTGAATTTTTGTCTCTGATTTAAACTCATGCTCTTATCTCCAAAAAAGTTATGCCAATGACCAATTAATACATGAAAAGATGTTTATCACCACTAATTATTAAATCAAAACTACATACTACCTTACATCCAATAAATGGTTACTATGAAAAACTGAAGCATTACAAGTTTCACTGAGGATGTAAGAGACAAGGAATACTTTTGCAGTATTGGTAGAATATAAAAAGGTACCATCTATTGAAAACATTATGATGGTTTCTCAAAATATTAAGAATCTGAATGCCATTCTTTCAACAATTTCACTTCTAAGTTTATACTTAAAAAATTAAACACAGTTCTTGAAAATATATTTGTGCATGCAATATCATAACAGTGTTCACAATAGCTGATATATAGAAGAAATAAAAATGTCCACAGATGAATGTATGGATAAGTTAAATGTGGCTGGAATATTGTTCAACCTTAAAAAATGAAGAAAATTCTGATATATGATACAACAGCTGAAACTTAAGGACATTGGTGCAAAATGAAATAAACCAGACATAAAAAGACAAATACTGTAAAATTTCATTTACATGTGAATCAATTGGTTAGAAGCACAGAAATATGAAGTAGAATGAGAATTATTAGGGTCTGGGGCAAGAGTGAATGGGAAGTTATTGATTAATAGGTAAAAAGTTTTACAATATTAAATAAACTATGGATATGGATGGTGGTGATGATTATATAACAGTATGAATGCATTTTATATAATTAAGAGTGATTAGGGTGGTAAGATGTTGTATGTATTTTGCCAAAATAAAGTATTTGGGAATAAGTGTAATTGATTTCTAAAATATATTAATTTTATTTGTTTGTTTGTTTGTTTGTTTTATTTTTAAAAGATGGGGATGTTATTACATACATTGGCCAACATCATAGGACATTTCTAAATGTTTAGTAATAAAACATTTCTTCTTTCTTTTGTATTTTCTCTGTACTTTTTAAATAAAGCTTTGTGGTAGTGATGTATCATATAAGAGATAAAGAAATTTGATTTTCAATGTCTTATAACCAAGTACAGTGTTTATTTTTCTTCTTTTCACTCTTAGTAGATAACACAGTCTCTGCCTATAATTGCTGCTCAGTAGTTGTATTCTTAAATATCTTTAGTATACACTGGCCTTCAATTCCATGCATGCTATCTCCAAGGTTAACAGCTGGTGGTAGCCCTTAGGTATACAATGCTACCTTTGAAAGTTGCTCTATTATGTAACTAGTCCCATTCAATGGAACTGCTTTTTAGTAGCTCAGTACAATTTTCAATTATATTGCAAACAGATAAAAACATGTCTGCGGAATGAATTTGTGTAGTTTCCTATAAGCATCCAAAGGATTTAAAGCAGCATTCTACTATTTTTTAAAAACATCATAATGCTTTTTCACTGGCTGCACTCTATTTTCCTGGGCACAGAATCAGAAAATCAAGTATTCTAACAAATAGCCTTGCAGTGAGAAGGGTAAAGTGACCTAAGTTGACTTACCTATTGCCCTCAAATGTGGAAGACTTTATACTTTTTAAAATGATGAGATGCTCCTTTGGTTTATCATTGAATTTGGACTACAAGCTTTCTATGTGTCTTTTAAATTGAATGTTCGGAAACAATTTTGTTTGAAGCTCTGAAAACGATAGGCCTGCAGAGCTGACAAAAGAACATTGCCTGTCTCTACTTAAAAACATGCTGATGGTTACTGTTAGGGAATTAAAAACACGGTCTTAGCTTCGTGTCTACATGTCCCCTCATTCTGTGTTGCTCTTTCTATTTGTTCTCCTTTTCTATTATTTTACTGTGCCTTCGTTTCTTGACTAAGTCATAATTTTCCTGTTTGGTGCTTTTCTTGCTCTGTTTATATATCCCTTGTTCTCTCTCTTCTTCTGCTTTCTCCTTTCCCATCCCAAAGCCCCATGAAGATCAGAATTGCTTATTTTAAGTCTGAAAAATTACTTGTATTTTTAAAAACTTCAGCCTTCAGTCGCAGATCCTACTGTTCCCATAGCTGATGCTCAGATGTTCCTCAGCTTCCAGACGGCAGATGATACCTTTGCAGAGCAGGTGGGTCCACTACATCTCTGGACAAATAAACCTCTCCTGTAAATTGCTTTTACTTGAGAGGGTGACCTGCATTCAGGGGAGTTCATGAGGAAGACATTGCTTCTCCTCACCTTTACCTCTAGGCAGAAAATGCAAGCTCCCTTTCTAGAAAGGACCTTGGAAGAGGAAATGAGAAGAAATGCATCTTCATCAATCACCTGTTCCTGAGGCTTGTCGATTATAGGAAGAAATTGCTGTAATTTGAATGAAAGTTTGTACTAAGTATATAGATTTGTCTTCAGTTGACATACTGTTTGATTTTTTACTATGTATTGATGAAAAAAGGAGTGCCTAATCAGAATATCTGATTGCAGAGTTTCTGTTCAAGATGAATTTTCTTTCTTTCTTTTTTTTACCTTTAAAAAAACTCTATATTTTCCCCTAATTTACCTCACTATTGACTAACCAAGGCAAGATATTTTGTTTTGTTTGTTTATTTTATGCCTGTCTTTTTTATCCTCGTTTATTATTTATATATTTATTTATTCTTAACTTGACAGTCTTCAGACAAAGGTAGAGTTGTTACAGAGCAGAGCTACACCATGAAACTGAGACCAACTACAAAAGCATACCTTTCACCCTGATTCTAACAATTATGTCAGAAAGATTTCAGACATGTCACTCAGAGTAATAGACATGAGTTAATTATAAGGTATAGAAAAGAGAAAAAAGGGACATTCTCAAGGGAGAAAGTGGGTCCTCTTAAAGAGGAGAGGGACAACTTGCCCCTCCAGCCTTCTAATTTTATCGGGGTCCCAGAGAAGTTTCCAAAATGCCATCCAAGTCCACATTTTCAATTTTCACTGACAGCATGGGAACTATATGAACTGCCTCCAAAAGACTATGATGTGGTGCTCATAGTTGGAGATTTTAAGGAAATTGAGATCCCCTGTTTTTGCCTCAATTCCCTGCCCCCTTGATCAGTTTATTACCCTATGAATAACCTTCAGCAAGGTTTCATATGAGGGTCTTAATATTCTGGTTGCCAGGGTGATTGGGGTTGTAATAGAGTTGGTGATAACAGAGGATCCAGGCCACATGGTTGGCTGTGACTTTATCTTGAAACACTAGTTTTTCTTAAGGGATCTAATTATAGCTGTGGGAGGTTATAACGTACTAGGTCCCCATCTTCCATGTGCTTGTCTGTCAGATAAGGATCTGGGATTTAGTTATCCCTTGTTGTCTTTTCCCTGCTCACCCATTCCTGGCTGACTATCTACCTAACAAAGTGATCGATTATTACAGAGTGAGCACTGTATTTGGGAGTGGAAACATCAATATTTTCAGTTTTGGAGTGTGAAAAATCCTACCAGTGCTTCAATTTACCTTGGGTTCAGATGTGCAGGTAGAGTATATTATACAGAATACTGTAATTTAAAAAAAAATGTAAACCTGCTATAAAAATAGACTCTTGGGAAACTTCGATTTCCTCATCTAGCATTGCACAGGAAACAAGTTGGGTTTGCAATGAATATTTGTTGAACAGATGGTGTATAATTGAATAGACTTGAAAAATAGGTGTTTATGCATATTCAAGGCTATGTTCTAAGTTGAAGGTGTCCCTTGCTTGCTCCAGTATTTCTAAAATAGCCCTTTTATTGAAAAAAATATTTTATTTTATTCCTGTCTTTTTAATCCTCTTTTATTCTCTATTTCTGTGTTTTTAATCCATGTTTTCATTTTTTGCTACTTGCAATGAAAATCTCTTTGGATAAACATTGTGCTTAATTTTTAGGATACAGTATGTATATTATCTTTGATAGCTTGTTCTATAAGGGTAGATAAGAATAAAAGAGCTAATAATTCAACATGATAGATACAGTAATGAGGAAAACATTTGAAACTTCCAGTCAAACTTTTTTCTAATATTATAATATTTGTTTGATACTGCAAATATTTGTTCCATTATTAATAGGCTGCTTATATGTTAAATATAATGATATTTTGAATAAATATTATTTTCTTGGGTAAATGAAGCTTTAAAAGTACTTTTTAAAGGAAAATGATCTCTCTTTAAGAAAAAACAATATATATGTATTATGAACATTTTAAGTCATATGGTCAGTATTAAAGAAGAAAATAAATACAACCACAATATGGTGACCCAGAAACTATTGTTGTTAACAATATGTGAATATTAACTGAGATACTTATCTTTTTAGTATGTGGTAAAATAAAAAAAAATAATATTTGAGTACACTAATACATTTTTTGTTTAAATTTTTAATGTTTTAAAAATGAAAGTTAAATAAATGAAAGTGTTAGTATTAATATATTTAAAGAGGTAAAAGAAGTTTAGCTGAAGACATGCAAATGTATGTGTTTTTTTCTATATAAAGAAATATTATTTTTCCTAACATGATATTTTTCCTAATTAAGTTGTGGAAAACATTATAAAATTTATATTAGTAATATCAGAATTACAAGTTCACATTTAGGCAAATTGAAGGATGTTTCAGCAATACCATGAGCACCTGCAAGTGGCTACACACTCCCACCTTCACCCTGATACATATTTAAATTTGTTATTAAAATGTTATTATCATGTTAACATAGTTGTAACAATTTTAAGTGAATTACATGATATATCAATAAAAGGATTAGCTGTATAACATTTACCATTGATGTTTAACAATAATTATTATGGGTCCTTAGATTTAATTATTTTAGGTATTGTCAAAAAGATAACCCTTGATCTCTAAGAATACCATTTTTATTTCTTAGTGTGCAATTTTGACTCATTTCCTATTTGGCTTTATTTCATGATCAAAATATTTTGAAGTAATGATAGATTCTTGGTTCTCTATAATTTACCTAGGAACTTTGACCTCCCAATTATTTTTAACTTAACACACAATTGCCTGGTATTTTTGGATTAGATTTCTTTCCTCAGGTATCTACATATATGGTCCTATTGTCTTCTGAAATTTAATTTTATTATGGAAATGTCTTATACTTTTTCATTATATTTAAAATTCAGCAACTTAACTGTGAATTTCAATTGCATTAGTTTTTTTCAGGATCATATCCTGCATTTTTTTTTTATCTAAAGACATGTAGTTTTCACAATTCCAGAACAGTTTTCTGCATCACCACTTGAGTCTGTTTCTGTCACTTATGGGGTTTTCTGTTTTAGCCTATGCAATTATCCTTTTAGATAATCAATACTTGTGCTCCTCAGAAAAGACCTTTCATACCATTTCTTTTTTTCTGTTATATATACTTTCATTAATTCAACACAGTATTTTTCTGTCAACATCTCAACTTCCAGCAACATCTATTTTGTTCAGTTTTATTTTATTATTTTTTATTGGCTTTATTTATGCTTGGTCATATACTAGTATGATTTTGCTATCTCCTCTAATCCTCAAAAGAGATGGAGTATATCATCATTTTATAACCAAGGAAATGGAATGTGAGAAAGCAACATTCTTAAAGCTCAAGGATTTTCACAGTCAACTTGAGATTTGAGTACAACTCTTTGTGACATTATTATCTTCTACACTTCAGCCCATTTTTTTTTGCCAGGCCATTAAAGAGTAATCACTATTGTTTGTTTTTAGACAACATCATTTGAATGTATAGTTTTACACCATTATTACTTACAACAGTGCCTTTAGTTCTGTAATATTTTTAAATGGTTATTTTGAACATTAGTAATAAGAATATAGGATGATTATTAACTTTCTCCTTTATTTAAGTAAGCCTAACATACAACAGCAAAAGTTTAACTAAGAAAAATGTTGTCTATTTCATGATATTTGATGTAAGAGTAGAGGATTCAAGAGTTGAAATGGTTCCTAACTTGCAAAAGTCTGTGGAGAAAGCAGCATAGCACATGAGTGGTGCCTTGCTTGAATTGAGCACTGTATCAAGCATTGTTCTTCTTTATATTTTAGTAAATAAGAATTTGACCACGAAAAAACTTGCTATCAACAGAGAATAATCTAGAAATAATTGGAGATATTTTTGAGCATCCTGTAAGATGCTAAATTAGACATCTCAGAGCTTATATATTACCAAGAATATAGATGCATTTTCTTTCTTTCTGGACTGCAAAATTTTAGAATTGACTTTTGTTTTATATACATTTTAGATTAATAACCCAAATTAATATTTAATAGAGTAGAATGACCAGCTGATTTAAACCTTCTGTCTCCATCACAGATATCCTAACTCCCTCTTCATGTCTGCATCCTACATCCAAATGATGTCTCTGGAATATTTACTGCTTGGTGATTTAGCTCATTTACAACTGTGTAAAGAAGCAACAACTATCCTCACTATGACCAGCAAGTGTCCTTTTCCTTTGCTTGAGCATCACAAAGAAACATTTAAAACTTCACACCATTTGTCTCAGTTGCTTTGAGAAGATGCAGACGGATTTCATAAGCAGTTTTTCATTGTGTTAAATAGGATTGTCAAACCTCTGAGCAGAATTCATTTTTCCTAAAGAACCAATTTTATTTTGCAGTAATGAGTGGATAGACTATACCCCAAACAACTACAAAAGTTCTTTGTCTGTGCCAAATTGAGGATCAGGGAATAATTCTTTGGTTTGTATTCTGTCCCATTTTACTTTTCTTTTCTCTCTGTAAATATAGCAATTTTTAAATCTGAAGGTAGTGATGACTTTTGAAGAAGTGTGGTTTATCGCAATTATATTTTAGCACAAAGAATAAGTGTTTCAATAGTATTTATTCACTTGGGTTTCTTGGGAAATTCATTCTGCAAAAAAATAAATAAATAAACAGGTTGCTGAAAGGCACTAGTACATGAACATTTTAATTTAAATATTTACATTAAAGCTCTATAATTGTACTCTACTTAGTTTTTAAATGAAAGCATTTCTAATGCAAAATAGCAGAATATATACAACAAACTCAACATTTGCATTATTTTTAGCATTTAAAGCCTATCTTTACACACACACTCACACACACACACACACACACACACACACAATTGGAGACAGAAAAATAAATAGAAACCTTCGAATGATCACCAAATCTAAGTTTAACTTACACTTTCAAACTTCTCTCCTTAGAAATGAAGGAGAATGATTTTCATGCAGAATTTTGTTTAAATTAATTAACAGTGAAAAGCATTAGTGGTACAAAAGCTAACCCTTAGGCTGCGTATACAGATGCCAGAAAAAGATGAGTGTGTTTATGTACCCTTTTTGGCATGTAGTTAGCTTGGCATAGCCTTTGAGCAAATATACCCTTTTCTTATATAGGCAGATCTTAAAGTGTCTCAGTGAAGTTTCTGGTATTGAGTCTTTTTGAAATTTGGGATAGTATCACTGTGAAATTGACTCTCAAAACAGATAAACATTAATTCCTAACTGTATTACTTAATAGCTGAAAAAATCATGAGAAAGTTGCCTAAATTCCTTGACATGTTAAAAAATAAGTTAACTTGTATCCTATGGAGACTTTTAATAGTAATATAAAATATTCAATGCCTGTGTCACACATAGTGTTTCTCCCATATTAATGACAATATGTATGTTAAATATGTTCACCATTGTATTCTTCATTTTTAACTTCTTTCTGCTGATAATTTTTAATTAAAGCACATAATTTTTGTTTCTCTAATAAAATAAATGTATTTTAGAATAGGCTTAACTTAGAGAAAAATTGAGTGAAACTACTTGTTCCTTATTGATGAAGTGGTGAGGATTGAGGGGAAGGATTCCGTAACCCTATTATCAGGACCCAGGCTTTCCAAAAGTCTGTGTTCTAGACTCAGGGAATTTTGCTACTCTTTTTTAATTAAATGTTTTATTCGTTCTTTTTAGATCTACATGACAGTAGAGAGTGTATTTTGGCACATTATACATGCATGCAGTATAACTTATTCTAATTAGGATTCCATCTTGCAATTCTACATGATTTGAAGTTTCACTGGTTGTGTATTAATGTATAAACATAGGAAAGTTATGTCAGATTCATTCTTCTGTCCTTCCCATTCCCATACCTTTCCTTTACCTTCATTTCCCTTTGTCTAATCCAAGGAGTTTCTATTCTTCCCTCCCCATCCTTTATTGTGTGTTAGCTATTCTTGATTAATAAAATGGTGTTGCTCCAAATTCTAGTGAAGTATCAAATACAGAGCTTTTTTTCCTTCTTTCTTTCCTTGTCTCTCCCCAACACCCTCCCCTTTTTCCTTTATTTCTTCTTTTTCATTTTAAGGAAATTGAGGGACATTTGGATAGTTGAGATTTTTCAAACATTATTGAAGATTTGTGTGTATTTCTACTTTCACCTTAGTTTGTATTGTGGATTTATTGTGAAGTTTCCAAATACAGTAAATTATGCAAATTAGAGAACTCCTATACTTAGATTTTCTAGACTATTAATGACCTATTTGTATTCCACACTTGATCATCTCATAATTGTTCCTGAAATCTCCAGGGGGTATTTATGTAATCTGCTTGGGGCTTTTGAAATACTTTAACATCTTATTTACCCAAAGGCTTCCTAGTACTCTCAACTCTCATTACAAAAAGATATTCACATTGTAAACAAATGAAGATATTTGGGGTAGCTTTTTAAAGGTTAAAGTAAAACAACAAAGTTAATATAGCAAAAATATGTACTTTATTTGAAAATTAACACTCAAATCCTATAATCAAAGTACACATTTTACAGAATCCCATGGAATTTTTTATCTATTTTTTTTCCTAACAAGTACCAATCAATCAGAATTATTAAAGGAAGTTCAGCAGAAGAGAAATAGGAGAAGAGCATTGCAGTTTAGTGTAGCACATTGACAAATTATTTCATAGGCCAGATTTTTTTTCTGAATATATTGTCTTATTACATAAAAGACAAATAATTATAAAGAATTAGCTAAGTTTTAAGCAAACTGCATTCACATGTATATTATCATCTGTACAAAATTTTTTTAGAAATATTTTGTCTGTGGTTTTATAGACAGGGCTAGAACTCTTGGAAAAGATTTACTTAAGACTTAAGTTTCTGAATCAAATTGGACAAATGATGAGTTTTATATAAAAAAGTAACCTGACTTTCACACATTTTGATGTGCAGAAAAACTCAACTTTCATCAGTATTATTAAGAACAAAATAAGAGCAACAGAAAAAAGAACAAATGCTTAAAATAAGGGTGACTTTTTATTTCCTCTGAAATGCCATTCATAAATAGCACTTCTTATTTTTAATTTGTTTAACCCTTAAATTTCTCTAGAAATTCATTTTCAGTGGTGGTCTTACCTTCATATGCAAAACTACAATTTCATTATTTGGGAAGGTATACTACCTAGTAGGCTGATATAATTTAAAAACTGTTCTTCTGACCAAATTTTGGTAAACCACTTATGAATACAAAACCTTTGTGGATAAAAATCTTATTTTTTGTCAATTTTTTTTTTGTAAAAAGATATACTTTCCCCATAGTAAATTTGTAAACTCAATATTGATTTAAAATGGAATCCTAAATTATCAAGCACATTAATTTAAAAATACACATCTTTATTTTAAACAATTTAAATTCAAGATTTCAGGTATTCTTAAGGGATTGACAGGTAACATGTAGCAAATCCTTTCTTTAATAGAGTAAAAATACTTTATCCACCAATGACAGCTTTATTAATGACCTCTTCAAATATCAGTTCTTATAAAATTTCATATCTTACAAAGTAAAAAATACAAACTAGCATTAAAATTAACTGCTTAAATGATTAAGAAATATTTTTGAGAACATGGTAAGGATTTTTATTTTCCAAACAAAAGATCATAATAGAAGACACAAATAAATTAGTTGTTCTGACAATTTTAGACTTCAGGCATTCTCTATGAGAAGGTCAGTTCCTTATGTAAACAAGAATCCTAACCAAAACAAAAACAGCAAATGTCTGAGACAGTGTTTAAGACAAATGTACATATTGAGGATAAATAGAAGATTTTAGTTTATACACATATGTGATAGAGCCATATAATGATTCAAATGTATATAACATCATAGATGCATATAGAAACCAACCTGATTATGTATTTCTTGTGGTAAATACATTTAAAAATATGTTTTTCAGCTGAATAAATGTGTTAATTGTGAATTTTTGTCATATTTCTTTAAAAGACCATATAATTATTTTAAAATGATTTTCCTCTATTGATTTGGTCCCTGTATTTTTGATGACTTTCAAATCAGCGGAATTTCTCTTTCCACTGACTATACCTTCATTAAAAGGCTTGTTTTAAAAGGCTTCCTATGCATACACATGTTTACAAGGAGACGTCTTTCAACATCTCTGCAAATCAGGTCATTCATGGTTCATGGTGATGTGGAAAATAGCCCAGTCCAGAAGACTGTGACTGGTTGGGCCTACCTTATCTGGTGGATTTGTGGAGAAAACACGAATAAGTTGCTAACTTTCTCTTCTCAGGTGTAAATGCAGATAGAATACCATTAGTGCACAATTTCACAAATAAAATTATGTATCACCATTGATTGAAAGTCTTCCCAAAAGTGATTGTTGAGGACCCATCTCCAGAGTTTCTGATTCACTAGGTGTGGGATAGGGCTGAAGAATTTACATTTCTAAGAAGTCACCTGGTGATGACAACCGTACTTTGAGAATCAGTGTTTTAGTTCTGTGTAACTTTGTGTTGATGCTTCATAGGTAGATCAGAAAGGCCAGACTCTTCTAGAACTACACATATTAGGTAAATAGACCACTGTTCTTTTTCTCTATTTTTATAGCTAAATCAGCTTCATTATTCTCATTCATAATCACACCCTTGAAAACATGGAGCCAAAGAGTACCTGTCCAGGGTCTGCAAGAGAGTTAGTTACTTGGCAAGCAAACAACTTTTAATTTTAATCAGGTGTTATACCTGGAATTTCTTCAAGAACTCTCAGTACAATTACTTTATTCAACCTCAGTCAAAAAGTCCAAGAGTTACCTCCAGAAGAATGAAATTGATTTCTTGAGGAATCCTACAAGACAATCCTGATAAAGTAAGGGATCACAAATGTTGACTCAGGCTTCATTTTTTCCATAATCTAGATTCATCTCTTTCAATTAAAATGTGTTAATTCTTTACAAAATTTTGTCTTTTCTTCTAATACCGTGTTCTATAAACTTACTATCATATTATTTTATTGATCTAATCACTGCCTTTTTTCTTATAATATGATATAAAATTGGTAAATAGTTGACACATATATGCCATTAGTATGTATGTAAATGGAAATTTAAGACTAAGATAGTCCTTAAATTCTTCTTGAAAACCTCAACATGTAAAAGACTCTAAAATGAAGTCAATAACACAACTGTGATTCATGTTGGTGAGAAACTTGACATGACACTCCTTATAGGATAATTTTCTCATTGGATCTTAATAATCACATACTTCACTGCAGCAGTATGAGTACATGTAATTATGAACTAAAGCTCCAACTCCTGTTGGAAGTATTATGTAATATACAGTATAAATCCCAAATTCTGAATTCTGTATTTTGAAGGCATTTTATTCAGGGTTTTTGACAGGGGATGGTCGATATAGAGAAGCATGCATGCTATTAGTATGGTTCCCCAGCTGCCAATCCACACATCCAGCCTACTTTTCCCTGTCGTGAAGTTGCAGCAGAGTAATGCCACTGTGGAGCAGTAATACAGGTGGGGTGGAGCACAGGCAGCCAGCATACACTGTGGCCATATACAGCCCGCCATGCAGGCATCGTGGACCTGAGATGCTACAAGACAAGGCCCATTGGCAAATCACCCTTCAGTGGCAAGGTCTGGGCACATTTTGAAAGCCTGCTGTAGAAACCCATTTCCCACAGCGTGGCAGACTGGAATCTGCAAGCATAGATCATCCAATGACCTCAACCTCTCACTTCCTGGCCTGCAACAAGAAAATGGAAATGTACTGAATGGAAATCAGATACAAGAGTTGAACAATATCTTTAGTACATTTCCAAATCCTTATTAGCATAAATTTGAACCAATAATGTTCATAAATTTCCAAACCCTGATCAGTTTATACTGATTTGGGCCAATAGCATTGGGCCAATAGCATTGGCACTTCTTTCAATCCCTAAATATCATAAGTTTGGACCAATAGCAATGATTGAAGGGCTATATAGTACTCTAGACTAGCATACTCAGGAGGAGAAAACCTGCTATGGGGTTCCCTCTTGCACCGCAGGAGTGCTGTTCCTTTTCTGTTTTTCCTACTCTTAGACTCACCCATCCTTGTCCATGGATTTTATTCATTGAATTCAAGATAGGAGAACTCTAAAAGAAGAACAAATTGATGGTGAGCCACTGGGATCTGCTGCAACCTTAGAGGGTATGGCATGCCATTAAGAGCTGCAACACTTGTTGACTGGAGAGGAGTGTCAATTGTGAAGACCCCTCTTGCCAGCAAAAGCAGTGAATAGAGTTTTATCTCAAAACTCCACTTTCATCTTTTGGTGACCATGAAGGACTTTCCAGATGGTCAGTGAAAAAGACCAAAAAAATTATCAGTTTTTTGTAATGTTCTAGACTCCTTTTAAAATCATCTCTATCAGAGATGCCCGGCACCTGTTGGCCTGCTGAAAGTGGATAGCACAGACACCAGTCTTCAGGCTTACTGCAGGAGGCTGGCTCAATCCTGTCTTCATCTCTGATGGATGAATATTTTGAAGCTCTGTGTTAGCTTCTCTCCAAAGAACATGAACTAGGTCATGAGATTGGCTCAAGAGACCACTTCTTTTTTTTTTTTTTTTTTTTTTACTTTCACACTGACTTTACTCAATGGTAGATGGCTTCCTTACACAATGTGTCCTGGATCCTGAAACAAACTCTTAATATGATCTGAGTTATTTGGGAAAGAGGCAAACCACTAGTCCCCAGAGCATGAGTCAAGCAGCCTGTTTTTTTCTACTCTCTCTTTCATGTGCACTACAAACAACATGTAGACCTGGGCTTCTTATATCTTGCTGAACTCCAGTTGTCTCAATAAGACCCATAGATAAGGTTATGTGAAATTTTCAAGATGTTGAGTGACTACTAGGACCCACTCATAAGAAATGTCCCTTTCTCTCGATCTCCAAACCCTGCCAATTTTCCTTTGGAGAATGTTCTTATAACTTTTATTTATTTATTTATTTAGTTTTATGTGTTGCTGAGGATCGAACTCAGGGCCTTGCACATGGGAGGTGAGCGCCCTACCACTGAGTTATAACCCCAGCCCCATTCTTTGGATAATTTTAAACCCATCAAAGTAAAAGCAAATACAACCTGAACAAAAACTCTTAAGCAATTTAAAATCAAATATTTATAGTGAATAGTGACTCTAAGTATGCACATGATGGAAAATACATCAGCAGAAACTAAAACCTTTCCTTGGGAACATATCTCTCACTTAGTATAATAACTAAATTTCTTCAGGACACCTAACCCCATCTGCAGTGGCTTCATAACTGAGGATAAACTCAGTACAGGGAAAACAAGCAAGCAAACAACAACAACAATAAAAGATTTCTCCTTTTAAGAGTGAAATGATATGAGAAACAGGAATTTGGGTCATATGTTGGTAAGAGCAGCCAGGCCAAATCCTAGTCAGGCCTCAATAAGTGCTTAATCACATTTTGAGGTTCATGGGAGATAAAAGAAAACTTTGAGTACTTTGTGTTGATAAGAGTAACTAATCCAACAGGCAGGTCTCAAGGGTGGTCACCAATGGCTTTGAGGCCCATAGGTGATAGGCTTGCTTTTATCTGGTTTAAACAATGGAGGGATGCCAAGGGATGTCTTTTCCCCACATCTCTTTCAGGAGAGTAATATACCATCTGGCACAAGGACTGAAACACTAAGATTCTTTGATCCTCCAACCCTGGGAAGCAATGCTTAATATTTTTCTGTACTCAAGTGTGACTCAAATACCAGTTGGGGGATGGGGAGAGATGGCCTCTGATAGAAGCATAAAGTACAATACCATTTTATATCTATATTTGCATGAGTAATTGCCCAAAGTGACTTAAGACCAAAGAGGGGTGGGGAGTGTCACTTTTAAATCCAAACTACTATAAAACTTTCTTATACTCTGGGATTCTGCAGAAAGGGGAGACAAAGGGAAAGAACTTACTCCAAACCAAAATTGTACTCTGGTCTGATAGACATTCCATTTGTTCCCTTTACTAGAATAATTATGACCATTAATTTTTTTAGACAAACCCTCTATCTTTTGAGCTCAGTTTTCCTGATGAATTTACTTTTAGTCCTATACACCTAAATTAATATTTTTGTCAGTATTATTTTATCTAAATGGAGTTTAGCAGTGATAATGGTGGGGTTTATCTGAACTCCATACAGGACAAATTAACTCCTGAACCTTGATTTCAGTGTCCACCATGGCTGCCAGGATCTATGCTTAAGATTTCCAATAGTGCAAGTCTGCCCACTGTTTGAATCATAGTATAAAAACTTGGGAACAGCTCTATTTTGATTTATATTTCAAATATAATATAATAAACCAAATATAATAGGCTTAAATATAATACTTTTTATAGATATTGTCTCCTAACCTGTCGAGATCTAATTCCTGCTAAAGAGCTACAAGAGCTTCATTTCATGCTTGTTTTATGTATATGTGTGCACATTTCTGTATTGTATATCATGTCTACATAATACTTGTATCTATATATCATTTACATTTTACTAGAATTGGCTTATAAATAAATGAATTTAATCCATGGATCCCAAATCCTTCTGAGTACATGAGACTTAAATAAAGCATTAATACAAAGGGTCAATTTACATTGGAAAGAGCAAAAATGTCTTTGAAATTACTATAGTTTCAGAACAAAGAATATTATTAGGAGTAGAGAAAGCAATTTAAAAGTATTATAGTGATCAATACATCAATAACACAAAATAACCATAATACTTTTGTGCATAATAACAGATCTTCAAAAAGTAAAAACTGATAAATTTAGAAATGGACAAACCAATAATTATTGCATGCAGTTTTAACTCTTAATAACTGCTAAAACAAGTTGACAGAAAATAAATAAGGAATGAGATGATTTAAATAACACTATCAATCAATTGATTCAATTAATACTTATAGAATAAAACACCACAAAACATTTAAATACAGGTTTTTCTGTGCATTTAGATTTTTTTTGTATTTTATTTTTCTTCCTTTGTCATTAAAATTAATTTATTTATTTTAATTAGGTATATATTACAGCAGAGTATATTTTGATTCATTGTACACAATTGCAGCACAACTTTTCACTTCTCTGGTTGTACACGATGTAGTGTCACACCGTATGTGCAGTCACACATTTACCTAGGTAATGATGTCCATCTCATTTCACCATCTTTCCTGTCTCCATGCCCCCACTCAGCTCACCCTCCCCTAGGCCCCATCACAGTTCCTCCATTTTCCCCATGTTCCCCCATTATGGGTCAGCATCCTGTTATCAGAGAACATTTGGCCTTTGGTTTGGGAGATTGGCTTACTTCACTTAGCATGATATTCTCCAATTCCACCCATTTACCTGCAAATCCCATAAATTTATTCTCTGTTAATGCTGAGTAATATTTCATTGTGTATATATACCACAGTTTCTTTATCCATTCACCTATTGAAGGGCATCTAGGTTGGTTCCACAGTTAAGTTATTATGAATTGAGTTGTTATAAACATTGATATGGCTCCATTACTATAGTATGCTGATATTGAGGAATAAAGCAACTATCAATAAATTTAATAAATTTTAAATCATGCATGTTTTCTGACTATGATTATAATTATAAATCAATAACCTCAGTAAACAGAAAGATCTCTGGAAAAAAATCCCTACATCTTGGAAACATGTAAATAACACACTTCAAAATAACCTCTGTATTAAAATAAAGACAAAGTGTAAGTACAAAATATTTGAAAATATTTAAAAATTGAACTAAAATTAAATCAAAATATATCAAAATATTTGTGATGTTCCTTATGCAATACTAAGGAAAATGTCTTACTTTAGATGCTTAAAATACAAAATAAAAATCTAATCAATGGTCTCAATTTATAGCATAAGAAAGTAAGAAAAAGAGAGGATATTAAACAAAACATTTGTAAAGAAAGAAATTATTATTGTTTAGGGAAAATTAATGCATGTGATGAAGAAAAAATGATAATACAAGTAGATTAAAAATAGAAATTGAAGAAGTCAAAACTGGTTCTTGGAGAAGGTCAATAGGATGTATAAACCTTTATTCAGAATGATTGTAAAAAAAGTGAAAACACACATTATTATTATCAAGATTGAGAGAGATGACATCAATATAAATTCTACATTTATCCCAAGTATGATAGTGTTATAAAATTTGTATGCCAATAAATTTCACAAACTTGAGGACACAGCAAAATTTCTTGAAAAAATTAATAAAGGTAACTCAAGAAGAAATAGATAACCTGAATAGTCTTTTATTTATTAAAGAAACTTTACATATGATTAGATACATTCCCACAAAGTCCAGAAAAGATGGCATAAGTGAGGAAATGGTTTATAAGGAAAAAAAATAGCATTTCTATATAAACCTCTGCAACAAATTGAGAAGTACAGGATATTCCACAACTTATCCTATGAATTCAACCTTAATCTTGAATTTAAGAATAGAAAACATCGATCAATATCTATCAAGAAATAGTTTCAGAAATTCTAAACAATGTTCTGATAAATTAAATCTAAAAAATCACCACACACAGAGGTATGGTAATTTAAAACCAGGCAAGATTTATTCCATAAAAACAAGGTTGGTATAATATTTGGAAATCAAACAATCCAATTCATCTATTAACAAATGGTATGAACACACAATTTAGGTTGATGGAAATATTTTATAGCTTAATTTGGGTTGTTGTTACATGACTGTATATCTTAGTGCAGTTCAGTGGTAGAGAATCCACCTAGCATACACATGGCCCTTTATTTGATCTCCAACAGTGCAAAACAAAGAAATACACAAAACCCTCTAGAATTATAACTGTAAAAACTGGAATGTTTATTCTAAGTAAATTATGCTTCAATATATATGACTAAAATAAAAGTGCCTTCACCAAATTGAAGTTCTGTTGTGTTGAGAAAGGCTTTGCTAAACATACATAGCCAGGTACTTTGATGATAGTGACTTTGTTATTTCAAGAACATTTTGTTCCCTGATTCTCTGACCACAAAAATTAATGATGGATAACAATTAATCAGACACTATTTGTGTTGAGGTACAAAACTGAACATAGTGTCTCCTGCCATAAATCTTCTTGTCCATATGGTTAAGGTACAATATTGGCACTGAAGCCTGATGTCCATCTGGACACAGATACATTTACTGCATGAGGCAAAACTTTCAAAATCAACCATCTGTTTGTATGTCATTTTTACAAAAACCCCAAATCTGTAACTAAAATAAAACAATATGTACATGAAAAAAGAATGATCACAGAAATAATGTAGCATTTATTTAGCAAAATACTCTTTCAAGAACATACTTTGAAAATTCTCCAGTAAGTAATACTTTTGCTATCTGAAGAATATGAATGCTACTTATTTTTGGGGGCAGCAATAGTTAAGGTGTGTACTAGCTACAAGTCCCAAAATATTTAATTTTATTTATTTTCCCTGTACCTAATAATTCATGATTTGGACCAAAACAGATTTAAATAACATCTGAAATTATTAATTACTTTTTAAAATTTTTGTATTTCAGCAGGTCAGTTGGTCAATGTGCAGATAAGTAAACATAGTGTATTGCCTATTTGGAATATATACTCTATAATAACATGTTCTTTCCTCAAGGAGCAATGTGTAGTAGTTAAGAGTCCAGATCTTGGAGTCATATACTCCAAAGCTCAAATTGTTCCTTTTTTTCAATTGGGTGATCTTAGGCAAATCCCTATCTTGGTAAATCAATCTCCTTTTCTGTAAAAAAATCATGACATTGACCTCTTGATTGTTGTAAGGATTGAATAAAATCAGACATGCTCTTAAACAGTTCAGGCTTATATAACAAAGTCCAACAAACTGGGTATCTTAAAATCTATAAGAATTTCTCTCTTATTCTTCTGGATTAGGAAGGGCGTGATCAAGGTATTAGTATGTCTGAGTTCTGAGGGAGGACCTGTTTCTAGACAGCAGACTGTATACTTGTCATTTGTATCCTTACATAGCAGAAAAAAGGCTACTTAGCTTTCAAAACTTTTATAAGGGTACTGATCTCATTCATGAGGGCTCCACTCTTACAACCTAATTACCTCCCAAATGCCCTGTTCTAAATAGGGTCACACTTGATTTAGGGGTTTGAAATATGATTGGGGGTAAAACATAAGTACAGTAGAATTATTAGTATAATAGTATTCTACTCTAATATAGTAGAATTATTACTTGCCATAATAAATAAAGACCTTAGTATCATGGATCTTATCTTAAAATACTTGTTTACCACATGAACAGGAATATTGAGTGGTGGTGAATTAAATCTTGAGATTATAAATTTAATTGCATTCATAAAGAACTTTTTTTTCCCCAAATAACATCATGGTCACAGGCTCCAGGGAAAATAGTTTTTTTTTGTTTGTTTGTTTGTTTTTTTGTGAGACCAACATCAAATCCACTATTCTTCTTTAACTGTTAAATTTCTTACAACCATATGCTTCTTCAAAACAGAAGTGCCACAGGTTTTCATGTCTTACTTATTTTTGCACTCAGTCTCATAAACTTTCTATATACAATGTGCTCCAATTTTATATTGAAAGTCTTGATATGAAGACTTGGTGCAAATGAGCCTAAAATTCCCTTGTGAGATATCAGTGCATCTGCTGATTCCCACAAGAAATAAGGATGTGATTGAGCACTGAGAGTTTTGTGGGAAGATGAAGGTACAAAAATGCTTTAGATTTAGTGATTTGGACTTTATCTATAATTGATAAAATTGAGAAAATCAGTTCCACAAAGGTTGTGAACTCAGTTTTAAATTCAAAACAGTTTTAAGGTAAAAAAAAAATAGTTCAAAAACACCAAGGAGACAACTGAACATTAATCACAGGAGGCAAAGGTTTCATTGCCTTGCTGAGACAAATCATATCTGTTCTCTGAGCTCGTCTATATATGAGTCATTGGGTTTTTCAATTTATGAAATAGAAATGCATTTATGTTTTGTAGTCAGATTTTTAAAAAATATTAGATTCCCTAAAAATCATTCAAATGCTTCTACTGACAAACTTCTTATATTTTTAGATTATATATCCATGGGCTATAGGAATAATAATAAAATTTCTGCCATTATAAAAGAAAAGAAATCCCATAATATATATACCAAATCTATGTGTCTGGTTATGATGAAGTATTGTGTGACAGGTATATTTAAGAACAGGATTTTAACTGGAAATCAAATGTGTCAAGAAGAAGAAACACTTTTTGGCTTATAGTAGTTTCAAATACAATATTCTAGATTCAGTAAGGCTAAGAAATGTCTGAAGTTTTAACAAATATGACATTAAATGTTATTAATTTATAGTATACACATTTAATTATCACTTTAATAACAGCAATAGTTATTTCCATGATGTTAAGTTGGTAAAAGGATATGTATTTGTATTTGATTTGTTTCTAATGTTATAAATTTGGAATGTTTTATATCAAATCTGAACTCCAATTAATAATCTAAAAATAAAAGTATTCATCTCTAGTTTCTTTGGAAAGATGAAATTAATTTAGATTAAATTAATATAGGTAAAGCCAATAATGGTCATTGAATTATACAAAGGTATAAAGAAAACTTTTTTTATTTTTGATTGACAAATAATAATTTAATACATTTATGGGATACAATATGATATTTTCATATACCTATACATTGTGTGTGACTAAATCAAACAAATTAATATATGTATACACATATGTACCATGTTTTTATGGAACAAACATTTAAAATCGATCATTTTAGCAATTTTAAAATATACTATATAGTATTTCCTGTAGTCACTAAGACCTATTCCTCCTGTATGAAACCTTATATCTTTTTACCAATATCTCACCTTTTTCTATCCTCTCCCTCCCTTATGTTGTCTCTGGTGACCACCAATTTCCTCCCTATTTTATGAATGTGGCATGTTTATGTTCCATACATAAGTGAGATTGTTTAGAATTTGCTTTTGTGTTCCTGGTTTACTTTACTTCTATAATGTCATCCAGGTTCATCTATGTTATTGTACATGAAAGAATTCCCTCCTTTTATGAGATTATATAGTATTCTATTGCACATGTGTATCCACTTTTTTGAAAATCTCTTTCATCCCCTGATGGCCATTTAGGTTGCTTCCATATGTTGGTTATTGTGGTTAATGTTGCAGTGAACTTGGAAATGAAAAGATGTCTCCTTGACAAATAAGTTCCTTTGGATACATACTTAGAAGTGTAAATGCTGGATCATGAGTTGTTGTCTTTTTATTTTTTATTTTTTTAGGAATTTTCATACTAATTTATATTCTCCCGTTCTTTTTCCATATCATCATTAATAATTCTTTTCATCATTTGTCTTTTGACAATAGTCATTCTAACAAGTGTGCAGTGAATTTAATTTGCTGTTTCCTTATAGTTTGTATAACATTGCATATTTTTTTCATATACCTGTTGTCCATTTATGCCTTCTTATGAGAAATATCTACTTATCTTTAAATGAATTTATTTGTATTGTGCCATTTTGTTGATTTTCTTAACTATTTTGGTAATTAACCACTTATTAAATGTAAGAAGTACAAATATTTTTCTTCATTCCGTAGGTTGTTGCTTCACTCTATTTTTTCTGTAGCTGGGCAGAAGCTTATTCATCTGATAAAATTTCATCAGTTTATTTTTGCCTTTGTTGCCTGTGTTTTTAGAGTCATAGCCAAGGCATTGTTGCCATTACTAATGTTGTAAGCTTATCCCCAGTGCTTGCTTAAGTCAGAATCTCAATATGTGCACATGTAAATTTATATATTTTCAATTGTCCAACTCTGATTGTATCAAAATTTTAAAATGGGTAATATAAGAAATAATTATTAAATTTTACTTTTATCTTTATTATTTTTGTTGGCAACATGTAAGTTAGTCTAAAAATAAGTTTAGAACATTTGATTAAAATTTCTATGACATCATAACAAGACCAAAACTACTTTTACTCACAATGTCACCAGCAGTTTCTAAGTTAGGATGCTTGTGCTGCAGACAGTCCTGCAATTTATAGCTGGTGATCAAATGGAAACCTTTCTTATGCTACTGATTTGAAAAAGTAGAAATTGTCATGATTTTTAACCTTTGTTGTTTGTGGGTGGGCTGACTGCCTGAGAGAACAGATATTTTAAAAATATTTCTTACTGCTCTTGATCAAGGATTGTAGTTTGTTAAAACTTCACAAATCCTGAAAATAAGTTTCAGTTTACCCTACATACTAATAACATAGGTGATTAGGGTAGTACTTTCAGCTATTAAAAGAAATGTCCTTTGTTCTTCTAGATATTCCTTTTCTTTTCTGTGAACTTACAAAAATAGTATGATCCATTCTGAGGTCCTGGTATATGTCTCCTAACAGTCTAACAGAAAACCATTTTACTTAATATAATTTTCTGAATATTTATGGGTTTTACATATGGTCAGTACTTGCAGTTGTACATGATTTATAAGAAGAACATGACATGACTTTGCTCCTAAGGAGCTTAAAATTTATTGGGGGTACAGCACAAGAAATTACAAGAACTTGTTATTTAAATTAATTTAATCAAATGTATTAGACAATCAATATTCTTGGCCTTCAGAGGAAGTACAGATTAATGTGGATTGTAGGAGTTTCAGAAAACTGTCATGATGGTTGTAAAAAGGTTGACTGGAGTTGAATATTAAAGAATGGGTGGGGTTATATAGGTGATAAAGTTAGGGAAAGTAAATTGAAGTCCTTGTCAGATCTCTCCAGCTGATGAGATGATCTGGCTTGTGTGATGGAACACTCTGGCTAATGCAGAGATGTTCTGATAGTTGCAGAACAAAGGTGGATTAGAAAAAAAAAAGAATAGTCTGGGGAATACAAATCAAAACTACAATATTTCATTTCACTTCAGTTAGAATTATGGTCATCAAGAATGTTAAAATAGAAGTGGTGAGAGAGGACATTCTTGTCTTGTTCCTTTTTTTAGCAAGAATGCTTTCGATTTTTCTCCATTTAGCATTCCCGCTAAAAACTGGAACAAGAATAGGATGTCATCTTTCATCACTTCTATTCAACATCATCCTTGAAACTCTAGCCAGAGCAATTAGAAAGAAGAAAAAAATTAAAGGGATACAAATAGGTAAAGAAGAACTCAAATAATCATTATTTGCCAATGATATAATCCAAAAAATTCCACCAGAAAACTTCTAGAACTAATAAATGAATTCAGCAAAGTAGCAAGATATAAAATCAACATCCATAAATCAAACATATTCCTATACATCAGTGAAGAATCCACTAAAAGATAAATTAGGAAAACTACTCCATTCACAATAGCCTCAAAAACAAAACAAAACAAACAAAAAACCTGAAAACCAAAAGAGTTGTAAAAGACCTTTACAATGAAAACTACAGAACACTAAAGAAAGAAATTGAAAAAAACTTCAGAAGACAGAAAGATCTCCTATGCTTCTGGATAGGGAGAATTAATATTGTCAAAATGTCTATACTACCAAAAGTGTTATACAGATTAAATGCGATTCCTATTGAAATTCCAATGACATTCTTCATAGAATTATAAAAAGCAATCATGAAATTTATTTGGAAAAATAATAGATTCAGAATAGCTAAAGCAATCCTTAGCAAGGAATATGAAGCAGGAAGCATCACAGAACCAGACCTTAAACTGTACTACAGAGCTATAGTAATAAAAACAGCATGGTATTGGGACTAAAATAGACTTGTACACCAATGATATGGAATAGATGACACAGAGACAAACCCACATAAATATGGTTATATCATACTAGACAAAGGTGCCAAAAATATTCACTGAAGAAAAGATAGTCTATTCATTACATGGTGCTGGCAAAACTGTAAATTCATATGTAGCAAAATGAAATTAAACCCCTATCTCTTACCCAGCACATAAATCAATTCAAAGTAGATCAAATATTAGGCACTAGAACCGAAAACTTGTGCCTAAAGAAGAAAAAATAGGCCCAAATCTTCACCACGTCAGCCTAGGATCTGACTTTCTTAACAACACTTCTAAAGCACAAGAAGTAAAATCAAGAATCAATAAATGGGATGGATTCAAATTAAAAAGCTTCTTCTCAGCAAAGGAAACAATAAAGTGAGGAGAAGCTACGGATTGGGAGAAAATCACATCCACATCCACCTATGATAAAGCATTAATCTGTAGGATATATAAATAACTCAAAAAACCTTAACACCAAAAAAACAAATAACCCAATCAATAAATGGGCAAAAGTACTGGACATTTCACAGAAGAAATACAATTTACCAACAAATATATGAAAAAGTCCAACATCTCTAGCAACTAGAAAAATGCAAATCAAAATGACTCTAAGGTTTCATCTCACCCCTGTCAGAATGGCAATCATCAAGAATACAGGCAACAATAAATGTTGGCAATGATGTGGTGAAAAAGGTACACTCATCCATTGCTGATGGGACTAAAATTTGGTGCAACCACATTGGAAAGCAGTATGGAGATTCCTCAGAAAACTTGGAAGGGAACAACCATTTGATTCAGCTATCCCACTCCTCGGTTTATCCCCAAAAGACTTAAAATCAGCATACTATAGTGACGCAGCAACATCAATGTTTATAGCAGCTCTATTCACAATACATAGACTATGGAACCAACCTAGGTGTCCCTCAATAGATGAATGGATAAAAAAAAAGTGGTATATATGCTCAGTGGAATATTACTCAGCTTTAAAGAAGAGTAAAATTATAAAATGTGACAGTAAATGGTTGGAGTTGGATAATATCATGCTAAGCAAAATAAGCCAATCCCACAAAGTCATTAAAATGTATCAATGAAAAATGTAAAAGAGGCACACAGAGATATTGAAAAATCTGTATAAGCACAACTGTGCTGGTAATGGGAGTCCAGTGGAGGATGTTGAAATATGAACTAAGTTGGTAGGAAAAATATTGAGTAAGTTGTTCTAATATCATGGTCTGAACTACCAGGATGCAGGTTACAAGAACCTGGAGTCACTGGAGTTCTCTAGGTTTTGAAAGTTAAGGCTCCAATCTAGGAAAATAGAAGCATATATTGAAAACTGTGTTTTGCATAGAGTAACCTATTCTGGTGTTTAAAAGATACTGATTAAATAGATTAAAAATAAAACAGAAAATGAAAATATCAAGTGGTTGTGTTAACTGGCAAAGTCAGCAGTGAGAATTCTGATATCTTGGCCCCCACTACTGTATGTTTTCAGTAAATAATACAATCTGTAATGGTGACTTAGTTTTGGTAGAAGAAAAATTATTTATGATTTTAATTTATCACTATTAACAACATATCTCTCATTTTGGCCAATTTTTGATTCATTTATTTCTTCTTAGTATGTAACAATGCTTCACCCAATGTGCTACTGAGTCCTGACTAGTGCTGAAGACAATGGGAATTTCTTCACAGTTGCAAAACTAACATAATGTTTTGTCTTTAAAGCAAGGGTAGTACTAAGAAAAAATGATTATATAGCAACTGCAATACTATATGGCACACAGGATTGTGAAGTATTATGATTCAAATATTTATCTTTATAAAAAATGTACTACAGTTAATATTAATTTCATTGAAAATATTTATTTTTAGCTCTCTTGTTTTCCTGATTTTCTACTTGCCCTTACAGTTGCCTAGAATATCTTTCTTGATCAAAATTTCATATTCTCTCTCCTTCAGTAATTCTTGCCAATGTGTCTGAATTAAGTCAGACTCCTATTACAAAAATTTTCCTGATCCAATTAAATTAGATTAAGGCATGATACAGAACTTGTATACCTCTTTTCCTTTTTTGATACAAGTTATCATATAGGTAAAAAGAACATTTGTTTTCTATAATCTGTAAACTAAAACAACATCTTATATAACTTTTATAAGCATTTTTAGAGTCAATATAGTAACAGATTAAAGGTTTTATACATTACAAACCTGGATCTTCACAAAGGCAGAATTGTGTATATCTTCCCCAACATACTATTCTTAGTATCTAACATAGTATTAGTTCCCAGTAAATCAGAATAAATATTTGTTAAATGAATAAAATGAATAGCAGAACTATTATACATTTATAGCTATGAATTTCCCTGTAGGTACTGTTATAATCACATCACACACACTATATATAGATATTTTTAAGTTCTCTTTTTATTTCTTTTTTGATGCATAGATACATAGAACATCAATGTTTATTATCTAAATATTTTCATGTTCCCAAATTTCTTTTTCTTGATCAATCTAATGTAAATTTCAGTGATCAGAATGCATAATTTTCATGATTTCATTCCTTTGAAATGCATAGAAAATTGTTTCATAGTCTAACACATTATTTATCTCTGAGAATATTTCATGAACATGAACATTCAAAAACAATAATTTGCTATTATTAATATATTGCATCACTGAATGTTTTATATATTAACTTATCTGAATTGACTTCCAATTAATACATATCTAATTCTGGTGAAATATAGAGAATTTTACTCCAACATTGGTATAATTATTATCATATATTGATTCTCTTCTGTGATTCTAGTTGAAGAACATTGCACCACTATGATATCTCCTACAAATCATGATATTTGATGTTTTCTATTAGTTTTCTTTCAATTAACAATGTGTTTTCAAGGTTCTTCCAAATAGTGCATTTATCAGTACTCTCTCTGTTTGATGGCTAAATAGTATGACATTGTACATATTATAAATATTTTTTCTATTCTCCCTTTGACTATAATTTATGTGTGGGGACCACTTTGAATTCACTTTACTTGGAATTTGTTGAAATTGTGTAGATTCATATCTTTCATCAAAGTTTGGACATTTTTAGAAATTACTTGTTCAGAAAGTCATTGTATTCCCAACACATTTCTTGACAGGAGGACCAATTCCTGGAGTTGCCTACACTGCATTCTTCCAATGGGAAATTTTCCCTACTACATTTACAATTGTCACCTGTTTTTCTTTCATTAGTTCAAGCATGATGTATCTAGGGTTGATTCCCTCATGTAATTCTAATTGGATATCACTGTACTTCTTAAATAGATGGATTACAATTTTACATCTACTTTTAGAGTATTTTGAACTTTATTTTTTATATGTATTCTCTGTTTTTTCCCTTTCTCTTCTTCTTCTGTAATGCCTAATACAAGTATATTTAAATACTGGATATAACTTCATAATTGCTGAAAAATAATAAATTTTTATTTTTTCTATTTTTTTCCTATTATCTACTTTCTGGTTTTCTGTATTAAACATTATTGTGTTGTTCTTCTCAAATCTCACATTGAGCTCATTTAGTGAATATGTAGTTTCAGTTTTAGTACTTTTTAACTCTAAAATTTCAAATGTGTTCTTTTTGTTTTCATATTTTCTATTGAAATTTTCTTATTGGTTGTATTGGGGTGTCACATTTTCTTTTACTTCATTAGAAATGATTTTTAAAAATCTAACTTTACATATTATTTACTCCTGGAGCTGGGGATGTGGCTCAAGCGATAATGCACTCGCCTGGCATGCGTCTGGCCCGGGTTAGATCCTCAGCACCACATACAAAAACAAAGATGTTGTGTCCGCCGAAAACTAAATAATAAATATTAAAAATTCTCTCTCTCTCTCTCTCTCTCTCTCTCTCTCTCTCTATCTCTTTCTAAAAAAAATGTTTACTCCTAATCACATTTTCAATTAATTACTTTCTGAGTATATTGTTAATACATAATATTATTTGCATGGCTGAATCTTTTTACTGTGTCAAAAAATGATAATTTTGGATAAAATATCATTGTAAACTTAAGGGTTTTTGTTTTTTCTTGAGTCCCCCACCCCTCCAGAGAAAGTATAGACTTAAACTGAGGAATCAGTTTCTCCAAACCCCTTTCCATAATTTAGAGTCATTTAAGTCTTCACTCACACACACTGAAACTACAAGGTTTCTGCTCTGTGCTAATGAATCATTGTAGATTTGCAAAGACATTTTAATTTCAACCAATTGTCAAGCTTTCCTTGATTTTAAAATTCAGCTGAAATACCTATGTCTATCTCTCCATGCTTCTATTTTCTGATCATGGAGATTCGGGAGAACAAAGAGCTATAATTCTCTAGACAACTCTTCATAATTTCCTTTTTGTTTGTAAAGTAGGTGAGTATACAGGGAAACATAGTAATTCTATTTGAATGTGAAAGTTAAGGAAAGTTTGAAAAATGTTCGACGCCAAAGATTGTTCAGAATGTCCCCAACTGCAGCTACATGTGCAGTTTATATTTATAGATAAACTGAAATTCTGCAGTTCTTGTTTGGCCTTGCATAGGCATTGTGTTATTCAACTTTCCATGGCTGGGACAAAATACCTGTAGAAATCAACTTGGAGGAGAAAAGATTTATTTTCACTCACAGTTTCAGAGGATTCAGCCCTTCAGCCCATGATTGGCTGACTCCATTTTTTTCTGGGCCTATGGTGAGGCAGTATAACATGATGGAAGGCAGTATATCATGATGGCTGAGCAAAGTTGCTTCTGCATGGTGGCTGGGAAAGGAGAGAGAGAGAGAGAGAGAGAGAGAGAGAGAGAGAGAGAGAGAGAGAGAGAGAGTGAGTTTGGGGGGGAAGGGGTGTCATGGATAAGATATGCCAATCCAAGGCACACCCCCAGTAACATACTTCTTTCAATTAGGTCACACCTACTAGAGCTTCCACTATCTCCTACCAATGCTATACTTTATGAGTCCATCAGCTAATTAATCTATTGATGAAGTCACTGCCCTAATGATCCAATCCCTACCCAAGTGCCCCATCTCTATTGCACTGTGTACCACACCTTCAACACATGAACAGTCCAGATCCAACATTCAAGATCCAAACTATTACAGGCAGAGTGTGATCAGTTGGCAGCTGAGATTTACTGAAGTTTGACTGCTGTATAAAGCTGAAATTTAGTTTCTTTGTCATAATTTGTTTATGTTCGCTATGTGTGGAGGCCACTTTTAAGTCAAATTTTATCACCCACTTATGGAGATAGGATTAGGCTAAGATTAACTAATTTTAAAAATGCCTTGATTTTTACAGAGACAGGACAAAGTATTTTGGTAAAATTCATTTACCCATAAACACTTGATCATATGGAAACAGCCCATTGAGAGAAAAGAGTGGGCGATCGAGAAACTAAGGTTTTGATTTTTATGGTGTGCTCCAGGGATCTGGAAGCTCAATTAATCAATTACCCTCTGAGCTTCAACATTCTCATCATGAATATAGAATTTGGCTTATATAGTTTAACAGTCATCTCCAAATAACTGCTTCCAGAGCAGTTGTATGAGATTACATTTTACTAGGGAGTCTCTTAGTCTGCAGTCTCAAGTCTTGATTTGAAATAGTGAGGACGGAAGTAGGACCTGAGTTTTTTACCACCTTCTCTTTAGACCCAGAATTTGAAGGTACTGACCCCATTCAATTGTCACCAACCCCAATATTTCTTGATTCTTCCTCTAGCATATGACATTATAAGTGATTTTTCTTGTTCTGCACAAGTAGGGCGTATGTGTGGCATTTTCTTGGTGCATTGTATTTCTATGAAATAAAATAAATCTTCTTTTCTCCTCAGTGATTATGGTACCTGATTCAGACGCTGGAGTTTCTGTGGGTATTAGCAACTCAGCAGAAAGAAGATGGCTTGCCTAATGCTGGCAGAGACCTCTCTGCTTAGGCCAAAAATGCATTTCAGTCCAGTTTGGTCTGAGAAAATTCTTACATCTGTCATTGTCTCATTTGTTCATATTCCCTAGAAAAGTATATTTTGCTTTTGGTCTATCACTGACTTTTTAAAAATCCTAAATGTAAGAAGAAAATTAGAAAACATTACACAGTATGAGCTTTTGGGAGTATATGCATTTGAACTGGTGCTAAAAGCACATGATGGCATGTATGGGCACTAACATAAAATCTAGGAGCAATGAAAAATAAATAGTGATAAGCTTACAAGAGCTCATAGACTATGTCACCTTTGCCTCCTATCGTTTTGTATCACAGGGAGTCTATGATACACCTGTTAGATAAGAACCTAACCAGTTGCTATGAAGCACTGGTTAGGTTCTTATAGCTTGGTGGCAGAAAGCTAACTGAAGTTAAAATACAGAAAGCTGCCACTAGTGCAAAATATCAAGATAATATTTAAAAAATATATAACATGGACCAAACAGAAATTGAATCATTATAGTAGCTTAATATTCAGACTCTTTTAAACTGCTTTAATGATATTTTTTTAATCAGACACATTTTTGTGTTTTTCACATTTGTAAGTTTGTCAAGACAAGAAAAGAATGATTCTTTTGTAGAAGATGTAGGAAAAAGAGACTCAAACAAGTGGTTTGCACAAAGTCACAATAAAAGGATTGGATGACCCGTACCAAGATTTCAGTACTTTTAGAAATGTGTAGCCATGAAAATTAGAAAGTGGACTGTTTGAGGCAATTAATTAAGCTATCATTTACTAGAGTGGGAGTTCTTCAAATACCTGCTGGATAATGGCCTCTCAAATAATAAAACAAACAAATTATTCAAGAAAGTGGTAGGTATAATTTATCACAAAATGCTGAATGATTTGGAAAGTAGCTCGGAGTCCTAAATCAATAGCAAACATGGCTGGGTTTTCTATCCATCATTCAATGATATCAGAGATGACAAGATATTTGGTGAAAATAGCAACCATATTCCACACTTTATAATAAGATTTACTATTGGATTTTTATGAGAGGCCTTTTTAAGGAAAACTATCATCACTTTTAAAAACATTTTTTTTTTATTAATCTATACATTTCAAAACTGTATTTGTGCAATTCCTGGATATGTTGACTTTCACTCTTCTTCAGTTTCAATAAAACATAATGTTATCTCTTTGATGACAGTTCTTAAAAATCTCCAGACACACATAGTCTTTAAAAGTAATTTCACCTTATTCCTTTCTCATCAGATCCAAACAAACAAGAGACACAAAGTGTTATGCATCTTTTGGGATTGCAGTTTATGATTTAAAACGTGCTAGTATTGCCAAAAGTCTTACATTTAAATTAATCACCACACGAGAGAGTAATTTCTTGGCATGGTGTGTCCTTCTACTGAAGGGTTTTATCCTGGATGATTGCAGACTTCTGCTCTGGCAAATGAGCATTAATAGAAGCACTTTGGGTAAAATGAAGTGATAACAGATCTACTATTTAAGCCAAAATTTGAGGCAAAATTAGAATGTATAAATGAAACTGTTGATCAGCTTGGGATTATGGAATGTGTTTTCCCTTGAAAATTATTCAACTTTGATTAAACTCAGGAATGGGTTCAATTCATTTCTCCTTCAGATATGATGGACCTCATCTGTTGTCCAGGGGCTTCTGCTTTCTCCAGGTTGGATATTTTGCTTCTAGACAGCTGCTGTCAATTATCTCCTTCCACCTGAAAGAACCAGGTAAGGAACACTAAAATTAGCCACCATATTCATCACACATCAATTAGAAATCCTCACCCTGAGCCAAATGACTGCTGCAGTTCTATCATTTGTGAGCAAAGGCCTTATTGCTATCCTTTCCTGTGTCCCTCTTGACTGATATCCACTACTTTCCCTTTTGGGATCCTTATTTGTTTTCCTTAGAAACACTTTCCCTGACTATGGACTGTGTATCCTGATTTGCACCCTGCTGTTTGTCTTCTTGGTATTGTCACTCTGCCTACAGAGTGACTTTGTCAGTGAGAATTTTCCAAAAATTATTAATTTCTCAATATTGTTTTGGCATGTTCTCATTGAATCATCATCATTACTTATAGAGACCCAGTTTGTGTCTAAATCCACCAGATATAGTACCTACTCTTGACGAGTTGCCTATTTGCTAAAATGTTGAAATCAATTAAAACACCTGTTAGGCAAACCCCAAATTACTGTAGTCAGGCTCCCTTGCTGAAGCTTCCCGTGGACTATGTGAAGTCAAGGTCATAAGTATTCTGACTCAATGTGTGTACTCAAGGCTATAAACATTTGCTTGTGAGCATGCACCCACTATGTAACCTGTTGGTAGTGTATCTTCTTTGTCTGACTTGGACATAAAAATCTATGGAAACGGTTTCCAGGGCAAAACAGAACTACCTTGGGGTTGGCTAGGAGATGTTGTCACTTCCAATGAAGAATAACTACTATCTTAACTGTATCTTGCATCTTTTTTTCAACTGTTGCATCCCTGAACCCTGCTGACTGAGCCTGAGCCTAAACCTTAGCACTGTTAACATCTGACCTGAACCAGTCATCATTCTCACTGTTGTATGTGGGGTAAAGTTTGAGGAGGTCACTGGGTAGAAAATCAGCAGTTCATCCAGGAAAAAAAAAAAAACAAAAAAAAAAACAAAACTTCTTGGTAACTTGGCCATGAAGTAAACAGACTAAATGATGAAAGACAATTTATCTCTAAAATGGTCTTGACTGAATGTTCTCAGCAAAGTATCACTTAGGATCAACCAGCATGGCTTCCTGGAGAATATCCCATAGGCTATCCAGCTCTCAGGAATTTAAAATAGAGATAATTCATACTTTCTCATGTCCTTAACGTTGTGCAGTGAAGCACCACAACAGTTAAGTTCTATGATCCACGTGAGAATGGTTTGACAAGCTGATCCTATGAATTAGCTCAAGCTGTCAGGCTTTAGTGTATGAATACCTGCATTTGAATCCTTGTTTCTGTTTAATTGTAAAATTTGGGCACGTTACTTGATCTTTCAATGACTAAATTCCCTATTCATAAAACAGAGGTTAGAATGAGCTTCTAACATGGAATAAAGCATATAAAATATAGAACACTAAATTTGAACTTAACGTTAGACATTATTATTTGGATTCAGTATGAGAGCTGGGTCACAATAATAGACACCAATCATCAGGTACTTGGTTAAAATAGGTACTAAGTTAAGAAATTAAATTTATTGTCCTCCTAGTAGGTTCGGTTCAATTCCATAGTAGGGTTCTTATAGGGATGTGTGTAGTAGGGATGTGTGAGGTCCTGAGTTTAATCCCCAACACCACAAACATAACATTGCTCTCTTGTAGTTTTTATATTCATCCTAATGGATAGTGAGAAGAATTACCACAAATGTGGAAGTGACTAAGACTAGCATTTTCATTATGTCCTTCTGAAACATATACCTTATCTGCATAAGGTAAAAATGTATGTCTGCTGTCCCCAAACTAAATGCCTCAAGGCCATTGATTCTCAAAATGCCACTGCAGCATTAACATCACCTGTAAGCTTATTAGATATACAGAATCTGACTTTACCAAAGAAATGTTCATTAAACATCAGCATTTTAACAAGACACATCTTCCCCCAGTGATCTGTGTGCCTATTAAAATTTGAGAACTCTATTTTTGCCAGTTTCAGATGTTCCTTTTCTATGCCATTTTATCAAGTGCACCTGTCATGGTTTCTAAATAATCCATTTTTGATTGCAGCAAATAGTCATTGAACTTTGTCTTTTAATCTTCAGCTACAACCTGGGAGCTATTTTGGTAATGTTCAGTGCCACTATGAAGGAAGGAGGAATGTAAGACAGAAAGTAAAGGTAGAGCTTTAAGCAAAATGAAAAGCTCCTTAATAGAGCAAAAATTCCCTCCAAGACCTACTATCCAATCTAAATTTAAAAGTTAAAATACAAACACATGGAACTTAATTTTGTGAATAGTTTTAAACAGAAAGAAATTTTACATTTCCACAGTGTGCATTTTTTTAATTGGTTTCTGTAAATAGAGATCAGATATGCAATGTAAATACTCTCAGATTTTCCAAAATCATAAACTTAAGGGAACTCTTGAAAGTAAGTTAGCACAAATTTTGATATAATTTTTTGTTCAATTCTATGGTTTGAAAAATATGTTTCAAAGTTTTATTATATTTGTTTTATGGATCAGATTTATTTGAAGAAACTTGTGCTACGTGGTGACCTTATTTATTAGGAGAATACTTGTAAAACGAATAACTTTGGGTTCATAACAATGCTAAACTTAGATTATGTCAAATAGTAAATTAATTATGGTGATCATATTAAGCAATACAATATTAATATTTTAAAAAGTGAGGGTGGGAAAACATTAACACAGTGAATTATAGAAAAAATGATTTAAAAAAACCTGATTCTCTTCAACTTGTAAAAGCAATATCCAGGTGTTGATTTTAATTATTAGTCTGCCCTGGGACATTGAAAACATGCAACAGCTTTAGGAATATGGAAGCAAGTGAAAACAACTCAAGAAGAATGAATAGTCTCATTCAGAGCATTTAGAGCATGGGTGTCAGCAATCATCTCTTGCTTTTATCAAAGACACAAAAGCAGCCAGGGAGAAAGCTTCATAGTGAAAAAGAATGAAAAACTTCAGGTATGCTGTGATTGGAGGTTATTGCTCCAGGTCATTTGAAGGCAGGAAAACCAGAATCTTAAGATTAGTTTGGAATCGGTATTCACTGAGATTTCTCTAGTCTGTCCTAAATTGGAAGTAGAGGCAAAAATTAACAAAGCTCGCAATTATGAGCTATCTCCTGTTAGTTCTAGGCCAACAGCTTCAGGAGTGTGGTTTGACTGACTGAATTACTTGCTATGGATGCTATAGGTCAGAGTTGTGTTGTTATATGTGGCCAGGCCATTCTATGTATTTTCAGTTTCTCAGGGCAGAAAAAAAATGCTGTCATAAAATAATTGAAAATAAAACCTCACTATTATTATAATATCTCAAAAATACAGCCTGTTGTCTCTAAGATAGTTTTAGGTCAATGTTCTTTAATATAGAAGTTTATTTAAGAATTACATATATAAGCACTTGAATACTTGCATTTGGACTGAGTAAAATGAAGCCTATCAGAATTGCAAGAGAAATAACAAATCAGCCACTATTTTTGAGGTAATCTGACAACTATTATTTTCTATCTCCTTTGTACACCACAGAATAAAGATGCAACTGGGATTTGAGACAAGAAACTCAAAAAGAATTGATAGGTTGACTAAAATTTATAGTAGCATTGATAAAACCAAGAGTCATCAATGCAACCTTGGAAGTAGTTAAAGGACACTGGAAAGAGAGGGAGCGGATTGTCAGCACTGCAGGAAGCCCTGGTTATAACCTGGGGGATTAATTTGAGAAGTGAAGCAGTGAAGTCATAACCAACATTTGAGCATCTATACTGTTTTAAGCACAGTCCATATGGGATGGTGATTTTTTTTTTAAAGAATAAAATAGAGGTTGGCCTTCATGGAAATAAGTATAAAAAGAGTCACTTTTAATTGTATGCAAAAATACGCTCTCTAAATGTGACAGTATCCTTTGGTTAAAAATGTATCTTAACCAATTGAGAGGTCATCAAGTTACTTTGAAAGAATAGTAAGTTTCTCCACTTTTAAAAGAAAAGTATATAAATTCTGTTTTTTTTTTTTTTTTTTCAAATTGAAATGAGAAATTGTAAAAATAATGATTTTGCTACATTCTTAAGAGATTAAAATTTTAATTTGGGGGTAAGTGCTCCATATAAAATACACTCATGCAAATAGTACAGTATTCTAAAACAGCTTTCATTTGTGCCTTTTAGAGAGAAATTTACTTTTTTTAATTTAATTTTTATGAAAGGGCAGAAGATGAAAGGAAAAAATCATTCATGTGACTAAAATAGTATTTTAGAACTACAGAAAGGAAAGTGAAAGAAGAGATTTTTTTCGGGGGGAGGAGACAAAATACACTTTAAAACTTACTTATTTTCATTGACTTGAGTTTTTCCTGTTTCACAAGTAAGACTTATATGTCACAATTTGAAAAGCCAATCTTTAAAAAACAAATGCCAAATGTCTTCTTTGATATAAAGAGAGCAACTAAGAACAGAACAGGAAGGAAGAGCATGAGGAAAAGACTAACATTAAACAAAGACGAGTGGGGGGAGAGAAAGGGAGAGAGAAGGGAAAGCATATGGAAAAAGTAGGAGACCTTCAATGTTACACAATAATATAAGAGGTTGTGAGGGGAAAGGAGGAGGGAAAAAAGGGAGACAATTAAACAACAGCAGAGGAGGTAGAGAGGGAAGATGGGAGGGGTGGGGAGGGGAGGGGGGATAGTAGGGGATAGGAATGGTAGCAGAATACAACAGTCACTAATATGCCACTATGTAAAAATGTGAGTGTGTAACCGATGTGATTCTACAATTTGTATTTGGGGTAAAAATGGGAGTTCATAACCCAATTGAGTCAAATGTATGAAAGATGATATATCATGAGCTCTGTAACGTTTTGAACAATTAAAAAAATGAAAATTATTCAATTGGTTGAAGAAGATGTTCAGAATTAGAGAATGAACAAGTTGGTGCTTTATTTGAAAGAAGCCCTCTCATTTGCTTAAAATAATCAATGAAGATTTTCAATAAAGTAATTTTCATATATTTCTTGTGGGAGACATTGGCCGTTGTGTTTGATCTACTCATGAGATGGATCACACATGCATTCTGGATTCCACTGCAAACCAGTAAACCCTGAGAGTGATTCCACAAAAATCCAGTCTTCCAGAATCTCCACATCATTAATCTACAATAGAAATATAAGACACAAATGTGAACCCCATATGTAATTTTAAATTTCTAATAGCCACATATAAAATCTTAAATATATGTTAATACAATTAGTGTTTTCTTTAAGCCAGATGTCAACTCATGGTTCTTTTGCCATGTATTCAACATAAAATTACTGATTTTTTTATACTTTTCTTCTTTTTGAGATCCAGTTTGTATTCTACACTAACATAAAATCTAAATTATAAAATTTCTATTTCATGTGCTCAATATACATGTGTGTCTAGAGGTCCCCATGTCAAACAGCAGAACACTTGATCTTAAGACCTTAAATCTTCAAATGCTACTGAAAAATCACTTTTGCAAAAATTTACAAGTTAGCCCTTTTATGAGCACAAATATAAAGAAAAGGAAGCATACAAATGTCTTAAAATGAAAGACCTGTCTTGATGAAGTAAACAATAGATGCCATTTTTTCTAAATTTCAATAATATGTATTCTTTGAATGCTGCTACTGATTCTGTTAGGAGTATTATCTTATTTAAAATGGTAATTTGACTTTTTTTAATAGTAATCTTTAAAAAGAAAACAAGAGATTTTTAAAATTACTACAATTAAAATTGCTATCATTCTAAAATGAAATTCATAATAGTGCTCAAGTGACACACAAGTTTTGTAAAAAGTAGATAATTTAAAAGAATGTAGATTTCACAATTCCAGGGTCATTCTTTTATTTAAGAAGCTTTAGTAGTTTTAGAAAATAGTTGGCAAAAGAAAATGACCAATCTAAGTAGTATTTAAAATGACCTATAAATCTTTATATTAAACCTATTGGATTGATTAATTTGTCTGTAACATGTCTATGTATTGTTCAGTGAGAATGAATTCCTGCAGAATACAGGATTCCTGAGAAATTTTTTTTCTATTTTACTTTTTCATTCTTTCAGTGCTTCTTACTAATTTTTGATATTGGTTTTCAGCTTTATACAATTGCCTTTCAGGATGGTTGGGGTGGATATACCCATATTTTGACATGTAGATAGACTATGTCAGTAAGCTATTTTCTTGAATATCATGTGACTTAGTCATTTGATGCTTTGAACGTTACTAGTTAGGGATTCAGCACATTTAAATAAAAGGGAATTTAATATAAATGCTGACATCTTATGTCATATATCTCTATTTAAATCTAGATACAGATATAGATATAAATGATAAATTAAGGGTTAGAAAACCTCTGAAATTGTAGTGTATGACCAAGGAAAATTTATCCATGGAGGTACATAATTCTTTTTAGTCAGGGGCCATCATTTATACGTGATCAAAATGACTGATAAAATAATTTTATGTCCTTCTGCAAAACTAAATAATGAAAACAACCTGTCATATGTGATGTGATGTGTTCTTTCAAATCTGATCATTCAGGCCCTTTCTTGGTCACACAAGATACAGCACTGATTTTTAACTGGCAATTTATTTTTAGTCACAATTTAATACTTTTCTTAAAATATCACTTAAACTAATAAAAGAACAGGGGACAACATGTCTTCAATAATCAAAACTGTCATATACAAATTTAAACATGAGGTATGCCACAACATGCCTCAAATGCTATTTTTTAGAAAATTTTTCAAGATATTTCTGTTAATTTCTATATATGTTATATTGGAGATCACTGTAATTTCACATTATTTCTAAAATCCCCAAATTCAAATCTTTTTTTTTTTAATCTCTTTTGTCTACTTTTATATCTTTATACTAATGTTGAGGTAGGTCTGATTCCCTGTATAAATTTGGCCATTATTTTTTTTTTTATGTGGCCCTATTACCCTGGCTGATGCTTAGTCACTATACAAGACTGCTCAGTGAGGGCAAAGTGACCCTTCTTCCCTTAGGTTTCTCCCATGATCAAACTGAGTAGTAATATGAATATGCTTTGTCCTCCACTAGGCAGTGAGTTTCCTGAAGGCATTGCCTGTATCTTCAGCCCCAAGGTCAGATCAATTCACACTCATTTGTTGGAGAAGCCAGTTGGGTGGCTGAGGGAATGTTGAATGAATGAAAAGCACAAGCTATGCTTTGTTTCACCATACTTCATCTCATAACTTTTTCATATGAGATATCAAAATTTAAATGAAGTGGCAGGGAGAAACATTGGAAAATTAATTTCATGGTTAATCATTGTTATAGAAATTCTCTCTTTTTTTTCCCTAACAAACACTGTATAATTTTTCTTACATCTGCGAGAAGAAAGAACAGTGTTATTTTTAAAATGAGAATAAGCACTGTTATTTTTCTCCCCTGTCATGCCATAACATTTAAATGAACCTGAACTCATTTTTAGCAATTAGGGTAAGTTTTGTGTATTAGGGTAACATATTTAGATTTACTATCATTGATCATAATTGCTTTAGAAGAAATATACTTTTCTTAAGAAGACTCTTTTGTCTGGAGATAAGAACTTCGATTTTAGTTCTTATCTCCAGACAAAAGAGTGTGCAAGTGCATATTCATACCCAATCCAAAATCCAGAGCATCCACTTTTGTCTTTTAGCATCATTAGTTTTCTCACAGGCCCATTGTTTCCATAATAGTTGAAGAAACATTCCAAGAAACACTAAAACTGTCTCTGTAATCATTGCATTGAGTGATTCTCAGAGCTGCACATTTGTTTGAAAATAACTAATGATCTTGGACTTCTTCCAGGCATCATACACATTTGGAATATTTATTTTTATTCAGGAAAAATGTATAAACACATGTCTCCTTTCTTAAAGAAAAGCTCTCTTAGTTCACCTCATGCATGGACTTAATAAACTCTCCACAATAAAGAAGTGTTGATTATTGCTTTGCACAGTTGTAGCAGCCTCATTAGTTTCACTACATAGCTTGAAATGGTTTCATGCCAAATTAAAAATGTAGGTCATTCAAAGGACTAATGGTGCTAGTTCAGCATGAAGTGATTTCAAGCTCACCCTTATCCAACAGTCTTTTATCTTATTCTGTTGCAAACCATTTCTTGCAATGGTTATAATTTTATATGTCACTTTTATGAAAGCATTTATAATTGCATTGTTAGAAACACTTGCCTTACATGTCTACCAGGTTGTGGAATGTTTACGGCAATAAATGTCAGTGCCTGATGAAGTACTCAGAAGTTTGTTCCCCCCCACATCAAATTTCATGAAACACATTTTAGAATTTTTATCTCCCCAAAAATGTTTTCTATTGCCTGTGAGTATGTGCTATTTGGAAGGGAACAAATAATCAAGTAAATTTGTGCAACTATAAATGAAACTCTTTTATGTGATTTTCAATATTGTAGGACTTCTCAAAGTCTGATAAATACATTGACAATTCCCACCAATGTATCATTGACAATAAAACAGGCTTCACACTCTCATTCCTCAGTTTACTTAAATTTTCATCAGTATCTGTCATTTTTAATGATTCATGCTGTGCTTTCAAAATTAAAGTTATGTAGTTACTGAGGAATAATACAATTAAATATTTCAAACAACAAAAAAGGATAAAAATGTACAAAGTAAAAAAATATGCTTATGCCTCTTCAAACACTGTATCCTCAAATTAGATGTTTATTGTCACTAAATGCTGTCTATAATAATATGATCAGACATACATGCATATTTGCATATACATACTTTCTTTTTATCATGAAGTTTAGGAGATCACTTATGATTTCTTCTCTCTCTCTCTCTCTCTCTCTCTCTCTCTCTCTCTCTTTTTCTTTCTGTCTTTCTTTTTCAGCTTTAAGTAGGGTACTGGGGATGGAACTCAGGGGCATTCAATCATTGAGCTACAACCCCATCCCTGATTTTTTGTGTTTTATTTAGAGACAGCGTCTTGCTGAGTTATTTAGTGCCTTGCCATTGCTGTGGCTGGCTTTTAAATTGAGATACTCCTGCCTCAGCCTCTGGAGTCTCTGGAATTATAGGTGTGCACCACTGTGCCTGGTTTATGGTTTCTCATAATGTATTTCTCTTTCAATATGTTACAGATGTGAATGTTAATATTTAATTTATGATTTTGCATTGAAAGCTTTAACTGAATTTTCTCTCTAATTTTATTTGGTTATACAATTTGGACCACATTTTTATATGAGGGTTATGTTTACTTTATAAAAATTAGACAAATTACAATCAAGTTTTAAAATAACGTAAATAGCAGTAGAATGATGTGCTGCTTAGAAACTAGAGTTCTGTGAATGCACTTTAATTTTTCATTTTTCTAGGAGACAACACTTGGAATAATTTCTGAATTATCTTATAGAAACCAAGTAATTAGATTTCAGTTCTACCTGGAACAAATTTTGGTAAATTATACTTTTCTAAACACTATAAAGTTTATGAAATATTAGTTTATTATTAAAGATCTACCAAATTAATTTTTTAAATTTTATAATTTCCATAGTTATGTTTTTGCTCTTGACATTTTAAGCACTTTTACATTCTCTTTTGTCATTGCTTATTATCACTCCTAACTTAGCTATTGTTACATTTTTTTCAAAAATACAATAATTAAAAATGTATATTAAGTATATTTTTAATTTTTTTTTATTTGTTAGCCTCTGCTTTTATATATATTGATTTTCCCTTCTCCTTCTTTCAGTATAATTGTAGTAACTTTTGTGACATGAATGCTTTAACCATTTATTTTTGTTTATTTCAATTAGCATAAACACTTTCACTTGTGAATTTTTCTAACATCATTGCTTTACCTGCATTATATAGTTTCCAAAATAAGGTAAAACATTTTCTTCATCATTGTTTTCCAGATAACCCAAATGTTTTCTTTGTATATTATTTTCTCAAGCATTAAAAAAAATAGCCTTTAAATTTCTGAGTAGGAAGATTCTTTTGTTTTCTGCTACTATTACTAATTTCTGGAGTGGCTGTGCTAAGGTCACAATATATATCTATACCAATATATATTCTTAATATATATTCTGTGTCAAATAATTTACACTAAAATGTATTTGCTTAAAATATGCTGAATGTTTTATGTGTGTATAAATATACATGAACACGTATACATATACTATCTATAGATGCATACATACATAAAACCCATATAACCTAACCTAAGTTATTAATTATGACAATTATTTCTTTTATATAACTACCTTATTTTCATCTTACTCATTTTACTTAGGGCTGCGGGGCCTTAGAGAGGAAAGTAAATATCTCCTTCTCGCACCTTCAGTCTCCTCTTTGTATCTACTTTCATTGCTGTTTAATGAATGTGTCTTTATGTATTGGACATACAACTTCACAGTAAATTTCTTTGTGTGATTGTCATTTTTAGCTTGAATTGATCTCGTGTTGTTTAATGTTTCATTGGTTTAATTTTAAGTTTGTGGTTCTTTTGTCCACTCCTTCCTTTCCCCTTCCTTTCTCTACTTTCTTCTGCCCTTCATTCCTTTCTTTCATCCTTCCTACTCTCCCCACTCTCTCTTTTCTTCCTGCTTTCCTTCCTCTGTGCTTCTCTCCAGTCCTTTCTTCCTTCTTCCTGGTATACCTCTGCCAATCCTTTTAGTTTAAATAGTTCTGAATAGATTTGGTTTTATTCATGTTTTTAAAATGTCTGTTTAATTTTGTTTTGTAAATAAGACTGAAATATTATTTAGTAATAGAAGGAATGAGAGTTTTCCTTAGTTTTCACTTACATGTTTTAAACATTTTTACCATATGTTTTGATTTTCTGTGTGTGTGTGTGTGTGTGTGTGTGTGTGAGAGAGAGAGAGAGAGAGAGAGAGAGAGAGAGAGAGAGAGAGAGAGAATGTGTATATTATTTGTCTACTGGTATTTCTAAAGATTTGCATTTTTGTAAACGAATTCCTTTATAATCATATTTATGCTAGAACTTTAGTCATCCATTAATTTAGAAGATATTTATTTGGTGTCCTTTAAGAATAATAATTAACACAACAGCATCCTTGCAAATACTTTCACGTACAATTTACAAACAAGACTACTTAACGACTTTCCCACAAAGATTTTTTCCTTAGAGTTTTCAGGCATGTACTTCCATTTGAAAGTTCTAAATGAATTTAAATTGAATATATCCAAAACTTTTTTCACATTCTTCTCCCTTATTACAAATACATTTTTCCAGATCTCATAGTTCATGGCCCCTCACCATTTCCTTTCATATCTGGAACTCAAATATCTTACACTTTTTCAGTTTCTTCTCCTAGTCTCCATGATCAATTCATTATCAGAATATTTTAAAAGCCATTTGCCCCTTTCAATCTTTACTACTACTCAGGACCATCTAATAACTTTTGTTACTATGATCTTTGTGCTTATCATCAAACTGGTTTACTCGCATAAGCTCTGGGTCCCCTCTAGTATTTCTTTAGCACTCAATAGATTTTTAAGACAAATATCCTCAGATATTTTCTTTCTTAGCAACCAGCCTATAAGGCTTTACACAGGCTGGTCTTGCATACTTCTGTCTGAGGGATGTCCTTGGCCCTGGCAATAAAAACATGTTTAAGTTTTTCATATTGTGTTATTTTCCCTGCTGCTATGGACCTTTATTCATTTATTTAGCAAATTGTGGCTTTGGGTACTCTAGAAATTATTTTTAATGCTTCCATTTATGTGATTCGGATTTATTTCTCTATTGGTTTATGGCCATCTGCTTTAATTTTCTAGTATTCATCTCACACTCTTCTAATTTATTCAGTGTCTTTATTACACTTATAATCTGCTTTTTAAGAAACATGAAATTAACCAGAATAATGAGATGGATACATGTACAACTGTTGGATTATGATGCTCCAGATCTCTGTGTCATGTCTTTGTCTCATGACTGCTGTTTAGCTGCTGTGACTTTTCTTTTCATTTCCAGAAATGGCAGTCACAAAAATGCTTCATGCATTACTGTATAAATTTGTCCATGGGAATGTTCAAAATAACACCTTCCTTGAACAGATTTGAGGAGACCTTTCCTTTTCAAATAGAATACCAATAATTGCAGGGTTTATGGCCTCCACCTTAGACATCTGTACAGATGAATGTCTATAAAACATTCTCTTTATAGAGGTGGGAATTACCAAATATGTCCTATTGGAAAGGACAGTCTTTTCATTTTAAATTTTGCATAATTGTTATTTGCATGCAACATCTGAGACTTCTAAACAATAATGAGTCCATCCTATGTTCATTTCATTGGATGTATTAGAGAGAGTGTACTTGCCTTGCCACAGGCAACACTCCCTTAAGAAAAATAGCATTTTTGCACATCTGACATAAAAAGATGGAGAGCAGTCTTTGGGAGGAGTCATGTTTAGCAGTGATGGTGGGTCTAGCTTTCAGAAGGACTTAGATTTTCTCATAACATTGCCCTATCTTAATTACCTTCCATGAGCACCATTTCCTAATATTTAAAATAGAAACCATGTTCTGTTGAGTTGCACACCTCCTGGAAGCACAGTCAGAGTGAATCGCATTGCTGATTGGACATGTAAAGGAAACTATTCAGCCTAGTAATAGTGATCAGCTTAATTTAAGACATATGTTTACTAAGAGAGGCCCTGAATAAATTATATTTTCCCAAATCTAACTTAAAAACAGTAAAGAAATAAAATGATTAATTGAATATTAATTTGCCTGTTATTATTACTATTATTATTATTATTATTACTATTTAGCCATCCACTTATAAAATTTATGAGGTACTTTGCTCATACCATACTTTGGTGTGGGATAGTTCTTCTTTGACATATAGCTGGTCTTTCTAGAAATAAATAATAATGTGAAAATTTTGGACAAGGAGAGAATTCTCAAATAATATATCTTTAAAGGAAATCATGCCTTACTCCATTTAGTTGTCTATTATGCCAGAAACCCACCTACACTCACATAAGACTCAAAGCACTAACTCATTTTTTGATTCTTTTGTTCATTAAAATATCTTTAAAAGCACCCACCACAGCACACTACAGTCAGAGAAACTAGCTTTCTTATCCTAACTTTACTGGCTACAGTATTTGGTAAAATTTCTAGACCTCTCTGAGTCTCAGTCTCCACATTTGTAAATTGGGTCTATTATGAACATTTAATGACACAGCTGATTCTCTTAAAATGTCCTTAGGACATAAGCCTTAGTTAAAAAAAAAAAAACAATAATGACAATTAAAAGCAAAACAAAACAACTAATACTAATGTAAAGAAGGTGGAGGTGAAGAATTGTAATTTAACTTAAAGATTGTTTCATTGGTGTTGGGGGGAGAGGGTCCAAAGCTTATTTTCTTGAAGATTTGAATCATTGAATTTATGTTGCTAGTCCCTGACCCAAACTAGGTGCTCAGTACTGACTGACTGCTTGAAGATCTTAATGAGTTGATATATATCTGTGAGGTAAAGAATAAAAGTAGAACATACTTTATTTCTATATGAATGAGGCTTTCTGAATCTGCCTTTGGTCTTAATTTGCATAGCATTGCAAACTGACCTATTCCTAATTAGCAATGTTTTGGAAATTTAAATATTTTGACTCAACAGATAAAATATTTTGACTAATTAAAAAGCATAAACTTGCTTGGAGATGAAATGTATCAAAGACGAAGAATATTGCAACTCAAGTGTATGTGCTTATTGACAGAACTACATTAAACCATTCTGTTAATCAACTTGAGTAATACTGATGGCATTGCATTTAAAGTAGATTTTCACAAACTTGGCAAATAATATTTTAATATTTCATTCTTTAATTCTGAAGTTATCAATTTTCACTTTGGAATTCTTTGTGTTGTAATCATTTTATAAAATATCTGCAACTTGATCTTGTTTTGCCAATGTGAAATTAGCTTTCCTTTTTAGACCTTTTCAGATTGACAGGTAAAAAATAAAAATTATGTAAATTTATGTAAAATTTAGCATACAGCTTAATTCCTTATTCTAAAATTGATAACTGTGTATTTCTAATGCAATAGAAGCCATAAAATTTTAGAAATAATCCTATATCTGCTAAATTTAATGAATTTATAATGTTTTCATATCTATCAAGTGATCATAAACTTTTGTTATTTCTTTTTGAGACCATGGTAGAGTGTTGATGTATGGACAGCTAAACTAACCAAAACAGAAATGTGAACTTTCATAAGAGGTCACAGGTCAGCTCACTTGCTATGTAACAAACAATGTAAATATCAACAAATAAACCCAAAACATTGAATCCTACCTCACACCAAAGAAAGTTTGAGTAGGATGATTTATCTAAATGTGAAAAATGAAACAGAAATTTTCCCATAAAATAACCCCATGATTTAGGATATGAAAAGATGTTTTACGAAAAATGCAAAAGTTAATAAGAATGGTATCTTAGACTTCATTAAAATTAAGACTGTCAATTAGTCAATTAATACTATAAAAATAAAAGAATTAGATAAAGATATTTACACTTTAAGTGTCTAACAAAATATTCATACCCAGAAGAGGTAAAGGAAGCCCAAATTAATTATAAAATAACAAACAGCCCAATTTTAAAAAATGGGTAAAACACGAAGACTTTTTGGAGAATTTGAAATTATAAAATAATGACATTCAATGTATGCCAACTAGAAGGATTATGTATTTCACCATAGTAAAAATAGTATTTGATGCATTATTTGAAGAATGGCTATGGTCCATTTGATTTTTACTAAATAAGTCTATGTCATCAAAGCAGAGGTCAGGATTCTGCCCAGTGAGGATAAGAGAATCACTTAAATAAAACTACAGCACTGTGTGGGGAATGGTGGCAACTACTTCTCTCCGGAGTGAAAGAGTTTACAGTAATAAAACAAATTTAATGGACTCATTCACTCTGCCAATCATGCTGCTGAAGTTCACTACTGAAATGCTTGCTCTGTAGGGAATTACCATCACTTAAGTTTATTTGCAGCTTCTGTCCTATATAACAGCAGGACTTTTTTTCTTTTTTTCTCTCATAAAAATGAAATTGCAACAACACAGGGTATCCCATACAACAAAAGCAGTTGTATTTTAAAAACCAGGCTTTTAAGCCTTTCTAGCACAATTAAAAGTTTGAAACACATTTAAGGCAGTGATGAATTTTATTTATTTAATCCATCCTATGAAACCCCAAATATAAAGAATGAAGCTGTATAAGAAACAAATTACATAGAAAGGTCTAACATTTATAGGAATAGCTCCCATTTCGTGCCTTTTAGAATTCTCCACTAATCAAAACACAAAATCGGTTATTCTTTATTTGTCTGGAAAAATTATTGATATTCTATAAACAACAGGACTGTCAAATAATGACTTTAAACTTTTAAATTATTAGTCTTTTTCTTAACTCACAGACAAGAATGTCACTGGCTGTTACTGAATTTTTTTTTTTAATAGCAGAACTTATTTTACCTTATTCTCATGAAATTCTTTCTCTATCTTGTGTCTTTTGGCTCCTCATTCTCTTTTCTGAGTTCCTCTTTGTTGTTAAGGTGCTACCGCTGCATCTAAAAACAATATTGAAACAATATTTTCAAACAATATTTGAAAAATGATCAATATATGTCAGCAAGCATTTAAATATTTAGGATTCTACTTGGTTACTACATATAAAAAGATAAAAATTGTTTTGAGTTTTTAATTATTCACCTTTAATTACTTTTAAAAGTATGCACATGAATTATTTTTGGGTAAGATATATATTGTTTATTATTGACATAATAACAACAGTCGGTTCCCCTTACCCCAGAGCTTATCCTTAGGGTAATGCAATGAAAAATGAATGGAAAAAATTCAAAATGAGTGGCCAGCTCTTCATAGGTGAGGCAGGGAGAAGAATAGATTTTACTCTGCTTATGTATGGGGAAAAAGTGTTAGCTGTTCCTTCCTCTTCATGAAAAGAGACAAAAATTTGTTGGTGATAATATGGAAAGAATCTTGATTTGCCACTCTAACCTTTCTTTTTTTAATTTGTTTTAATTAGTTATACATTAAAGTAAAAGCACTTATATACTTTGATGTATCTTACATAGATGGGATACATAATTTCTCATTTTTCTGAGTATACATATTGTAGAATCACACTTAACTTTCCTATGTACATATATGGATCCAATCTTAACATCATTATTCCCACAAGACTGAGATCCTAATTAGAATAAGATATAATCATGTTTATATAAATATGTCAAAATAGGCTCTATTGTTAAATATGACTAAAAAAGAAAAAAAGAAAAAATTAAATGAAAAAGAAAAAATATAATATTTGACAATATTAATTCTGTGTTATTGAATCGAATATTTATATTTTCCTCTTTCTTTCTTTTGGCATATTGATATCAAACTGATCACATTGTTGAGTTAATTTGAATTTCCCTGATGATTAATAAAATTGTGTTAAATTGAAAAAATATTGTCTTGTTTCTGCAGAACTAGGAGTTCCTGAGTAAATTGTGCTGACAAATCAATCTTTCTAATAACTAGATAAACTCTGGTGTCTCCTGATTTCAGGATCAAAATTTGCCTCTAAGACCCTGAACCTCATTTTTCCTTGAAATCTAAACAAATACAACATATAACCTTTTGTAATTTTCTTAGTGACTTATACTTGTAAATTATCTTACCAGTCTTGCTCTTAGTCCAACACTGCAAATTTTTAGCACAATTTACTGACAGAATTAATATTGTCAAATATTATATTTTTTCTCTTTCATTTAATTTTTTATTTGTTCTTTTCAGTCATACATAACAGTAGAGCCTATTTTGACATATATATACAAATATGCTTATATCTTATTCTAATTAGGATCTCAGTCTTGTGAGTGTAAGAATGTTAAGATTGTATCCATATATGTACATAGGAAAGTTAAGTCTGATTCATTCCACTGTATCTTCTCTTCTTTTATTTTTCTTTTTTTGATTTGTTATGTATAATAACAGAATGCATTACGATTCATATTACACATATAGAACACAAGTTTTCATATCTCTGGTTATACACAAAGTAGAATAACATCCTTCTTGTTTTCTTACATGTACTTAGGGTAAAGAGAACCATCACATTCCACCATCTTTCTTACCCCTATGCCCCTTCCCTTCCCTTTTTCCCTTTGCCCTCTCTATAGTTCATTTAATACTTCAAACCTCAGCATATGATGGATCAGCATCCTTAAAATAGAGAAATCATTTGGCATTTTTTTTGGGGGGGGGATTGGCTAATTTCACTTAGCATTATATTCTTCAACTCCATGAATTTACCTGCAATGCCATGATTTTATTCTCTTTAAATGCTTAATAATAGTCCATCATGTATATATACCACATTTTCTTTATCCATTCATCTACTGAAGAGCACCTAGGTTCGTTTCACAGTTTAGCTATCATGAATTGAACTGCTATAAATATAAATATAGTTTGTCGTTTTTAAATCTTTGGATATAGACTGAGGAGTGGAATAGCTGGGCCAACTGGTGGGTCAAATAGTCGTTCCATTCCCAGTTTTCCAAGGATTCTCCATACTTCTTTTCATAGTGGCTGCACTAAATTGTAGTCCACCAGCAATGTATGAGTGCTTTTTTCCCTCACATCCTCGCCAACCCTTATTGTTGTTTGTATCCTTAATAGCTGTCATTCTGACTGGAGTGAGAGAAAACCTTAAATAGTTTTGATTTTCATTTCTCTAATTACTAGTGATGAACATTTTTTTCATATATTTGTTAATTTGTTGTAGTTCCTTGACACATTTATTGATTGGGTTATTTTTTTGTGTGTGTGTTAAGATTTTTTTTTAAAGAGAGAGTGAGAGAGAGAGAGAGAGAGAGAGAGAGAGAGAGAGAGAGATAATTTTTTAATATTTATTTTTTAGTTTTCGGCGGACACAACATCTTTGTTTGTATGTGGTTCTGAGGATCGAACCCAGGCCACACGCATGCCAGGCAAGCGCGCTACCACTTGAGCCACATCCCAAGCCCTGGTGTTAAGATTTTTGAGTTCTTTATATATTCTAGAGATTAGTGCTCTATGTGATGTGCATTTGGTAAAACTTTGTTCCCAATTAGTAGGCTCTCTATTCACCTCACTGATTGCTTCTTTAGCTAAGAAGAAACTTTTTAGTTTGTATCCATTCCATTTATTGATTCTTTAGATTAATTCTTTCTCTATAGGAGTCTTATAAAGGAAGTTTGGGCCTAAACCCACCTGATAGATACATGGGTCTACTTTTTCTTACAAAGACACAGTGTCTCTTGTTCAATTCCTAGGTCCTTGATTTACTTTGAGTTGAGTTTTGTGCATGGTGAGAGATAGGGGTTTAATTTCATTTTGTTGCATATGGATTTCTAGTTTTCCCATCACCATTTGTTGAAGAGGCTATCTTTTCACCAATAGGTTATAAAGTTTTTGGTGACTTTGTCAAATATAAAAGAACTATAATTATGTGTGTTAGTCTCTGTGTCCTCTATTCTATACCATCAGTCTTCAAGTCTATTTTGGTGCCAATACCATGCCTTTTTCTTTTTCTTTTTTTTTTTTTTTTGCTACTATTGCTCTGTAATATAGTTTAAGGTCTGGAATACTGATGCTACCTTCTTTACTCGGCAAAGTAGCAGGCTACATAATCAACACCCATAAATCAAAGGCATTTCTGTATATCAGTGACAAATCCTCTGAAAGGGAAATAGGAAAACTACCCAATTTACAATAGCATAAAAAAATACTTGAGAATCAACAAATGAGTTGAAATACCTCTGCAATGATAACTACATAATGCTAAAGAAAGAAATTAAAGAAGACTTTAGAAGATGGAAAGATCTACCTGTTCTTGAATAGGCAGAATTAATATTGTCAAAATGACCATAGATCAAAAGCACTATACAGATTTAATGCAATGACAATTGAGTTCCAAAATGCATTCTTCATAGAAATAGAAAAAGCGGTCATGAAATTCATCTGTATTTCCTATTCTTATCCTTATTCCTTCCCTTCTTTCACCCTTGTCTTTTTCACTGAGCTTATGTTCTTCCTCTTCTATCCCTTGTTGTGTGTTAGCATCCACAAAACACAGAGAATACCAACCTTTGTTTTGGAGGGATTAGTTCATTTCACTTAGCATGATAGTCTCCAGACCCTTTCATTTACCAGCAAATGTCATAAAGTTATTCTTCTTTATGGCTAAGGAAAATTCCACTATATATATATATAGTGAGAGATAGGGGTTTTATATATATATATATATATATACACACACACACACACACACACACACACACACACACACACATACATTTTCTTTTTCCATTCATCTGTTGAAGGGCATCTAGTTTGGTTCCATAGCTTAGTTATTGTGAAGTAAACTGTTATAAACATTGATGTGGCTGTGCCACTATAGTATACTGATTTTAAATTTTTTGAATATATACTGAGGAGTAGGATAAGTGAGTTAAATGGTTGTTCCATTCCTACTTTTTGGAGGAATCTCCATAATGCTTTTCAGAATGTTTGCACCAATTTTCAATCCCACTAGCAATGTTTGAGTGAATTCTTTTCCCTACATCCTAGCCAAATTTTATTGTTACTTGTATACTTGTTAATTTCCATTCTGACTGGATTGAGGTGAAATATCAGTAGAGTTTCAATTTGTATTTCTTTAATTGCTAAAGATGTTGAAGATTTAAAATATATTTGTTGACCTTTTATTTCTTCTTTTGAGAAGTGGCTGTTTAGTTCCTCTGTCCATTTATTGATTGGGTTATTTATTTATTTATATATTTAATTGTGTGTGTGTGTGTGTGTGCGCGCTAAGCTCTTGAAGTTCTTTATATATTCAGGAAATTAATGCCTTATCTGAGGTGAGGTAAAGATTTTTTTCTTCTGTAGGTTCTCTCTTCACATTCTATTTGTCTCCTTTGTTGTAAAGAAGCTGTTTATTTGATAAACTTAAAGACAAAAAAATCACATGATTACCTCAATAGTTGCAGAAAAAGCATTTGACAAAATACAGCATTCATTTAGAAGACTTTAAAAATCTCCCAGAAAATTTCTAAAACTCATTAATGAATTCAGCAAAATACCAGGATATAAAATAAGTCAACTCATCTCTATATAACAATGATGAATCACCTGAACGAGAAATCAGAAAAACTATTTCATTCACCATAACCTCAATATATATGTATACATACATATATGTTTGTATATATATATATATAATACTTGGAACTCATCTAACAAAAGAAGTGAAAGACATCTATAATACAACCCACAGAACACTAAAGAAATAAATTCAAGACCTTAGAAGATGGAAAGATCTCCCATGTTCTTAGAAAGACAGAATTAATATTGTAAAAATAGCATTACTACCAAAAGCATTATACAGATTTAATGCAATCCCTATTAAAATTACAATGATGTGCTTCATATAAATAGAAAAAGCAGTCATGAAATTCAGTTGGAAAAAAGAAGAGTTCCATAACAGTCAAAGAAATCCTTAATGAGAAAGAAAAATGAAACAGAAGGCATCATAATAGTGGACCTTAAATTGTACTATAAAGCTTTACTAACAAAACAGCATGGTATTGGCACAAAAGAACAGACATAAAGACAAATGTAATAGAATGGAAGACACAGAGACAAACCCACAGAATTACAGTTATCTCATATCAGACAGAGGTGCCAAACATATAAATTGGAGAAAAGATAGCCTCTTCAAGAAATAGTGCTGGGAGGAGATCCACATATAGTAGAATGAATTTAACCCCTATCTCTCACCCTTCACCTAACTTGAGTGAAAGTGGATCAAAGGCCTAGGAATTAGACCAGAAACCCTGCATCTACTAGAAGAAAATGTAGGCCCAACCCATTAACTTGTCTGCTTAGGAACTCTCCTCCTCACAAAGACTTCTAAAGTGGAAGAAGTAAAATCAATGACTATTGAAGAATGAATTCCTCAGTGTAAAACCATTCAGACCAGCTTTGCCTACCCCTTCCATGCTGCTTCACTTCAAAGATAACCACTACTTGGTGTCACTATTTTATTTTTCATTTATTTTTTAAATTTACATGAATCACAACAAAGGAATTAGTTTTTTGTATATTATCATCTCCATATAACATTATTTTTGTGAGATTTGTCCAAATAGTTGTGCTGGTTCTTGGTTATTTATTCTCAACATATGTCCTATAAAATTCCATGGTTTTAATGTACACAGATTATTTAAAGTTCTGATGTATCTTATTAGTTGGTGTGTCCAGCTGGAACTTTCCTGTATCAGTCAGGGTTCTCCTGAAAAGTAGAACCAATAGGGAGATTATACATAATTTTGAGGAATGGGCTTATACAGTTTTAGGGATGGGTGATCTTTAATCTGCAAGGTAGACCAAGAGGCTAGAAACTCAGGAAAGATTTGATGTTGGAATCTTAAGACTGGATTTTTCTTTCGGGTGGGTGGGTGACCTTAGTGTTTTTTTCCCCAAAAAGATTTAGTCTCCTTTATTTATTTATTTTATATAATATGTATTTCTTTATTCTTTTGAGGTGGGATCTCCTTCTTTTGTTTCAAAAAATTATATTTGTTTTAATTAGTTACACATGACAGTAGAATGTGCTAATATACTTTGATATATCATACATAGATGGGATGTAATTTCTCATTTTTCTGAGTATATATATTGTAGAATCGCATTGGTCATAAGTCACATACATACATAGAGTAATAGTATTTGTTTTATTCTACTATCTTTATTATCCCCCACATCTCCTGCCTTCCCCTCCTTAGTTTTTAAATTAAAGGTCTTTGGATGGAGTCCACCCTCACTATTAAGGGTAATCTGTTTTACTTAAACTCAATTGATTACAGGTGTAATGTCTTAGTCAAAGCAGCAGATAGATTAATGTTTGATTAAATAACTGGGCAGTGTAGCCTCATTAAGCTGACATGTAAAATTAACCATTACAGTCATTCTAAATAATGCTTATATTATGAACACTCTTTGTCATGTCTTTGGGGAAACTTATATGTACATTTCTGTTTGAAGTCAACTTCCTGGGATATAAGGAAAGCATCTGTTAGCTTTAGTAGAGTTGCTACATTTCACACAGCAAGCAGCAATGCCTGAGACTTTTAGTAGTTCTACCCAGAAGGGCTTTAGCATCAGGCATGTACTATAAGGCAGACCAGTGAGGGGCCTTGTAAGAACTCTTGCCAGTTTTATCAGAAAGTTGTTTATCTCTCTAGGATCAAAGGCTCTAAGAACCTTATAATGCCTGAAGCAGCTGAGGACCATGTGGACTGATTCTGAAAGGAATTCAAGAAGATCTGAGAGAATGCTGGCTTCTAAAAGACATCATTTAAATCCTTAAAGATGCATTGTCCTATACATCAGCCACTTATGGTGTGTGGCTCTTGAGTACTTGAAATGACTAGTTTAAATTATAAAAGGGATTGTAAAATATCATATTAGTAATTTTGTATATTGATGCTATTAAATTTATGTTGGATATATATGACTAAATAAAATATATTTTCAAAATGATTTTTACTCATTCAATTTTCCTTTCTTAATATGATTATTAAAATATTTAAAAGATTGTTCTGTTTGCATTATTTTTCTATCAGATAGTGCTGCCCTAAGATTAATTTCACATGGAATGCAATGGTACTTTCCAACTACAAGATGGAGTCAAATATTATATTTTATTATTATTATATTGCTTATATCTTTAAAATTTTCTGTGTATTTTGGTGTATGAAAATATATCATAACACATATACAATCTGTACATTATACCTATGATATATGTGTATCTATGACATATATAAAATATAAATGATATATGTATATCATAATCTTCTGACTGAAGACTGGACTCTTGGCACTAGTCAAGTCCTCATGTTAGCAAAGCACTCATCCAGAGCAAGTATTTTCTGTGCAAACTAAGCAGTTTGGAGACATAATTCTTTTAATTAGCCCATACACAGTTAGAGAAAGTATTTCTCTTATTTAGTTATCTCAGATCCAGGTGCCAGGAAACTAGGTTCTGCTCTCATAGGTTTGAATCTACTTTAATTATTCAAATTATTCAATCCCAAAAGGCTCACAATCCCTTGCCCTTTCTTTCCTGTTAAAATCAACAAAGGCCTTGGCCTAGGCACTCTGCTTGTTGTTACACCTTGTGCCTCTGGGCTGATGCTGATGCCGTACTTTCTCATGTAGCTCTGCATAGCATGCCCCACCACCTGTCTCTGGGACCTCTGAGTATAGTAAACCCTGTTTCCCTGAGTCTGTCTGGTGTCTTTTCTTGTGACTGCAGCTTTGTGACAAAACATAAAAGAACACAAGGCACTCGATAACTTATATTCATGGTGCTCGTTATGTGGTGGTAATATTTCCAGTTTGTTTAACTCTATTCAGTCTCACAACTACCTTATTATTTTCTCCATTTCACAAGGAGGAATTAGTTGCACAGTGATGAAGTAGGTTATCTTTGATCACACAGCCGGTGTGAAGCCAAGCAGGTGTTTGAACTCAGGCATTCGCTCCTCAGCCTCATTCATACTCAATATGTTATAACATTTTTTGTAAGTAAGCTATGCTTACCTGAGATTTAGATCTTAAAATGGAAACTATCACAATTAACCTACAAATTAAAGATAAAACCCAGCAAAATAACTCTTCTAATTATAACAAAATATATAGTCAGCAGTGTGTAGCCATTATTAAGATTAAGACAACCAAGGATGTTAGTCATAAACATTGACCTATTGGGAAGTAAGTGTCACCATTATACTTTGGAACCTGTAGCATTTTTAATCCAGAGAAAGTTTCATACTAAATCCTAAAGTACCTCAGAATATTACTATTTTGGAGATGGGTTTTTAAAGAATAATTAGGTTAAAATAATAATTGCTGTCCTCATAATAAAAAAATATGGACACAGAGGGAAAATAATATTAAGACAGAGTAGAGAATAGGGATCGATGAGTCAAAGAAATAGATCTGGAGGACATACTCCCCATGACTCTCAGAGAAACCCATCCTGTCAACTCTTAAACTGTGAGGAAGTAAATTTCTTTTATTTAAGCCACCTTTTCAGTAGTAATTTTTTTATAACAGTCCAACTAAACTGATAAAGATATAGTTATTATTTTAGTAAGTTTTGTAAACCAGAATTCTCACGGCAGAATAACTGAGGTTAAGCTGATCTAACCAAGATAGATTGGGCAACATTTATTAAATAATTAACATTTCATCTAGGGTATGAAGAAGCTGAATGACGGAAAGCCTGCAGAAGAGTGACCTAGACCAAGGGAATCTTGCCTGGGGTATTAAAGAGCATGACTCTTTCCAGAAATTGGAAGTCAGTGAGACAGGATGCGGGTGGTGGTAAGGGCAGGGAACACCCTCTGTTTAAGTCAGTGAAAGGTTAACAAAACACTAAAGTATCACTAATGTGCAGCAAGGACTATGACTCAACAACTTGTAACGAAAACAGAAGATGAGACCCTGTAGCTTGGGGACATCCATGTTAAAAAGACTAATGGGAGAAGATGAGACAGGAGAGATTAGACAGATACTAAATCACACTAAGGTGTAAATACATTTATTTTGATCTGTTTCTATGAAAATGTGGAAAATAAAGACACTCTTTGGTAACCCATGACATAAAAATAAATCAAAAATCAGGGAATTCTATAAGAGACAATGGAAACAAAAACACAATGTAGAAAAATATATGAGTTGTAGATCCAGAAATGTTGAAAAAAAAGAAATATTATGTGGGAAATTTATAATACTTAAAAAAAAAGATTAGGAGCATAACTTGCTTGGTACATGTGAAGTTTTGAGTTTGATCCCCAGCAAATTAAATTAATAACTAGAAAGAAAAGCAGAAAAATCGAATCCAAAGAGAGCATTAGACAGGAAATGAAGAAAATTAGAGAAAAAATAAATAAATTAAAATAATTATAGAGAAAATCAATGAAAGGACAACAAAATTGACAAATTTTAAGTTCACTTACCTAAGGAAAAAGAGCAAAGCCTTCAAATTACAAAAATCAGGAATCAAAGAGATGAAATATTAATACCAACCACACACAAATAAAAAATGATTATAAGAAGTTAGCATGATCAACTATATCCCAACTAAATTAGATGCAATGAATAAGTCCCTTAGAGAGTCACAAACTACTGAAACTAACTCCAGTAAATTAGTAAATTGGAAGAATTCTATGAAATAATTTCTTGTGGCTACTATAATGAAGTACTGAATAAAAGATATAAATGTTCTTCCCACATACAAACATACAAAAAGATACGTATATGTTAATTAGACTTATTTACCCTCCCACAATGTACCCAAATATCAAAACATCATATTTTAAAACAAGAGTGTATACAATAAAATTTAAACTATACAAAAGAAAGAAAAAGAAGAAACAAAACAAGGAATAACAAATTTGATGACTTATAACAAGAAATTATTTTCTCAGAGTTCTAGAGCTCAGTAGCCCCAAATCACATCATGGAGCCTAAACAAAGGTACCTCTCAGCAGGGCTTCATGTCCTCTGAAGGCTGTAGGTGAGAATCCATTGCCTCTCCCAGGTTCTAGTGGATGCCAATATTCCTTGGCTTGTGGCTGCATCACTGATTTTTAAGGCCTATCTCTTCAAATCTTTCTCTATTCTGTCTTCTCTTCCCCTCCTCTTTTGAGTGTGCATCTTTTCCTCTTTTATCTATGTCAAATCATCCTTTGCCTCTCTCTTGTGATAGCATTAGGAGCCTACCTGCAAGATTTAAGATAATCTAGCACAAGATCTTCAGTTCTGCAAAACATCAGTATATATTCTGCCTAAATAGTGTTTAAGTGGATGCAAGTAATATAAGCAAGTAATATATTAAACTAATAATAAAAAATTCCGTGGTGAAACATTCTGGGTACCAATGAAATTGATGAAATGTTCAAACAATTAATACCAATCCTTCAAAATGTTTCTAGAAATTAGAAGTTAAATTCTCAACTCATTCTATAAAAATAGAAATACCCTGATGCAAACATACTTAAGGATTGAAAGATGATATTGTTAAAATGGCAATAACCCCTAGAGATTGACTAATTCAGTGCAATTTTTTGTCAAAATTCCACTGCCTTTTTGTATAAGTTGACAATTTATCTTTAAAACTTATATAAAAATGCAAATGACATGAGGAAAAAAAGTCAGAGTCACTGTTTCAGATTTTTTTAAATTTACTACAACACTTTCCTAATCAAGACATCATGGCATTGCTAGAAATGTAAATATGGAGTGCATAATGTGAATAGTAACATAAGCCTACTGGTCTTTGACAGGGATGTCAAGACAATTCAGTAAGAAAAATATTTACAATTAATGGTGTTGAGACCACTAAATATTCACTTGCAAAGGAATGATAATTGACTCCTAGATCGTACACAAAAATTCACTTACAATGATCATAGATGTAAATGTCAGAGCTAATTTAATTTGTAAGAGAACATAGGGATAAATCTTCTGTAAGTTGTGATTTCTTAGCTATGACATCAAAACCACAGCAAAACTAGAAAAATTGGTTGACTTCACTGAATTAAGTTTTGTGTTTCAAGGACATCCTGAAAAAGTGGAAACACAATACTCAAAATCCAATTAATATGTGAAAATAATAGACCTGATGAGATACTCGTATTCAGAACATAAAAGAACACTTAGAACTCAATAAGAGATAAATAATTCAATTAAAAGAGTGCAAATGATTTTAGTTGACATTTTTCTATAGAAAAATTATAATTGTCAATAAGCACATAAATATACTTGAAATGATGGTTATTAGGGAAATGCAAGTCAAAATATAAGGAGGTATCACTTCATAGAATGGCTTAATAAAAATATAAAGTGACACACTAATACAAGTCTTTCCACAACTTTGGGGAATTCAGAATCATCCAATAATGTGGGTCATTCTGTAACCTTGAAAGTATTACAAAATGTTTTATATAGTCATATACTTAAAAAAATTAAAAAAAACATGTCTACAAAACAATTCATTCATTTCTCCTAGCATCATTGTCCAAATTTTGATCGACTGATTAATGGATGAGAACACATTTTGATCATATATATTCTTGCAATTGAATATTACGTGCCAATAAAGAAAGATGATATGCTGATGTACTCTATGGCAGGAATGAACCTTGAGAACATGGTAAGTAAAAGAATCCATGTACCTTTAAAAGTCCAACATTAAACAATTCCATTTATATAAACCTTGAGAATATGCAAATGCTGTAATATAGAAGTTAGATTTATGTTTCCCATGGGTTTAGGAAAGAGAGAGGAGTGATTGATATTTTTGTGGGGTGATAAAATGCTCTACATTTAGACAGGAGTGATTGTGGATAACTGTGCAAATATGGTAAAAAATACTGAATAGTACAAATATGAAAGGGTAAATTTTGTGGCTTGCATGCTATACTTCAATATAGGTGTTATTGAAAACATGGGAGATTAGTGTGCAGAATACATCTTGTATACTTGTGATTTGTAGTAAATATATTTAGAAAATGACAATTATCTGGATATGTATACTCTTGTTAATAAGTGAACAATGGGGGTATTCTTTTTGATTATTTTGTTGAATTTTTATTGCTTATTTTGTTCACATCATCATAATTTTTACATGTATTTATATCCTTCATAATATTTAGATTATTAGCATTTCATAATCTTAACATAAATTGGAAATCAAGAAGCTATCAATGTTATTAAAGAGATTCAGAAAAAATAGATAAGGGGATACTGAAAAAATATTAACATGCAATAGTAAAAATGAAAAGCAAAGCTACAACTTAATGGCTCTTTTCTTTGCCAGGGGGAGTTAATCATTGTAATTTGCCTCTTAGAAGCTTATATTAAATGTTTGCAGTCGTATTTCTGATTGGGAAACATTAGTAAACTAATAAACCCAGAAGCAGATATTTCATAAAATCACCAAGCACTAGTTCCATCTTCTTCATTCTGCCATTCTTAACTACAGCTTAATTCATTCTACTTTAAAAATAGGCTTGAACTTTTAGCTCAACTACATAATTAAACATACTAAAGTCATATAAATGTATTGAAGTTGATTTTCTACAATAAATGTGCAATGATTTCATAATCATAAAATATTACTTTATATTATTGTAGATATTATTTTCTATAATCTAGAAGAAAAGTTAGATAATAGAATTTGTGTATATTAAAACCATTGAAATGATTATGTGTGTGTGTGTAAATATATAAACATTTTATATGTTTAGAACATTATACAAATTAAAACATTCAAGTGAGCTAAATTTCATAAAATAGGATTGGTTGTGAAAACATCATTCATCTGAAAGTTAATTTTTATATGATGTGACCCAGGTATCAACATTTATTTTTCATATGTGAATAATCAATTGATTCAGCAGGCCAGAGAGCTGTTGGGGAGAGATTTTGGTACTTCTGCTTCCCTTAGACTCTCCTTTTGATCCAAGAAAAGTCCACTGAGAATAGTCCACCTACAAAACCAAAAGTTTTTGGACTTCAGACATAGACATTCAATGGACAATGTGAAATTCCAGATAGCTGCCTTGGGATAGAGTATTGTGTTCAACTCACAGAAATTATCAAGTGTTTCTTAGAACAGCCCAAAAAATATGATTCCTGAGAGCATGATCTTGTAAGTGGTCTAAGTGAGTATTTTGATGTTCTCTCCTGTGCTCACAGTTAATTGAAAACTTCCGAAATGGTTTCTACACCCAGTTGTGTTCTTTCTGGGGTGACTAGCCTTCATATATACGTAGTCATGGGTTTAAGTACCACTCTCCAATGCATATGAGGAAAATGCTATCTTTTTCCCATTGACTCATACAAGGGCCCTTGTTGTAAATCAAGTGATCATTGTATAGATGGATCCAAGTCTAGGGTCCATTATGTTCCATTGGTCCATAGACTGTCTCAGCATTATATTACTGTCTCAAGCTCTGAATCACGGTATCTGGTAGTGTAGGTTATTTTTGTTGTTGTTGTTGTTGTTGTTTTTCAAGTAGAACTTAATCTTAACCTGTATATTTTAGGTTGTTTGTGTCACATAAACATTTTGGAATCTGTTTATCATTTTCACAAACATATACTGAATGTTTGAGATTTCGTTGATTGGAGATCAATTTATGTTGAGACTTATTTCTATTCAGTGATTTAAATATGTATTAAAATAGCCTCCTGGCTTAATATGATCTGAATAGTTTCAAATTAAGGAACTCTGTCTGTTGTGGAGTCACTACTCTCTATTCCACTTGGACTTTGTAGACCCTCCTGAGTTTTGGATAAGTCTTTTTCACCAGGTTTAGAGTATTTGCTCACCTTATATCTTCCAAAATTACTTCTCTGAGTTTCTTCAATGATTCATCTCCTTCCATAGCTCTTAATTACCCACATGTGAGTCAATTTTATAATAATATTTTTTTTCACTGCTTCACTTGGATATTTTCTATTTATCTGATAATGTGACATTCTACTGACCTTTTCACCACTTCGGCTTCAGTTGTAAATTTTTTTATTGAATGCTTCATTCTAGCTTTCGGATTTTTAATTATACATTAACTACTTGATTTTTTTAGTAACTTTATTCTGTCCAAATCATCTATATCTATTTTCTTTAATGTATTAACATCATTTGTGGGGGAGGATACTGGGGGTTGAAATTAGGTGGATTTAATCACTGAGCCACATCCCTTTTTAATATTTTATTTAGAGACAGGATCTTGCTGAGTTTCTCAAGGCTTCACTGAGTTTCTGAGGCTGGCTTTGAACTCACAATCCTCCTACCTCAGCCTCCCGAACTGCTGGGATCATAGGCGTGCACCACCACACCTGGTTATCATCAGTAATTTTAAGGAAATTCCATCTGTTATTTGTTTTCTTAGGTTTCCTTTACATAGACATGACTTTTGATAATCTTGAAAAGTCTTCCTTGATTCCTAGATGTTTCATATTATATTTTAACATCTAACTTTCTTGAGAATTCATCACATAATTTTTGATAGGCAGACCAATTAGGAGCAAATCATTGTAATTTAACTAGGAACATAAGTGATATTGGGGTGAACTTTTCATAAAGTTCTTTCAACACTTTTGTTTTTTTTAGCTATTCTACCCTGCTTTATTGGGGCATAATAGACAAATAAATTGTCTGAATTTAAAGTGTACAATGGGGTGCTTTTATGTATGTATTAGAATACCCTCTCTTATCCACATGAGATGTTTCAGTACCCTCGGTGTATGCCTGAAACCACAGATAGTTCTGAACCCTATATTTACTTTTTTTTCCTCCTTGTGCATGCATATCTGTGATGAAGCATAACTTCTAAATTAGACATTGCGTGAGATTAACAACAGTAGTTAATAATAAAATATAACACTCTCGTAATATATTGTGATAAAAGTAATTTACAACTTGCAAATTGTTTATTCCTGGAATTTTTCTTTTAATAGTTTGAGGCTTCAGTCGACTATGTGTAACTGGGAACACACAAAGCAAAACTGCAGATAATGGGGGGGCTACTGTACTGTGAAATGATTACCACCTTCAAGTTGGTTTGCTCATTCATCACCTCATAAAATTACCATTTTGCATCTGTGTGGTGAAAACTTTATTTAAATTCTATTCTCTTAGCAAATTTTAAGTGTATTGTACAGTGTTATTAACTATAGCAATCATGGTTTACTAAAATTTAATCCCCAGAACATGTACACCTAACAATTGAAAGTAGGTACTCTCTACCAACATCTCCTCATTTCCCTTACCTGTGACCCCAGAAAAATACCATTCTATTCTTCTTCTGAGTTCAACATTTTACATTCAGGTGTAAGTGAGGTTATACAGCACTTGTATTTTCTGTCTGACTCATTTCACTTAGAATAAAGCCTTCAAAATATATCCACGTTTTCAAATACTGGGATTCACTTATTTTTATGGGTGAATAGTATTTCATTTTATGCATGTGTGTATGTATTTATTTGTATGTGTGCATGTATGTAATATTTTCCTTCTATTATTCATCTTTCAGTGGACAGTTAGGTTGTTACTGTGCATTGACTGTTGTGAATGATTGTGGGATAAACCTGGAAGAATAGTTATTTCTTAGGGTTACTGCTATTTATTTATTTTTCTCTTAAGATACATACCCAGAAGTGTAACTCCTGGATCATATGGTAGTTGTATTTTGAATTTTTTGAGCAGTCTTTGTACTGTTTTTTGTAGTAGCTGTGCCAAATTACATACTTAGCAATTGTGCACTAAAGTTCTCTTTTCTCCCGATCCTTGTCAATACTTGATACATCTTGTCTTTCAGATAATTGTCATAATTTTATGCTATAGCCCTATGCAATTTCTTGTAAGTCCCGAAAGAAAATCCTTTTTCTTCAGCAGAATAGAATTTCTAAAAACTGTAATCTGCTTATTAAAATATTCATGCAGCTTTTATATTTAACCTCCTCAACTATGTGGTTTCAGAATTTGCCAGAAAGGTAAAAATGGCAGTGTAAGTGGCTTGGTTCACTGCTTTTTGCTTCTTAGTAATTAGTATATTGCTCTTGAGGTTTCTAATTTTTTTGTTCTCTAATTCCATGTAACCACAAGAAATTCTAATTGTTTCTTAGTTCCTCAGTAGAATCCCTGTGAACTGGCAAGGTCTAGATTCAAAAGCTTGGCTCTGTGCCCAGAATATTGCAATTGTTGATCATCAACTAATATCATTATATTTTCTCCTCTTTGGAATCTTGGGTATCATGGTGCAATTGCTTCAGCATCTGTCTGCCACTTCCAAATAAATAAATAAATAAAAATAGAAAGAAAGAAACATAAGAGTTCTCAAAAGTTCTTGTATTCCCATAGTTTTACCTACATTTTTAGTTGTTTTGTTTCCTATTAACATAGCGGCCTTGATGCTACTCACATGATACTTCAAAATACTCACACTTATAAGCAGAAATAATACCCAGGTGTTCTTAATTTCTTTTTCAGGGATGAAACTATTTTACCATTATATTTTGAATTTCTCCTTCAATTACAATTTAATTTTTTGATAAAAATAAGTTAAAAGTATTTAGGGGAAAAAGAAATTATGTGAGAATTTATCTGTTCTTGATTTTCTTTTATCTCTGAGTTCAAAGGGAATTATATGAGAGTTAAAATGCATGATGTAATATTCATTCATTCAATAAATATCAATTGAACATTTCTATTGACTTGGTTAATGGCCACAGACCCTAGAACTCATAGAGATTATTCATATAGTACAACACTATGTTATGATTATATCATATAGAAGTATGTTAAGTAATCATGATACAAATGTGTGTGGTCTAGATTATAAATCTAAGAAAGCATCATCTGGCTGGAGATTCAATGTACCATTATGTGACTATGCATTTTATTTACATTGTAATTTACATTATAATTATGCATTTGTCCTTCATATGGATGGTTCAAGTTGCTATTATTATGCCCCATATGTACAACTGTGATAAAATACACAGTGACCAGATGCCCCTTCTGTTCTGACACACTTGTGAGCGATTTGATAGATCATTACTTTGGACTCTGCCAAGAGAGCTTGGCTCTGACTCCAGCAAGGCTGCTTCTTCCTCATGCCGGTACATCATGTTTTCTTGAGAATCCTGCTGCTGCTGATCACCTCATTCCATCCCCGTGTCCTGCTGCTTCTCCCTGCCATTGACATTGATGCCACATTGCTTCATATTATGTGCTGTGCATCCTTGATGAACTCATTCCGCCTGCCTGTTATACAGTTCTCCTTTTCCAGGTCATTCTACTATCTAAGGTTTAACATTTAGGTAAAATACTTGAGAGAATGAAAAGCCCAGTTTGGTAGATCAACGATGAAGATAGTGTTTCACTGTCCCTTCCTGGAGGCTTTGTTCTAACCTTAAATGCATCTTATAAGAGTGAGAAATAAAATTCTTTTTTAAAATATGTGAAGAGAAACATTGGGTCACAAGGTCAGATACAAACAAAAGAATACTTTCAAATAAATAAATTAAATATAAACTGTTAACAGTCACAGTAAAATGCTAGCACCTCTGATCATAACCTTGGTTTCCCTAGACAAAGGTCAAAGTAACTGTATCTTGAATTTATGTGCACTTCTTCATGCACTCAGTGAACATCTGCAAACATTCTCCATTTAAGAAGTATCTAGTTCATTTCATATAAATGATCACATTCTCATTATGATAGTTTAATTTATAGCAGAAAAAAATACAAAACACACAAATATTGGCAATATTCTGAAAAAAAAAAGAAGTTATTATCTCCAGAATTTGCTGAGAAAGTTCAGGTTTATCTAACTTTGGAGCCTATGTGCATTGAAATAGAGAGGAAAGAAGAAAAACATAGTTGGAACATTGGAAGAAGTTCAAGAAATGGTCTTTTCATGCATGATTTCTATCAATGGATTTCTGTGGACAGTGTGTCAGTCCCTCTCGCACTATGTTCTTCAAAAGCTGGCTGCCTGCCTTAGGTGTGGAACTCAGACAAAATCTAATTACTCCATTTCCCCCTTTTATCTGAAGACCCTCTGTCTCGATTTTTTGTTGTTATATTTGATTTGTCTTTTCATTTGTGTTCTCTTTGCCATATCCTGTGCTCTTTAATAAAGAAGGGGTGGAAAGAAATGTAAATGATCTTCTATTCTGTTACATTTATGAATTATTACCTGATCAAAAATCTTCAGGGAACAATAGCTCTTGGATTCTACAAATTAATCAATGAAAACCTTAAGTGATGTGAAATTCAGTTGACTGAGAAAGAGTTCTTAAGAGTCAAAGCACATGGGCTGGAGGTGCCCCATAAAATGTTTAGAAATTAAGAAAGTCACTTGTGATTTCACTACCTCAGAATTAAAGGCAGGGCACATGTATGATATTGCGCTTGATTTCCATCACACCCCCCCTTTAAAAAAAATTGATTAATCTCTTTGACTAAAGCAAACAAAGGAAGTAATATAAATTGGAAAACAACATAAATTCAAAATTTAATAAGCGTGCTACCAAAATGTGTTCCTTGAAACAGTATTCCCTTGATTTGCTAGTCTAAAAATTGTTAGATTAAAATTCTATAATATTCTTATATTTTATCTAAGACATTTTTTCTAAGAAAACACTTCTTCTTATTTCAAGGAATTAAGGTTTATCCAAACACTTTTAAATAATTGTACACAAAAGGGATTTATGAATGAGAAATTAAAAGTCTATTAATGCTTATCTCTCCAGTTTATCTTTTATACCAATTAAAGAGCCAGCTTTCTAAACCATACTTTAATATTCTAGAAAAAATCAAAAGGCCACCTTTTTGCCTATCAAGTTTTTAATATATTTACAATTTATTAAATATTAATTTATGCCATAAAAATAGTAGCATGGTCTATATTCAGTAAATCATTTTGTATTATGCATGTCTTAAAAGTTCTTAAATTTCAATCATAAAGAACCATTTCTCCATAGAAATTACTGCATTGTATATTATTCCCTTAAACTGTTATTTTAACCTCTTTGTACATCATTACGTTTTCTTGTTAGCAGTCAAAACCATTTTCTTGTCATATTTACACAATATGTTGTATTTAATTTAATTTTGTAACCTCCTCTATAAGTTTTGTAGGATCCTTGATCTTTCCAATTGATCTTTCTTCTTTGTTCCCAGAGAAAATGAGCGGTATCTCAATTGTAGAATGCATTTAAATTAAAGTTATACTATAATTAACTTAGAACATTTCTATCTGTCTCAGGTTTTATGCATGATTTTGATCATGAGATACTTGTAATGAATTTTTAACAAGTGATAATAGTCCATATTTACTCATAATTACTTCTCTCTGATATTAATGTGCATTGCCAAAAAAAAAAAAAACATTGTGGATACTTAATTTCTTTTTTAAGTATTTAGAGGCAAAATTCAAAGCAAAAATATTTCTGAATACCAGCTAAAAACTGAAATGTGGCCATGCAAATAACAGGCTTAATAAATACTTCTGAGTCAAAAGGGATTTAAGAAGCTGTTTTTCCAAGATGATAATTTGTTCTACTTGATAACTTTGTTCTTTCCAGATCTTTTAGTTTCAAATGTCATTTCACTTGTCTAAACACGTCCAGAGAAATTTTAGAATATTTTTACAGAAACAATGGTAACTATACAGGATTATACAGGGAGTCTCAGAGTCTGGTTTTATTCAATAGTATTTGCATAACTAAACTTGATAGAGCAGCAAGGAAGCAAATGCATTTTAATAGAAATGAAGACTTATTCTCTTGTAGAATTCTCATATGTAAGACTCTAACTCATTGGCCCATAAGAAATAGAAAATTATGCACTGTGAATGTCCAACCAAGCTAAATATGTCTAGAAAAATAACTTTTCTGTCACATCCCATTATATGGGTGAACAGTCAAACAGGTAAGAATAAAATAAAATGCTCACATATTTTGGAATTTTATACTCAAGGTCTCTTTTCTCACATAAAATGGAAATCTAAGATGAACAATTGAAAAACTTAGTGAACTCTTGAGCATGTTTGTCATAACTATTTATTTCTCACATATTCTCAAATTTTTACATGTTCCATATTCAGTGAAGTAGGACTGCTTCAATTTGTGTTATCAGAACACTCCTACATTTAGATTTGTTCATTTTCTAGTATAATCACATTGATGATCTATTTTGCATATGGGATCTGAATTATTTAGAGAGCACTGGTGACTTTCATTTTCCTTTGAACTTGGGAAATTATTTTCTTCCCTGTATGGAGAGAAGGAGCACATAGATGAAATGTTGGTTACATTTTCTGTGCCACCCAAAGTACCTAACTTTTTTTCAAGGAAGAAAAAAGGAAAAAAAAATAGTGTCATGGACATTTTATAGTTCAAGTTATTTTAGATTCATATGAAGTAATTATTTATTTCTGCTAAGTCTTTAATTTTCATTTTTATGCTTTATGAGTTGAGAGATATGGAAAGAAGCTTTTAGGAACTTTACACCTTAAAGTACCCGATATAGACTCCTCACTACCCTTCACAGATTTATGTGGTGCGTATGTTTTCTTATACTGAAATAACACACAAACATTATTAAAAAAATGATGTTTTTAGCATTTATGTTTTTGTTGGTACATAGTTCAATTGTCATATACCCTTTCAGTATTATTGAGAGGTCCAGATAGCCACTTTTAAAACTGACAAGCACATATGGCCCTGTTAAAAGTAATTGTCAAAAAAATATTTGAACACATTTCCCACTTCAGATTCAGGGACAAAGAATCTAAAGGAGAATTCCTGTCTTATGAGTTGCACTCATTCTGTACCCACCAGATACACCACTTTATTATCTCTTTCTTTCTTTTACTTGATAATCAAATACAACTATAGTTTTATCCATATAATACTAGTTTGTAGAACTATTTTTTCTTTTGTGTGTCTGTGTGAAGATAGAGAATATGTCTTCTGTTTCTTATACCCTACCTTTTTTGTCTCTCTGGGAGTCATAACAACTACCATAGAAATAGGAGAGGAAGGCAGAAAAAAAATATACATTAACTCTTCAAGGCTGTGGTCTGGATATTTTACATGTCCTGCCTGCTCACATCTCATTAACTATTAGACTAAACTGTAATCCTATTTGGTATGAGAAGAAAGAGAAGCAGAACTGCTATAGATCTGTACTAAAGACTACTTCAATTAATTATCTTAAATCAGTGCAGCCTACAATTCACCATAATTTTTTAATGAAAAAGGATTAAATAAAATTTCTCCAATGTAAGAAATCCTTAATCTACCTTAAGAAAAGAAAGAAAGAAAGAAAGAAAAACATGAACCCATGACTCAGCTGATCACAAAAAGTAACATATTCTATGTGCTCTCCAATAATTGTCACAAGAATGTGGCCATAGGTGGCCCTGAAGAATGTAAATAAACCACATTATCTAAGATTTGGGTGTAAACGACTTTCTTGTCTCTTATTTTGAGGTCCCATTAATTATATTCACTGGAATTTTTGGACACTGATAATATAAGCCTGGTTTGCCATGTTGGCTTCTCACTGGCATAATTGAAGGTGGATTCCTCATTTTTCAAGGAGTAATTTGGCTAAAGTTAATCTGTGTTGAGTATGTAGGTGGAACTACAGGTAATGACTGAAGCATATTGGTGTTTGCCTTGTGCTTCTGTCATCCCTAGACTTACAAAGAATTGCACAAGTTTTGAGCTCTCTCTCTGACTTTTTCTTTCTTGAGATTTATCTCCTTAATTTCTAGTTGATGTGGATGTTGTGTTCCTGATCTTTTCCTCTGGTTCTTCAAGCCTGCAAGTATCTTTCTATCTCTTGGGGGTTTCAGTCATATGCAGGGTACTGTTGAATTTATTCCATAGTCTCCAAAGCCATAAAAATATGATATTGAACTCATGCTGTTCATTTCTTAATGTATTAAATTCCCTCTTCTCTCAGCTCACTTTTCTAAATTCTCCAATGATTCTTGTATATACAGTTATTATCTGCATAAGAGCTGATCTATTGGAAGCTACATGGCCATTTGTGAAGCACAAGTATTTTTTTTCTTTACAGATATATTGAGGTATAATTGATCCATAAAATTGTCTGTTTACAGGGATACAATGATGTAATGGTTAATGATGCATGATGTGAAAATATTAAATGAAGCTAATTAACATATCTGTCATATCACATTTTTACTACTTTTGGTTGTGTGATGAGAATATTTAAGCTCTACTCAATTAGCAAATTTCAACTATACAGGTTTATGTCTGTGTTCAGAGGTAGAATCTTTGCCTCACATGTATGAGGCCCTAATTTTGAACCCTGACACTGCAAATAAAAAAAAATGCTATCTAATACAGTATTATTATTTAATTTGTTTTTCCTTTCTTTTTTTTTAATTAGTGCATTTTACTTGTACAATATAATGGGTTTCATTCTGGCATATTCAAACAGGCACATAACATACTTTGATAATATCCACACCTGTTACCCACATTGATCTTCCCCTCCTTCTTTCCCCTAATGCCCTGTTGTTCTCAAACAACCTTCCTTTCACTTTTACATGATTTTTCCTTCTGCTTCCACACATAAGAGAAAATGTGATATTTTTCTCTCTGAGTCTCATTTTTATTACTTATTGTGATGATCTCCAGTTCCACACATTTTCCTGAAAATGGAATGTTTTTGTCATTTCTCATAACTGATTAATACTCCATTGTATGTGTATCATATATATATATATATATATATATATATATATATATATATAATATATATATGTGTATATATATGCATATGTATATGTACACTCTATATGTCTGTATTTATCCATTCATTTGTTGACCACTACATGCAGTATTTTGTTATCTTGGCTATTGTGCATTATGGGGCAATGAACATGAGTAATATAGGTATCTCTATGGTATGTTGATTTTAATTCTTTCAGGTATATATTAAGGAGTGGTATAGCTGGATCATGTGGTATTTCTGTTTTTAGTTTTTTGAGGAACTTCCATAATGATTTCCATAGAAGTCAAACTAAATTAGATTCTCAACCAATAGCATATGAGAGTTCTTTTCTCCCCACATCCTTACCAGCATTTATTGCTTCTGTATTTATTGATGATAGTCATTCTGAGTGGGTTGAGATGAAATCTCAATGTAGTTTTGAATTGCATTTCTGTAATGGCTAGAGAAATTGAACATGTTTTCATATAATTGTTGGCCATGTGTCCTACTTTATAGAAGTATCTGTTCAGTTCATTTGCCCTTTCATTTGCGAGGTTATTTGTTATTTTGGTGTAAGGTTTTTTTTTAATTTAATTTAATTTCGTTCTTTATATATGTTTATTAACTCAAAGGAAAAAATATTTTACAGTGGAGAATTATGGCTGGCACCACCTTAATAAAAAGACCAAAATGAGTATTCTCAGGAATGGAACAAGTGGAAAGACTACGTTAAATAACAAATCACAATGAGGAAAACAAACTGTAACTTCCCTAACATTCTTAAATTGAATAATCTGAGTCTAATCATTAAGAAGTTTTATACAGTTCTCAAATTGAGGGAAACATCAGCAAATAACCAATCTGCAAATTTCAAATGTATCAAGATCATAAAGTTCAAAGATAAGTTGAAATTGTACATGATATCAAGCTAGATAAATTGGCAATTGATCAGTGTTAATTTTAAGCTATGAATAATTGTAGTTTGGTTTCATACTACTATGTCTTTCTGGGGTTGGAAATACACACTACAATTTTCAGGAATCAGAAAGTGGAAAGTTAACATACTTTCAAGTAATTCATGAGAAAATTCTGTATTATTATTTGCAAAGTTTTCTGTTTATAAATGTTTCAAATATTTTGTAAGTATACATTCAAATAAGTTATAATAAAATAGCCAACTGGATTTCCGTTTTCAAATTTGATAGTAAAAGTGCTCAGAGACTATCATTCCTATTTCATAAACAAGTAAAAGCTAAACAAACTGAAAATCAATGAAATTTTGTGTATTTATCGGTGTTCAGAGTTTTCGGGGCAAATCACTGGTTGCAATTCTGAAGATGTAGGAAAACCCAAAGTCACAACACAGAGGTGTTAGAACAGAAGCTACTATAGACATAAACTTCTATAGACAATCATAGATTTTATGAATTTCTGGAAGCTAAGAATAAAGTAGCATGAAACAGACAAACTTCTGAGGGCTACATTACTATAGGACAACATAATTTCATAAATTTACTTCTAGTTATACTGCTAAGTTCTCATCATGAAACTCCAAGAAATACATGCTGGTTTTTGAAGGAGAAAAAAAAAGATCATTGTGAAATACAACCTGAACTGTATGTGTAACAAATCCATACTTTATATTGGTAAAAGTAATGTCTTTAGAAATGTGTTTAATAATAAAAGGAATTACACAATATCCCTAGAAATTAAAGCAGTGCAATTTTTTTAAAAATTATAATGAGTGTGTCAAAGACACTGAAGGTAAATGAAAGTCTTCCCAAAGGATTTAGTTGGAACAATTTGAGCAGGAAAATGAAGAGCTTTATTTTATACTAAAAGTATAAAACAAATCCCCAAGTTCCTTATTGGCATAAATTGATATAAATAAATAATTGATGGCTATATTTTTAATTTATTTAGGAAATTGCATGTGCTGTATAATGGCAACATGAGTATGTATTTCATCAACAGTGGAAAAGTGTTTTTTTTTTTTTCTAAACCCTTGACAACACTTGTTTGCTCTTAACTTTGTAACAGCCATTCTGCCATTGGAAGGCGATACATCCTAGCGGTTTGGATTTCATTTCGCTCTTGATTTGTGATGTAGAGCACTGTTGATAAATATATGTTGGCCATTTTTATGTTGTTCTTTTTTTTTTTTGAAATGTCTATTCAGGACTTTAGCCAATTTGTAAATTGAATGTTTTCCTGCTATTAAGTTATAAGAGTTTCTTTAAACCCTTAAATGTTAATCCATTATCAGAATTGTGGTTTGCAAATAATTTTTGCAATCAGCAAGTTGCCTTTTCAGTTTATTGTTTGCATTCTTTGCTATCTATATATATTTTTAGTTTGATGTAGTTCTGCTTCTTACTTTTGCTTTTGTAGACTGAGGTTTTGGTATGATATCCAAAACATCATTTCCAAAGCCAATGTCAAAAAGATATTCTACCATTTAACCAAGGATGCCTCTTCTGTGTGGATATGCAAATTGAAGCCAGTACATTATGTGTGTATATAATATATATATGCAATATATATATATATATATATATGTGTGTGTGTGTGTGTGTGTGTATGCATATGTATATGTACACTCTATATGCGTATATTTATCCATTCATTTGTTGACCACTACCTGCAGTATTTTGTTATCTTGGCTATTGTGCATTGTGGGGCAATGAACATGAGTAATATAGGTATCTCTATAGTATATTGATTTTACTTCCTTCAGGTATATATTAAGGAGTGTTATAGCTGGATCATGTGGTATCTCTCTCTCTCACACACACACACACACACACACACGTTTTCATGTTTATTGCAGCACTATTCATGAAATATCCTGTCTGTCAATGTACAAATAAATGGATATATTGTATATATATATAATCTCCAATGTGTACACACATACACATACACACACACAAACACACACATATATAAAAGCACACGTATATATAGCAAAGTTGTATTCCACCTAATTTAAGTAGGATATCCTGACATTTACCACAATATGGAAGAACTTGGAGGACATTTTGCTAAGTAAAATAGTCCAGAAATATAAAGCAAAATATTTCATGGTCAAATATATGTAAAATATTTGTTAAAAGGTTAAATATACAGTAATAGATAATAAAATAGTAGCTGAAGATTAAGGGAGGGAATAGGGACAACTAAGTGAAAGAATACAAATAGTAGATATGTAGGATAAACAAATCTAGAGATTGTAACACACAAAGAAAGTGAGGACTGTAGTTAGTATTATTGTACTAAATTCTAGATTTTTGCTAAATGAGTAGATTTTAGCTTTTCTCACTACACACAAACAGAAGTGGAGTGTCCCCGTGTCAGATCAAAGATTTATTAACTTGCTTCACTACAGTAATCATCTTCCTATCTATGTGTATTTTAAAATCATAGTATATAATTTAATTGTACAATAAATATATTCAGAATAAATAAATATTGAATTAACAGGTGGAGCATAGTAGACACATCTTTTATGAAGAAGAATTTCAAATGGCATCTGTAAGTATTTTGCCTTTGAAAAGGGGGAATATAAATTCCTTAAAATGGTTTGCCTAATGATTTTCTTAGAAAGTCTTACAGTGTAGAAAGAAAGGGATGTGATTCAGGGAAAGATGTAGTAGAAAAACACTGCTTCAACCAGGTGACAAAGATCAAAATTAATAATAATGATAAAACGTATTAATAGTATGTACCCATGACGGATGTAGTAAAGCATGGTAATTTGCTTCCACCATCTGCCTTCTCACTCTAGTCATAAGATAAATATTATATAAATTAAAAAGAGTAATATTTTTTAACATGCTTGATCAGTATTCACCAAAATTGTCAAAGTAATCAAATACAAGGAAATTCTGAGAAACTGAGTATCCACGATGAAATTATGGAAATACAAATTCTAAGGGAAGTTTGGTATTATGGATGGAGTCCTTGAGTAAAACACAAAACAAAACAAAACAAATAGAGGATGCTATATAAAACTAAAGATCTGAATAGGTGTTGATTTAAGTTTATATTGAAGTATTTATATTGGTTTCTAATTATAACAAATGCGCTATCATGTAATATGCTAATAATAGAGAAGAGCGGTGGATACACAGGAAATTCTTGTGTAATCTTTAAAATTTTTCTATTAATCTAATTCTATTCTACAATTTAAAAAATATTTAGAAAATATATTGCTTGAATTACTTTTATTATTATTAAAGTGTCTAGCTTACAAAAATTATGGGGCTGGGGATGTGGCTCAAGCGGTAGCGCGCTCGCCTGGAATGCGTGCGGCCCCGGGTTCGATCCTCAGCACCACATACAAACAAAGATGTTGTGCCCTCCGATAACTAAAAAATAAATATTAAAATTCTCTCTCTCTCTCTCTACCTCCCTCTCTCTCTCTCTTAAAAAAAAAAAAAAATTATGCCACCAAGAAATTAGAAACTGTATTAAGCAACTCTTGGGTCAAACTGAAAATCAAAGTAAAATTTCTACAGCATACTAATAATAAAAGTAATGAATATTTAATATTTGCGGTATTCATGCAAACTTTAAATATTTATATCCAAAATAAGACAGAATTGATATTTCCAATGTGAAAACATAATACAGACAACAAAATCACCTAAAGGAGGAAAGAATAACTATGGTAAAAAAATAAATTAATTAGCAGAAAATATAGCTAATTAATATTATAAAATGTTTCTTGAAATAATATTTATAAAAATAAAATAACTTCTAACTTAGTTAATAAAATGAGGGCACAGGGAGCAAGAGCCTGCGGGACTGTGCCTCTAGGTCAGGTCTGGGTTTGGGCTGGGGGGGGGGCGGGAGGGGGCCGAGGGGCGGGGAAGAGCTGGCTGCCGCTGCTTAGAAAGTCCTTGCTGCACCATGATGGGCTCACGCACGTGGCAGCCACCACACCAATTCACGCACCCTCCAGTGACGAAAAGTATTCAGTAATAGCCTTTTGCTGCAACTTTTTTTTCCTGATAATCCTTTCTCCTCTGAACTTTCTTTTTCTTTCTGACTAGAGTTCCTGGGCTTTTATCAACACATGCCCTAACTATTCTTGGTTCCACTGGGGTGCCTCCTTCCCTTAGTAATTTACTTCTCACCCCTTCCATATTTTCATCACAAAGACAATACAATACACCAAGACAAAACAAGACACAAACATACTGTATCAATCTTCTCCATTTTCTCGAAATGGCCATTTTTCCTCTTGCCCTATCTGCCTAGGGACGAGCAGATTTGCTCCCATTCTATCTAGGGACAGGCAACTTTTTTTTTTTTGTCACTTACCTCCGAGTGTCCCGGGGCTCTCTGTAATGGGCCACCATCTGCCGCAGGCCAGCTGCAGCAAAATAACCCCTTTTGTTTAATTTAAATAACGACCATAGTGTTTTTTACACAAACACCACAAACAATCTGCTACAAGCAGAAGGGGAGGATACAAAATGCCACAATACCAAGCCAATTGATGGCTCTATGCAAGAAGCCCTTGGAAAAATGATACCAGCAATAACACAGTTAGCAAAGATACCGAATTACAATTTGTTGTAGATTACAGTTTGTTGTCTCAGTCCAGGTAAAGCAGTGTCTCAATAGATTAACTCACAGTCCAGGTAAATCACAGTCCAGTTAAGTTCTGCAGGCAGCTAGCTTCATCCGAATTCTCCTCCGTTTCTCAGCAACACTGGAAATTCTTCCACCCTCGTTTTCACTGGCACTGGGATGAAGGCAGGAACTCCAGCAATGATGCTAAAGAAAATCCTGTAGCATTCCACTAAGAAAACAACCTTCTGAACAACTTAGTACATTATCTCAAGGTTTTTTACATTTGAAATAAGCCTTAATGGCGTTCATTACTCATTAGCTTCCAGGTGTGGGAGAATCATTGTAGTTACTGGCCTTGGAATGATCAAACTTCAGGGAATCGGGTTGTCTTCCACCTGCAGCATCCCAGGCAGCGTCCCAGGCAGCCCCAGATGGCCCAGGAGAGAGTCTGGGGAGTGTCCAGGACTCCCAGGCAGAGTCCCAGGGATCCTCATATATATATATATATATATATATATATATATATATATATATATATATATATATATATGCACAACTTTATTTAATTTATTTATTTATATCTGGTCCTTGCTGGGAATCAAGCTTAGGGCCTCACACATGCTAAGCAAGTGCTCTACTACTCCACCACAACCTCAGCCCCAAAATATGTAACTTTAATTTGATATTTTTAATTGAATTGTTTCTACTCCATTTTGGGGGGCAGGCTACTGGGATTGAACTTGGGGCCACTCAACCACTGAGCCAAATCCTCAGCCCTAATTTGTATTTTATTAGAGACAGGGTCTCACTGAGTTGCTAAGTGCCTCACCCTTGCTGTGGCTGGCTTTGAACTCAAAAATATCCTGTCTCAGCCTTATGAGCCACTGGGATTACAGGCATGCTCCACTGCACCCAGCTCCACTCCATTTTTTACTTTTATTTTTAACTAATTATTACAGTTAAGACTGGGCCTTTGTAGACTATTATACATCCAAGCTGTAGCATACTGTGAAATCTAGCTTTCCTTCATATTTTACTTATTTATGTGTTTATTCACTTATTTATTGGTACAAGAGATTGAAATCAGGAGTGCTTTAACAATAAACTACCCCTCCAGCCCTGTTCATCAGTATACCTTCCCTATGCCTTGCATTTATGATTTATTTCACCTGGGAAGGGTATAGTGAATGTCAAGTTTTCTGTACTTTCAAAATGCATAACATAAAAATTACTCACATTAACATCAGAATATAAAGACTCCAGCTGGGCATAATGCTGCATGCTTTTAATCCCAGCAATTTGGAAGGTTGAGGCAAGAGAGTCACAAATTTAAGGCCAGATTTGGCAAATTAGTGAGACCTTGTCTCATTTAAACAATGTAAAGAGTTGAGGATGCTGCTCAGTGTGGAGTGGCCCTGGATTCAATACTCAGTACTACCAATAAAGAAAAGAAAAGAAAAAAAAAGAATCCAATGTAGGAGTAATCACAGTGATCCACTTAACCATCTATTTAAAAACATCCAAGTAGTATAATCATTCTGGAAAATTGTCAATATTTACTAACTTATAACAAATAAACTTTTACTAAAAAAAATCCACTCTTGGGCATTATACCTAAATTTTTATAAAAGTCTGTTTCCAATAAAAGATATACATAAAAAGTTCATAGAAACATTTTAACAGGGGCCAAAAGTTATAATAACTGTGTAAGTCAACAGTAGAATAGAGGAAAATATTTCATGTTAATGTAATATAATACTACATGTGAAAACTATGCAATACCATAGTGAATAATAGAATTAAGTATAATATTATCTTATAATACTATTTATATGAAGTTTTGAATGGATAAAACCAATCTATTACAGAAGAATTCTAAACAGTGGTTACAAACAGGGGAGTTTGACTAGGAAAAGTACTAAAGATATTATATTTGTGGATTTGGTTAAAGTTTTCACACATACCACATGCCTATCATTAACTTTACTTCTCCATCTCTATAAACACATATGTGTATGTGCATATGTGTATGTAAATATTCATTAATGGTCGTGTACTTGACTCTTTTTATATTGCCTCACAATTTAAAAATGAAGGAAATTCAGATGATACAAGGTAACTGGGAAGAATTCCCCCCAAAGTATATTTTTTTTCTTCCCTAAAACTATGCTTCAAAATTGATTCATTTTGTTTCATATCCTTTTACAGAAGTAACACAGTGGAGAGACAGTAACTCTTGTCATTGGGCAAGTTTGGGAACATATACTGTAAAAAGTGAGTTTAAGTGTAGTGCTCCCATGGGGAACGAATTTAATAGATGAGTTACTGAATGAATTTTATACCTTTTCATCTTCTGAAACCAGGCAATAATTTTGGCCTTGAGACTAAACTATAAACACAAGCATATTTAGCAAAATATTTTCAATAGCAATTTGAAAAACTATGTTTTGTCCTTGTTGTTGTTCTGAGTTACCTTTAATTTGAATTTTCCTAGCTACAAGCATAAAACCTATTCAGCATTATTTCTAATCAACAAATTTCTTAGAAAACAGAAGAAATGGCAAAATAGGTACAATCTATGTCAATTCAAACTGAACACATTTCTGACCAAGTGTTTTTTCTGTGTCAAGTGTTATTCCTTTCTTCCCAAGGGATCCCTTATGCAACAAGGTTCTTGTGTGTAAACGAACTCAGATATTTTTCTTAGACACCATTTTTACTGACATTTAACCTGCAATGTTTTCCTTAAGGAGAAGAGTGGATACAACCTGTGCTTGGCTTTCTGGAACCATTTATGCCTTAACCTAATTTAATGGATTGACTCTGAGTAGTTTAAATGAGATCAAATCTTAATGATGGTTTGTTTTTTTACTAAAGAAAATGGTATGAAGTGCATGCTTATTTTTTAAAGCAACAAAGTAAATGGTACAGTATATGTTCATTTCTACTGAATTCCTCTTGTGAATTAAGAATTCAACAATTAGGCTACTGTATTAGAGATAATTGTTAACTTGCCAGTCTTAAACTACTCTCAGGACAGGAACAGGTCTTTTTGTCAAAACAAATATTTTGCAGACAACATCCTAGTGTATACTATTGTGATACTACTTTAGTACTTCTTTATTTATCTTTATTTTATAAATCAAATCTATTCTATTTGTGTGAGAGCTCATAAAGGAGAAGAATGTTTTAATTTCTTCTTTCTTTTTTTTTAATTCAGTTTTTTTTTTCTCCCAGAGGCAGAGAAGTTTCTAGAGAAAAGGATTAAATCATGCTGCTAGCTCTGTCCATTATTTTATACACTACAGGATGGAACTGAAAATACCTTCAAATAGAAATTTATATGGTAGCATTAAATAACTTCAAACTCAATGTGTTTCTTCAAGGGTGAACTAAGTGCTCATATGCTGGTTGTACTTAATAGCCAAGCACAGGCACACTAAAAGTCTTTAAAGAGTAGGAAAGCAATGAGAACTACAATTTGAATACTTGGAAGTTGTAGTAATGACAAAACATTTCTATTGTATATTTTTCTTTTTCCTCATTGTTGCATTGATCAAAATTCTTTCAATAGCTAAAACTGAGCAATGGAAATATATGACTAATAGACCTGCACAGCAAATGGAAAACAAGACAGAGGGGCCCTAACAGAGCAAATAAAATGCAACATTGTGTAGTTTTCAATCTATTGCACATAACCAGTAGCATATGTACCAAATTAAAATTAACAGGCTGATCTTCCAGCCTGGTGAACATTCAGTTTCTGTTAATGATTCCCTAATGGACAGCTTCGATGCATGATGGGTTATATTTTCACATGCTTTTTTACTGAAAATTACTTTTATTTATTTATTTATTTATTGGCCTGGTCAGGTTTACATAAGAAATGAAAATGTTTAAAACAGATAATTTTAGAGGAATGGGTAACTATTTTTCAAAGTCACTCGAATATATATCACTGCAAACTAGAATCCTGCCTATTCACTGAATTGTCACGTGTGAAATGTAATCACCTTCTGAGTGTATACTTCAATAAAAATGATAAAAAGTTTCTAAGATGAGGCTGGCACTTACTAAATTCCATAATCCTATTCTCAGGGTAAAAGTCAGCAGTGCAAATCTACGTTCTCAAAGTAAATGCTCCTAGTAACGTGTACAATAGCAGTTAAAAATAGTTTATGGTGTCTCTTATGGTACAGGAGATTTTAAAGGCAACTCCTGTTGACAGGTGAGAACATTCTGATGGTGGCTTTAGGGGAAGGACTTTGACTCTCTGCCTAAATAGCAATATGGGTTATTAATAATATAATTTTCTTTAAAGGTCAATTTGAGAGTCTGAAAGTGAGATTCCAATCAATTTTCTATTTTCAGCCTTTAACTGCTGAAGTGATAGCTTCTCTCTGAACACAATAGAATGAAGCTGATTGGGAGAATTAGATCTGTTGATAATTACCTGAGATTTACTAATGTACATGGTTTAGTTTCTATTTATAGATCATGCTTTTCATTTGGCCTTTGTTAGATCAAGTAAAACTGAAATTAACATAATAAATTCAGATATTTGTTGAGCAACACCCTGAGTATTTATAAATATTTGGAAAAATTCTAATCATGAGTATTTATTAATTGATTTTCAAATGAACACAGAGAAAATGTTATCATGGTAGAATGTTCCATATGGTTAGATTTGTTTATAAATACATGTATAAAAGAAATGAATTAATATTTGGAATTTATTATAGAATAAACATTGAACTTTGAATTTTTAAGATGTTACTGAAATACCTAAGATTGGATTTCCAATGCTTTTCTAGTATGAAATTTATACTATTCAGAATTCACTGTAATTTTATTCAGACTGTGTTGTTCATAAAATAGTAACTAATAAAGTAAGACATGCATAAAAGTGTCATATTCCTATTCAATCTATGAAGGATAATAGATTAATCTCAGGATTTAGCATAATTTTTGGCAGCACAAAAAGCCCTAAAAATATTCCAAATGATTTTCTGTTCAGTATACCAAAAACAAATAAATCTTCATTATTGAACACTTTACTAATAATGACTATATTTGTAACATGTTATTCAGAGAAATAGGAAACATTTTCTTCAATGTATTGATTTGGATGGCTTTTAGAATTTGTAAAATTTTGTTTTACATAGGGACAAATGACAGGACTAAAATCCTATGCTTCTGTGCATTTTAAAGAAATAATATTTAGCATTCTTCTCTTATCCTATAAAATAAAGAAAAATAGAACACGTAGAATATGTAGCACTTCTTAGTAATAATAAAAAAGAACCTTTATTTTTATACATAAATTACAAATTTGTTGTCATAAATAAAAGTAAACTTTAATATCTATATTGAATATACAGCTAGAATCATAGCCAGTAAGTTCTAGCTACCAATTCTAAATCATTAAGATATCTGCATATTGGTCTTAAGTTCTGATCTTTATTTGTATACACAATATGCATATTTAAACTTCAGTTAGGTCTTTTCCTTTCTCCAGAATTGCAGTTTGCTGGAATGTTGTCTGATTGTCAGGTACTATGGTGAGTTATTCCAGCATCAAGTGTAATGGCTACTAGAGTTAATCCTGAACAGAATACAACAGCCTGGTTTGCTTAACTGTCCAAACTGGACACCATATAGCAGCAACTTTATATTTAATTTTGTGGTCTTATTTTTAACTTAAGGTTTACTAAATTGGAAAACTGTTTTTTTAAGAGTGTCCCACATTCAGAAAAAAATAAATACATTGGACAGTTAACCATACAAGAATATTGTATTTTATGTAATTGGATTCAATTTCCTCATCACTGAAGATCTAGCAAATACAAATTAGCAAATAATATTACTACTAAAATAATAAGAGTTTCAACATAAAAGTGTTCACTATGTACCAATAACTGTTCCTAATCCAGTTAACTCTTTTAATAAACAGAGTAATCCTATAATTTGGGTATTAATATTATTCTCATTTCTCAAAAAAGGAAAATTACATATGGGGATGCCGATTAGCCTGAACCATGCCACTATTAAGTGGGATAGCTTGGATAAGAAACTTAACTGTCTGATTGTGTGGGCCTTGTTTTGTTCTCCATATGGTTGTACCTTCTGTTTACTCTTTATTCCAAATGTATGTGGTTTCATTGGTAACCCTGACACAGACAAGGAAACTAAGTTTCAGGGAAATGAAGTAACTGTTCAAAAGTAAGCACCTAACAAATGCAGAGTTGAGATAATGTACATGTGTTTCCAAATTTCACCCTATTTCTCTACTATGCTAGATTTTGTTAAGTACATCTTCTTATAAATGTGCATTTTAAGATTCAGTTATTTTAAATGTTTCTTAAAAGTAACAATTTCTTGATATCATTTCTGTGATATTGTTCCTTAATGAAAGCTACACATACAGTTTTTTTTTTTCTTTTGGTCTTATGAGGATTAGGGTAATTCATTAAAAACTGGCTTTTGAGGGCTGGGGATGTGGCTCAAGCGGTAACGCGGTCATCTGGCATGCGTGCGGCCCGGGTTCGATTCTCAGCACCACATACAAACAAAGATGTTGTGTCCAGCGAAAACTAACAAAATAAATATTAAGATTTAAAAAAAAAAAAAAAACTGGCTTTCGAGATTTAAAAATATATATATTTTATAAAAACCCAAGCTATTAATTATGTATACTTGTGTACTTTTAAAATCAAAATATTATGAACTCAAATATTCCTGGGTTCACTCCTTTGTTGGGTACTTTTAATTAAGGAAAAATGAAGTTCTTATGAATGTTTTAAAATCTTGGAGGGTTTTCTAGATTCGATTTGTATTAGGTGGAATTTTCTTAATTTTCTAAGAGATAGTAGATGTAAAATTAGAAACATATGTTTGCTTTGATTTTGTGTCACTTTGTTTTCAAAGATAAAACTCTTTTACCTGTGGAATTAATTGGTCTTGGTGTAGCAACTAATGTATGTTAAATAATAAATGTCCTCTGAGAATGTGCTCCTGGAAAAGGAATGCAGACTCATCTGAATTTCACACTGCTTTTAAGGTATTGCTGCTAACCCTAAGTATTACATTTTGTTTTAATTGAAATTCTTCTCTGCTCCCAGTAATGTATGTGTACATCTATATATTTTATATATTTTGGTGCATAGATATTCATATATATGACATGTATGAAATTCTGTTATATTGACTTGGTGATTTTTTTTTTTTTTTTGATACTAGGGATTGATGCAGTGGCACTTAACCAGCGAGCCACATCCCAAGCCCTTTTTCATTTTTTATCTTAAGGCAGGATCTCACTAAATTGTTTAGGGCTTTACAAAGTTGCTGAGGCTGGCTTTGAACTTGAGATTCTCCTGCTCAGCCTTCCAAGTCACTGGAGTTACAGGCATGCCACCACACCCAGCCAACTTAATGATTCTTATACAATTTATCACTGCAAACAAATTCATGTTAAACTTACTTTGTTTTGCATAGTAAATATTGCTTTTCTTCATGATTTTCAGTCACATGAAACTTCAGCAAAATGTCAAAAAAAAAGGATTCAGATTCTTTTTAAATAAAAACCATATGTTCAATTGAACCATCCAGAATAAATTTTGATCATGTGGCCAAATAGATTTTTGATGCACAAAGCAAAAGTGTACCTATAGCTACATCACAACCCCATAGCCCTCTAAACCCCAGTAAACAATGGGATTGCTCTCTTTCTCTCCCACTTCATTTCTTCTCCCGCACTTCTCTCCCATATCCCCTTTCTCTTCCTTTCTTCCTATCCCTTCTCCTTTTATTCTACTTTTATCAATCCCTACTCTTCTTTCTCCCTTATCTTCTTTCTACTTCTTTTCATTAAAGAGGCTCCAAAAGCATTAGATTCTTCATAAAATTAGTTCAATAAATAAATAAAAGAAAAGAAACAACTTTGGTAGATAGTGTCTCTGTTGGTTTACCTTCACTCAGCTAGAATTTGCTCTATTAGAATCTGTGATTCTCATTTTATACAGGATCATTCTTTCTGTCCATGTCAAAGACAGAATTGTGGGCTCATCCTTGATTCTACTATCTCTTTTAGGTCCTTATCACTTAAGAAGTTATGTATTGAGCTGGGGTTGTGGCTCAGAGGTAGAGCAGTAGATCCTCAGCACCACATAAAATAAATGAATAGGATAAAAGTATTGTGTCCAACTACAAATAAAAAATAAATATTTTTTTTAAAAAAAGAAGATTTGCATTGCTGATTTTAAATTCTTAATGCTTCTTGGATTTTCCCTCTTCACATGTCTACCTGGGTAAAGGCTGCCATACCATCTTTACCTATATTGTTACAATAAAATACAAATGAATACCTGAGTGAAGGAAAACATTTTAAGCCATTGCTTCATGAATCAGACAATGTTAGTGTTTCAAAACTAAATGATAACATTTTGACATTAATTAAAATCATCAATCAATCTCCATCCTCTACAAGAGAGTTATAACTCAAGGGATAGTACTTCTCAATTGAGGTGGGTATCACTCCTCTGGGATGCTACTGAGAAAGTGGGGTCATTTTTGGATGTCTGAACATCTAGGGGATGATGATGACATCTGATGTTACAATTTAAGTGGATGCACCAACAGTGCATGAATGTTTCAGTTTCTCTATATCCTTGTCAAACTTGTTTTGTCTTAAAAATGACCACCTAATAGGTGTGGATACCTCCTTGTGGCTTTTATTTATGTTTTCTTGATAATAGTGATGCTGAGCAACTTTTGGCCATTTGTATATATTGTTTGTACAGTGTCTGCATTAGTCCTTTGTACATTTATTACTCAGGATTAGTTGATTATTATTTCTTCTTTCTCCTCCTCCACCTCCTCCTCCTCCTCCTCCTTCTATTGAATTTCAGGTGTTTCTTTCACATTTTATATATCAACTGCTTATCAGATACATGATTCGCAAATATTTTTTTCCCATTCAGGAGTTTATCTTTCCACTCTATTGTTTGTTTCCTTTACTGTGCAGGCACTTTTAAGTTTGATGAGGTCCCACTTATTTTAATACATATATTCTGGGGTACAGCCTCTATAAAAACAGTTCCACAAAAACTCGCAATAGAATTACTGTATGATACAAAAATCACACCTGTTTATTCATCCAAATAAATTGAAATCGGTGTCTCAAAGATATATCTACACACCCATAACTACAATCAGAATATGTACTAATGCATGAATGGATACATGTGTGAAATATTATAAACCCATTAAATGGGGAATTTTTGTCTTATGCTACAACATAGATGATCTTTGAAGACTTTGTCAAGTGAAATAAGTCAGTCATGGTATTGCATAGTTCCCCTTCTATGAGGTCTCTAAAATGGAACTTTCATAGAAGCACAAGTTAGAATGGCAGCAGCCAGAAGATGAGGGACAGAGAATAAAAAACTGCTGCTTAATATAGTCTCAGCCACACAAGTTTATAAAGTTCTAACCAATTTTTGTGCAACATATTTCAAATTGTTAATAGTATTGTACATTTAAAAATCCTCAAGAGGGTAAAACTCATGTATTTAAACACAAGCAAACAAAATATAAATGAAGACAGAAAGGAACCAAGGATATTAAATATGTTGAAGAAACATATGCATTGTAAAGTTTCTACCCTGAATTGCAATAGGGGCAAACTGGGAAACATTGTACAGTGCCAAATGAAATATAAAAGAGCATATATAAGAGAATAGATGTAGATTCTTTAGTATAAAATAAGGAGATGTGATGGGATGAATAAAAACAACAGTTCAATGCTTTAAAACCTAGGTTTCTAAGTTTAGCACAGTTTTGAGATGATATTCAAATTTTAATTATTATTATGTCCACGTGATTTATAAGAATCTAAAGATGATAAATTGAAGTAGTATAGCTGGTGTTATTTTAAAAATGCTCCATTCAAATATAGAAGCAGTTCTGCTCCATAATTACATGAGATAACTAGAGAAGTGGTCATTGAAAAAAATCAGAAGATCTATTCCAACATTTAAAGAACTGATACAATGAATAAGGAAGAGTAAACAATTGGACATTAAAAAAAATGAAAAAAGAGGAAAGAAAGAGAGAGAGGAAGGAGAACCGACCATAACATTTTGGCAAGGTCAAAAAAAAATGCATGAGTTCTAACTAGATTCATGTCAAATTCATGTAACATTCATGAAACAGATTAAGCTTTCTTACATGATTTACATGTTTTCGTTGGGGAAAGATGTCTGTTAAAGTCTTTTGGTTTTTATGCTATTGATTTGTATGAGTTCTTTATGTATTTTGGTTATTAATCCCTTATCAGATATATGATTTACAAATAATTTGTCCCTGGACTGTAGGCTGTCTTTTCATTTTATTGATTATTTCCATTGCTGTACAGAAACACTTTAGTTTGATGTCGTTCTATTTGTTTAGTATTGCATTTCTTGTCTGTGATTTTGTTGTAAAATCCAAAAGCTCATTGCTTGACTTATTCATTAGCAAATGCTTTACACAGAATAGATAACCCAAAAGTTTTATTAATTTGAGTTCCATTGGTGAGCCTACAGTGGATGATTTCATAACAGAAAAAGCATGTGCATGAATAAAAAGAATTAAAGTAAAACTTATATGAGGAATTTGGTATAAAAAATATTGAAACATAGCATGGAGACTTAAAGAAGGGAGAGGGGGATGAAGTAATAGATTTTCGATCTCTAGGGCTTGGATTGAAATTATAAGCCTTCACTCAATGAGTGTTTATAAAGGATCTACTTGTAAAGGATATACTTGGGACAAGCCCTTTTAGGGCTCGGCATCACAGACATATTTGCAACAGAGAGGCTCAAACACATACAGAAACATTCATACTTAAGGCTCCACAGGATTGCCTCCTTATTTATCTTTCAAATCCAGAAGGCATCGTGTTCAAAACTGTCTGCTGTAGCTCTATGAATATTACAGCACTTCTGACACTTTAATGTGTTCCCCAGAAATTTCACCTGCCTTCTAGCAATAGTGTTTTCAGGACTGATAGAGAGGAAAAATATATCGTGTTGTTTTATGTGTCCTGTTTTGTCATTTATGGGCCCCCCTATAGTCCTAAAATATATGTTAGATAATTTTAAATTGAGTAACTTATCTCTTAGAGGAAGAGATGGAGGACAAAAAATGTCATATTTTTGGTGACTATAAAGATAAATAGATAATCTTTGGTTCCTGTGTCCACACCTTCTACCCTAATCATTTACTAGAATTATGTTGTATTGCTCAATGAGAAGCTCTGTAAGGCATACCTATTACACACTGTAAATGATACAACATGCTTACAATGAAACACCCAATAAATGTTAACTGTTTTATGTCCTGTGTCTAGGGCCTCATGTACAATGATGGCGAAAACAGACTTGGCCCCTGCTGTCATGAAGCTTGCAGTTTCATTGCTCAATAACCTTACAGCAGCAAAATTCACTTCATGAAGATTTACTACACTCCTATGAACAGAGATAATCTGTCTTATGATTTGTAGCTCCCCATGTGTGCCTCTATTAAAATATTTAATAATCTGACCAGCTATTGATTTATTTATGTCAGTCATTTCTCATAGACTGTGTACTGTCCGATAGTCCCATGTGCACATACTAGGAATATAATACCTGTTATATGAAATTTTATGAAATTCATCTATTTCACTGTGTAATATTAACTATAATTTATTTCCAACTCACTTAGGGATCTAAAGTGAGTTTGGATCTCAAAAATACTTTAACCTCTAATATAAATGGGCTCATAAGTTTTCAAGCAATATATTTATAATTTCAAGTTGTCTACTTTATTTCAAATTTATATTTTTGGTTACACGTAGGGAACAGAAAATAAGAATTTAATGGTACATTTATCTTACAATACATTAATTGTGAAAAAGCAAGAGAGCATTGGATTCTAGTGACCATAATATTTAAGGCAGTTGACACTAAAATCTTGAGGAAAGTACTATGTGAGTAATGCATATTTAAGTCTGCCATATTTATAGTGGTATGTTTCACTCATTATGCAGTGACTATCAAACAATATATATTTACCATTGGAGAATGGAATATAATTTCTCCCCTTCCAAATAATAACCTTTCTCAGAGACAATGTAGACATATTATTTCATATTTCAGCCCTGGCCTACAGAATTGTCTAGGAATAAGTATATGTACTGGGGTAAAGGAGAATACATAGTGCAAGAAATTTTAAATAACTTTTTTCTATTGTTCTTATGCAGATTTTTCAGGCCCAACAGCACATCAAAATAGGAAGATATTCTCATCATGCAAAGATAATAGGTCATGAAATTGTCATTTCTTCAATTTTCTCAGTATTGGCAGAATGGCAGAACCTCCAAAACTGGAGAGCAAAGCAGTAGATTGCAACATGCTACACATTATCAAGTAAGATGGTGTCTGTGTAATTCATTAAAACATATAAAGGAAGTGAACAAAATTTGTTCTATTAGGGTTAACCAGTTACCCCTTTCAGCTTATATAAAATGTTGAAGAGGCCAGGAAACTTTTCTTTAAAGAGAATTATTAATGTGCTAGATTCTTCTCTTCTAAGGGAGATGGATATAATGCCTTGCTTCTCTTCAATTCAGAGATAAGTTTCAAGGGAAATATTCACAAAGCTTGACATGTGAACCCTGCAGCTTGAGGAACAAAGGTTTTCATGTATGAAAAGTTAAAACAACCAGAAGCTGTTAGCTGGCTCTACTTGACTGAATGTAGGTAGTGCAAAAAGAAGTGCCTGCAACTGGCCTTCCCATGTGTGGGGAAAGGTTCATGTCTTCAGGAAACTTCCAGCAGAAAAGAAGTTGAAATATCAGTGAATCATTTTAAAAGTTTCTCATCCAAGATGGTGGGTAGAAGTTTCCCAGTGGAAAAGTGGATGCCTGGAAACAGAGAAGTAAAAGCAAGGACCCCAAGTGGCTAGAACAGAGATCAAAGGGACATTATTTTCTCCAAAGCAAATACGTTTACACATCTTCAGCTGGGGATAACAGATGATTCTCCGAAAAGTGTGTTCTACAAGTAGAGTACAGGCTGTATTAAGCCAACCAGGCTGATTACTTTGCCTTATATGGCCTCCCCAAACCCACCTCCATCCTTCACCAAAACAGAGGAGAAGTCAGAAATAGAAAGAATAAATGAGAGAATGAGTACAATGAGAAGAGAGAAGAGGCCAGCTGAAAACTCTTGGTAAAATTGCTCAAGAAAGTATTATAGGGTGGAAAGGAAAGTTTAAACTGGAAAAGAGTTGGAAGTTGTGATAGTATTCTGAATTCTATTTGTACTTGGAATATGAGCATTTGTATGACTTAAAAAGATTGGAAATGTTATGAAAACATTCTGACATTTAATCCAGGGCCAGGAAGCGGAATTCAGAGAAGATATACATCATCAGCAGTGGGGAAGACAAATAGGGGAAACTGTGTTTCATCCTACTCAATCCAGATTATTCAATAACACTGTTAAACACCCAGGGAGTTCAAATGATCACTTTTCCAGAAAATAACTTCACAAAACTTATTGGAATTTAGTGTTTATAATCACATATATTTTGTTATACTTTCCTCAATCTCTTACATAAGGTTTTTAAGATCAAAATAAAAAATAAAATTTAACATTTAATATTTTGGGCTAAAAAGTGTAATTTTCAAAACTACTTTCAAAAAGTCATGAATTCATCTCAAATTACTAAATATTTAAAAAATTTTAATACATAGAGCTAGTTTAAAGTTCTTTGATATATTTACTTCATATGCTTAGATATACAAAACTTTAATAATCAAAAAATATTTGTGGATTCCATTCTAAACTGTGATACACTCTTTAAAAATATTGCTTTACAATTTTATAATGACATGGGAAAATCACACAATAATCACAATGAATTTTTAAATAGGAAATCTTGAAATTAGCTTCAATTAGAGTTCAGTCAGGGAACCGGAACTACACAGCACCTAGAATAAAAAGCCTGCCATGTGATGCATTAAGTGGTAAAACACAGCAACGAAGAAAAGGAAAGTCTGGAAGATTCCTACTCGGTGGCCACCCAGGACTCATTGAAGAGAGCACAACTTTAACTCTGGAAGGCAGAGAAGTTGGATGAAGTGTCACAGGACAAAGCTGGCAAGCAAAGGTGCCCAGTGAGGCATCTGCCAGACTGACAAGGAAGCAGCTGGAACTCTGTGGAATGAGTGCCACTGGCCGCAGCTGACACATGGTAGAAGAAAGAAGGAGACTGGAACATACCAAAATCCAGAAAAGTCCATTTCGCCTCCAGTGTCCAGGTGGTGCCATCTACTGACAAAGTTCAACATCTTGCCAGCTGGCACAGGAGAAATATTCACCAAGTTCATAAAGGCAATGAAAAATGCATTTGGAGCTGAGCAGCAATAAAGCAGAAGTGGCCTGCCAAGTTTCTGACAGCAAATGCATAAAATTTGGAAATATTATGGATGGATGAATAGAGAGATATAGATATTGATCAAATATTTTGACATATGGGAAACAATAAAAATTACTATATCATCTTATAAATGTTGTATTGTTCTTGGTAGGCTATTAAAAGCATAGGATAGCATGCTATTGCTTTATTTTGACAATTTCAGGAGAAGTGGGACTGTGAGGATTAGAATCACCAGTGTGGTTTTCTATGAAATAAAATGAGTTTTGACTTTTTGAGGTACATATAATTAAAATCCTAAGCTATTCTAAAATTCTTTCAGAGTGTGTCAACAAGTTCCCAATCTGACTTACTAAGTTAATGAAACTTGTTGTTAACTGGCCCACTATTTTTTCTAGCAAAATTGCTTTCTTAGAAAAACTAGGTCTGAAAACGGATATTCTTTTGAACACATGCTGTTAAACCCTAAGAGTGACTTTACTTTAGTCAACTAAAATAAATAACTTTATTTTAGTTAGCTGACAAAAACAACTTAGAGGAGGAAAAGTTTACACAGGTCTTACAATGTCAGCCGCTCAGTCTGTGCTCTGCTGACTTCATTGCTCTAGGCCCAAGGGGAAGCAGAACCTCCTAGAGGAAGGGTGTGATGAAGGAAAGCTGCTCAGCTTTTAGCAGCCAGAAAGTAGACAGATAGGAGTTTGAGGAGCCAGAGAGAAATATAAAATCCTTGATGATACACACTTAGTGATGTACTTCCTCTAGCCATATCCCATCTGTCACCCAGTAGTAAATTCAAATTATCAATCCATAAACTGGATTAATTCACTGATGAAGTTACAGCTTTTATAGTCTATTCATTTCACCTCTGACATAACCTGCATTGCCCAACATGTAAGCTTTTGAGTATATTTTAAAGAACGAAGCTACAACAGTCTTAGGATGTGAGGAACTTACCATTGTTTCTTTGTTTACCCATAAACTATTGACACAACAGTTCTCATAATGTGGTTCTAGGACAGGCAGTATCACTGTCACTGAGAAAGCATGTGAGATGCCATGTACTCAGGCTCTACCTAAGACTTCTGGAAATGAGAAAATTTGAGCATTTGGGCCACTAGTAATAAATGTCTCTAAATGCTCTCTGGATGATTCTGATGTATGTTAATGTTTGAGAACCAATGATACGTTTTTCTATTACACGTTTGTCTAAAAATTGCTCCAGATTTTTACTTAGTTAATAAATACCTCCTTGGGAAAATCCATTTTAATATGGTTTATTGTGAGGTTTACCTTTGGGTAAACCTTTTGGGTAAAACTTTTGGGGTTGAGTTTCCCATTCATTGCTAATTTTTCCACTGAATGAATGCATTAGAAGTTTAATTGTTACCTAAAAGTTATTAGTTATTTCTACAGTTTGGATCTAGAATACCCCCCAAAGGTGTATGTGTCAAGGGCTTATTCCCCAGCATGCTACTATTGAGAAGTGGTGAAACCAGTAAGAGGTAGGAGGAGCCCTCCTGATCACTGGGGGACTTCCATCCCAGGGTATTGTAGGACTTACATCTTTTCTTCTCTTTCTATGGCTTGTCCACCATGAAGTAAATGGCTTTTGATCATCATGTGTTTCTGCCATGTTGTTCTACCTTGCCACAGCTGCAACATCTAAAATTGTAAGAAAACTGAAAAAAAATTAACATTATCCATTGATTATCTCAGATAATTGTTACAGTAATTGAAAGCTGACTAACATAGTTATTAAGAAAAAAAATGAAACCTAGTTGGCGAAAGCTTAAACACTAAACAGATAGACAAAACATAGTTATTCAAAATATACACCAAACATCTTTTATATATACACACATACACATATAAACACTATAATGCACAAATGATTTTGTATACATATATATCTTGTATACATTTATCTGATTTGAATCTATGCATCAAACATGTAACTATGTGTATATTATGCATATTCACTACATGCATACATTCACATGTATATATGTATTTTGTCCTTCAATAACAGGAGTTGAACTGTATGAGTGCACTTCTAAAAATACACATATTTATTTTTGGATATTGGTAACCATTTAATAAAACTCTCAAATGAACCAAGTAGTTGAGAAATACACACATATATATATAGGGTATGTCATAATATTTATGCAGCTAATAGCTAATATTATCATTTACTACCATAAAATATAAACAGATATATTATAAAAATTAAAATTTATCAAACTTTATACAAGCACAGATGTTACAAAATTCCATTTGCAATTGAGAGAAATATAAACAAAGTGCAGTATTAAATCATACCTGCATAAATTTAACTGTAATAGTACTGTTCCCCTGTGATAGTTGCATAGTCACCTTCTGTTGTTTTGTGGTGATCTCAAGTGCTACAAATATCTGCTTATCCTCATCAACTCCACACAAGCAGGTATTTTTTAGGTATATGTGTATGACAGTTAAAAGTGATCTCTGAGAATTTTCATATATTTGTCATTATATATGATAACTTGTTCAGAGTCAGAATGTTGGAACTGGCTTCTTAAAATATCCTTAAGCAAAAGAGAAGTTCTTTTTTGTCTGCTACATTTGAAAAAAAGAATACCATCTTTTAGATTCTCATTAAATCTATGGAGCTATTTATTTTATCCTCTAAGGTTTTGGCATCATAAAAGGAATTCAGACACTAAGGACAGCAAATCAGTTTTCCATGGTGAAACTTCTGATGTAAATGAGAAGCATTTATAGGACTTATTTTGAAGCAGGTATAGGAAGTGCTTGGGTAGTGGTTTCTCTATGGCACAGATTTGAGAAGAACCTATCAAGGACTTAAAGTATCACAGTGTCTAAATTAGGTGCCAAACTTATCTGTGGACGTTTGAAGGCAACATGTAGTCCAAGAAGAATTTGCATGCTAGCTGAATCCATTCCCTCTGTTCTTTTTATCCTTGAACAAGTTTTCATGTCACTATCTCAATTCCAAAATTCCTTTCTTTTCAAAAGGCCTGCATTTTTGTGTTAGTGTAAAATGTACTTTCTTTCATGACTGTTGCTAGATGTCAAGACTACAAAGGTTCTCTTTCTGAATTAAATTTCACACTATATTGTATTTTGAAGATGAAAACACTGAAGAAGTAATTTTGTCCAGACATTGAGATCATGGTCACCTGCAACAGACATGGAAGCACCTGACAACTGTTTTGTCACATGAATTCTGTCATAAAATTCTTCCATATAAGAGCTAGATTTGTATGGAATGTCAGCATTATCAGTGTCTAAAATTTATGATAGTGTTTGTGTGTGTGTGTGTCTTTGTTTTACTGATCATCACCTTCCATTTTAATTTTGTCTTCCTCCCACACTGTTGCAGGAATTGTAGAATGTATTGTTTATTTCTTACAACTTTCTTGCTGTTTACCTAGCATTAAATTTTAAAAAAATATTTCTAGAATATATATATGAAACAAGAAAAATGCACAACTTTTCCTGAAGGCTGATACTATATGCACCTAATTTCCCCTTCAAGTGATTTACTCTACTATTGTCAAGACAACCTGTGGCTCTTTGAATAGTTTTCATTATTTGTTTCAAAAATATGTTAGAAATTAAAAAGAAAATTTAACATGTAAACATGAAAGGAAATAGTTCCAAGAAAAGCAAAGTCAATTTAAAATAGTGCAAAATTAAATTAAATTAAAACATTTTAAAAAGACATGTAGATGATTTTAGGTCTTTATGTGGCATCTATTTCTGGCAGGGAGATCTGAATTCTTAAAATGGAGTAGGATTTTCTAGAGGGACTATGGCAAGAATGAAGCAAGACTTTTCTTTTGGTCTAGCATATGATCATTTGGGAGAATTTTTATTAAGTATGTTGAGAGAAAATATGTCTTTCTCCATATATTTTAAAAATTAGATCTGCCCTGATAATCATGTGATTTATGTCTTCTATGTTTTAATTTAGTCTTATTTACCTATTGTGTACTGAGAGGGATAAATTTAATCAGTTTTAAGCCAGTATATTTCTGTTTCTCTTTGCAATTCTCAAAGATTTCACTTCGTGAATATTGGTACAGATAATGTGTTTGTGTATGTCTTTACTCTATCGCAATTACAAATTGCTAAATACAAGTTAAATGTACATAAAAGTATTATGTTTTGTTTAATGCTTCTCAGCCTAAAATCCACCCTTTTTGATATTCAAAAGATTGCCTAATTTTTGGACACGTTCACTTTTAAGGATAATACAAAAAAGAACATAGTTAGAACTCAAAAATGCAGCTGGATGGATTTTTGTAAGGTGACTACATTCATTTTATTCTCGGGCTTATCAAGACAGAAAACACTGCCAGGACTTAAGAAACTTCTCTCTGTGCACCCAACGGGCCATGTCATGGTTTTACTTGGTTGATAGCTTTTAGCTTGTATGATATGTGACATGACAAGTCTATAAAAAGTCTGAAGAACAGAATTTGTTAGTGGAGGTTTAGGGTCAAGTATTATCAGAACTCTGAATCACCATCTTATACTTTCTTAACTTACATTTGTCTGTACATTTAACTTGTTTTTAGGTCTTGCTCTGTGACAGGCTTTTAAAAATGAATTTTATATTATTCCTCAAAGAGAAATTGAGATAAGACATTATTTTCCCCCCACAGGTAAGTTTATAGGAAGTTAAAGTATTTTTCAAAAATTTCTAGCAAAGTTCACTTTATTTTTTTGTTGGTGACAATGAGTTCCAGACTATTCCCAGACTGGATTTGTCTTTCATGAAATCATAAAGACTCTATCTGTACCAGTAAAAATGCCCCACTTATGTTGCCAGGTAAAACTGAGAATAGTATAGTGTATAGCAGAGATTTAAGTCATAAATACTTTATGTCCTACATTTATTAAATTAAGTGCACAAAATTTCTAAAATATAATAAGTCTTTAAATTATTTGTGAAAGACATGATGTTATGGCAGGAATGATTTAAAAGTTTATGATAGGGCACAGCAAAAAAATTGCATATATTTTAGAGTCACATATTTGATATGAAGGACAGTTTTGTTATCATTTAGATATAAGTAATTTATAAGTGAATTAAATGTTTTCAACCACTTTGTTTTTTTTCTTTCTTTTTGTAATAGAATGGAAGATTTCAAAATAAATTTCCACAACAAAGAAAAAAATTATCATATTATGAATCCCAAAATATTTTTGTATTGAACACTGCAGTCTTTGGAATACTCAAGAAAATTAATATGACAGTAATGGAATTAAAAGTATAGGTATAATTTTCCAAAGAAAACAAGAAAGATCATTTGTAAAAAAAAAAACAAAAAAACGTATTTTCAGGTAGCTTTCAAAAAATACACACACCTATAGTTTTAATTGTTTTGAATTTTAAAAGTTCATGTTTATTTAAGCTCTTCAAGATAAGCTATAAAATTGGAGTAAGGTGATAGCAGAGTATGAATTGTGCCCAGAAACAGGTTTTCTTTGTTGGCTGTGTGAGGCAGGTCACACCATCATGGAAATTCATAAATCTCAGAGTCAAGTCTCCTAGCACTCCAGAGGGTATATACTCTGTGATTTTGCTTATGTATTTTTTTCCTTTAAATAATGTCTCCACACTTTTATCAGCTTTAAAAAGTTGAATCTTAAATACAAAATTTTCCTCTCTAAAGTTTCTCCCTAATCTGTCCCATTCAGAAATTATTTCTATTTCTTTTCATCATCCCTTAAAATTTTAATATTATCTTTTAATGAAAGAAAACCTAAGTTGTTAGATCCACACATTGGATATCACTGATGTCGCTGGCAACGCTTGGCTTTATCTAAATAATGAATGGCATATTCATGCAACTACAGTTATTCAATTATATAAGACTTTAACTTCCCTGAGGGCAAAATCAGTTTCTCCAAATCACTTTCCCTGATGCTAACTGACTTGTCTGGAGAAAGAAAGATTACCTTTTTGTTGATGAAGTAAAGAATAGAGATTTCATAATAGTTAATTGTTTAAAAATAACAAAGACAAACAAAAAAAATAAGCAATGAACTTCAGTCCCCTGTGGCTTGAAGGAAATATCCAGGATGTGCCTATCAGAACTTCACAAAGAAATTTTAGGTGAAAAATTTTTTTGTGTGAGAAGATGATCTCAATTATTTATCTATTATTTTTATCCTTTAAAATTACATTATTGATTAATTCTTAAAGATTAAATAGGCATATGAAAAATCAAATTTAAATGGATTTTTCATCTCCACAAAGATTTTGTAAAATAGGTTGAAATCCAAAATCCTATACTGTACATGATGGGTTTGTTAAAATATATATTTTTTCCTGGCGTTCATTATACTTAATGTGCTTGAGTCAGACAAAACCTTGATAAAAATGTGGATGCTCCAAATTGTACCATTTGATATTTAAAACATTGAGGTGTGGGGGTGAGTGAAATAAATATTCTTATCAAGACATCAAGCTTATTTTCATACAAAGTGAAGTTTTACAACCATCAATATATACCAGTGTTAATGTGTGTCTGTTGTTTAGTTTAAAGATGCAAAACCCAGTTTCACTGCAAAACTTTTAGAGCTGTATAAATGATGAATGAAATTTCAGTAGTTACAGAAAAAAATAAAGTTTGACATTTATAGAAAGAATCTATCTTTAAATCAAGAATGAGAAATAATAATCAAATGCACTTCATAGTATGAGGTTTGTTGAAGCCACGATTGTACAACTTTCAGAATTTTAAATTAATGAAACATATTTTCAAGTTAATGGAAAACAATTTTTATTTTCTTGAATTCACCAGCAACAAAGGTATTGGACAATGTTATACCAGGGTTCATTGAAAATAAAGCAGACATTTGAGTAAAACCATTTGGTTGTCTCAGTAGAGCATTTCAGAGGTAGGCTTTGTTAAAGTTTGATTTCATTATCAGTATAAAGTAAGAAAATTAAAAATGATTTAAAATTGAATTCTTAAAAAAATTCTAGGATTTAGCTTTATATAAAGTCAAATGATACCAGTGAGTTTCTGTCATTCCCTGTGGATAATGGAGTAAGATTATTAAATCCTACTAATAATTGTGTAAAATATGTCGATAACTATGTAAACTTCCATACTAGAGGGACCAATTTTTAATACGGAGTATGAAAATTTGCACAGAGACAACAGGTATTCAGGCATTTTCCTTGTCTCCCCAATGTTCTAACCACCCAAATTCATTATCCACAGCCCATGAGAGTATGTAAATTTTTCTCTCCATCATACTAGGGGTGGAAAGCTTTCTTGTGAGGAGAATACAATGCTCTGTTGTTCTGCTGAGTGGCTAATGCAGTAGGCAAGCAGTCATTTGCTCATGTTTAAGATGTCTATATCACTCCATTGAACTTGCCCACTTGGCAATAAGAGTGCTCTATTTGTGAATGGGAATTTTTAATCTAATAGTCACGCTGATAGGCATCACCCCATACTTAGTTCAGGTGGGCAGACTTGGTATTTTATTAGTAAATTGCTATGAATAGATATACTTCCATATCAGGATAGTTCAGGAATATTACATTTTATACTAAGATAAAATAAACTGATTTTACTTGCTTATATGAGGGAGATAGAAAAGAAAAAAAAATTGTGTACATAAGTACTAGCAGGATGGGCTCTATTAAAATATCAGATATTATGAATGCAATAAAGTTTGTCTTTTTATGGCAACATAGTGCACAGTGAAGTTTTAAGCACCACTGACTTCTTTCATCATCTGGACAGGGCTTCTAAACTGGAAAATAAAATAATATGGCACCTGGCTGCATTAAGTTTGGTGTGACAAAAGTGAGATCCTTATGTTCCAAAGGTCTGGAAAGCACTATAAGTACAGCAAAGTTAAAAGTCCACAAAATCCACAATTTTAATGGCAAACAACTCTGGCTATAATAAATACACCCATTCGGTACACTAGCTCACTACCACTGAATTTGAGACCTGAACATCTGTAATAGTTTTTCAGTCTGAATAACTAGCAAAGTTACTTAGAAGATTCCTTAATTTTCTGAGAGCCCTTTTGCAGACATTCTAAATCATGATGAAGGAATAAATTCATGTTCTGCAAAGCTTTAGAGTCTTGAAAAGCAAAGAGTTGAAATGGAAAAAAAAAACATTCTTTACATGTCAAGAGATACTTCTTCCCCCAAAACATACAGACTCGCACACCTACAAAAAACATGCACATGTATGTGCACACATGTGCATGCAGTATTCATATTCTTCCATGATTATCAGCATCACTTAGCCTATAATTCAAAGTAAAGAGTAGATAATAAATAAATAATTACCTGTTACATAATGAATCCCCTGTTAGTATAGGTTTTTATTAACCATATCTATTTATAAATATATTTTCCTGCTTATAATGTACCCTAACTGTTCTGACTAAAAATTACATGGAAATTAATACACATAAAGGTGAATTAAGTGAACAATGCATTCTTACAAATCAATGAAAACAATATTTTCAAAACTAAAAATATATAAATAGAATGTAATATTTAGATTATAAAGACATGAAAATGAAAATTTCTTAAAATTTTCCCCAAGAAAATAACCCATATTTGGTTTTTGTTTTCTGTCAAGATTCCATGTCTATTCATATTTATCATGATTTTTATAATTTTATATTTTTAAATGTTAAGTTTTGAACATCTATTTATGTCATTAATTATTATTTTGTATGTAGTCATCCTAGTTTTAATTTTAATTGTCTAATTCATTGTCTTAATTTTAAAGACATTTCCTTTTGCTGGTTGTAGAGGTTCTTTTCAATTTTATTACCATAATAAATAATCCTGCAAATAAAATACTTAAAATTTTTATGTGAATTGTTATATTTCTCTATATATTAATTGGTATTATACAAAAATATTTATGGTTTTACTAAATAGTTACTTGAGCATATCATACCAACTTATTTTCCCCAAAACCTTGTAGAAGAGTTCCATAATATTAATTATAATTAATTATCCAAATTTTCATGGTTTCATTTTTCATTTTTATGTTACAGTGGAACTATTTTTTATCTTAGTATAAAATGTAAAATTGAGAGTACTGTACAGAGATCTAGTTAGTGTATCCAGACTGTTTTAGTGGAACCATAAACAATGGCCATATTTCCTTTTTGGCTGCTATATGGGTTGTGTTTCATTTCATTCTGATAAAAATTCAGAGCTTAATGAATAAATGAACCATGAAGTAATGTTCCCAAAAGTATGGCTAGCTGTATATCATGATCCATCACATACAACCTAAGTGTTATAGAAAAGATAATGCTATCCTAGAATTGCATATATGACAAGTTGATTTATCTTTGTGTTCTTTGTGTTTTGATGTGCAGACTTTTTAATGGCATCCATTCATTAATTTGACAGGGCATACCTCCTATATGTATGATACCATGGAGATGCTAAGGGTGTGTATATATAAACAAATAAAATACAGACTCTTCCCTTTGGGAATTTATAAACTACTTGGGAGAGACATGAAAATAAATAGCCACAAAGCAGGATGAAATCCCAAGTGCCCTAGAGAGGTGAAAGCAGACTCTAGGAGAATGTTGATGGATGTAGTTACTTCTATGGAAGGGACGGAGGGAAGCTGACATTGGTTAGGACTTTATGTTTGACTGAGATTTTACTTTTTTTCAAATTAACTGGTTTTTTTTTTTGTAGCCTTAAGAATCAAAAAAGGAATAGCATGTTCCCATAGATGATAAATAACACTAAAATACTCATATTAATTAAAATATTGAAGATCATCTAATGTTATATATTATTAAGACATGAATAAACTATTTTGAAAATCATAACATGTTTACAACAAAACTTTGACTTAACCATGTAATAATTCTGTAAGAACTTGAACCTTGACAGATAATCTTTCTTGGCTGCTGAGATTATTTATCCTGAGCAGAAACTAGATCTCATAAGGAACACTTGGAAAGAAACCTTTAGTGAAAATATTGGGCTTATTTATTTGACTTGAATTAGAGGATTACTTGTTTGGAAATAAGAATTAACATCATCATTAATGTTTCTGCCAGAGAATTCTATTCTTCATGAGCATACAATTTTCTTCTTTTATAATTAAGATTAAAAAATACATTTCTTAAGATGGATATTCTGTTGAAGAATATTTTCAATTGAGAACTGTGAGCTCTGGGTTCAGTTTTTATTCCTTAAACAATTAGTAGTATGAACTTGGGAAAGACCTTTGACTTCTCTTAACATATATTTTCCCATTAGTAAAACAGGAGAAATCATTAAGATCTACAAGACCTTTTCAGGTGTGTCTAAAATTTTTCTTATTTTTGTTTCTTTGTCAAATCCTAAATTAAATACAAATTTGAAATTGAATTTGCTAGATAGAAAGGCATGAATATGGCTGTAGGAAACGCTTATGCACAGTTGTCAGCGTGTCAACTATTAAGTGCTCCACTGAATACATTATAAGAACCTTTCTTCTCTCCCAGAGAAAACTACATTCTACTAGCTAAGTTTGCCTTCCATTTCTATTTCATGCATTGTTAAAATTCAAGCACAAATTCAACTGTTAGTGCAAATTATTTTTTCAAGTTATAATTACATTCTTTATTTGTCTTTTAAATACAGCTACACAATTGCCACAGAGACTTATTCTGTATGAATGCAGGTGGGATGCAATATCAACTGTACTTTTTATGAAGAAAGAAAAAAAAAGTTGTGCAAATCACAGGTATAATTACTAGGTGCAGGAGTATAGAAAAATAATTTTGTAGTCACTGTATTCATTCATCTTATTTCGAGTAGTAAAATTGCAGTTTTTCTAATTAAAGAGCTTGTCACTTTTTTTTTAGCACTTCATTGGTTAAATATCATCTTCTTCTGTTTTATTTGGTGGATTGGCCTGTTTAGAGGTTACTTTCTAGAAGATATTGAAAGATCAGTTTGTTTTTTTATTTTGTTTTTGTTTTCATATTTCCTTTTTTCTGTTGTTCTTGCATGACTTAATACATGGTGTATTATTCTTTCCAAATTGTGAACTCAGTAATGAATACTTTTTTTGGAGCATGAGAAATTGTTACTATAATTAAAGGTCTAGTATCTACCCTTTTGGTTGCCTCAGGAAAAATAGGGCAAAATCAAATTTTTACATGTCACTGAAGAGGCTTCTTGCTCCTGTAAAGGGCTAAGAAAAATATTAAAGATTTTCCCTCTCCAGGTGTCTGTCATGATGATGGAACATCTAAAGAATGCTGGCTTCTAAATGGGTTTGGCTCACTCAGAACTCATAGTCATCTCTATTTTCCCTCTAGTATCTGGGATCTGGCCAGTTCTCAAGGAATGAAGTGTTCTTGAAGGGATCACTGGATCACACAGATTGTTAGAACAGTCTTCTTTGTACTAACTTGTATTTAAGAAAACCCACTGGGAATAAGACTTTGGAGTCTCACCCATGAAGATGATGCTCTGCCTGGGACTTCCCAGTTGGGACCCTGAAAAGCTGCCTAGGACTCTCCAGCTACATGACTTCAGATGTAGTACTTGCCCCCATCTGATAATGCATTTTCTTTCCTTTCTCTCTCCCTTATCTGTTTTGCTTTTGCTCTTGCTTCCATATTAATACTAAAGTAAATGCTATCTTGTATAAATAGGGTCTTTATTGTCAATTGAATAAGCACTTACAAATTCAGGCAGCTACACGAATGCGTAATGCTTTAACATTACATATACCCTGGCAGTATATATGGGGCCATCACTAACACAGCCAGTTTTCACTTTACCCATAGAGCTAATGGTACTAAAGGAATCAAGATTGTTTGGTCCAGTCAGCCTCAACCGTAGATTCCTGCCTGATCATGTTTCTCTGAACCCCAAACACTGATCTTTCCATATTTTTTTCATTATATTCCAATAGATCTATTTAATTTGAATCCTTTTTTGGTCAAACCTTTCTATGTTAGGTGATTCCTATATACATATATCATGTTTAGTCAAACCTTTCTATTTAGGTGATTCCTATATAGAGATATCATTTTTTTTTCTCAGAAAATATGGCATTTATATACTTACTTAAAATATCTAAAATTGTATGTGCATACTTTCTTACTAGAGGTACTCTTCAATATTAATCAAGCATTTATATTTTCTGATTTGTTTATTTTTAATTACAAATAAAAAGCATATATTTATTGTTATGTGGAACATGATGACTTGAAATTATGGAATGACTAAATCAAGCTAACATATGCATTATCTCACACACTTGTGTGTGTGTGTGTGTGTTGAAAACAATTAAAATCTATACTCTCAACAATTTTCAAGAATACAATAAATTCTGGCCTGTTCAGGTCCCAGGCACACAGTAGGCCAGGCCCACCCCAGAGGGGCAGAAACTGGCCACAGCCTAGCCTCTGGTGCAGGACCACTTCTTCTGACCAGCAGACTACCACAGGAGCCAAGATCCATCCCAGACCACCCACACAAGCCCTCCGGGACTCATGTTCTCTGGGACTCATGCCCCAGTGGGGCAAACACCCACCAGAGCCTAGCCTCTGGCACAGCACCACCCCTTCTGACAAGCAGACCATCGACTGAGGCCCAGCGGCCCAGATCCACCCACACCAACTTGCAAAGGGCCCAGGTCCAGGATGCAGTAGCATTCATTGAGGGACACCAGCAGGATCTGGAAGCTCAACATCAAGGTAAGGTACAGACAATCTACATGGATACTACAAGAATAAAGAGAAGAAACTATAATATCTCAGATCCACATTGCAAGAAAGGAAGACACATAGACAACATGAAAAAACAATGGAGAAAAGTGCCCCAAACAAACCAGGACACAGACAGTGAAGTTGATGAAATGTCAGAGAAGGAGTTCAGAAGGTTCATAATTAAAATAATCTGTGAATTAATGAATGACCTAAATGAGCAAACACAAGCAAAATGATAGGTTTTCCTTCTTTGAAAGTTGAGTAAGCCATATCCCCAACCCTATTTTGTATTTTATTTAGAGACAGTGTCTCACTGAATTGCTTAGTGCCTTGCTTTTGCTGAGGCTGACCTTGAACTCATGCACCTCAGTCTTCTGAGCCTCTGGGATGATTGGTATTTCATGGTAAAATACACACACCACATTTTCCATATCCATTGATCCACTGATGGGCAATTAAGTTAATTCCATACCTTGACTATTAAGATTATCACTTCACTGAACATAGAAGTGCATATATCTATTCAAAATAATGCTATGTTCCTTTTGGCTATCTACCCAGTAGTTGCATAGCTAGTGCATGTCATATTTTTATTTTTAGTTTTTAAAGAATCCTCTATACTGTTTTCCATAGGAACTGAGCCAGTTTATATTCCCAATAGTGTTTAAGGGTTCTCTTTTCTCTGCATCTTCACCAGCACTTATTACTTTTGTCTTGGTTGTCATCTTTTATTTTGTGATACTGTAGGTTGAACCCAGAGTCTTACACTTGCTTGGTAAGAGCTGTGCTACTGAGTTACATACACAGCTCTGCTTTATTTTCTATTTGAGACTGGGTTTCACTAAGTAGCCCAGGCTGGCAACAATTTGAGATCCTCCTGCCTCAGTCTCCAAATAGATGGCATTATAGGCATCCACCAATATATCTGACTACTTTTTGTCTTTTGAATAATAACTATCCTAGAAGATACGAGGTAATATTTTATTGTAGTTCAATTTGCCTTTTCCTGATGATTAGTAACACTGACCATTTCTCATATACCTCTTGGCCACTTGTATTACTTCTTTCAAGAAATATCTAATCAGATCTTTTCCCCATATTTTAATTGGGTTATTTATTTTCATGTTTGAGTTATTTGTGTTCCTTAGATATTGTGAATATTAATCCCTTATCCTACACAATGATTGCAAATATTTCCTACCATTCTGTGAATTTTCTCTTGCTCTGTCAACAGCTTCCATTGTTTTTTTTTTTTTTTTCTTATACTCTCATTGGCATATTTCTGCTTCTGTCACCTCTGATTTGGAGGCCAGGTCCAAAAATCATTGCCCAGACCAAAGTCATAATTGTTGCACAGACCAAAGTCATAAAGTTTTTCTAAGAATTTTTTTTATAGTTTTACAGTTTCAGGTCTGATGTTTAAGTGCTGAATTTGTTTTGAGTTGATTTTTTTTTTTTTTTTTTGTGGAAATGGTCTAATTTATTTCTTCCAAATGTGGAAATACAGTTTCCCAACACCATTTATTTAAGAAACTGTTCTTTCCCTATTATGAATTCTCGGCAACTTTGTGGAACATGTACAGATTATTCTAGGATCTTTATTATGTTTCATTACTCTGTCTTTTTTATTTATGCCAGTTCCAGGTAGTTTTGCTTACTATAGCTTTATTGTAGATTTTATAGTCAAATTGTGTGATGGCTTTAGCTTTGTTCTGCAAAAGTTGTCAGAAGATAATGGAGTTACTTACTTATTTCAAAACCCTGCAAAATGCAGCAGGGGAGCCAGAATAGGAGCCCTTCACAAACGTTTGCAGAAACCATTACAGAAGACTCCCAAGACCACAAACTTACATAAAGATCATTTCAAACTTGCATAAAGAAAATTTCTGCAAAATTATGCCTGGCCAACCATTGCCTTATAACTTGGTCTGGTGCATCCTTTTTTTTTTATTTCTTATGACCAAGGGAAGTTATTTTAAATAAACTTACATAACTTTCCTCATTTACCTTGCAAAATCTTTGTCTTAGTTTGCCTTCCCCAATTATGCCTAAGACTCCCCATGGATCACCATGACATGCATATTTTGGACTGAAATTTTCCTGTCATTCCTGAATAAACTCTTTTCTTAGACTCCCTCTGTATTGCTGACTTTCAGAAGATTATAGTTTTTTGTTGTTGTTGTTCAAAGTTGCTTTGCTTATTAAGGGTCTTTCATGGTTCTGTATTAACTTTAGGATTTTTTTCTTTAAAAATGTCGCTGGACCATTAGTTGGGATTGCAATGAATCAATAGATATATTTGGGTTGTATAGACATTTTAACAACATCAGTTCTTCATTTCATGACTATGGATAGCTTTCCACTTATCTGTGCTTTCTTCAATTTTCCTCATGAGTGTTTCATAGTTTTTTATTCTAATTTGCATCTAAGTATTTAATATTTTTGCTGCTATTTCAAATAGATCATTTTTATTATTTCTTTTTAAGAAAATGTTATTAGTATATAAAAACAGAACTGATTTTTGTATATTGGTTTTGTATTGTTTAGCTTGCCTGAAACCATTTATTAGTTCTAACGGTTTTTGGCATAAACTTACGGGTTTTCTAAATATAAAATCATGTTATAAACAAAAGGTACAGTTTAATTTCCTTCCCACCTAGGATGTTTTTGACTTCATTCTTTTATCTAGTTACATTGGCTGGGACTTCCATTAATTGATTGAAAAGAACTGGTGATTATATATATCCTTGCTCTGTTCTGATCTTAGAGGAAAAGTTTTCAGCTTTTTACCACTGAAAATGATGTAAGGGATAGGTTTGCCATAAAAGATATTATAGTATTGAGGTACATTTCCTCAATGTCTAATCTCTTGAGTTTCAACCATGAAAGACTTAAGTTTTGTCAGAAAATTTTTGTATATCTATTGAAGTGATCATGTGATTTTTAATCTTGATTTTATTAGTGTGGTACACATTAATGTGATTTGTATATATTAAACCATTCTTCCATCCTAGGGAAATATCCTACTTGATTATAGCAAATGATTCTTTTAATATGTTGTTGCATTATATTTGCTACTATTTTTTTGAGAATTTTTGCACATGTGTTCATTAAAGGTATTGATCTTTAATCTTTTCTTATAGTATCCTTAACTGGCTTTATTATTAATGGGATATTGGCCTTGTAGAATGAGTTTGGAAATATTCCCTTTATCTTGATTATTTTGAAGAGCTTGAGGAGAATGTGTATCATTTCTTCTATAAATGAGAGAATTTAGCAGAGAAGCCAATAAGTCCTGAACTTTTTTATTTTTTCAGTAAGTGGGATATATTTTTTTTATTCTTCTAGCATGGCTATATTTTTTCTTTTCTTATTTTTTTAACCTGTACCCTCAAAGCAAGGAGATCTTAGAATAACATATACCAAGCTCTAAAAGAAAATTGATGCCAACAAAGAATTTTATATCCAGCAAAATAAAGCTTCAGATTTGATGATGAAATAAAAATCTTTTATGATAAACAAAAGTTAAAAAGTATTTACAGTGAGAAAACTTGCAAGACAGAGCATCGTCAGTAAAATATTCAATGAGGAGGAAATGAAAAACAACAATGAAAACCATCAAAGAGAGGAACTACACTAAAGGAAAGGCCAATCCAAGGAGAAACCAAGTCAAGTTAAAAACCAAAAATAACCCAAAATGGCTGGGAATACGAATCATATGTTAATAATGACACTGAATGTAAATGGCCTAAAGTCATCAATTAAACAACATAGACCAATATATTGGATTAAAAAAAAAAGTCCCATCTACATGTTGCTTTCAAGAGACTCATCTCACAGGAAAAGATATCCACACACTTAAGGTGAAAGGGTGGGGAAAATGCACCAATCACACGAACCATGTAAACAAGCAGGGCTTCCATCCTCATATCAGATAAAGTGGACTTCAAACCAAACCTAGTTAAAAGGGATAAAGGAGGACATTTAATACTGTTTAAAGGATTCATACATCAATAAGACATAACAATCATAAATGTCTATACACCAAACAATGGGACATCTACATATGTCAAACAAACTCTTCTCAAATACAAGAACAAAATATACCACAACACAATAATACTGGCTGACTTTAACCTCTCTCACCACTGGATAGATCTTCCAAACAAAAACTAAACAAAGAGACTATTAAACACCATAATACAATCAATAAGTTGGACTTAACAGACACATATTGAATATTCCATCCACCAATGAGTGAATACACATTCTTCTAAGCAGCATATGTATACTTCTCCAAAAAAGACAATATGTTATGCCACAAAGCAACTCTTAGCAAATACAAAAAAAAAATAGAGATACTACCCTGCATTCTGTCAAACCACAATGGAATGAAATTAGAAATCAATGATAAAATTGAAAAGAGAAGCTACTTCAAGCTACCTGGAGACTAAACAATATGCTATCGAATGACACATGGATAACAGAAGACATCAAGGAGGGGATAAAAAAAATTCATAGAGGTAAGTGAGAACTCTGATACAACTTATCAAAATTTCTGGGACACTATGAAGAAAGTGGGAAGAGAAAAGCTCATTGCATGGAATTCATTCATTAAAAGAAGAAAAAGTCAACAAATAAATAACTTGACATTACAGCTTAAAGCCCAAGAAAAAGAAGAACAAAGCAACACCAAAAGTAGTAAAAGATAGGAAATAGTTAAAATCAGGGAAAAAAAATCAATAAAATTAAAACTAAAGAAACAATTCAAAAAGTTGACAAAACAAACAGCTTGCTCTTTGATAGAATAAATAAAATTGACAAGCCCTTAACCACCCTAACAAAAAGATGAAGAAACCACAAATTACCAAAATTTTGATGAAAAAGGAAGTATCACGACAAACACTATTGAAATACAGAAGATAATTAGAAACTATTTTGAAAATTTATACTCCAGTAAAGTAGAAAACCTCAAAGACACCGACAAATTTCTAAAGGCATATGATCAGACATACACAATTTCAACAAATCAATTTCAAGTAAGGAAAGAGAAGATGCCATCAAAACCAAGAAAAGCCCAAGACCAGATGGATTCACAGCTGAGTTCTCCAAGACCTACAAAGAAGAATTAATACATATACTTCTCAAATTATTCCATGAAATATAAAAGGAAGGAACTCTTTCAAACTAATTCTACAAAGTTAGTGTCATCCTGATACTAAAACCGGGCAAAGACACATCAAGGAAAGAAAATTTCAGGCCAATATCCCTGATGAACATTGCTGCAAAAATTCTCAATAAAATTCTGGCAAATCACATACAAAGGCAAATTTTAAAAAATAGTGCACCAAGATCAAGTGGGGTTCACTCCAGGAATGGAAGTTTGGTTCAACACACAGAAATCAATTAATATAATTCATCACATCAATAGATTCCTGAACTTTTTATGAGGAAAAAAATGCCTGATTCAACTTTCTTACTCATTGCTTTGTTCTGATTTTTTTATTTCTTCTTGATTGAGTCTTAGTGAAGTTATATATTTTGGGGAATTTATCTGTTTCTTCTATATTATGTAATTGTTTGGTATGTAATTGTAATTTTTTATAAGTCTTTGTAATTTTTTATAAGACCTTGGTTCTGCTGAAATGTGGGGCTCTACGGGCTGATCTGTAAGGTGGAGTGTCTGGGACCATCTTGGCCTGCCTATAGCCTGTGTTATGAGTCCTGGCCTAGTGTCTGAGGTCAGAGATGTGATATGAAACATGTGAGCCAGCTTGGCTCTGGCCTGGTCTAAAACTGGAACACGCAAGAAGTCTTTACCTGCAGGGCTGTTCTTCAGTCTGAATGGGTGCATACCTGATGACTAATACTGCAGAGTCTGATTTGGTGCTCCATATAATCAGGATCCTGGGGCTGTTGGTGGAGTCACCTGATGGAGAAAAGCTGAGAGACTGAGTCTTTTGGGTGAGGCAGGATTAGAGAAGTATGGAGACTTCACTGGTTCAGGATCTTATTGTAGCAGCTTGGTGCTGTAATATAAATGTAGTCTGGGCCTCACTTCCCTCCTTTCCCCTCTAGTAGAGGCTATGTGACTTCATGCTGTGCAGCTTGAGTTTTGAAAGGGAGTTGCAGAAGTTATGTAAAATGTTCTCTCTTTTGAATGTGTATTTCTTATTTTTGTGCTATATCCAAGTGCTCTAATCTCTCCCCTGGTTTTCTGAGTTCCTTTATTTTTTTTGTTGGGGGGGGGGACCTAGAAACACAATGGAGGAACCCAGCAACATCATCAGGGTAGTTCCTAGGACACATTATCCATCAGATCTCTCATCAGATGAACCAGAGGGAGTGCAGGGTTGGACATCTGCACCTCCACCAGAGCAGTACTAACTCCAGAGACAGGAGTTCAAATCATTCCCACAGCAATAAAAGGACCTCTTCCCCAAGGAACAGAAGCCTTATTGTTAGGACACAGTTCTTCTACTCTAAAAAGACTTATGATAAGTCCTGAAGTAATTGATCCCGATTATGAAGGTGAAATAAAAATTATAGCTAGTTCTCCAAAGGGTATATCAGTAATTTCACCAGGAGATAGAATGCACAGTTATGAATAATACCCAGCCTACATGATAAATTTTCCAGTAGTAGTATAGAAAGAGGTCCCAGGGGATTAGGCTCCACAGTTGTGGATTGGGCTATGCTGTCTTTAAATTTAGATTCTTGCCCAATGTTAAAACGAAATATTCAAGGACATGAATTTAATGGGCTACTGGATACAGGTGCAGACCTCAGCATCATATCTTGTCAGGAATGGCCAAAGCATTGGCCATTACAACAAGCCACTCAAACACTTCGAGGCCTAGGAGTGGCAACTAATCCCCATAAAGGTGCAATGGTATTAGATTGGAAGGATCCTGAAAGATGTAAAGGAACTATACAGCCCTATGTATTGGATCATCTTCCTATAAATTTATGGGGACAAGATGTCCTAGACAATTAGGTTTGACATTAACAAATAACATCAATCCAAATGCGCCCACTATTAGGGCTAGACAAGGTTTTAGGAAAAAAAAAAAAGATTAGGAGAACAAGAACAAGGTATAGCAGCACCAATTCAAATAAATCAAGGAATAGATAGACATGGATTGGATTTTCAGAAGGGGTCACTGAGACAATAAAAATTACTTGGAAATTAGAAAGACCAGTATGGGTTCCTCAGTGGCCCCTAACTAAATAAAAGATACAAGCAGCCCATGACCTGGTCAAACAACAATTAGTGGAGGGACATATTCAACCTTCCATATCTCCCTATAATACTCCCATTTTTGTAATTAAAAAAAAATCTGGTAAATGGAGATTATTGCAAGATTTAAGAGCCATTAATAATGAAATGGTTATATGGGACCTGCTCAATCGGGGATTCCTCAATTGTCTGCTTTGCCAAAAACCTGGTACGTTATAGCTATAGATATTAAAGATTGTTTTTTTTTTTTCAATTCCAATTCATCCTGAGGATAGTCCACGTTTTGCATTTACTATCCCTGCACTGAATCATGAAGGTCCTGATCAGAGATATGAATGGAAAGTACTCCCTCAAGGGATGGCTATCAGCCCAACTATGTGTCAAATTTATGTTAACAAAGCAATCCAGCCACTTAGAAATCAAAATCCTGAACTACAAATATTTCACTATATGGATGATGTATTATTGGCACATAAAGATAAAAACACATTGCTAGAATGTTATGTCAATCTTACAAATTTATTAAAAAATTATGATCTAGTGATAGCATTAGATAAAGTACAATTAAATTTTCCAATTAATTATTTAGGAGTTCTATTATCCTCAACCATGGTCCGTCCACCAAAAATTCAAATACGAATAGATCAACTCAAATCACTTAACGACTTTCAAAAGTTATTGGGAGACATCAATTGAATAAGGCCTTATCTAGGCATACCAACAGGAGAGTTGGGACCTTTATTTGATATCCTAAAAGGTCCTTGAGATCCAAATTCACCCCGCATGTTAACGCCTGAAGCAAGAAAGGCATTAAAAATTATTGAAACATATATGGAAAATATGCATTTGGATAGAATTGATATAAGTTTGCCTTTGTTTTTTATTGAACTACCAACAAAAAATATTCCTACAGGAGTATTTTGGAAAGAAGATCCATTATTGTGGATACATTTATCTTATTCTCCTAACACTATTCTTACTAGGTATCCTGAGGCTGTAGGACAATTAATACTCAAAGGAATAAAAGCAGCAAAGGGAGTGTTTGGAATTTCTCCCAATAAAATTATTACTCCATATACTATGAATCAAATTGATGATTTAGCTAATGAGTTAAATATTTGGGCAATAATCATGTGTAAATCTAATATTTCATTTGATAATCACTTACTATCTAATCCTTTGTTGTCTTTTTGGTCTAAGCATTCTGTAGTTTTTCCAAAAATGACAAGAAAATCCCCTATTATGAATGCTCCAAATATATTCACTGATGGATCAAATAATGGTACAGCAGCAGTAGTTACCCCTGACCAAAGTTTTACATTTTTAGTACCCAAACAATCAGTTCAAAAGGTAGAGCTTAATGCAGTTTTACAAGCTTTTGTGATGTTTAAAGTTTCTGTTTTTAATTTATTTTCTGATAGTCAGTATATAGTTAATGCTATAGTATCCCTTGAAGATGCTGGTAGGATTTCACCTTCCTCTCCTGTTTTCTCTTTGTTTTCCACTATACAAAATCTAATCTGGGATAGAAAAGATCTATTCTTTATAGGACATATCAAAGCACATACAGGATTACCTGGAGCCCTTAGTTTGGGCAATGATTTAGCAGATAAAACTACACATGACATACATATTTTCTCTACACTAGAAGAAGCTACACATTTTCATAAAAGGTTCCATGTCAATGCTAATATTTTACAAAAGCGTTTTAAAATAACTAAGGAACAAGCTAGACAAATAATAAAACAATGTCAAAATTGTGTGACCGTTTTACCACAAGTTAATCTTGGAGTCAATCCTAGAGGACTGATACCTAACCATATTTGGCAGATAGATGTCACACACTTGCGAGAATTTGGAAAATTAAAATATTTGCATGTTACAGTTGATACTTCTTCCAGATTTTTGATGGGCTCCCTTCATGCCGGAGAAAAAAATAAAGATATTATAGCTCATTGCTTACAAAATTTTGCCACTGTGGTCGTTCCAAAACAGTTAAAAACAGATAATGGTCCTGGTTATACTTCTACCTATTTTAAACAATTTTGCTCATCATTTGGCATTACTCACATAACACGAATTTCATACAATCCACAGGGACAAAGCATAGTTGAAAGAGCTCATCAAACTATTAAAATGTACTTATTAAAGCAAAAAAAGGGAATTGGGAAGAGGTATATATCCCCCAAAGATGAACTTAAAATAACCCTTTTTACTCTAAACTTTTTAAATTTGGATTCATCAGGGCTTAGTCCTGCAGAAAGGCATATATATCCAAAAAATGTACATAAGCCTAAGGTACTTTGGAAGGATATTCTAACAGGACAATGGAAAGGTCCTGACCCAGTGATTGTCTGGAGTCAGGATTCTCTTTGTGTGTTTCCACAGGGAGAACAGCAGCCGATTTGGATTCCAGAGAGACTAACCATAGCAATTTCTACAGACCAAAAAGAAGATGATTTGACTCAAATCCATAACAGCTGATATCCAGAGCTCCAGCTTGGCTATTCTTACATCTGCAACAGTGGTTCTCCCACACCTGGAGGCTAATGAATAATCAACACCATTAAATCCTATTTCAAATGTAAAAAACCTTGGGGTTTGCTTGTGGGAATACCTTCAGACCCATTATGCAAGTTACAGGAAAAAGGATGGGATATCCAAATAAAGTCAAATCCAGGTGGTAACCAGGATGTCTTTTTCAATATCTATTTTATTATTGCCCTTTCCCATATCATAAAGTTCTATTTTATTTTTTTGAGCTCATACAGACCTAGGTTAATGTTTTTCTGATCAGTTCTATTTTTTGACTGTGGAGTTTTTAAACATTGCAATGGAGATTTCACCTGTGAAAAGCTACAAGGCCTTTACTATTATGTTATGTGTTATATGTATTGTGTTATGTGTGCACACTTCTGTTTTGTGCTGTATGTCTGTACATGCGTATGTCCATATATATGAGGAGTGCTCATGAAAAAAATGAATCCGAATTTTTTTTTATTCATGTGATTTAAATGGTTTAATTTAAATTGCGTAAACAGCTGTTGAGAATTGTTTTAATATGTGAACAAAAAAGGATGTTAACAGATCTGTTTGTTTGCTTTCACCTTTCCTTTTCATTGTATTTAACAATTCTGTTCAGGATAATGCAAATTGTTCAGAAAATTGTTTTCTTAGTACCTATTGGAATGTTACATAATTTTTTTTTTAGCCATCATTGCCAGAATTCCTATCTTCATCCCAGTGCCGGCGAAGACAAAGATAAAACCAAACTACAGCCTCTTCAATAGTTATCACAACAAACTGTATAAACTGATGCATCAATGAATAATAACTCAACAAGTAATGCTCAATCAAGGATGGAATTACTTTGGGAGGAAATGGACATATTGATGGATTCCTCTGCTTTGAACTGCTTGCAGAACTTGCCTGGACTATGTATCATTTGCATGCATTGTGAACTATCTGTTGATGCAGTGAATTGTGGTAGTGCCGGCATATCTTTGCAGATGGTGTCATTGGTGGTACAATTTTTCAAAAAGAGCTATCATTTGGCTTGGTGTCATGGCATTTTGCATCCTCCTCCCTTCTGCTAGTGGTCTAAAATTTGGGGGCCAACAGAGGTGAGGCAAAGAACCTCACCCCCCCACACTGGCACCAAGGCCAAATTTGGGGGCCAACAGAGGTGAGGCAAAGAACCTCACCCCCCCACTAGTGCAAAGGCCAAATTGGGGGCCAACAGAGGTGAGGCAAAGAACCTCACCCCCCCACTGGTGCAAAGGCCTGTCCACAAGTATGGCTGTATGCTGGACCAGTAGTCAGTGACGGGTATGATCCAATTGCAGTGGTACTAACCTAAGATAGGAGGCTGACGCCTTGAGGTCAGCTCATTCGATGACGGGTAAGGACCATATGTAGTATTGAACAACCTAACAGGCACGGTCCTAAGCCACATTGCTTGTTGTTTAATTAAACAGAAGGGGGAGATGTTGAGGGCCACAGCCGAGTCGGTATGACGCATGACATTTTTGCCAGAAGTAGTGGTTGAGAGGTGACACTAGTGAGCCATTAAGATGACGACTTTTGAGTTCTGGCGGAGTTCCCGTTGAGTTCCGCTTGAGCTCTCGCAGGGATTCCCGGAGAGTTCCCATTGGTTGGGGAAGTGCCAGAGAAGCGATATTTCCTGTTGCTGGTTCCGGGAGGAGCTGCGTGGTGTTTGAGAGAATTCCCGGGGAGCGTGTGTGGAGTGTGCTGGTAGAGTTCAGAAATAGTTTGTTCCTCCTTCAATGGCTCTTGATTTGTGCCCAGCCAGACTGCAGCACCAACCATCTTGATAATTTCTGCCTCCATTCAATATTTATTTTTTTTGAGCAACATAATATGTGATTAGTTGAACTATTCTATTTATATTATATTTTTTCAACATAGTTTTCTTATAATTAAAATTTGAGTTAGAAATAGTCTCTGTGGAATTTTAATGCATTTTCTTCTCATTGATTGCCCTTTATAAGCTCAGTCATGAACATAATTGGAACATATTAAGTAATTAAAACATTGTTAATTTATGCTTTTTATGCACACATATAGACATGAATTTTACTTGTATCATCCTAAGCATAATAGTCAAATATATAATTTATATTGAAAACACACTTGAATTTTTAAAATTAGAGTCAGTATGCAGTGGTAGAAAATAATTGTCCAACTAATATTTTTATGCAATAAGATGGTTATCTTTTTATATGTCATAACTGACCACAGATAAACTTTTTATGTTTTAACATCTTATATTTGGGTATTTATAGCCCATGATCAAGTCTCTAAAGCCACAGATATTCTAACATTAGTGTTTGTTTTTTTGGCTATGCCCTTTTAGTTTAGTGTTTGCTTTTAGTTTTTGATTTTTGCAAACTACACTAGAAGACTAAATTTGGCCAGTTCATTTTGCAAGTTTCATTTAAACTTTTTAAATTTTATTTTGCTTATATAATTTTTGGTAATAAATAAGAAGTAGGCTGTTATATGGCCTGCTTGTTATTTTTTTGTCTATAATTAGTACCACAGATTGCTTCCAAATTATGTAAAACTAAGTAGAAAGGTTCTTGCTGGTGTCTATACAAAACACAATTAGGATTTGTACTACTTATACTTATAATCAAAGGTATTAGAAGAAAACCACTAACAACCCACTACATTATAAATATTTAAATGCAGACTATTATGACAAACAGTCAGTTAATGGTCTTTACACGTTCACCCTTGTAACAGCATTATTTATGATTGGCTTCTGATATAGAATTTAGTTTGTTTCTACACCAAAGAAATAGGTCAGCAAAAAATATAACCTTCCTCAACTCTTTTCACAATTGGTTAGCTAATACTCAGTAATTATCTACAAAAGGCTCTGTGAATTCACTAAAAATTATCCCCAGAAATAAATGTACAAATTCTTGAGACACTCAAATTAGTGCTTGTATATCTGGAACCTCTTATTAGCTAATAATTCTGGGAGCTTAAAAGACTCTTGAATGACTCTTAAAATATGGATGTTGTTATTTTTTGATACTTTGGCATTTTGAATATTATAATGCCCAGTATCAAGGCTAATTCAATAAGATAATTATAGATATAATGTGCTTGATTGCAATACATGGATATTGAGAAAAGGTAGCTAAATATAGTGATCTCAAATTAATGATAATGTCTATTGAGTTAAATGTGGTCTTCCCAATATAAAACATCAACTTTTCTGTCATTTTAATCAGGAAATAATTTGTGAAACTGTTTCCATTAGCTGTAATTTTTCATGTTATCAATTCTGCAGCAAATTAACAATGCTTATTTTTGTATGTAATTATTAGTGGTTAGTTTTGACATTCATCATTTTAAAGTGCTTATTAATATAAACATATCTTATTTAAAATGTCACATTTAATGTCTTGAGTTAATTTATGAATAATGCATACATGTATCCTACATGTAAAAATTAAGATGTTGTTTTTAGAGGACACATGACTGGGCTGCAAAGCTATTTTGTATATTTGGTTTGAAATAAGTACCTTAACAAATTGAGATGCAATTAGACCACGTTATTTTTTAATATTTATTTATATACTTGCATTATCCCTTCAGTAATTTTGTCTTTAAGTACCACAGTGTTATAGACTACATTTAAAAGTTGTCTCCTTCTTCACGGAGATATTATCCATCAGTTTCAGACACGGTAGCTAATACACAATTTTTCTGCACCATACCCATAATTCTAATCATTAACTTTAAAAGGAGCATATCACATTATCACTTTATAAATAAATATTCAATTTCCATTATTGACTCTACTTGTAGATACAATTGGGATAATTGTTCTTGGCTTACTCTCTTATTGTAAACAAACAGAGAACAGCACAGAATATAAAATATGATATTTTTCAGACACTGTACAAAAATCAACACAGATGTCTGGTTCTTGAGAGAAAGAAAACACATGAGCCTGGGTTTTTAACAACCTCTGAATGAGATAGAAAGGCAGGGGTATAGAACAACTAGAGAAAAATTCTCTTAAAAATCTTAAAAATTAAAAATAGAAATCAGAGAATGTTGAATTGACTGGAAATGAAAGAGCTCCTGAGAGAGTGTTACCTAAAATCTGCCTGGTCTAAGAGCTGAGCTGTTTATGACCAAAGTGGGATGCTATGAGGGTTTAAAATAGTTGTTGCCATGGGACTGAGTTCAAAATAAATATACTAGGGTTTACAGGGTGCTCCAAATTCTGGACTTCCAACTGCAAAAGAATAGACAAAACTCTTTGAGTTATTCTGCATTCAATCTAGAAAGCACAGAGTCTATGATTTGGGAGTAAAAACTATGCCCTAAAATAAGATTGGCAGAGATTTAAGAGCCAGGAGTAAAATATTTTAGTATTTGATGACTATCTGGTGTCTAAAACAACTACTCAACTTTGTGATCCTAGAGTAAAAAAATGCTACATACAGATAGGTATGGGGACTTCCAAACAAACAAATAAAAATTCCTTTCACAACAAAACAAAACAATAAACCCCAGAACATTCAGCCTATAGGTTTTGGTATGTCAAAACCTGCCTTGGAGTTTTTGCAAAATTCTCTGAGAACAATACCTAAATAGATCTCCCCTATCAAAAAAGTCAATGGTTTTAGGCATACAACTAGCTGATATCACCAATAGCATCTTCCACTTGTTTAATTCTCTCCAGATCATAGTGCAATAGGTCTTAAATAAAAGAAATGTATCTCAATCCTACACAATGCGTAGTCAACAATATGTAATATAGTATCAACAACAATATTATACATGCAAAAAATCAGAGTATGGCCCATAATAAAAACATTAATATAAATAGAACCTGTGGTAAGACAGCTATTAGATTTTAAAAATAGGAAATAAAAACTGACAAAGAAATATATATATATATATATATGCATATATACATATATATATATATATATATATGACTATTTAAAATAAAGTATATATATTATAAATCAAGACATTTAAAATGTCAAGGGAAAAATAAGAAATGTTGAAAGTAATGAAATAGAATTTCTTGAAATGAAAACTATAATATCTGAAATAAAAATAAAAATATCCTAGGTTGGCTTAACAACATATCATTTACTATAAGAAAAAAGTACAGTATTAGTGAAATAAAATATATCAAAATGAATTATCAAATTAATGAACAGAAAGAAAGACCTGTGTATCTATATCAAGTATTTTAACATATATGTAATTCTTTGTTCCATAAGAGAAAATAGAAAGAGACAGGAATAAAAGAAGAAATAATTAGGAAAATTTCCCCATAGTTCACCAAGGTACTTATGCACAAATGAAGAAAATTATAAAACTCAAAGAAGTAGATTAAAAACAAAAAAAAACAAATATAAAAAATTATAAGCAAATTTAATAAGAAATAATAATGTGAAAATCTGAGCAACAAAAAAAATCAATTTGGCCTAATTCAAAATTTCAAAACACAACACCAGATTAGTCTGCATATTGCTTTGAAATGTTTATGAAATATTCCTAAATATGGGTCAACTCATTGTCATAAATTACACTTAAATAAATTCCAAAAGATTAACATAATTCAAGGATTGTTCTCTAGCCATATTGGAATTAAATCATCAATTATTGGAAATAAAATGCAGATTATTAGCAAAAAAAAAATACCAAGAAGATCATTAAACTATTGAAATCTATACAAGATATGTGTAATTTTTGCATTAAAGAAGCAATAGAAACCAGAAATTTAAATATTAGATTATATTTCATATTGAATGAACATAATATATAAGCATATCAAATTTTGGTATGCACTTAAACCAGCACTTAAAGTAATAACCCAGTAAATTGAAATGCTTAGTTTAAAATCAATAACATGAGCTTCCATCTTAAGAAACTAGAATGCAAAAGCCAGTTATATCTAAAATAAATATAGGAAAGAAACTAATATGAATGAAAGTGCAAATTATTCAAATAGAAAAAATAATAGAGAAAAATTCCAGGATTCTAAATAGGTACTTTAAAAAGATTACTAGAATTAAAATTGATCATATTAACAGTCATTGACATCAGCCATAAATGAGCCCAGAACTGGAACAATGACACATGCGACAGGAACTGTCATCAAAATAACTTTGGCCTTAACATGCATCTGTCTATTCAATTGTTGAAATTGTGGTCCTACTATTACAAAATAAGGATTTTATGGAGAAACTCTTTTCCATTATTTATTGAGTTACTTGTGTTAGATTCCTTAAATTTACTATCTACTATTATAATCATTTCAAGAAATATGCATAAATTTACCCAGTTTTAATGTCAGTAAACTACATATCAGGTAGATTAAATATAACCATTAAGCATCATGGCTAGAACCTAACACTGCTCTGTTGGATGCCCAGGACCATCCTCTTGCCTCTATGCTACAAGTCTTCTCTAAGGGTTCCTATATAGACAGGCTGTTTTCTAGTCTCCTTGGTTTTCAGTGCATACTTTGGGCCTGAAAAGCCACATCAAATAGTAACTCAATGTATCTCAGTTAAAGTATTTTTTAGTATTTTTTTCAAAAGGAAACACAAGTTAGTCCACATATAGGGTGCTGCAGTCCGGCTGCAGCAAAATAACTGGGGGGTGCCGAGCAGCTTGTGTAGATTGATACTGCAGGAGTGGGACCCCTTTATTGTACCCGGATGGGTATATATACATTCCACACAGCTTATCTTAATTAACATAAACCAGATACAGCAGTCAACCAATAAGGAATCTCCACACTTAATGGCTCACTGGTGTTACATCACAAACCACTCCCTCTGGCAAAATGCCAGGCGCCATCCTGACTTGTTTACAGACCCTAACAATAGGGGTCCTTTAATAAATCAGAGTCATGATTTTGACTATGTCTTCTTACTTCATGCCTGAATTCTATGTTTGACATTTCATCCTCTGCCAATTTGCTTCAAATCAGCAAATGACCAACTAAAGCTTGTAGTCCACATCTGATGCACCTGTAAATTAGCATCCTTTTGCTTATGTTTCCTCCACAGCTACAAAAGAAAGTTGACTATTTGTGAAACAGATTATGTAGCTCATGGAAGGCAAAATATTTAACTATTTTACCCTATGGAGAAAATGTTTTCTGATCTTTGCTCTAAATCAATAATTAGTATCTTAGATCAAGTATTCAAGTACTTACTTTCTTAAGAAAGTAGACAATTCTTCATCTTCAGGCAGAAAAAAAATAAACGTTCTCAGACTCACTGTGTTGGGTGTAACTTCTTTATTGAGGAGTGCTTTGGTTGCCTCAGATGTGAGTGTCTCTGAATGAACAAGGGTCAAAGGACCAGGAGAATCATTATAGACACTATGTAACTTCAATATACAATAAAGATAATAGACCTAAAACTAGACTGCCAATTCTAAAGTTCACAGATACATTACAAGTTCTCCTTAAAACCTATCTCCTAATAGAGAAATGCATACCTTTATTTATTGAAGTATCTTTCTTCTTATTTTTAAGAAAAACTCTCATTCCATACATACCCACTTATATTCACTACACTATAAAGTTAAGCAGCATTCTGGATTCATTTTATGTAAAAGAATCCTAATGGAACAGGTGGCCATATGTTGTAGGAACAGATGTGCCAATCACAGCACATCTTCCTCTGAACCCACCATATCCAGACCAGAAGCTGACAGCTGACAGAGGTGCTGTCCTTGCAAGGTAGAGCCTGGTGAGATCTGAGAAGCATAAATAGATATTGTATTATAATTCATTTACTCTTAGAACCTACATAATCACACAGGAAGGATAAAATCGAACAATCTGTGGACCGAATTCTTCATTTAAGAATATGTAATCATTTTGAAGACATAACTAAAGAATAGTTTTAAAATTATTTGTTTAAATTATACACTTATCAAAGTGCAGTTTGTCATGTTAAATGCCTCTAACATTTTCAACATAAGATGAAATCTCTTTAGGGTTACAGAGAAAGAATGTCGGGAAGTTGTTTTGCTGTTGGAGAATGGAAAAATTTGCCAGCTAGTAAAATATTTATCAAGTTTCTACTCTGGGCTTTGTACTCTTTTCAATAATAAAACTGTAAAAACAGTTTTCTTATGCTTCAACAAAATACATTAAACTTGAACAATCAAATATTTACACATGAAATAAATAGAGAAAAATAGAAGTTAATGTTTACTACGAAGAAAAATATTGATACATCTTTGAAAAAGTATGAGTAGTTTAGAAAGAAATAAGAACTTAAATCTATCTGAATCTGACCACCTCTAGCTGTAAATGAAGATAGTATTCTAATAATATTAGCTGTACTTTTCTTTATTTCTCCTGGTAAATAAGCAAATAAGATCCACAAAACTAAATTTCTATGGTCTTATTTTTAAAATGGTCTATGGTTTGATATAATTTTGAGTAGAAGAATATTTCATTGCATAATTAGAAAGAAGAGTTAAAATGAAAATGCCAAAATTCTTAGGAGAGAAATGTGATATGTTCAAGCTGGAATAGAAATGACTGACAAGTGATCATTTCTTGAGGCCGAATTTTGATAGCTGGAAAGGCTTTAGGTAGAAGCATTGGGGATAGAAGATGAAGTAGGGGACTAAAAGCTGAATTACTTTTTTTCATTTATTTCTTAGGGCAAGTCTGAGAGGAGAAATAATTTGGCATGCAGTCTTTGCCTCTCAGCATCTTGGAGTTAGCTGGAGGACACTAGTAAATATTAAACAATTAAAATACGTCCATCTTTGTATTCACAAAAGGAACACTGAAATATGTATGGGGGGGATGATAACTCTAGGCTTGGTGTCCTTGCCAAATGTTCCAGCACTGCCAGCTTCCCAAGGATTAATTTCCACTTATAGAATTTACACCTGGTAGCTAAATGTTACCTAGGTGGCTATTGCATATTTAGATCAAGTTTCAACAAAATTAATTGTCAGTACACAGAAAAAAAGAGTGGCTGCAGAGTATTCCTTTGTGAGCTGAGTAGCTCTGCATGGAAACCATATTTTGGAAAATATATTAAAATATGCAGTAAAACTCACAATGAATGCTAAAGAGAGTAGGAAAAAAAACTACTACAGTAAATTTTGGATAATTGTGAATTCCTATATTTTTCTTATACTTTCTATGTTTTTAGTATAATATGATATTGCTCTTATGACTGAGTACATTGGAGGAAATCATTAAAGTAGTAAAATAAAGATAAAAGGAATTTTAGAATAAACCATCAAGGAATGCCTCTTATTTTAGAAGTTAAGACATGCATAAAGGGAGTCAGTCTAAGATATGTATGTGTTCTAATGAACAGAGAAGAGGACATGGATAAAGAGTTATAATATAGGGGACCTTGAAGTAGTCCCTTCCACTTGACATTGCTAAAATCTTTTAAATTTTTATTTTTATTTTTTTAATTAAAAATATTGTGGCACTGAAACTTGAGCTAATTTTTATTTACCAACTTTTTAGTAGATAATATCCAACACCATATATTTCTTGACACACAAGCTGATTAAAATATAGTTAAGGGAGTTACTTGCTCTCTACTATTTTCAAAATGATTAATAATATCAAACTATTGTGTGGCTGCCTGGCACAGATTTCGGCTCCATTTAAAAAGTGATAGCCAGTTTTATTCCATAGTCCAATCATCATTTGATAAGCAAAAAAGGTCATTGGTTGCCTCCACAGTTCAATAAAAAATATACTTCACTATTCTTATCTAATCCATGTAAACCTAGTATCTTTAACATTTTCTCATAAATTCTCCCACATTTAAACATTTCCTTATTGGTTTTTATTTTTTCTGAATCTTCGCTGTTCTGTTCCTTGATCTTCTTAGAAAAATCACTGAACAACATATGAATTGATACTTATGAAACCATCATAAATTCACAAGTTTTGCAAAGATGTTCATGCTTCCTCTGGGTAGATTCTTTCTCTGCTTAGCAGCTGGTGAGCTTATAACTGTGGAAAAACTGAATATACATGGGGAAAGAGGGAATGTCTTTCAAAAGGAAGAATGAACTCTTGGTGTAAATAGCAGCTTAATTAAGGAAGAGATAATCCAGCCAGGAAAGCTATGCCAGGAAGTTTTTCTCACATCAGAGACCACATCCTTTTCACCTACCTGGATAGAGCTATGTAATTGAAGAAAGCTTTAAAATCTGACACCATATATTTCTTGACACATAAGCTGATTAAAGTATAGTTAATGGAGTTACTTGCTCTCCACTATTTTCAAAATGATTAATAATATCAAACTATTGTGTGGCTGACTGGCACAGATTTCAGTTCCATTTAAAAAGTGATAGCCAGTCTTACTTCATAGTCTAATCATAATTGGATATTAAAATTCTCCATGCATTATGGAGTTCAAACTTATTGAAAATTATAATAATCCATCAGCATAAACAGAAGTATCATATCTTTTAATGTGCAAATATAATTTGAATTTTTCTTTTTTCATGAGTTATAGAGATTTGATCATTTATAGATTCACATATGTAAGATTTTGTACAATACACTGTAAATTTTTCAAGCAATGTTTTAAATTAATTGATTTATTTGCCCATTGCCATTCATTTTCTTTTACTTCTCAATCCATATCCTGTTTCTGTCTACTCACAAATAGCCATTTTAATGTATTGATCGGTTTTCATATTTTTAAACATATTTTGACTCTTACCTTATTTGCATACATTTTAATTTTCATGAATGATATTGAATGATAACTCCCACTATCTTTATTATTGCCTCATATTTTTTTGTATTCAACTCTATGCTTTCAAGTGTTATCCGTGTTGCTTGTTCATTACCATTGTGTCCCATATAACTGCTGTAAAGGACTCCAGGATCATCTATATCAATGACAATCAGCTATCCAATAGAAGCTCTACACTCTTGTCAACATTTCAGTTTTGCACCAGTACTATAGCCCTGTTATTTGGGTTTTGTTCAATGTTACTCATGAATTTCAAAATTGAAATTGGTCGCCTTCCACTATCCCTTAACAATTGTTATTTTTAATAAAATGAAATAGTAAATTTTTAAAGTTTTATTAATTTAATTAATATTTCAAGAGATTTAAAAAATCTTATCTCAAGAATTCAAACATTTTTTTTTCTAATAAAAGTGGATTTTGCAAAGGCCTCTGGAGAGAGAAACTGATGTATCTCAGGTACAATTCCATTTATAAGGTGCTGGTATTAAACAGGAAATGAACTAATTTCTCTCTTTATACTATACCATATACTATACCCATTAGAAATTTCATGTTTCTATTTCTCAAAATATCAAAATCTCTCAAATATCTGACTATAATTATTGTCTAAACAACAGCAAAAATAACTGATTGGCTTGTAATAAAAATAACAACTATAAAATAAATTACATTATCTCCTACCAAAACTACTTTAAATAAAGCAAATCCATTTGCTCTATATTACATTGGAGACTGGATAAATCCCTTACTTTTCAAATGGATAAACTAGATTCAGTTTAAGCAACTATAACCACCATCTGAAACACTTGAATCAAATTTTGTGATGTGTTAGATTAAGATCTGGGTGGAATATATTTTTCTTTAAAGCTTCTTTTCTTTTTGAAAATTTTACTTATAATTGTGCCTCAGGTTTTAATTTTCTTAATTACTAACAATTGATGAAGCTGGGGGAAAGTAGAAGAAATAACAATGAAAATGAAATGCCCTGAAGAAAGAGAGAGAGAGGATGTTGTCCCTGGCAGAAAGAACAGAAATTATATGGTAGATGAGGAGAAATTTCAAATGGATTAAGTGTTGTTAATTGTCTACTTGTATCTATTTCTTCACCTCTCTGTATCTATTTATTATTATTTATCCTATCATTCATTTGATGAATAAGAGTTACTCATTTAGTTATATATTAATTTTCTATTACTGCCATAAAAAATTTAAAAATTAAATGGCTTAAAATAACATAAGTTGCCTTATACTTCTGGTGGCTAGAAGTATGAAATTAGTTTCAATGGCCTAAAATCAACATATCCCTGGGCTAATTCTCCTCTTGTAGACTTAAGTGAAAAATGCATTTTTTTTTCGTCGTCCAATTTTTGGAGGCCATTTACATTCCTTGAGTTATGGCACTTTCTTTGCTTCAAAACCAGAAGTATAGTATTTTATTTCCTCTCTGATACATACCTACACCCTTACAGTCTCTCTCTCTAACTCTGACACTCCTACCTTCCACTAATAAGGACCTTTTTGATTATATTGCACCTGAAAGAAGATCAATGAAAATTTTCCTATCTCAAGACCCTTAACATGATAACATCTGCCAAGTCCTTTTTGCCACAGAAGCTAAAATGCTCATCAATTCGAGGGATTACATCATATATACCCTTTGTGGGTTATTTTCTAGCTTACTCAGATTATGTAATTTGAAGATCACTGATGATCTGGCAAATGAAGGGATGGGATAAGTACCTGCTTTAAAAGCCAAGTAATGAAAAGAGGAGAAGAATCATAACCGATTGTGGGGAGGTGACACTGACTGGTGGGCCAGTGTCTGAGATTGGGGTCCCTGAAGACGTTATGGATGTGGCATACTTGGTGACGGGGAAAGTTTCTGTGAAAAGGCATGGATGCCTGGTTGCTATGGAAATGTCCTCCATGCTAGAGTCTTATCAGCTTCCACCTTATTCTCAGCTCCTGGGAATAAAGGAACATTCTTGTTAAGATAACCACAATGTTTACCCAGATTGTTGCTCCTGAATCTGCCTGCAAATTAGTAACTTTAAACAATGAACTTTCTTGAGAGCTGCACAATGCTTCTAACATTGCACATTGCAACTGTAAAATGTAACTGAGGAAATAGCTGCATACTGTTGCTAACTCTGTAACTCTCATGAATACAAAGAATAATAACTTGCATAGGCTTTAATCTGATTTAGAGTTATATACAATAATGATTGCTGGTGTAATTCTTTAGACCTGCTTCTCCATCAAAGACCAACACTTCACCTGACCCAAGCTGTTTTATCTTCAGTATCTGCATGTGTTGACTCTTTATTTCCTCCAATCTCCTGTTGCCCCACTCCAGAACCTGCTAGTTTGGCTGTGCTGGTCACAGAATACAATGATAGAAAACATCATAGAAAACATCATCATAGAAAACATCTTTGAAGATTTTTGCTGAAAATGAGGGGAAAAATTGAACACTCATTCGTGGAAGTGCTTTGAATATCATTTTTATTTCTGTGTGAAGTGGCACATGCCTGTATCTCAGTGACTCTGGAGATTGAGGCAGGAGAATGGCAAATTAGAGGACAACCTCAACAATTTAGGAAGATCCCATTTCAAAAACCTGATAAAAACATTTGGTAAAGTAGTTCAATGGTAGACTGTCCCTGGTTTCAATCTCAAATATTGCCAAAAATAAATAAATGAATAAACATGTTTTTCAATTATGAAGATGTATTAAACAATTATATATTGTTGGTGGGCATGGGATAAGAGAGGGTAAAAATACCAACGTAGATGTTTAAGGAAAGAATTTCATGAGTGAGCTCTTTGGAAAGGGAACACAGAGAAGACCATGGAGAGTTTATGGAAAGAGAAGGAAATATGAAGTATAGATGGCAGTAGATGGATAGATATGAGAGACATTTGAGACATTCATGTCTTCATCACTTTTTTTCTCCAAAGTTTTGCAATTTATAGTTCTTTACAGTATATAGTTCTTTTATATCTTTGGTTAAAAATATTCCTAAGTGTTTTATGTATTCTGTGTATCTTGTATGATTGTTTTCTTGATTAATTTTTCATAGTTCATTGTAAGTGTGTGGAAATAATACTATGTTCCCCATTGATTGTGTATTATGAAGCTTTATTATAATCGTTTATTAATTATAACAGAGTTTTTTGGTGGAGGCTTTAGAGTTTTCTATATATAAGCACATGTCATCAGTAGTGATAATTTCATCACTTTCTTTACTCTTTGATGCTTTTGATTCCTTTCTCTTGTCTACTTATCCTGATAAGAACTTCAAGTGCTATTTTACATACAAGTGATAAAAGTGGTCATACTTGTTTTTTCCCTGATTTTAGAAAAAAAAAATAATTCAACTGTTTAAAATTGAGTCAAATTTTAGCTCTCAGCCTATAATACTTGCTTTTATTATGTTAAGAGTCATTCATTCTGTACCTAACCTGGTGAGTGTTTTTATCATGAACGAATGTCAGAACTTTTCTGCATCTAATAGAATTATCATATAGTTGCTTTTCCTTTATTATGATAACGCAAATTTGGGAGTTATATATATTGAACCATCCTTACATCCTGGAGGTACATCCCACATTGTGGTGAATGATTTTTTTAAATGTTCTGTTGATTTTATTTTGCTAGGTTTTTGTGGATCTGTTCATCAGTAACAATAAAAAATAATTTTCTTTTAACATTTTATTCTGGCTTTGGTGTCAGAGTAATGAGAGCCTAGTAGAAAGAGTTTGGAAGTATCTAATCCTCTTTAATTTTTAGAAACAACTTAAAAGGACTTTTATAAGTTTTTCTTTAAATTTTTTAGAATTTAGCAGTGAAGCATAATAACCTGGGTTTTTATTTGATGGAATATGTACTATTATTCATATAACAAACTTATTTGTTATTAAAATATATCATTAATATAAGGAAACAGTTCTTTATAATAAGCAGAAACAATCAACAGAATATTGCTAGGTCTAAATTTTTTACTATTGTGATGTGAATCATCAAACATGTTAAATAACACAACTTCTGCCCTCCTACCCATGAAGAAGAGATAAATTAAACTTGCATTTGAGAGAAGTGCATGAAAGGACGTGTGTGTGTGTGAAGATAGATAAAAATGGCAAAATTAAAAGAAGTTTGGTAAACTAATAGAAATATTATGTGACAGTTTAACATGAGGTGGAGAAGAAAATTTTTGGTTTGTGTAATTTTCTGTCAAGAAAAACTTCAGCAAATTTTTTTTCATGTAAAAAGCCTAGGAGAGGGGAAATCCCCATATTGTGTGCATGTATGTCAGTAGATAGTAAGCACAATCAGACAGGCACTAGAAATTATATGACACTTCTAGCCCCAAAATATGGCACAAGAAGAAGACTATTATGTTCACAGGCTAGATCTGTCATGGCCATATCAGTCTGTTTCATGTTCTTAATGAATAAAATGGGGATAATAATGTTAATTAAGCACCAGATTGTTTTGAGGATAAAATGATTAATGCTTATTAAACATTTAGTACAATACTTAGCACATTACAACCCTCAAAAATGTTTTGATTTAGTTAATGTTTGTTGTAGCTAAAATATCCAACAAGGAAAACTTAGGGGAGGAAAAGTTGGTATGAAGCTCACAGTTTTAGAGATCTGAGTCCAAAGATGAATGACTTCATTGCTTTAGGCTCAAGATAAGGCATCATGATGGAAGGGCCTAGGGAGTGAAAGTTGCTCAGTTCATGTTGGGGTCAGGAAGCAGAGAAAGGGGTGTCATAACTACTCTTTGGTGTTTGGATGTGAGCTGTCCCAAAAAAACTCCCGTGTGAAAAAATGCAAAAAGTTTTAGAGGAGAAATGATTGCATTATGAGAGTCTTAACCCAATCAGTGAATCATTTCCCTAAAGGGGTTAACTGAGTGGTAATGAAGGAAGGTAGTGTGTGCTTGTAGGAAGTGGTTCATTGGGGATGTGGCTATCTCTGATTATCATATGAGACACTTCCCTCTGCTACACTCTTCTACCATGGGGTTCAGCCTCACTCAGGCCCCAAGGAATGGAGCCTGCTGTCTATGGACTGAGACCCTTGAATCTGTGGGGCCCACAAATATATTTTTCCTACTCCAAAATCATTCTTGTCATGTCTCTTAGTCTCAGCAGCAAAAAAGCTAACTAAAACAAGTGAGGATGGGGAGAAACCTCAGGAAGAACGACCCTTCCAAGCCATAACTCCAGTGACCTACCTCCTCCATTTGCATACCTCACCTGACTAAGTTATCACCCAGTCATTCAACTCGATTAGAATGATTAGGATACAGCTCTCACAATCTGATTTACCTCTGAACATTTCTACATTGATAAGATGCTTGGGATATAACATTCCATTCCTGACCTCCCAAAGCTCATTTCTATCTCACAAAACAAAATGCACTAGGTTTTCCAAGAAAACCAACATCTTAACATTTCCAACATTACCCAAAAGTATTATGTCCAAAGTCTTCTCTGAAACTCAAGGCAAACTCTTGGCTGTGAACTTTAAAACTTAAAAAAATGAATTACATTTATCCAAAAGCCAGTGGTACAGAGTACATTCACATTCCAAAAAGAAGAAATAGGGTGTAGCAAGAAGGAATGTGGTCAAAGCAGGATTGAAACGCAGACAGGTGAACAGGTCTTAGCACTCTGCTAATAAATCTGTATACAGTGTCTAGGACACACGGCTATGATAAGTATTCTCTGAAGGGTTTGGGAAGCCCTGCCCCTTTGGGCTTACCTGTTACAGAGCATATAGCAGTAACATTCTCAGTGCATGCTCAGTAGTCAGCAGCTTTTCTTGGCAGATGGTATACATTACTGACAACTCTTAATTTCTGGGTTCTCATTTTCAACTCATTTCAGGAGTAGCAAATAAATTAGGAGTCTTTGAACTGCCCAGAAACAGAGGTGATGCCTCTCCTGGGAATTTCTCAGTGCAAAGGTGCCAAGAAAATCACCAAGCTGTATGGTGATGCTCTGCTCAAAGGGGGAATTCCTTGCTAACCAGGGAATTTTGTTAGTTCATAACCTTGGGTTCAAACACTTGCTGCCTAGAAATAGAGAATTATAGGCTCAAACTGATAATCCATAATTGTGCTGCTTTTACCCTCAGCTTTGGCTCTATTTATCTTGAAGAAGCTTTTTCACAATAAATCCTTCTGATCTTTAAGCCTACATAATAAATGTGTGGAGCTTGCTTGTGGTCAAGTCTTCCTCCACCTAAGGCAGGCTGAACCACTATGCCCCAGCTTTTTCTCCACTTTTGTGTCTACTTTTCTTTTCAAAATCCCCTCATTGACTGGTTCCTGCAGCAATGAATAAAGTGTCATGCAAGATGTGACAAATTCACACAGCTTCATGCATTGCCATTTCAGGAGCATCCCACAGGGACTCCAACCCTGCTATACTTTGCTTGGCCTCCCAACTTGTTTTGAAATCTCAGTGGATGCTTCTATGAACCCTTAACTTTAGTATTCTGTACTCCTACAGAATCAGTACTACATGGATTACACAAAGGTTTGCTGTCAGCTCACAATACCTGGGCTTCTGAAATCACAGCTGCAGAAGCCTCAGTGCCTGAAGCTCAGCAAGGTGAAACAACTTTCTAATCCCTGCACTCCTCCCTCATCTCAACAGGGCACCCCCCCATCATCTCAAAGAAATTTTCTATTCTGTATCCCAGAGCCTGTAGTTGGTGTGGTCATATAAATTTCTTAGATTTCCTTGTGATATATTTACCGTTGTTTCCATCCAAAATACTTAGCATCTCTTTAGTGACTGTTACTCTCTTCAATGAGCACAATTAGCTTAACCCCAGCTATAAAAGCACTTTTCTGGTCAAACTACAAGGGGTTAAAATTCTTTAGCTCTACTTCTGCTCCTGTTTCTCACAGGAAACCTGGCTAAAAATTGCCAGCAATATTCATAACAATGACTGAAAGCTACGTTGACTCAAGATTATTTCTGCCAGATGAATTAGTTCATCACTTTTAATTCACCCTCCGTAGAAACCCAGGGAATGGGGAAAATGTAGCCAAGTTATTTTCCAGAACATAACACAAGGGTCCTCTATTCTAATTCCCGTTAGAATCCTTATTTCTCATTTCTCTCTGAAATCTAATAAGCACAATGTGCATTTCTATTGGTATTCTCATCTTCTGAGCTCCAACCAGAATTATCCATTAATTTCTACTAACCATATTCTAAAGTTTTTCCAGCTTGCATCTCCAAAATTTTCAACATACTCTAGCAACTCTAGAGACTTCTGACAACATGGTCAGGTTAGACATGGAAAAGATCTCAGTTTTCAGTGCCAATTTCTATTTTAGTTAGCTTTTGCATTGCTCTGACCAAAATACTCAACAAGAACAACTTAAAGGAAGTTTTTTGGGGTTAATGGTTTCAGAGTCTCAGTCCATAGATGGCATACCCCAATCTCAGGGACCAAGGTGAGGCAGCATCATGGGGAAAAGGCACAGTGCAGAAAAACTGCTTAGTTTATGACAGGATCAAGAAGCCAAAGTGGTGATGAACAACCATTTCAGGTTATACCTCTGGCGTATCACCTCCTCCAGCTATGCCCATTTACTATATTGACCACTCAGTCATTCAAACTAGGATGGACTGAGTAGATTATAGCTCTCACAATCTAATCACTTTACCTCTGAACATTCCTGCATTGCCAGGACCTTTTGAGGGACACCTCATACCCAAACCATAACATGATGCTTTTTGAATGCAGAACATTACATCACATTCTTAATAAATCTCTTACTGTCAAAAAGTAGAAAGATCATAGAGGGAGGAAGTGCAAACTCCATAGGATGCAAAGTTTTTTGGATGTAGGATTTAAATTAAGGAAACGAGGGAGAACAGATGTTCCAAGGTGATAAATAATTAGCATCTGGCATTTGTAGGACAAATTGGCATAGATTTATTCAAGATTACTATTGGTAAAAAATGTTATATTTCAAAGGAAAATTTTATCATTGCAAATAGGTGTTGAGGAAACACTAGATACAGAAATAAAGACACAAATATATATTAGTAATAGGTAGGGAGAAAGAATTTGACAAATATGAACTTAGATAAAGTATAATGATAATTTTAAGTTCCAAGGAAAGAAAAGTCAGAAGTAGAACATACCCACACAAACATGCACAAATGTACACAAATAACACATATACATGCATATATGAATGTATATAATGCATGTACAAAACAAATATGTGTATATATTATGGTACATGTTTGTGTGAATATATGCAATTTATAACCTATTTATGCATTTTTGAAAGATGAATTCTTTATTCAGTCATGTATACAATTCTTAGGCCATAGAAGTGATTTTGTGTTCTTGATTCAAATTTTTACTTCCTGCATGCAATGTTAACTCTAAATAGTATCTTTTTTAGAATTAAGTCTCAGAGTAATATTAATTTACACTCCAAATATATACTGACAAATAGATATTTATAAATAAATCATAAATACCATAGGAACTTGTGTGAGATTACATTTTTAAATAAAATTTTATTATAATTACCAAATAAAAAAAATAAGGCACAGAATAAACCTATTAGCAACAAATCATACTCTTTGCTCACACTCGTTCTTTAGAAATCTTAATATTTTGTGTAGCAGATATATCTTAAATTGAATTTCTACTTTTTTCTTTAATAATGAAGTAACACAGTTTTATTAGACAATTGTGTGTAAAAATACTAGATTTCCCAGATCTGAGATCATTATTTCTCAAATATATTAATTAAAAGTTAGACATATCAAGGACATTTATTGAAAGGTCAGACTCCAACCTTGGCTTTTTGGAATATATTAATTGTAGTACATTGCTAATGGACTCCCTGGCTGACTGAACAACTGCTGGATATATTATTGGACAGATGTCTCAGTCCCTGAGAGTTGTATCTATCTCGTGTAAACTTATAATGAGTAACACCAATTTCCTGAACTCCTAGACTCATAGGTAATTAATTGCTCTTCTTGTTTGCAATCTATTTCCTACACTACAAAGTCAGAATTATCTGGCCACACACCTAAGCTTGCTTTCTTCATTTTCATTATTCAAAAGACCTCCATGGTTAATTGTACTAACCTGTTCCTCTTCTTTCCTCTATATCTAGCATTATGTTCCTCTTGTTACTTGGCCAGTACATGTTTCACCTTGTGTTGTAAAAACATGCCTTTTTAGGTTATGATAATATAAAAACACAAAAACAGATTGATATTAAAAGGATGATAAAACTATAAGGTATCTATTTGTTTGATTTTTTTGGAGATGAAATTGGGTTATTTACAGGGAATCTAAAGTTCAAACATATCTGATGTGTGAGAATGTGGAAAATAGGAGAGAATACATAAACAAGAAAATAAAGTTACAGAATTTTCGACATTATTTTCTTTTTAACTAATGCATATTATTATATATTTTACATAGCGTTTGCACAGCAGCAATCCATTTAATTATCTAATGTAAGTTTATGTATTTAGGTTTTGGCTTGCCCTCCCTCCCCTTGAAAGTACTCTGCTTGACAAAGTAAGTCAATGCCTTTTTCAGGTCAACTTCTGAATACCTCTATAGGCTTGTTCTGGAGTACCATACCCAAAGAGAGAGAGAGAGAGAGAGAGAGAGAGAGAGAGAGAGAGAGAGATTTGATTGTTTTTTTTTTTTTTTGGTAGTTGGATACCATACCTTAGTTTTATTTATTTATTTATATTTATGTGGTGCTGAAGATTGAACCTAACACCTTGCATATACTAGGTGAGTGCTCTACAGCTGAGCCACAACTCCAGTCCCACTTCTAAGATTTCTTTTCCTTCAATTCAATAGCTATTATATTTCTTTTATGATCTCTTTCTGCATAATACTTTGTAATGTGACCTAATTTTCACACATTTGCTTATCTGAATGCTTGAGGATTTTTATACTACAGTCAATGATAGGACAAAAAAATTATATTCATGGCTATTGTAACTTAGCAAATGATTCCCATCTACCATTGTCCCACTCAGTATCCTCTAGTAGATATTCTTATAAACCTCACAATTGGGATTCATGGAAACTAATGTAGAAATCTATAATTTTGTCAACTGTTTACAATTCTATGTTTTTTTAAAATTAAATAAATATGTACAGAAGTACAATGTATATATAGAAAATTCCATATTTCCTTGCGTACAGTTCAATGAATTTTTGGAAATGCATTGTATCCATGTCATCAACAACTGAATCACAGAATAGAAATTTAGAAGGACACAAAAGCTACCCATTTGTCATCTTTCAATCACTATCACATCAAAAGTAACCACCATTCTAAGTTGTAACTTCATCAATTAATTTTACTAATTTTTTATTTGATCTAAATAGTCACAAACATTATGTTTATTTGTGTTTGTCTGTTTTATTTAACAATTTATCAGAAGAGACATCTATAGAATTGTAGTTGCATGTCATATGTTCTCTATTGTTACACACTATTGCTTTGTGTGAATATTCCACAATATATTCATCATTCTTATAGCGATGGGTATTTGGATAATTTTAGTTTGAGGCCATTACAAATAGTGCTACTTTTAACATTCATCTTTAGCAATAGGCTTTCTACTTTTTAAAGAGCATAACATATATCCTTAAGATAACAAAATTTTGTTGAACATATCCTAGGAGTAGAACCACTGGGTCAGATAATTTGTGAAAGCTTGCATGTACTAGATACTGTCAAATAATTTACTTAAGTATTTTTAGTGGTTTATACCCCCAGCAATAGTGCATGAGAAATCAAATATCTTCACCAACTCAAAATTTTATAATTCTTGCTTATCACTTAAGTTCTTTTGGTGGGTGGAAAATAGTATTGCTTTTGAGCTTAGCATTTATTTTAAATTAATTAAAGAGAATATTTTCATACATTTATGGATTTATTGGCATATCTTCAAAACATCATTAATTTAAGTTTTTCCATTTAAATTGGTTTGTCTTTTGAAACATACATATAAATAAAATATTTTGGTTGAAAAATTTATTATACATATCTCCTGCAAATTCAGAAGATGATGGAGCAGATCTGAGCAGCAACCTTTAATTCCTCCATAACCCAGGAACAAAGCAGTGAAAGAACAGCTGACCAGAGAGGTTGGTGAGAGAGCAGGCACTCTAAAACTCAATATTGGATAGCTTGATATTTGGAGAGATTTGCAGTTTGGTCACAGCATGGAAAATAAGGATGAAACTCCTTAATATCAGACCCTGACTAGTGTTGGATCAGGGGTCAGGGAAACAAAGAAAAGGAAAGAAAAAGCCTGTAAGCTTATTTCCTTTTGTTGAAAAGAAAAACAAACCAGGTTAAAATGGACAGGAGCAGCACAATGAAGATTATACAGGTTAGCCCAAATTGTAGACAGAACATTGTGCAGGGCAGGGTAGACAGTTTATAAAAGGTACAACTTAACAGTCTTCCTAGGAAAAAAATATAGCAATATAGTTTCTCCCCGCCTATGAATTAAAACCATAGAGAACCTCTCTGAAATTGGTAATAATGAAGAAGGAATTTGTAGAGGTATTGAAGGTTACCAAAACCCTTTCCTAATCATGGACAAGGAGAATGTTGCTGAGAGCAAATCACTCCCACACAGTGCTAACCTCAAACCCACAGTCTCTGCAGGAACTCAGGCAAACTGACAACCTACCCCTATCAAGGTGACAGAAAAAGACAGTGGTGATCTCCAGCAGCCAGGATGAAAGACTTTGTGCCACAGACTGCCCACCATCTGTTATCATCTGCACACATAGGCCATAGAGTTGCAGACAGCCACCATGCTCTATGCCACTACAAAAAAGTCCCTGAAGAGTGGGGGAGGTTGGTGCTCAGCTTTGCACAGCATTAAGCAACATCCCTGAGCTCTGCACCCTGGGCATCAGCACCTAACAGAAACAATCAGCAGATGTAACATCCTGCAAGAATGCACACTTGGGCATTTGGTCTGGCAAACAAACACTGTGGGCAAGAAAACTATAAGGAAGTAGATCTTGTGCCCCCGCATCTGTAGGAAGGTCCACAACTGTTAAGTTTCAGAGTAGCCAGTTACCTCAATTCTGATTCAAATGCACAGACCTACGGAAGGAAGGCATTTTCTGGGGATAACCACAGCAGTCAGTGTAGAACCTCAGTGCATACACAATGGTAGTATGCCCCACAAAAAGACTTACAAAATATCACCCTACAGACACCAGCCAGTAGCACCCAGTGTGCTTAGATACAAACCCACTGACCTGTGATCTGTGGAATCCTGAGCACACCTTACACACCTCCCCATGGGACATCCAGTGGCTCATTAACCACTACAATACCTCTACCCTAGATTGCCAAACCCTGCACACTCTGATATACTCATGGGGAGGGGCCCAACATTGAATTTGACAACACTGGATACATGGAGTTTTTCTTCAGGAGGGCACACATGACTGTACCCTCTAACAGGGAGTAATCTGACTGCTATGACAGAGTCAAATAGGAACTGAATCATCTGACCCATCAGAAAGCTAGTAGGCAAAGTTCAAGTCAAAATTAACCAGAAGAAACAAAACAGGTCACTTCATGACTGGTTAAGGGAAAATATTTATGTCCCAAACCTCAGTTCATCTACTTAAATGAAACAAACTATATTCAATATAAAAAATCAAACTAATCACAATAAAAAAAAATACTGAGTGATTTCAACACACTCCTCTCACCAATAGCACCAATAGATAGGTCATATGGAGGTAAACTAAGTAAAGACTCTGCAGAAATAAATATTAATCAAGTGGACCTAACATACATGTATGTAATATTCCATTTGTCAAAACCCAAAGATCAGTAGAGTAGATAAAGGGGATTGAGTTGAAGAAGAGGAAAAAGGGACAGGAAAAGGGAAATGAATTTGACTGAATTTTTGTATGTGCATGTATGAATGTGCACACATCCACAGGACCCTAATTAAAAAAAAAAGTGTAAATGGATTGAAGAGGGACCGGTAGAGTGAGGAAGAGGGAACCGGGCAGTTCTGGGGACTGATTTGGAGCAGGTTTAATTTTATGATAATGTCAGGGTATATTCTGGTCTTCTATATAACTGAAAAAAAAGTGAAAAAAAAAAACCTATAACATGAAAAAAATTCACTTTCTTCTCAGTGGCACATTAAAACACCTTTAACACAGACCATATTTTAGGATACAAAGCAAGACTTTGTAAATATATTATAAAAAAGAAAAAAGAGATAATTTCTTAGGTTTGTGTAAGACCACAATGTAATGAAACCAAACATCAATGACAAGATAAAAAACAGAAACCATTTTAACACCTGAAGATTTTATGACACACTTTTGAATGAGAAATGGGTCAAAGAAAAAGTCAGGGGATAAATTAAAAAAATTTTTTTATAATAAATGAGAACAGAAATACAATGTGTCAAAATCTATGGGACAGTATGAATGCTGTTCTAAGATGAAAGTGTATAGCATCGAGTGTCTATATGAACAAACAAATAAAGAATAACCCCCCCAAAATACCCAAAATAAATAATGTTATACTTCAAAATCCTAGAAAAGAAAGAACAAACTAATTTCAAAATCAGTAATAGAAAAAAAATAAAATTAGAGCTTAAATTAATGAAATTGAGAATAAAAATATAAAGGATCAATGCAACAAAGAGTAGTTTCTTTAAAAAGCTAAACACAATGGATTAACTGATGAACCCTTATGCAAACTACTCAACCAAAAGAGAGAGAAGCAAATTAACAAAATTAGAGATGAAAAAGGAGATTGCACCACAGACACTTCTAGAATCCAGAAAATTATTAGAAATTATTTTGAAAATTTATGCTCCAATTATCAAAATATCTGGAAGATATTGACAACTTCTAGATACATATGACATACCCAAATTGAACCAGGAGATAGAAAGCCTAAAACAACCAATATGAAGCAATGCAATTAAAGCATAATTTTAAAATTTTTCAAAAAAAGAAATCAAGGACCAAAAGGATTCTCAACCAAGTTCTACCAGACATTTAAAGAACTAACATCAACTCATCTCAAATTATTTCATGAAATAGAAAGAGAGGAAACAGTCCCAAATATGTTCTATGAAGCCAATATAATTCTGAAACCAAAACCAGATAGAGATGCATCAAGGAAAGAAAACTAGAGACCAATATCACTGTTGAACATAGATGCAAAAATTCTTTAAAAAATATTACCAAAAGAATCCAAAAACATCTTAAGAAAATAGTATACCATAATCAGTTGTGTTCATTCTTGTGATACAAGGTCAGTGCAACACATAGAAATCAGTAAATGTAGTTCACCATATAAATAAAATTAAGGGCATGTATCACATGATTACATGGCATGAAAATACCATGAAGCCAACAGATAAGAAAAACGCTTTGACAAAATCCACCAGCCAGTCATTTTAAAAGTACTAAAGAAACTAAGGATAGAAGAAGCTTACATCAACATTATGAAAACTATATGTAAAGAACCTAAAGTTGATATCATCCTAAATGAAGAAAAGCTGAATTTTCTCTAAGAATAGGAACAAGACAATAATGCCCACTCTCACCATTTCTATTCAATATAGGCCTTGGAACTGTAGCTACAGAACTAAGGTAAGAGAACAAAATTAAAGTGATTCATATAGGAAAAGAAGAAGTCTAATTGTCTTTGTTGCTGATGACATGATATTATATCTAGAAGACCAAGAAAACTTCACCAGAAGACTTCTAGAAATGATAAAAATAAATTCAAAAAGGTAGGAGGATACAACATCAACAGACACAAACCAATAACATTTTTATACCCCAATAATGAATCTGCTAAAAAATCAGGAAAACTATCCAATTCTCAATAACCTTAAGAAAAAGAAAATATTTGAGAATAAATATAACCCAGAAATTGAAAGACCTCTACTTGAAAACTATAAAACACTGAAAAAGGAAATTGAAGACCTTAGAAGATGGAAAGACCATGTGTGTGTGTGTGCCTTTCTCTGCCTTTTAAGGGGTAATTTAAGGATTCAGAGATTGTTATAGTTTTCTGAGTACATGTGTGTATACCTGTTTTTCTACCTTATTCTGGTCATTGATTAGTATGACTATTCTTGTACCTACACTGCCTAAGTAATTATAGATCATTGTATCTGGTAGTTCAAATCTTCTAGCTTTGTACATCACTATAATCTTAGCTATTTTTAGCTATTACCTAACGAGGTTTCAAAGCCATAATTATTGTGTAACTCTCATTTGCATATTATTTCTTTAAAATCATGCCATTTTCATTAGTAAATATCTTGAATGTTTTAAAATTAATTAATTAATTATTTCTGTTCTACTTTGTTATACATGATAGCAGAAATCATTACAGTTCATAATGTACAAATGGAGCACAATTTTCCATTTCTCTGGTTGTACACAAAGTAGAGGCACACCATTCATATCTTCATACATGTACCTAGGGTAATGAAGTCCAGCTCATTACAGAACCTTTTCTACCCCTCTGTCCTCTCCCTACCTCTCTCTCCCCTTTGCCCTATCCAAAGTTCCTCCATTCCTCCAATGCCCCTCTCCCATTATGGATTATCATCAACTCAAAGAAAACATTTAGGCATTGTTTTGGGGGGATTGGCTTATTTCATTTAGTATGATATTCTATAACTCCATCTATTTACCTGAAAATTCCATGATTTTATTCTCTTTTAATGCTGAGTAATATTCCATCATGTACATATACACCGTTGTTTCTTTTTCCATTCATTTGTTGAAGGACATCTATGTTGGTTCTACAATTTAGCTATTGTAATTTGTGCTGCTATAAACATTGATGTGGCACCATCACTGTAATATGCTGTTTTGGGTCAAATGGTGGTTCCATTCCAAGTTTTCTAAGGAATCTCCATACTGCTTTTCAGATTGGTTGCACCAATTTGCAGTCCAGCAATGTATGAGTGTGCCTTTTGCCTGACATCCTCGCCAATACTTAATTTTGCTTGTGTTCTTAGTAACTGCCATTCTGACTGGAGTGAGATAAAATCTTAGAGTAGTTTCGATTTCCATTTCTGTAATGGCTAGAGATGTTGAATATTTCTTCATATTTTTATTGATCGATTGTATATCTTCTTTTGAGAGTGTCTGTTAAGTTCCTTAGCCCATTTATTGGTTGGGTTATATTTTTAGGGTTAATTTTTTTTAGTTCTTTATATATCCTAGAAATTAATGCTCTATCAGATGTGTATTTGGTGAAAATTTGCTCCCCCTTCTGTAGGCTTTCTATTCATCTTGCTGATTGTTTCTTTTGCTGAGAACAAGATTTTCACTTCAAATCCATTCCGTTTATTGATTCTTGATTTTATTTCTTGCACTTTAGGGGTCTTCTTAAGGAAGTAGGGGCCTAATTTGATATGATAAAGATTGGAGCCTACTTTTTATTCTATTAGATGCAGAGTCTCTGGTCTAATTTCTAGGTCCTTGAGCCACTTTCAATTGAGTTTTATGCATGGTGAGAGATAGGGGCTTAATTTCACTTTTTGCATATGGATTTTCACTTTTCCCAGGACCATTTTTTGAAAATGCTATCTTTTCTCAAATATGTTTTTGGTGCCTTTGTCTAGTATGAGATAACTGTATTTATCTCTGAGTCCTCTATTCTGTACTATTGGTCTACAAGTCTATTTTGGTGCCAATACCATGCTGGTTTTGTTACTATTATACTGTAGTATACTTTAAAGTTTGTTACTGTGATGTCACCTGCTTTACTCTTCTTGCTAAAGATTTCATTGGCTGTTTTGAGTCTCTTATTTTTCCAGATGAATTTTGTGAGTGCTTTTTCTATTTCTCTGAGGAGTTTCATTAAGATTTTGATTGGGATTGCAATAAATCTGTATAATGCTTATGGTAGAATGGTTACTTTGACAATATTAATTCTGGCTATCCAAGAATAAGGGAGATCTTTTCATCTTCTAAGGCTTTCTCTAATTTCTCTCTTTACTGTTCTGTAGTTTTCATTGTTGATGTCTTTCTCCTCTTTTGTTGATTCCCAAGTATTTTATTTTTTCTAAAGGCTATTGTAAATGGGGTAATTTTCCTAGTTTCTCCTTCAGAGGATTCGTTGCTGATGTACAGAAATAGTTTTGATTCAAGGGTATTGATTTTATATCCTGCTACTTTGCTGAATTCATTCATTAGTTCTAGAGGTTTCTGGTGGAATTCTTCATATCCTCTAAATATAGAATCATGTTGTCAGCAAAAAATGATAGTTTGAGTTATTCTTTTCCTATCTACATCCCTTTAATTTCTTTCATCTGTCTAGTAATTGCCCTGGATAGAGTTTCAAGGACTGTGTTAAATAGAAGTGGTGAAAGAGAGCATCCCTATTTTGTTCCAGTTTTTAGAGGGAGTACTTTTAATTTTTCTCCACTTATAATTATGTTGGTATTGGTCCTAGCATAGATAGCTTTCATAACATTGAGATATGTTTCTATTTTACTTGTTTTTTTTAGTGTTTTGAACATGAAAAGGTGCTGTATTTTGTCAAATGCATTTTCTGCATCTAGTGAGATGAACATATGATTTTTATCTTTAAGTCTATTGATGTAATGAATTACATGTATTGATTTTTGTATGTTGAATCAACCTTGCATCTCTGAGATGAATCCCACTTAATCGTGGTACACTATCTTTTTGATTTGTTTTTCTGTTCTATTTGCCAGAATTTTATTAAAAATTTTTGCATGTACATTGATTAGAAATATTGGTCTGATGTTTTCTTTCTTTGATGTGCCTTTGTGTGATTTTGGAATCAGAGTGGTATTGGCTTCATAGAATGAGTTTGAAATTGTTCCCTCTTTTTCTATTTCATGAAATAATTTGAGGAGTGTTGATATAGTTCTTCTTTGAGGATCCTGTAGAACTCAACTGTGAATTTATCTGGTCTTGGGCTTCCTTTTTGTTGGTAGGTTTTTGATGATGTCTTCTATTGGATTGCTTAAAATTAGTCAGTTTAACTTGTGTATATTGTCCTGATTCAGTTTTCATAAACCATATGAGTCTAGAAATTTGTTACTGTCAATTTTCTATTTAATTGGGGTACAAATTTTTCAAATAATTTCTAATTACCTTTTGTATTTCTGTAGTGTCTGTCATGATATTTCTTTTTTTCAGCACAGATTTTAGTAATTTGAATTTTTTTCTTCTATTTGTTAGCATGACTAAGAGTTTATCTTATTTTTAATTTTACTTTTTATTTTATTTCACTTATTTTTTAAAAGAACCAACTTTTCATTTTGTCAATTGCTTCTTTTGCTTCAATTTCATTGATCTCAGCTCTGATTTAAATTATTTCCTGTCTTCTACTGCTTTTGGTGTTGTTTTTTTCTTCTTTTTCTAGGACTTTGAGATTAAATGTTAGGTCATTTATTTGTTGACTTTTTCTTTTTTTAAAGAATGAATTTCATGCCATGAACTTTCCTCAGTACTGACTTCATAGTGTCCCAGAGGTTTTGATATGTTGTATCATTCCTTCATTTACCTCTAAGAATTTTTAATTTCCTCTTTGATATCTTCTGCAATCCATTATTCATTCAACAGTATATTATTTAGTCCCCAGGTATTGGAGTAGCTTCTATTTTTTATTTTGTAATTGATTTCTAATTTTATTCCATTATGATCTGATAGAATGCATGGTAGTATCTGTACATTTTTGTATTTGCTATGAGTTGATTTGTGGCATAATATATGGTCTATTTTAGAGAAGGATCCATGTGCTGCTGAGAAGAAAGTGTATTCATTTATTGATGGATCAAATATTATATACATATCTGTTAAGTATAAGTTGTTGATTGTATAATTGATTTCTATCATTTTTTTTTTTTTTGCTTAGTTTTTGTTAGGAAGATAAACCAGAGGTGAAAGAGGTGTGTTAAAGCCACCTAGTATTACTGTGTTGTGGTCTATTTGACTTTTGAAATTGAGAAGAGTTTGTTTGATAAATATACATGCTCCATTCTTTGGGGCCTGTGTATTTATAATTGTTATGTCTTGTTGATGTATGGTTAATGTAAGCAGTATAAAATATCCTTCTTTTTCTCTTTTGATTAACTTTGACTTGAAGTCTATTTTATTTGATATACAGATGAAAACCCCTGCTTGTTTATGCAGTCCATGTGAGTGGTATGTTTTGTTTCAAACTTTCACCTTCAATATGTGAATGTCTTTTCCTATGAGATGAGACTCTTGAAGACAGCATATTCTTGGTTTTTTTGTTTGTTATTTTTGAAATCCAATCTGCTAGTCTATGTATTTTGATTGATGAGTTTAAGCCATTAACATTCAGGGTCATTATTGAGACATGATTTGTATTCCTGGTCATTTTCATTTATTTTTATTTTTTAAGTTGACTTGGTTTCTCCTTTGATTGTGTTTTTTTTTTTTTTTGCCTTTGGTGTAAAACCTCCTTTGCTGATTACCATTGTTATTTTTGTTTCCTCCTCATGGATTATTTTGCAGAGGATCTTCTGTAGTACAGGCTTTTAGTTGTATTTTTTTTTTTACTTTTGTTTATCACAGAAGATTTTTTTTTCCTATCATCAAATCTAAAGCTTAATTTTGCTGGATATAAAATTCTTTTTGGAATCTACTTTCTTTCAGAGCTTAGTATATATTATTCCAGGCTCTTCTAGCTTTGAGGGTCTAGGTTGAGACCTAATTGTTTTACCTATGTATGTAATCTGATAACTTTATCTTGTGGCTTTAAAAATTCTCTCCTTATTCTGTATGCTAAGCATTTTCATTATAATGTGGCTAGGTATAGATTTGTTGTGATTTAGTACATTTGGTGTTCTGTAAGCCTCTTGTATTTGATTTTCCAATTCATCATTTTTGTAAATTTTTCATTCCTTTGGTTTAGAATTCTATGCCTTCCTCCATCCCAATGATTCTTATATTTGGTGTTTTCATGTTATCCCATAATTTTTGAATGTTGTACTAATGGTTTCTTATGATCTTTACTGTGTGATCAACTTTATTTTCAAGATTATATATTTTATCTTCATTTTCTAAGGTCCTGACTTCCAAGTGATCTAATCTATTGTTGATGATTTCTATTGAGTTTTTAATTTGTTTTATTGTTTCCTTCATTTCAAGGATTTCTGATTTTTTGTTTGTTTTGTTTTGTTTTGTTTTTGAATCTTTATCACCTTACTGAAGTAATCCTTTGCTTTCTGTATTTGCTTATGTAGGTCTTTATCAAAATGATATTTTGGTGCCTGTATCTGCTTTCTTATATTATCCTTTAATTCACAGAACACTTCAATTTTGTACATCCTAAACTCCTTCTCGGACATTTCTTCTGCTGTGCTGGCCATGTATTCAAATAATGTAGTATCTTAGTTTGTTTTGGGTACTTTCTTCCCTTGTGTTTTCATGATGTTTGTGTGTCTTCCCTTCTAGCAGTGTGGATCCAAGGTGCTATTGTTTTTACACTACAGATTTATAGTGTCCCTTAAGGTTTCAATACCTCTCCTTTAAGGGGGAGATCAATATTAACCGATCTCAATACAACAATATACAGCCATAAACCAAATAGCTTCTATTAAAATGTTTACTGTTTTGTCACAACATACAGAAATGGTGAGTTTACATATTATCTACAATATAGACAGTATGTTTTCAAAAGGGTCTACTGTTTCTGATGGTGGACAAAGAGAGAACAGGGGTGGAGTGTAGGATGAGATGTTAGATAGAAGGTAAGTCTATAGAGTTATTAGATCTTAGGAAGCATGAAAGAGGAATCAAAATAAGTTGGCAGGTAGCAAGAGGAAAGAGAGAAAGTGATTTGGGGGAGACAAGGAAGTGGGAAGACAATAGAGAGAGTACAAAAGCAAACAAACAAAAACCATAAGAAAAATAGAAAATGTAAAAATAGGAGACAAAAGAATATACAACAAAACTGTAATATGCTATTCATTCATTCTAGTCCTCAGTAGCCTAATTCATGAAAAGTATTTGGTTTCACAAATGTTGGGGATGTGAGGGTGGGAGAAGAGAGAGAGAAAAGAAAAGAAAAAAAAAAAGAAAAAAATCTTGAATAATAATTAAAAGATTGTTTTTGTTGAAGTTCAGTATCCTTCCTGCTTCCCTTCTCATCCCATAGGTGGGGTTGTCTGTTTTTTGCTGGTATCTCCACCCTCAGTATGGTGAAAGTTATTAAGGTGGGAGGGTTGGTCTTAAGGGCAGAGCTCTTGAAGGTTGGGTATGGCATTTGCCGGTCCCCAATGGGAGGCTGCACCCCAAGGATCTCTTTTGGGCCTGTTCCTGTGATATGGGCACCTGGTCTTATCTCTTTATATTCACCTATACACCTTTAAATTCCTTCTCTCTACATTAGCCTCTAAACTGTATCTCACTCACCACCTCACTTTCTATTTCCCAATCAGGAACCTCTTTCTGGAGGTCAGGTGGACTGTGCACACCTGTCAAAGAGCTGTTTTGTATATAGGGCAGGTCAGGACCAGTATTTGTGAGCAAAGCTCTGACTGGCCACATACCTGCAAGCACTGTGCTGGGTTAGTGGCTGCAGGGGAGAGTGGGAAAGTTGGGAGACTATAGGTACCTTGATATTGCTTCTAGGCCCCAGCTGGTGTCTCAAGCTGGGAGTGTGCCCCAAATAAATATGGCAATGGTGGTAGCAAGAATAACCCAAGTTGGTGACAAAGGTGTACCAAGATACAGGCAGTTGATTTCTGAGATGGGGTTTTGGGACAGGACAGGTGATAGAGTTTGGTGGTGTGTTCAGAGATGTAGCTCTGTGGCATACAGTGTTTTGGCAAGTGACTGTCTCCACACTCTGTCTGGTATCCCCTGGTGCAGACTATTGCATGAAGGGTACCAGGGCAGTGGTTTCAATCTCCTGAGATGGGGGCAACGAGGGGAACACCATGCTCATAGATGAGGGTCCACACAGGAGCAACAGCCAGGGGTCCGCTAATAACTCACAGAGAAACAGTATTCTTACTGATTAAATCCCAGGTCACAGTGAAAAGGAATGCACCCTCCCTTGTATATCTTTTGGAAATAATGTATTTTTTGATGTATTGACATATTTAGGTACTACTTAAATTTTTATTTTATATTTCTTTCTTACTAAATTGATTTTTTCACTATTTGCCTTGTGCACAGTGTTCTTTTTAAACTCATTTGTAAATTCATTTATAAGTACATTTATAAATTCATTTGTAGATTACTTCGATTGTCTGTATTATGATTTTATGGTATGCACAATGACATTTTTTTTTAGTCTTATGTCTTGTCTTCATTTATTTATTGGATTATTTATAACTTTAGATCTTTCAGTATGATTTTGAATTATGGCGGTCATAGCAAGCATTCTTGTCTCATTTGAAATCTCAGCATGGAATATTTCAATATTTGTTCTAGCATTTTATATATATGTGTGTGTATACACACACACATATATATAGTGTTTTGTAAATGTTACAGCTTATAGTTTCTAAACAGCAAAATACATTGAAAATAATATTTTCTTTTCTTATGTTTTCATTATTGCATTGCAATTATACTTACCAGTGGGATTCATTTTTACATATTTATACAAGCATGGATTATATAATTTGCTCGAATTCAATCACTTTAACTTCCACTTTTCTCTCTCTCTTCCCTCCCCTTGTCCTCCTGGCAATACTATCTTGGTCTTTATTCTATTTATTTTTTTTCCTTTAAATTGGTGCTTTATAGGCATACATAAAAGAGAAATTCACTGTGGTACATTCATATATATACATAACATAATTTGGTAAATTTGGTTCTGCTGTTCCTCCATTTACCAGTCCCTCTTAACCTCCTTCTATCCCTTTCCCTACTCCACTGATCTTCTTTATATTTCCATGACACTCTCATGTTGTTTCTCATTGGCATATTTAAAGTTATGATGCCAATATTTATTAGGCAAATTAATATCCATTTTTTATTAAAACCAGATTTCCCTTGTACTATTTTCAAACAGCCATGCTGAAAACATATAATTTAGTTTGACCCTTCATTTTATCATCTTTTGATTATATCCCAATATTATACTTATACTTACATGATTTTGATTCATTTGCAATGCTTTTAATTACCAGAGGAGTAAACAAACAATTGTGAACAGTATTGCCTTTTGCATATGTTATACATGGTAGGAACAGCACAGTTAGGATGTCCACAATCACCATGGATTTTTTTTTTTTTTTGTATTTTATTTTAAGATTGGTGAGTGGTAATAAAAATTTGGTGAAAAAATGAATATGTGCATACATCAGAAAGTTTACTTACAGCATGCATGACTGGGCATACACTTGTGCATACATAGCATCATAATGAAATGAGCATTACATATGAGTTCTGAAGTGCTCATGCTTGTAGATAACCTAATCTCTTTGTTGTAGGAAATGTCTACTTCATGTTATTTCTCAGACTACCAAGGTAAAGGGGAAGTAAATTAAAGGCTGTTAAAAAATTCAGCAAGAGTATAAATAGAGGTTTGTATCCACATAAAACTAAACAATGGTATGCCCATTTCTCTGAATTAGTCCTTTATTGCCCACAACTTTTCTTTAAACATTATACAGGGTTCTTCTCTATGAGAATATATGACTTCTTTGATTATTAAAACAGTGATTAATGTTAGATTGATAAAAATGATATATGTTTCTGCAATCATTAATACATATTAACCCTACACTTTTGGCTCAGCATACTTTCAAAATAAAATTTTAAGAATTAAAAAATGGATGTAAGTAAGACTATAGATTACATGGTTTAAAAAGCAACAATAATTTTTAATTGATATTTTTCAAAAAGTATTCATTTAAATATTTACTTATATACACGGAATCTTTATGACTTACTATGTCATTAATCAAGATTTTAACTAGAAATAAATAACTTTCTTATGAAGAATCAGTTTTGCCTGGAGCAGTGGCATATGCCTATAATCCCAGATTCTCAGAAGACTAGGGTAAGAATCCAGAGTTCAAAGCCAGCCTCAGCAATTTAGCAAGACCTTAAGCAACTTAGTGAGACCCTGTTTCAAAATTATCAAACAACGACGACAAACAGACTGGGGATATGGAATGTAGCTCAGAAGCAGAGTTTATGAACCCCTGGATTCAATACCCAGTAGCAAAAAATGAAAATTAAAAAATCACTTTTAATATGATTCTTAGATAGATGTCTAAATACAGAATACAAAATTTTTTAAAGTTTCTTAGATGAACTGTAGAGTATCACATTTATCTATTGATCTTTATAAAGACAAAATATTTATCTGAATCAATCCAATTTTCTTTTCTGGTTGCTTGTGTGTTCTGTGGTTGATGCTACCTAATTACCTTTTCTTCTAAAATAAGCACATATCAAATATATATATATATATATATATATATATATATATATATATATTTAAAATAGAAGAGTCTACCAATTAATTTTTTTATTCTAAAGTACCTTAACTAACATTTTACAGAACCTTTCATTTTTGGCATGTAATAAGTGTACCTTAAATATTATATTAATCACTTTAACTTACTCAAGCTCAGTGCATAAAATTCAGTGTCATTTAGTAGTTTCAACCTTGTTTAGAATCCTCAATTCAATTCTGCAATGGTCTTCATTTGTCAACTCTAATATCTGAAACATGTAGGCAGGCTATGGATTGACTATACAAGCAATTTTACACAGCAGTTTGTTTGATGAGTCATGAAATTACTGAACCAGTCAGGAATTATAAAACTGCTGCTAGGTTGTGAAAATCAATAAGGTAAAAGAGAATAAGGAAGCAAAGCAATGTGAGATAAACAGAGTAGCTATGTATGACATTCTTGAAAGCATCTGTTTTAAGATATCCTGCTGGTTGGGGAAAAATTAAATTAGATTCAAATATGAGTGTGACATATTTTTGAATATGAATTGGCACTCTGTTTGTCAGGCAGGCTTATGCTACCTGACTTCACAGAGATTGCATTGTTTTTTCATCCCAGGGTAATCTGACAAAGTCTTTTTTTCTATTACTACCAATACTGAATTTTTAAATACTAGAAAAAGAATATTAATCTGTCTGCATTTTTTTTCTTGGAATGGAAAGTTTTTCTCCCAGTAAAAAAAGGGTTGATTGTTTTTCTCTCCTATTTTTGAAGAAATGTCAGATTTAAAATAACTTTCATAATAATTTCTGTTTCAACTCTATCTTATTGCTAAGGATAGAACAACAACAACAAAAAAAAAAAAACTGAGGACTTTGGAAATAAGTATGATAATAGATCAGCTAACTTAAGATTGAATTATCAATACTACTCCTTACTTGAAAAGAGAAGGATTCTGTCATATCACATAATTTGAAAACTGCCAACAATACAGCTGAGATAAACTTAACTTTGATACTATTGGCTGAAGAAACACAGCCCCTTCTTCCAGCATCTAACATCACTTGCTGACATCTGAGATATCCATTTAAATTCTCTGTTAGTCAGCTTTTCATTGCCATGACAAAAAGCAACTTAGAGGAAGAACCATTTTATTTAAGGTTCATTGTTTCAGAGGTGTCAGTCCATGGTCAGCAGACTCCATTGCTTTGGGCCTAATGTGAGGCAAAATATCATGGTGAGTTGGGTGCAGCTCAGCAAAAGCCAATGAATCAGGAATAAAGGCCACACTCTCAGTGACCTACCTTCCTTCACCATGTCTTACCTGCCTACGGTTACCATTCGGTTGGTACATTGAAATCTTTAACCCAGCAAATGGATAAATCAACTGATTATGTGGTCACAGTACTCATAATCTAATCATTTCAGCTTCTGCATTAACACAGAAGCTTTTGGGGGACACCTTATATTCAAACCAAAACAAATTCTATCTTCATTGAAATCCAGACTAAATTACATTTTCTCTCCCCATTTTGCAGGTCAAAGAAGCACATTATATTTAGTGGCTTATCAAGTAACAAACCTAACACATATATTAAATATTAAGTAACTAAAGTTAGCTAATTGTCATGGTCATGTGTATTATTTTGAGGAACTTCTTATTTATCTTATAATAATGCTCTAAAATTTAAGTGTTCAGAATAAACCAATTTGTGGAAGCAGTCCTGAAACTGCTAAAAATAAATTAACTGACTTGCACAACATACATTCATCACATTTTTTGTTTTTTGAAAAGCAAAGCAATTGTGAGATTATTGTCATTATAGACTTTCACTTAGCACTTTCTGCTTTTATACTTATTCTTCCCCCATTAAAACACTTAATATTATTTTATAACTTTATCTTGCTTTTGTAGAATTTGGAGGAATTCTATATATGTGCATATGAATGTACACTTCAAAATTGCTTCAAAGATTATACTGTCTGTTATCTCTGAACTAAATGTCAATATTAATTATTGGAGAAATTATTTTATGATTTGGATTTATTTATTTTTTAAAAAGAGAGAGAGAATTTTTTAATATTTATTTTTTTAAGTTTTTCAGAGAATACAACATCTTTATTTTATTTTTGTGATGCTGAGAATCAGACCCAGTGCCCCGCGCATGCAAGGCGAGCGTGCTACCGCTTGAACCACATTCCCAGCCCCATGGATTTATTTTTTTAAAGATTCCACATTTATAATACATGAGAGTAATGTGATTATAAATTTAAAACCTACCTATGAAAGTAAAATATGAAGCATACTACTTACAAAGATACAATAACATAAAAAGTGCTAGTAAGACACTCAAAGACAGATTTTTTTTTTTCATTTCCTTCCTTGGCATTAGTAAGAATATGTACTATTCAGTGAAAACTTGGCATTGGCTGGACATTGAGACCATATGTCCAATTAATTAATGTAAATGTTATTGCCTTTTTAAAAAGAGTATGTATTCCATTTTCTATCTTTTAAACATTTGAACCAATATATATTCAGAACACAGATACAACTGAACACTGTGTACTAGTAATGGTATCAGTAACTAAAAGCTAATCCCTTCATAAATAAACTCTTCTAAATTGGTTACAAATTTTACTCACAATATGTGAGTAAACAGATGGACCTGGCATAGTGCCTTCAAAATCAAGAAATTTAGACTTGGTAGAGCGGATGAGGTGGAAGGGGAGAATATACCAGAGCCAAGATTGTTCTGAGAAAACATTTCTTTATATTCTCCTCTTCTGTAATGATCTGGAACTGTCAACAGAAAAATTTCCAGCTAAATCCAACATTCATCATGATATATGATGAGAAGAAGAGCCAAATCACATATTGCAAAGGGGATTATGGGTTTGATTCAACACCTGCAATAGTAATTTCCCTTAACTTTACAAACTTCTCTTTATATAGCTAGTACACTGGATTACAAACATTCATGAAATCATTGATAATATTATTTAGGTATTTTATATATACCATAAGTAAACTATTGGGTTTTTTATTTTATCTTTTACTTGAGAACAATATATATATATATATATATATATATATATATATATATATCAAAATAAGCAGGGCTCACTTTTCTGGTAGGATTTTATGTTGTTGCATACATAATTAAAAAGCAAATGAGGAGGGGTAAATACAGGTAACTCTCCTCCTTTTATTTGTATTGACATCTCTGTAATTCATTGTCTTAGAGCAGTAAACAAGATTAAAACTGTTGGTAAGTAAGGCTGGATTATTTCTACACAACCAAAAAATAATAAAAAATAGAAATTCAGGTTAAGCAAAGAATGAGGACTTCTGAAACTTCCTTCTGAAACTTTGTCCTGCTGTCAAATCTCCTATTTTATTCACTCCTCAGAAAAGAATTTCTTTCAACACTAAGGTAATCACCATTCCTTTTTTCAATCTCTATATTCTTAAAGAGTAACTATCTCTTAGTATGAAAAAAAAATGAAAGAAAAAAATATTTCACAAACAAAAAATCTAGAATAATCTTTCCTAAATTTATTATTTAAATCTGGCTCTATTCTTAGAAATCATAGACAAGTAAAGCTTATAAGTTTGTGTTTAAGAGAGTGAGGATAATTTTTTACAAGCATTAAGTTTTAATTTGACTTGATTCCTAAGAGTCCATCTCAGCATACAGTTAAGAGTCATACCAGCATGCTAATACATATTCCCATACTTCATAGCAACTTAACAGTATCTTGGTGTGTCTTGTCTTGTGGACTCTCACATAAAAATATTTTGTTTTTTCTGTGTTGGAAATGTTTTGCAAAGTAATGAAATGTAAGTGTTCTCCAAACCTGAAGAATGTAATATATAAGAGAATGAAGCATATTTTTCTGAATAAGTTTTCACAGTCATGGTCACCCGAAAATCTGTAAGCATATCTCATTTCCCCCTGTGCTTTCTAATAGCACCTTTCCCTTACCATCACTATTTGGCTTTGATTGTCTATTATCTACCGTCTTTGTGTAGTTTCAAAGATGGTAGTTTTTCTTTCATTAACCAAGGTCTTTAGAAACCATTTCTTCTCACCATATTTATTAATTGGGCAGGAAAGTAAGTACAAAGGACTTTGTGTCTCAGCAAAGATGAGTATAATTTGTACAAACACCATGCATACTTTCTTTGCTTTATTTCCATGCATATCTTCTTTTTTTCTACAAGATCAAACTAATTAAATGTTTAGTTGTTTTAGTTTAGTTGTTTTCCTTCCTCTGAAGGTTTGTTACCTCTGTGTGGATTGAACACCAGAGAGTCCATGACTTCTCTGGTGACATGCTAAAAAACTATGGTTACAAAAAAACCTAAATAGTCTCAATGTATAATTAGTGTGATACCTTTCGAGTACTACTCCAAAATTTGAGAGTCATTTTCATTACTCTGGAATGCTTTATGCTAGATATCTCCAATAGTAAATGATAGAACTTTGCCATTTAAAATTTTTCTCTTATTGAATTTCTACCATATTTCCTAAATTTGATAATCCAGGATGCTACAGGAACAACTGGGGACAAGAAAGAAAATGAGAGTATAATTACAACTGGTCCTTATTACATCTTGAGTAGTATTAGCAACACATAGTTACATAGAGTGTTCCGGTGGGGTAAAGTCTGGCCTCCTGGGAAACAACCTTTAGGGGGTGTTGTGAACACAAGGAATTTACTGAATGTGTTCCCAGCATCAATACCTGCCAAAGAGCAAAGAAAGCAGGTTGGAGAAGAGGAATAAGGAAAACTGTGGGGGGCCACCTCTGAGCTATTTGCATAACCTCTACTGGGCCTTGATGCCAAGAAGATTTTGGTCTGGCATTGCAAGTCATTTTGTGGCTTATTACACAAAGCACATGACCTCAGTCTTCAGTCAGCTACAGAGGCTGCTCTGTAGCTCTGGAGTTGGGCGTTGTCCACTAGACTCGGATAGCCCACCCCTTGCCTTATTTTGTGAAGAATATTCTATAGAAAAGCCTTAACTAAAACCTAACTAAAGATTAGGGATTAACTAAAATCTCCTCCATAAACACCATGGGAGCCAATTTAAAACTCTCAACTATTCTCACCCACTTTCATTGTCATTTATATCCCCCATATAAAATTTTTTTAAAAAATGCAGGCCCACTCTCTTTCTCCTTCCAGTGTGGAGGCAGGACCCTTAAGGTTGAAGATCTATCCTGTCCTCAATTTCAAAATTACTTCTATGTTGTGTGCTTTTTTGCTGCATTTCACAGCCAACTCACTGCATGCTGAAGAACACAGCATATCTTGTGAATTACAGGTGAGAGAAAACTGTGACAGAGCACAACCAGTGCCTCAATTGACACCTTAGCAGAAGCTGCAGAAATAATGTGATTTCTAAGAATAATCCAAAATTGAGAGAGTTGTTCTTCTGCCCCCATATTTCCTGGATTGCCCAGTCTGCACCTGGGTGCCGCAGTCTGGCTGGGCAAAAAATCACCAGCCACTCAAGAAGAAACAAACTTTATTTCTGAAACACCCGCCAATGCCACGCACTCTCCCGGGAAATATGCCGAACCACACATGCGGCGTTCTCCCAGGGAACACTACACCAACAGGAAAATCTCTCCTACCACATTTCCCCAACCAATGGGAACTCTCCAGGAGTCCTGCTAGAGCTCCAAAGTAGCAGGCCAGGGCAGACAGCAGGGGTCTAATATACAATTGAATGCAAGTCTTAACATAATCATATCATCTCAATGGCTTGCTGGCATCACCTTTCAACCAAAAATGCCATGCATCATTCCTACTTGACTGTGGCTCTCAGCATCTCCCTCCTTATGTTTAATTAAGCAATAAGCAATGTGGCTTAGGGACCGAGCCTGTTAGGTTGTCCAATACAACATATAGTCCTTACCCGTCATCGGATGAGCTGACCTCTAGGTGTCAGCCTCCTGTCTTAGGTTGGTACCACTGCAATTGGATCATACCCATCACGGACTACCGGTCCAGCATGCAGCCATACTTGTGGATAGGCCTATGCACCAGTGGTGGTGGGGGGGTGAGGTTCTTTGCCTCACCTCTGTTGGCCCCCAAATTTAGACCATCACTAGTAGAAGGGAGGAGGATATAGAAATGCCACGACACCAAGCCAATTGACGGCTCCTTTGGAAAAATTGTATCACTGGTGACACCATCAGCAAAGATATGCCAGCACTACCATAATTTGGTGCAACAACAGATAGTTTACAATGCATACAAGTGATACATAGTCCAGGCAAGTTCTGCAAGCAGTTCAAAGCGGAGGAATATATCAATATGTCCATTTCCTCCCAAAGTAAATCGACTCCTTGATTGAGCATTACTTGTTGAGTTATTATTCATTGATGCATCAGTTTATACAGTTTACTGTGATAGCAATCCAAGTAGCTGTAGTTTGGGTTTATCTTTGTCTTCACTGGCACTGGGATGAACATAGGAATTCTGACAATGATGGCTAAAAAAAATTATGTAACATTCCAACAGGCACTAAGACAACAATTTTCTGAACAATTTATATTATTCTGAACAGAATTATTAAACATAATCAAAAGGAAAGGTGAAAGTAAACAAACAGATCTGTTAACCTCCTTATTTGTACACATATTAAAACAATCCTCAACAGCTATTTACCCAATTTAAATTAAACCATTAAAATCACGTGAATAAAAAAAAAATTCAGATCCATTTTTTCATGAGTGCTCCTCATATATGATATATGGACATACGCACACGCAGACATACAACACAAAACACAAGTGTGCACACCAACATACAACAAATAAGACAATAGTAAAGGCCTTGTAGCTTTTCACAGGTGAAATCTCTATTGCAATGTTTAAAAACTCCACAGTCAAAAAATAAAACTGATCATAAAAACATTAACCTAGCTCTGTATGAGCTCAAAAAATAAAATAGAACTTTATGATGTGGGAAAAAGGCAATAATAAAATAGATATTGATAAAAGCATCCTGATTAATCCCTGTTGCAGATGTAAGAATAGCCAAGCTGGAGCTCTGGATATCAGCTGTTATGGATTTGAGTCAAATCATCTTCTTTTTGGTCTGTAGAAATCGCTTTGGTTAGTCTCTCTGGAATCCAAAATGGCTGCTGTTCTCCCTGTGGAAACACACAAACAGAACACTGACTCCAGACAATCACTGGGTCAGGATCTTTCCATTGTCCTGTTAGAATATCCTTCCAAAGTACCTTAGGCTTACGTACATTTTTTTGGATACATATCTTTCCGCAGCACTAAGACCTGATGAATCCAAATTTAAAAAGTTTAGAGTAAAAAATATTATTTTAAGTTTATCTTTTGGGGATATATACCTCTTTCCAATTCCCTCTTTTTGCATTAATAAGTACATTTTAATAGTTTGATGAACTCTTTCAACTATGCCTTGTCCCTGTGGATTGTATGGTATTCCTGTTATGTGAGTAATGCCAAATGATGAGCAAAATTGTTTAAAAGAGATAGAGGTATAGTCAGGACCATTATCTGTTTTAAACTGTTTTGGAATGCCCACAGTGGCAAAATTTTGTAAGCAATGAGGTATAATATCTTTGGTTTTTTTCTCAAGCTTGAAGGGAGCCCTCAAAAATCTGGAAGAGGTATCAACTGTAATATGCAAATATTTTAATTTTCCAAATTCTGGCAAGTGTGTGACATCCATCTGCCAAATATGGTTATGTATCAGTCCTCTAGGATTGACTCCAAGATTAATTTGTGGTAAAACGGTCACACAATTTTGACATTGTTTTATTATTTGTCTGACTTGTTCCTTAGTTATTTTAAAGTGCTTTTGTAAAGTGCTAGCATTAACATGGAACCTTTTATGAAAATTTATAGCTTCTTCTATTGTGGAGAAAATACGTATGTCATGTGTAGATTTATCTTCTAAATCATTGCCCAAACTAAGGGCTCCAGGCAATCCTGTATGTTCCCTGATATGTCCTATAAAGAATGGATCTTTTCTGTCCCAGATTAGACTTTGTATAGTAAAATCACCCCTTCAGGGGCGAGCAATTTTACTTACCTTTGAGCTTCAGGCCACCAAATGCCACAGTCTGGCTGGGCACAAAATCATGAGCCACTCAAGCAGGAACAAACTTTATTTCTGAAACTCCTGCCAATGCCACGCACACTCCCAGGAAATATGCCAAACCACACACGCGGCATTCTCCAGGGCCACACTACACCAACAGGAAAATCCCTCCTCCGGAAATCCCTCCTACCACATTTCCCCAACCAATGGGAACTCTCTGGGAGTCTAGCTAGAGCTCCAAAGTAACAGGCTGAGGCGGACAGCAGGGGTCTAATATCCAATTGAATGTACATCTTAACATAATCATATCATCTCAATGGCTTGCTGGTGTCACCTTTCAACCAAAAATGCCATGCATCATTCTTACTTGGCTATGGCTCTCAGCATCTGGGCATGGGGTGTAAACTTAGGTGAGGTGGTTTCCCTTGGCAAAAACTAATTCCTAATGGTATCTGACCTATCAGTTGTCTAGGATTATACATCTAGCAGCTGGAGAAAGATTATTTGGGTCTTAAAAAGAATATAATGATTGACTGATTACAACTTCTGCTACAATCCACCCATTGTACCTTAGATGCATTTGTCTCATAGAATAAGCTCTCTACAGGAAGGAAAACCACACTAATTTTCTGGGGAAATTTAAGGATTGTGAGATTAACTAAAACCTCCCCCTATACCCAGCATGGAAGCCAATTTAAAACTCTCAACTATTCTTTCCCACTTTCATTGTTCATTCCAAAATTCCCTTGCTCTAAGGCCAACAATGTTTTCAACTAGATGGCTTAAATAATGGAATGATTCACACCCAACTGAACAAGAATTCTCAGCACCTGATCATGTTTCAATCTCTATCTGGGGTACCTGTTAATTTCTGGTCAGAATTGAGATGAAGAATACCAAAAAGGATCTTTAGAGAAATCCTTGAGCAATAAATATGATCTCTTTTACAAATTGTTTAGTAACAGAATTACTTTTTCTGATGGCCTTGGTCAATTAGGCCTGCCAGGAGTGTTACTACTTATATTTTTAGTATTTTATGGCATTTTCCTGATTTTTCTTGGTGAAAATTTAGAAAAGTAAATTATTTTTAAAGCAAACATTTTGATTATTTTCTTTTTCCATTTCCCAATCTTTGCTACTTTAAAATATATTTTAGTTTTCTCTTATAACTTCAAAACAAAACTATGAGTATGGAAAAAATAGCAAAATAAAAATAATGTATTGTAGGGGAAACATACTGCTTCTGAATTTAAATAGCAGTGAATCTTGGCATAGTATGATAAATATATTTTATGAGCTTTTTTAGCAGACATTGTTCCATGAGTCATTTCATTACATTTATAAGTTAAGGACATAAATGGGAGGCTGGGAGCACAGATGCCAGAAATACCCAGTGGAGGAATAAAGAAACTGAAGAAATCATGGTAGAGGAGCTAAGTGTGGGGAAACATTATTAGCAAAGTGCAGAGCACAGCTAAACGTGGAAAAGAGAATATGAATAGATTTTTTCAAGGATGGCCAGCAGTTAAACTTATTAATATCAGTCAAGAAAGAAAATTCAAAATATGAAAACACGCATGAGTTTATGAAATTAAAGAGGGTTAAAAAGAATTGAGAATTTTCAACTTTATTATAAATTTCTGTTTGGATTTTTAAACCATGTGAAAACTTCCAGCTGCTAAGTCTGAATAATATATAGAGAAGAAACTTCATCATAGAAAATAGGAACAGGAGGGTGAGGGAATTAGAAAATAATAAGCAATATTGCAATCTCTCTTGCTCTCTCATATACTATATATGAGAGAGGGCCACACTACACCAACAGGAAAATCCCTCCTCCGGAGGGATTTATATATGTTATTTATATATGTTATAACATGTGTATGTGTATATATAGCAATATGTATCTATCATCCACATACAATATCTATCTATCTATCTATTTCTTTTGTAGAGTACAAGAAGAGATCCTGAGGCTTCTTCCCCAGGCACAAACTTTCCTCCAGTTCCCTTCCTATTAGTACAAAAAAAAGTTCTATTGAGCAAGGTTAGGAAATCAATACATATGCAAATATAATGTAGGCAGTCAATCCTCTGAAAGTTTTGATTAAATTGAATTTTAACTTATAATAACTAGCTTGCATATAGCATTCAAATTCAGCAAATACATTCAATTTCATGTAAATAGAAGAAATATGGAGAATTTTCCATAACAAGAATATCTTATAATTTTCATTAAAAATATCTAATGAATAATGGTTCAAATATCTGCAACTGTGAAATGATGGTTTTTTACTAAATGATTGATAGCGACATTACCACCAGCTCTAAAATTATATGAATCAATGTATTTTCAATATTGTAAAACTAAATATCTACCTTTGCACTTTGATGTGCAATTATCAAAGTGATGTCTGAATTCTGTAATGAAATAACATCTAATCACGTGAAACATTTTATTATATTTTAGAAAAAAATAGCCAAATGTTAAATGGCTCTAATTCAGTAAGTAGTGGGCTAATGGAATGATACAATGGACTCCAGTGTATATTCATATATTCATTTTTAATGCCTTAATGGATAAGAATGCATTTTCCAAAGTGCTAAAATAGAATAAAAAATTTTAAAAGCTTTGATCCTGCCCCTAAAATCTCTTACCTATTTCTGGTATCCAAGGGAACCACTTCATTTATTGTTCAAGAAGAGCCAGACAGTTCTTTAAAAGACAGTGTAAACATAAATGCATACATCAAACCACTAGCCATCATGTGCAGGATAAGGTATACTGGTTTAACTGATTTTAATAGTAATAACTTATTCATATATCTGTGAATAAAAATCTGCCACCACCTGTCTTCACTCACATAAAATCTGAATGAGTCAATATTCTGTTACAATAAATATAAAAAATACCTGTGTTACCTGCTCAGAAGTTGGACCTCAGCCTTCAATCCCATTTGCATTATTTCCTGCTTTGACTGATGACCCAGATGTTTGCCAGTCATCACATGGAAAATATTCCTGTCTCACTTTCTGCAGAGGTTGAAGGGAAAGGTGATATATATATATATTTAAATCACACTCTACTGATTTCCACATTTTTCCATTGTCTTCTATTCTTAATAGATTTTGATGAACGGTTAGCATTTAATCAGTTTGTTGTTCCCCAGGTATGCAATATACCAGTTTTCATTTTCCACTCTCAACATATTCTTTTCATTTTTGGCTTTCAACAATTTGACTAATGTTCTTCAGCTGGAAATTTTTTTTTATGTTTATTGTAGTAGATGGTAGCTTAACATTTTAGAAATTTCTTTATCTTGCAAATTTGGAAAAAAATTTGGAGAATGATATCTTCAAATTATTTTTACACCATTTTTTCTCACCCCTTGTTTTCTTTTTGGTACCTTAATATGCAATATTCAAAAACCATTTGCTATCATCCAAAATGTTCCCAAGGTGCCATTTGCTTGTTCATTTTTTTCTGCTTTTTATTCCCTTAAATCCTTCCCATTAATCCACCTTCAAGTGTGCTTTCTCTTACTTTGTCATCCATAATAAAAATAATATATATTGCTCAGGTCTAGAATTTTCATTTTTATCTATTTCCCTATTGAGTTTTCAATCTATTAAACATGCTCTATTTTCCTACATTGGGAATAGTTATAATAGATTCTTTAATGTCCTTGTCAGTTATTTTAGAAACATGGTTCACACCTCACACTTAATAGATTTTACTTTTTCTTGTTGAGTTGTATTTGGATTTTAGCATAGACATCATAAATATTTACTTGAAGATATATTGTATTGTTTTCATTAATAGGTATATTTTCTGTCTGGAAGGTGATTTTCTTGGCTAATTTTGATCTTATTTTTTTCCAATGCTTTTCCTTCTAGGATTCCTTCGCATTTTTCGGTGCTGATAATGTTCAGTTTTTGGTTCATCTTGAAAGAAAGATTGTGAGCTTTACCACAAGTGCCTTTATTTACCACATATTTGCAGGCTTTGTGACTTGCTAACTTTAGACTAAAACTGTGGAGGCAGGCTTATTTATAAAACCCCCTCTATGTTCTCCTTCTTGTACTAATTCCCAAATATGCACTGTTATGTTTTTATTAATTGGACAGAACTTCCACATAGTTGCTTTTATATTTTGTTCCAGTTATTTTTTTCAGGGAGTATTATAATATGGTCATAGTCCATCATCATCAAATGTGGAAGGGAGATAAATACTTTTTTGTAAATTTTATTTGTGACCAAATAAAATACAGAATATTATATGAGTTACATAAATAACTAGGTATTAACAACCAACTAGTAATTACATTACAATGATGAAGGAGACAATCACAATTATCACCCAGGGGTGCTGTGTTCTTGAAACACGCAGATGTGCTAAATTAGATTAGTATCAACAATATTGAGGGAAAATAAAGAAAATATTTCAGACTGAACTTCGAAGATTCTCAAAGGTTAGAAACAAAAGCCATCGATATGTTTTGACACTTCTACATTATTTTATGCATAAAAGTGCAGACTAGGCAGCATTCAAGTAGTTGGTATTTTGGTGTGGAAGCAGTGGTGGTAGAAATGACAACAGAGCTAGTCATGATATTGATAGTGTTAGTAATGATTGAGGTAAAGATGGTATTGGAAAGGGTTGCAATAATAATGATGCTAACTTCTGGAGAAAAATTATTTGAAGTAAAGATTAGAAAGTTCCATAAGGAGATGAAAATTCAACCTATTTCTACCATTCAGAAAGGCATTCTCCAAGAATTAATAAAGAGTCATGATGACTTCAACACAAATACTAATCCTTAATATGTAATCAAGGCTTTTTTAGCTGATTTGTCATGTTCTTCAATAGATGAATTGGTTGTTTTCAAAGACTAAAACCATATTATTTCTTAGAGTTATATCTGGAATCCTTCCTTTGCTATGTTTTATATATATGTATGTATACATACATATATATAATGTTTATTTATTTATTTATTATAGATGAACACAATGCCTTTATTTTATTTATTTATTTTTATGTGGTGCCGAGAATTGAACCCAGTGCTTCACACATGCTAAGCAAGTGCTCTACCACTGAGTCACAACCCCAACTGCTCCCATAACATTTTGTTCATGTAAAGGACAATGGAAAAGCTCCGTAAACTCAACAAGCCAAAACAACTGTTTACCTGTCCAAGATTTTATTAGCAGGACCATAGTGGCCAGTTGCAGAAAAGAAGGGGAGAGGGGGAGAGAGAGAGAGAGAGTTAGAGAGAGAGAGAGAGAGAGAGAGAGGGAGGATGGGGGAAGAGAGAGGGGGAGGGGGGAGAGAGAGAGGAGTGGGGAGAGAGAGGAGAGAGAGTAAGAGTAAGAGAACAGGGTATTGATATTTATGGGCTTAACACAGGATGAGGAGGAGCAAGTGGGCTGTTACTTCTTCATTGCTAAGAGTTCATGCCACTTCAGGGATTACAGGTGCGCCATTCAAAGTTCGGGCCATTCACAGGGATTGGAGGTGACAGTTCATGCGCCATTCAGTGTGTCATGGACCTGAACTCCTGAAAGAGAAGCGCTCTGGGTGCCATCTTTACCAACAGTTCAAATTTGTTTTCTATTTCTTACCATGATGAAACAAACATTTTGTGTACAAATACTTTATGATGATATATGTTTTCCCTTCACCTTCTGAAACCTTAGGAAAATTCTATTTCGACATCTCAAAACCAAGCATAATAGGTATCCTAGAAGGAGAATTTCCTTTAGGAACTTCCGTTTTATTGTCTGCATCTTATCTTCCTTTCTTGGATACAACACAAAGCCTCACTGCCTGTTGCACATGAAGTATTTGTACATAAAATGGCTTTTTTTCATCATGGTAAGAAAAATAAATTTGAACAAAATGTTATGAGAACATAGCAAAGGAAGGATTTCAGATATACTTGTAAGAAGTAACAAGTTTTTAGTCTTTGAAAACAACATATCATGTGAAACATAACATGGACAAATAATTCATTTCTCTGTGAATTATTTTAGAATGATGATTATACCTTTCTATTATGTCTGTATTACCTTACATAGTATTTTAAATGATAATATAGGATTATTAAATTGCTACCATTATTTGGGGTATACAAAAAATATTGCACTTTTTTTCTGTAAATAACACTAATTTTACTCTCATTTCCCATAATACTGGATTGGCTAGAAATGTATTATAAAATCTTTATAAGTACTTCCTTTCTACCTATTCTCATCTAATATTCTTCAGTTTTCTGTCTAGAAAATCAAAGATAAATGCCCTCAAATTTGCTTCATATTTCTTGTCTCTGAGGATCTGGTGGCATTAGCATTTATAAACTTTTGAAGTGCTTAGACCGGAAATTACTATGATGTCAAAGTGGAAAATATTATGCCTAGGAGCCAGCTTCACCGGACCCTATTCCACCTTACCTAGACAGGGATATAGGGCTGGTAATCACAGTATGTATGAACCTCTTCATTTCTTTCCAATGGACGGGTATCTTCTCTCTCTTCTCCTTTTTGTTTTTCCCCTCACCTTCTTATACCTTGGAAAATTCCATTCCAACATCTCAAAATGAAGTATAATAGATATCTTAGAAAGAGAATTTCCTTTAGGAACTTCTATTTTGCTTCCTTTCTCTGAGACAACACAAAATCGTACTGCCTGTTGTACATGAAATATATTTGGAAAGTAAAGCAATACGTACAGAAACAAATTATTGATAACACTTTAATAAATCATTCTGTTGCATACTGAGTGAATATTTGTGAAATCAATAAGAATTAAATTAGCTTAGAAATGAAGACAAATTATAATTCCATTTTAGTTTGGGTTATTTGTAAGGAAAACAAACCCCATTGTAGTTTTAATATTTCTCATCATCATATAAATTATCAATCATGTGTTGTTTTTGTTAAATTGCCTTTCCCCTTACAGTTACAAGTTTTAAAAACAAATCTGAATTTGTTCAGATTTAGCAGGACAAGACAGAATTGGAAGCTGAGAGGATTTTTCCAGATCATATTGTGTTACAGTGTAATATGGCAGGAAAATGGGAAGTAAAGCCTGATTGGGGGGTTAAGTCATCACTGGGCTGAGGTAAAAAAAAATAAAATAAAATAAAAATAACTGGAAAAGGATTTTAGGCTGAAACAAGAGACCCTGGAGAACTCTGAACCACTTGCATAATTTAAATAGTTAGGATTTCATCCAATCTTCCATATCTTTCCACACCCTCCTTATCTCAGTAAAACCTCTTATTTGTATTGATTAAGCAACCCTCCTCCAAGCAATGTACTATTTTACAGATATTATTCATTCATTACAGTTGGTATTTGAGTAGAGCAAACTGATTTTTCTAGCCTCTATCTTATTTTGAAAAGAAAGAACATTATTTCAACTCAGCCAGTTTTAAGAAAACACCAAAAGTTTTCCCATTAGTTCAGTTCTTTTTCTCCTGATAGCATCCAAAATTAAACCCATGTGCTGATCTGCAGGTCACATCAAACTACTTACTTTGCAGGATTTAAATAACTTCAAATATGTCCCTAGGGTTTATCCCAATTGAATTAATAGCCAGGTCCCTACCAAATAATCTCTTGAAAGGCAGAACAATCTTCCCTTGTGCAATGGCTTCTCTGACAAATTTCTGCCTAAAGGACTGCTACTCAAACTTAATGTGCATATAAATCACACAGAGATCTTGTTAAAATGCAGATTTTAGGCCAGAATCCCAGAGCTTCTGTTTCAGTAGGCTTGAAATGGGACCCTGTACTCTGCATTTTTGACAAGCCTTCAGGTGAGATTCTGAGACAAATGCTTTGCCAGCCCAACCTACTAACTGCCTCATATGATTTCTTATGAGATTTTCCCTCTCTCCTTCAATCCCAGTAAGGAATTTGACAGAGTTTTCTGTTTTCTTGTTCTACCAATCAATCCCTTTTCCTATATAAAACACAAATAAACCTAGGAAGTTGCTATTTTCTCTTTCAATATTTTCTGTATATTTTAGATTACTTTTTCAAAAATAAAATGTGAAAACTTTAAAAAAAATTGTGCTACCCTCTGAAATTTATTATTTCCCTAATTACAACTTATAAGTTGGGATGGATTCTTAATTTAGTATAAAAAAAATCACTGATAATTAAGTGAAGTATATTTAGACACCCCCTTTTTACGAACAAATGCTTATATTAGAAAAGAAGAAAAAATATATAAAACAAATAGCTTCTTTATTAAAAGCTAGAGAAAGATCAGTTAACCCAACTAGCAAGCAAAAAGAAGGCAATAATAATGATTAGGGTAGAAATCAATTATATTGAAAAAATAGTGAAAATCAAAGAAACCAAAATAGTGAAAATCATGAAAACCTGCCGCAGGCCGGTTGCAGCAGAATAATCGGGGGGTGAAGAATGACTTGTGTACGTTGATGCAGCAGGAATGAGAGCCGTTTATTGTAGGATAACAGAGGTATTTATACATTTTGCACAGCTTATCTTAATTAGCATAAACTAGATACAGCAGTCAACCAATCAGGAATCTCCACACTTAATGGCTCGCTTTGCTTTTGTTACTTTCCAAACCACTCCCTCTGGCATTTTGCCAGGCGCCATCCAGACTTGTTTACAGACTCTAACAATTCTCTGTCAATATACCAGGTGCCATCCTGACTTGTTTACAGACCTTAGCAAAAACCAAGTTATTTCTTTGAAAATGTAAATACAATTGCTAAAACTCTAGCCAGTCTGAACATAGGTTATCTTTCCATTATTTTTATGTCTTTTTAAATTTTTTGCAACAACAATTTGTAGTTTGCATTGTATCTTTTACCTCCTTAGTTTCTTTTTTTTCCACTGTCTTCCTTTGTGTTTTCCTTCTGAGAAACTGATGTGACTCCATTTTTGAGAAACCAGCCTCTATCTCAGAGCAAATCCTGTCCAAGGAAGGGGGTATGACCCTTGTCCTTGGAAAAACTAGCAGAGCACTTTTAGGCAGATAGCCACCCTGCTGAGTTGTTTGTCTGTAAATAACAGGAGAGATCTGTCCTGTCAGGTGTCCCTGACTCAGTTAGGCTAGGTGAGGACCCATAGTAACCCCCTAGCAATCACCAATCAGCATGAGACAGGGAAAATACCTGGGATGCCAGATGACCCTCCCAGTAGTTTGTGGTGGTTGATAACATGTTGGAAAACCATGTAGTTCAGCAGTATTCCCCTTGTGGCTTAAACCAATGAGTTCAAACGAATCCCCCTCTTGTACTAACCAATCACCCCTACCCAACTTGTTCCCTCCAGTGAATGTGCTAATCAATGTTAAGAGTTGTTGTTTGATTTTCCTGTGGTGTGTGATGATTTGCTAAGAGATGCTATGATATATGTGAAGTCCCTGCTTTCCCCAAAGAGTGTATAAAACTGCTACAAACCCTGGGCTCCTGGCCTCTGGGCTTGGGGCCTCTCAGTGTCACCCGTTGCTGTGTGTGCAGAGGACCTAGCTAGCTTGCAATAAACGTCTCTTTCTGCTTACATGGATCTTGGTCTCTGGTGATCTTTTGAGGGTCTTGAACTCCAGCATAGCACTTCAACTTTGTTTAACAGGGAATGATTTATTTCTTTATGGCACTTTTGGTGGACTTTCTTTTTTCTCTTTCAGTACTTTGTATCATTTCACATGCTTCTAAACTTCAGAGTTTCTGCTGAGGAAACCATGGAAAATATAACATGTTTCCTCTATATATCAACATTGTCCTTTTGCTGTTTTTAACATCCAACAAAATTTTTGACATTTTTGTTACAGTGGTTTTGGTGTGAATTTGTTTTTGTTTCTGCTTTTTATCCTAACTGGAGTTTAATTGATGGGTTGGTTCTAGATGTTTATTTCCTTCCCAAATTTGGGAAGTTTTTGTCTATTATTTTAGGTAAACTTTCTTCTTCTTTCTCATTCTCTGTTCCTTCAGATTTCTTTTATGGGTTCACTAGTCCCTGTGGGTACTTGCCATAATTCCTCAGACTTTCTTTACTGCTTTACTTTTTGTTCCTATGACTGAATTTCATATGGCCCATCTTTAAGTTCACTTATTCTTTAACTTGATCAAGTCTGCTACTGAACTTCTCTGCTGCATGTTTCTCATTTTGTTATTTTAATCACTTTCTTGAGGCTGTAGAAAAATGTTATGATGGTTATATCTGAACTCTTTGACAGGTAAATAATATACCTCTGTTTCATTTAGGACAAATTTCTGGAAATCCATTTTGTTCCTTTCTTTGATCTTTTTCCTTTTTTCTCTGTGTGTTGAGATCTACACATAAACAAACAAACAAATAAGCAAACAATCTAGCCAATTGTCTCAAGCTTTGCAGACTGGCTTACTTCAGAAGATACAACTTAGCTAGTGATTCCACTAGCCAGCAAAATGTATTTGATAGGAGTTACAATGTATGCATGCCTGTGCATGTAATTTTTTAATTTGAAACTTGCCAGCCTCCTTTCAAAAAATTATGGTTAATAATCCTTTGAAGTTTCTTGAGTCTGTCTTTGACACTTGAAGTTCTCTGGGTTTACATTATCAAATATGCCATTCTTTTCTCAGTGCTCAATGGACATGCAAAGTATGAACACTCCCACTTAGCACACAGAGCCTGGAAAGTAAGTTTCCAGTCCCTCAGCAAGTCTCCCAAAACAGGAAAGATAAAAGCACATTCCACTCCTTTGTCTCTCAGAAGAAGCTTCAAGTGACATGCCTTTTCCTAATTACACTTAGCTGTGCCATCCACAGCAATCTGTTTCTTCCTGTTTATTCCCAGTAGGTTTCAATCTTCAGAACTACGGAAGTTGCATCAGTAGTCCAAGAAATGCCAGGAAGAACCCAATCCCTTGGGCACAACTCTGAAAACAAAAAGCTGGATATTCATTCTGCTTTTATCTCTCATACACCCTGCAGCAGGAAGAAGTCACAAGCCAGAGAGTTCTCTCTCGACCTAGAGCTATGCTGATCAGGGGAGGGACTGATATGAGCAAAATGAAATTGTTCTTCTTTCTTGTATCAGTGTGACTGTTCTTGTCTTTGTGCTTCCCTGAGATACTACAGTCTATTAACTAGATTCTGAAATTTTCATAAAGCCATTTTAATCTGTATATCATTGTTAAATTCATGTTTCTGTGAGATAATGAGGACTTGGATTTCCTATTCCACTATCTTACTCAAGCCACTCACTTTAGACAGTATTAATTTTATTATACTCAAATTGACTCTAATCTATTCTAGTTGTGATTCCTGGTCTTCTTTGGTATATCTTAAAATCATCATCTTATAATGATTTTACTCTGTATTGTCTTCATATAATTTGAAGTATTTTTTGTTTCCAGAATGATTTTATTTTTCTCTTTGATGTGAAATGTTAACCTAGTTTGGGTAGATTTTTTTAAATTATTGCTTAGTAGAGTGAAGTTATTCTACTACAATTACTTCTTAGTACATTTTTCTTAGTTTTTGATTAATTTTACTTTAAGATATTCAAAAACCTCTTATACATTTGTACCTGTATGAGCTCTCTATTGCTTTTCATTCATTTATGTGCCAGTATTTGTCAAGTTGTAACACAGTGGTAATACCATATTACCACCGTATACTGTGTGATAGCTGGTATAATTTATGATAAATGGTAAGACAATAATACCCTCCTGTTCCTCTTAATTAAAATTACCTTTGCTCACTTTGGTCCTTTACCTATCCATATGAATTTTAGTATAAGAGTATTGCTTATGAACATACACACATTATATTTTCCATGGGTTTCTATTTTCTTTAGATTTCTTTCTTTTTTTTCTTTCTTTCTTTCTTTCTTTCCTTCCTTCCTTCCTTCTTTCCTTCCTTCCTTCCTTCCTGTTTTCTTTCTTTCATAAAAATATATATATATACACACACACACAAATTATGGATTTTTGTTGTAATAGTAATTAATTTATAATTTTTATATGGGAAACATTAACATATTTATAATATTTAGTTTCCCCATAAATGAACAGTGCATTTTTTCATATCTGTGTCTTTATATACTTCTTTCAACTGGTAAAATAAGTTAACTGTCCATTATCTCAGCAAAGACTAATTGGGTAGGCACCATATCCAGTTTCTTTTGAATCTTCAAGACCATGAGTTTAGTAATCTCCTCCTCTTTCTTGCATCATTATTTACTTATCTATTAGAACTTTCATATGGGTATACAATTATATTTTATTTTTCTTACTCATCCATGATGTAAGGCATAATTTTTTACTTCCTTTTAAAAGTGTATCCTCCAAAGCATTGTTTATAACCCCCATTATATTTAATTTTGTTTATAAATATATCTGAGACAAAGGATATCCAGATATTTGAATAAACATTATTCTGAGTTTATCTGGACATTTGTTTCTAAATGACACCAACATTTTCATTATTAGACATAGTAAAACTGATTGCTATCCCCAGTGTGCATGGGCCTCACCCAATCCATTGGAGTAATAAATAGAATAAAAGATGTTATAGGGAGATTTATTTGTTGGTGCTGAGACTCAGTCATCTTCCCTTAGACTAGAACTTACATCACCAGATGTTCCTCAAAACTCCAAGTCTCTGGTCATTGGATTTAGACTGCAATTACCCCCAGATATCTTATTTTCAATCATAACCCCGTCTCTACCATAAGTAAACTTTGTGTTGATCATGTCTTTTTCTAAATACTTTTACCTATTTAATATACATACCTAAAATATATTTTCAATTTTTCTATTTGTGTACTTTATGTAAATAAAATTATTTTAAAATAATTGATATGTCAAATTTGTTATCTACACTAACGCTGGTAGGTATTTTGGTTGTTCTGTATGTATGCAATCCTCCCCTTCCCTAATTCTGGTTAAAGAACTATCTTTGGTCCACATCCATGCCAAAATTATTCATAAACCTTGAAGTTTTTCTAAGCTGACATAAATGTAATGAGATCATGTGGTGGCTTTAATTACACATTTCTAATAACCAGTGTTTTCTGGCCATTTGGATATTTACTTTTCTGAAGTACCTGTTCAATATTTGTGCTATTGTTTATACTTATTTGTAGATTACTATATATTGAGATACAATATCACTATTGCTTATAGGATTACCAAAGTCTTCTCTTATTTGTGACTTGTCTTTTTACTTTCTATGTACTTTTATGAATAAAGTTTATCATAATAATAATTTATTTTTCCATTCTTTCCTATTCTTAGTGTTTTCTTATGAAAGAAAATCTGTTGTTTCCTTTTGGGGCACGTAAATAATATCCTAATTATTTACCTTTTTATTTATATTAACCTTATGTTAGTATGAGTAAAAAAAATAATGTGAAATCTACCATATTTACAGATTTTGTATACACAGACCAATATTTTTAATGAGTAACAGTATTGAGCAGATCTCTTGAACTTACCCTTCTTCCCTGAAAGTTTATGACTGTTGATGACTTAGCTCCTCATTTCTGCCTCCCACAAACCCTGGAAACTACCTACCATTTCACTCTTTGAGTCTCTTAATTTTACTCATTTAAATATTCACATAAATGGAATCACACAGCATTTTTTTAGTAATTAAGATTCATTTCACTCACCATAATGTCATTAAGGTTCATTGATGTTATATGGTACAGAATTTTCTTCTTTTTGAAGTCTAAATAGATTACTTTCTGACCCCTATTACTTTAAATTTAAATGTCTTTAAACCTGTTTGTGTGGTGTAATGTGTGTGTATATTTTTCTTGGGTTTCTATTTTCTTTAGATTTCTTTTTTCTTTCTTTCTTTCCTTCCTTCCTTCCTCCCTTCCTTCCTTCCTTCCTTCCTTCCTTCCCTCCATCCTTCCTTCCCTCCCTCCCTCCCTTCCTCTCTTCCTTCCTTCATTTATTTATTTATTTATTTTCTAACATAATTTCTCCAAAGGCATTATTTAACACTTATTTTCCATTACAATTCTCTTACTGATCAAGTGTTAATATATTTCAGGGATTAGCATTTGTTCCACTGGTCAATTTACCTTAGTCTAATGTCATATCCCAATAATTACTGTGGCTTTGCAGTAATTTTTGATATTTCACCTGATATCATAGTAAAAAATGATCCAAGTGTGGGGAAAACTCAGCTGTGGATTTTTTTTTTTATAAAACTGCTTACCATACTTTTTCTCACTGATGGAATCCTATTAGCTATTATTGTAGTTATTGTAGAGGGTTTTCTGATGATTAATATATGCAGGTTTATTTTACTTCTAAACCCCACATGAAAACTTTTTAAAAATTGTATTTAGCTTGAGAAATTGTGGTGAAGTTGCAGTCCATTAATTTGGTCTTTGCCTCTGAAAATAATGCACAGATAATTATTTTAATAGTCAAAGCATTTTGATGAAACATAAAAATATAGAAATGACAAAAAATGTAGTAACTAGTGTCACGCGTCGTGAGAGATGGTTCAGAATTAGGTGCAGGGTAGTCTGGTCAAATGACATTTGACTGTCTTTTGTAGTTATCACTTGTTATCTCCTGAAATTTTCTCAACCAACAAATAATCATAAGAGTAAATAAACACAGAAATTGTTGTGTGGTATGTAACTGTGTGTTATTGCACTGTTTGTTAATATCATTCCTGTGTAAGAATATTTCAGATTTATCAGATGGGAATTTAATGTATTTTGATCTTTTATAAGTAACAAATTAATAAAGTGAACCAAATTGAGTAGGGCTTAAAATACAGGTGATTAAAATGCAGGCATAAGTATATAATATGCATGTTAAATTAGGTACAAATAATTTTAAATAAGATTGTAAAATAATTTTGAAATATATAATTCAAACCTGTCATTGATAAAAGATAAAATTCAATGAAACAGGAAATAGGAGGCAATATATTACTAGTCTAAACAAATTATATTTTTAGCAATGAATATTTGATTTTCATAATATGAATGAGTAAAGAACTTCCTAATTTACTAAAGGAAATACTTTACATGCTGTAGTTTTCTTTTTTAATGAATAAAATGTCAGTATATATATCTCAATAAATTATAAGATGCCATTCATATTCTTCCACACTTGCTATAGTCTCTTCTTTCTCTAAGGGAATTGGCATAAAAACTTACTAATGATAAAATAGTCCATTAAGATAGGAACATTGGGCTGGAGATGAAGCTCAATGGTAGAGTTTCTGAAGATGTGCAAGACCCTGGATTTAAGGCTCTGTCTTTGAGCCTCAACACCAGAAATCAAAAAAACAAACAATAAACAAACAAAGAAACAAACTTAACAACAACAACAAAAGGATAGGGATAGTCACATATGTATTTTGGCAGAGTAGTTAACAATACTGTTACCTATAAAAAGAATGGAAACTGCTGAGAGCCACAGCCAAGTTGGAATGGCCCCTGACATTTTGCCAATAGTATTGGGTGCAAGGCAAGCCATTAAGATGATGCTGGATTGACTCGGTTGTATATTAGACCTTTACTGTCCGCCTCGGACTGCTACTTTGGAGTTCTTGTGCTACTTTGGAGTTCTCGTGGGGATTCCCGGATAGTTCCCATTGGTTGGGAAAGTGCTGGAGGAGGGATTTCAGGAAGAGGGATTTCCGGTTGTTGGTTCCTGGAGGAGCTGCGTGGCATTCGGGAGAGTTCCCGGGGAGCATGTGTGGAGTGTGTTGGTGGAGTTCAGAAATAAAGTTTGTTTCTGCTTCAGTGGCTCGTGATTTGTGCCCAGCTAGACTGTGGCAGGAAACCTGTCAAGTTTCATTAATGACAAAAATGATGTGAACAAAAGTATAACTTTATTGAAAAGTTGTACTTATCATAGCCATACTATTTGAAAATCAAAATTTCAGAATTCGAAAGACTACTTTAATTTATAAGGCAGTGTTCACATAACCAGAATTATCATTTAAATTTTTGAAATTTTTTAAACATTTTTTTTAGTTGTTGATGAACCTTTATTTTATCTATTTATATGTAATGCTACGAATCAAACCCAGTGCCTCACACATACTAGTCAAGTGCTGTACCACTGAGTCACAACCCAGACCCATCTACAATTCTTCACTCTTCCCTTTTCTTTGGCCGAACTGGACTCCTTTCTCTCACCTCAGAATCTTTTTATTGTCACTCTTTGTTATCTAGGAAGGATTTCTCTTTATTCACAGGGCTTCGCTTTCATTTCTTTCAGGGTAAAGTATTATATTTATGTAGATATTATAGAGGGAATTTAAAACACACACACCTTCTTTTCTTCATGTCCTTATTAACAGCTTTATTTCATATAATACACATCATCCCTGTGTTTTTCTTTTCTTTTCTTTTTTTAATATTTGTCTCCTTTCCCCCAGAAGGTGAAAAGTTTTTCTTTATTACTATTTACCCAGGACTTAGAATAGGGCCTGCCATGCAGGAGGTAGAAACTCAATAGGTGATTGATGAAGGCTGAATAAGTGACTGGCAATACTATAGGCATCAGAAAAATTTTATGCTACAGTTTTAGGGAACTCATGAACTAAACCTCTGACCTGATACATACTGCTAGGATAATATTAATAAAATTTTACTGAGGAATATTCACATAATATGTGACTCTTGACCTTGAGCTCTATTTGTACAACACAGCAATTCAATTAAATGCTTCATTTATTATATTTCTTTAATGTTTTTAAAGAGTATGACTACAATAAGAAATGTAGTGAATATAATATATAAGTGATAATAAAAATGCTTAGATTGCTGTTTTAGAAAATTTTTTTAAAATTAATTCTATATTATGTCTCTAGTAACAAAGAAAACATTAAAATTGCTGTATTCTAAAGACAACTGAGCTAATAATTTTAACAGTCTTAAAAATACCCAACTATGTGGCTAGTAATTATGTGTACTACATTTCAGTTGTATCGCATGAGTTCCCATGTGCAGAATTCCTTTCATTTTCAATTAATACTTCTTTCTATGGTTGATCATTTCTATACAAGGATCTGTTAAAAAGAAACAAAATGGTATAAAATTTCAGAGCTTGTGGGTAATAAAAGACATAACTTGGGAAACATTTTTAAATGAAGAAATTGAAAAATATTCTCTGAAATAGATTCAAAATATTAACAGAAATAGAAGCAACCTTTTTCTTTGTGATACATATATATTTATGAATAAAAAAATGTAGACATAAAATTCTCTACTTTGGTTTTGAAATTAGATTATAAGTAGCCTAAAACATATGTCTGACTCATTCTATTGTGGCCTATTGTCTAAACAACAACCTGAGACTTTTTAACTATACTTGAACAAAGTGTAATTTTTAACAAACTATTTAACATGTTTAATTTATACAGGGATACAACTTTCCCTGTTAACTTTTCAGAAGAATTGTATTTGCATCAAAGTTGAACCCTAGCATTTAAGTGAGCACTACATCTTTAAAATTTATTGTTATAATATTGGTATTATCCTCTTTACTTACATTCTATATTATCAGAGACTAATAAGTTACCTTGATTTATCCTTTTATGGCATTATTAAAGGAACAAACTTTTATTCTGTATCTGATATTTATTTTTATATTTTTGTTTCATTCCCCTTTATAAATTGAAATACAAATTAAATTCAGCAAAATTTAGACATCTTAAGTGTAATTCCAGTGATAGTACATATTACTGAATGGATGAAAAAATACTATACGAGTTTACAAGCTAGCTGTTATTAAAACCCTAACAAAACTCTTTTTTTTTCTGATATACACTTCTACTACACTCAATCACCCTCTGACCTTTGTTATCAAATATTGTTTTTGTTTATTTTGAAATATGCATAAATAGAAAATTTGGTTTGTATCGCATAAATAGAAAATTTGGTTTGTATCATTGAAAATTTTTGTTTGTTTCACTTAGCATTATGAAATTTATCTATATTGCTTAGTATAGGTGGTGGTCATACTTTTATCATTTCAAGGTAGTATATATTTATCATTTACATTGTTGACATGTGGATTGTAAGTCATAGAATGCTGCTGTGAACATTATTGCATTTGATTTTTGTGTACATAAGCTCTTATTTCCTTTGGGTGTAAAATCAGAAATTAAATTTGTATTTAATTAATAGGGAATAAAACTATTGGATTATAATAAATATACATAAATATACATAAATGATTATCAAAGTTGTACGCATCATTAGCAATGATCAGTAGCAATGTAGGAATGTAGGAATGTAGCAATGATCAGTAGCAATGTAGGAATCTTCTAATTGGAAAAATGGTCCAATTATTTGTATAACCAGTTCTTCCATTTTAACCATTTTGATAGGGTATGAAATAAGCATTGTTTACAAAAAGTCTTTTTATTGAGTATGATAAACATGAAATATGTAAATGTTCAATGTGTACAGCTTAATGCTTTTGGAAATATGTATTCATTTAAATAATATTATAATAAATGCCATTAACTAATCCATTGCTTCCAAAAATTTCCTTATACATTATTTATTTTCTTTTAGTTTTGATTGATTTGCTTTTCTTTTTGTAGTAAATTATTTGAAATAAAGTCTACTATCTAGGGGTTGGAGTTGTGGCTCAGTGGTAGACCACTTGCTTAGCATTTGTGAGGCACTGGATTTGATTATCAGCACTGCATATAAATAAATAAAATAAAAATCCATTGACAACTAATAAATATTTTAAGCAAATTACTATCTAGTAATATTTCAAGTGTATAATAACATTGTTAATCATATGTACTATGTTATACAGTAGATATATAGACTTTATTTATCCTGTATAACTGAAGCTTTGTGTATTTTGACTAACAAATCCCAATTCTCCTCCTCCTTTGGCCCCTGGCAACCACCATTCTATTTTATCATTCTGTGAAATTATTTTGTTTTATTTCTTTTATAAAATATGTCTTTTTAATTTTTAATAGACCATGATTGTAAACACTTACATGAGACAGTATGACATTTCAATGCATGTGATGGTCATATTGGGTAATTGGCATGCATATATAGCTCCTCCAAGATTTGTCATTTCTTTGTGTTGGAAATATTCAAAATCCTCCCTACAAGCTATTTTGAAATATACAATTAATTTCTGTCACCATAGTTATCATATTGTGCTACAGAACATTAGCAATCATGCCCTCTATCCAACTGCACCTCTGACTGTTAACCCTTCTGTCTCCATCCCTTCCCACACTCCCTTCCTAGTTTTTGGTAATCATTACTATACACTCTACTTCAGAGATCAATATGTTAGCTTTTGTTTGTTTGTTTGTTTGTTTCTTTATTCATGCTGGGGAATGAACCCAGGGGCACTTTATCACTCAGCTACATCTCCAGTTTTAATTTTTATTACTTTTTTTTTTTAATTTTGAGAGTTTTACTAAATTGCTGAGGCTACTCTCAACCTTGAGACAGTCCTGCCTGAGCCCCCCTGTGCTAAAATTTACATAAGTGAGAACAAATAGGATTTTTATTTCTATTATTTACTTATTTCACTGATAAATAAATTGAGATTGCATGTTGAACAATCAACATACAAAATTCAAAAGCATTTGTATATACCAATAACGAAATACTGTACTGAGAAAGAAATCAAGAAAGCAAGACTATGTACAATAGCTACAAAAATAAGAATAAAATAAAATGGGATTATTAAAGAAAATGTATAATCTCTACAATGAATTTTTTTTTAAATGAAAGAAATTGAAGACCACACAAAAGTAGAAACTTATCCTATGTTCTTGGGTGAGGAAAAATTAATATTATAAAAATGATCATACTGGCCAAAGTAATCTACAGATTTAATTCAATTATTATCACAATACTGATGATATTCTTCACAGAAATAGAACAAATAATTCTAAAATTTTAATGGAATCAGAAAGACCCCATATAGCCAAAGCAATCTTGGGGATGGGGAGGACTGGAGGCATTATAATATCACATTTCAAAACATACATATAGACCAATGGATGAGAATAGAGAACCCAGAAATAAATTGGTGAATCTATAGCCAAATGATTTTCATAAAGGCAGTAAGAACATACATGGAACGAAAGAGTTCTCTTCAGTAAGTGGTGTTGAGAAAACTGGATATTCGTGCACCAAAAAAATGAAACTAAACCTCCATCTTTCACAATATACAAAACTCAGTTTAAAATGGGTAAAGGCATAATGGTTTTAATGTAGACGTTTATGATGAATGATAATGTTGAAAAACTTGTTCATTTGGTAATATACTTTGGTGTATATTGTTTTTGACCTTTTAATATTTTGAAAATCTGGTTTTAAAAGTTTATTTCTTATTGATTCTATAGAGTTCCTTATATATGTTTGAAACAGGAATGTGTGTGTGTGTGTGTGTTTGTGCATTAAAAACATTTTTTTCAATATTGAAAATATTTTCTTACAATTCTTGGCTTGACTACACTCTTTCTTAAAGTATGGGGATGAACAGAGTTGTTAATATTAAAAAAATCATTGATATTTTATTTCATGTGAGTGAGTTTTTCTGAAAAGTTTAAAAAATTCTTGCCAAGACTAAGACCAGTTTGACTGATTTTTTCTCCTTCTTAATCTCTACATGATCAACACTTAATACTTATCCACATTCATCTGTGGTTCCTGTTCCCATAGACAGTTTTAATAAGTGTTCAACTTCTAAGTGTTCTTCTAATCATTTGTAATCACATTTCATGTCATTTGTCGTTTCTGCAACCCTCAAATTTATTCAAAATTTTAATTGAAAAGAATAGTCAAGACGTTCTTCTTCATTGACCAGAAACTTTGGAATTCTGTGACTTACAATACTCTATCTGCACTGAAGTGAATGTCTTGACAATAAATCTTTCAAGGATAACAAAATAATCATTCAAGTAACCTTCCAATGACAATAACTTAAATATATATTTAAAATTTAAAATGTTCTTGTGAATATCTTTGAAATCATCTCCATGAACTGGAAAACAATAAAAATGCTTATATTTATAAATGAGGAAACTAAGACAAAATAGAAAATTTCTTCATAGTGCTACAATAAGTTGATGACATTCTGGGAATAAAACCAAGTTTTTTGATTGCTTATTTGCTGAACTATCAATTAATGTTTTTGAGAAATAGTATTATGCATTCATATATTTTTCCAGTTATGTAATCTACCTCCCTCTTCATTACATGTATACACATACAGAGACCCACACATATGTGTATATATATTGCTATTCACACACACACACATGTATTGCTATAGATGAAATTATCTATCCTCAGTTTAGCAATCAAGAACTTTTATTGTATAATGATGTAAAGCACTTTTGTGTCTTTATCCTTTTGTCTTTGGTATGACTGTGCTGAATATCACAATTTTATTTTACTTGCATTTTCTGAATACACTTCCCCCTTAATCTTTATATAAAATCGATATTTAATCACCTTTCATCTAAATTTATACCAAGTCTTTAAAATGACCTATTTGTCTATAATGTGCTTTTTGCTGAGATTATAAAATCCTAGGTGGATTAGAGGAAATGATTGAATATTAAGTTTTAAAAATATATCTTTGTATATCTTTTCATACCACAGCACATATACTTATTGTTTTAAAGGAGAACTTGGAAGTGTAAAAACTTTATTTGCCTAATAAAATTAAAAGGTAATTTTCCTCATACATATATTTGTGTTCTTCTCATACATGGTTTGGTCTTAGACAATAGAATGTAAATGATGATTAATTCAGTAACATTTAAGCATTCACAATTATTGTTATTTTGATGTTAAAATAACTGTCATATGAACTTTGTTCAAGGTTAACTTCACATAATGCTCAAAAAGATTGGTAGTTATTAGTACTTAAATATTATATATAAGATGCTTCTTGGAAGAGCCTCCTAACTGCTTTCCCTTCTACTCATGTTCCCACTGCACGCATTATGACCTACTTTATTGCCAGATGGATACTCTATAAAAGTGCCACATGATCCCTGTGAAATAAACTGTTCCATACAGAACTAGGGATCTTTACAGGACACAAAACAATAAACTCAACAACAACAACAACAAAAGGAAAAATCCCATGTCCAAGAAATATTGCACAGACCATTCTTAATTTGAATATTTTATACAGGATTATTTTAGCAATATTTAAATCTGAGAGCTCTCAGAACAGGCTCCCTCTTGCTGTTCACTGGAGCACAAATAATTATCTCTTTATTTAATAAAACTATACATGTCTTTTGAGTTTTTGTTTAGATGTCACTTTTCAGATGGGCCTTCTTACTCTTTCATTTCTTCCATCTAGGTTAATTTTGAGTTCTTACAGCTACCATGCATACTGCGGATTGAACACAGGACTTCTCTCCTAATGCATTATACACCTGTCATTCTTCTCTGCCTAATTGAATTTTTTTGTGAGAACTGAGTATGTATGTACTACTATGTACTATGAATTTTATTTCTATGGTTCTTTCTCTTAGTAGAATGTCTAGTGTGAAGTCAATACCTTAAAATGTTATATGAATGAAGGTTAATAAATGTTGTCCATTTATACAAGAAATTCATCTGAGCTTGAAAAACTACAATACACTTAATATCATGACTTCAATTTTTATAATACAAAAAGATGTTTATGGAGAGATAAAACAATAGTGGGAGAGCATGCATGTAGGACCTTGACAAAAGTGTGCTGTTCATAACACATTAAGTACCTATCAAGTGATAATTTAATAAAATCACTTTGCTGAATTTCCAGCTGGACTTCAAGTTTGTGCATTAGCATTTATTTGTACCATTAGTAAAAATGTAGAAAATATGTGAAATATGTATTCTTGCATTCTATAACTTTTTTATAATTTTGTTAATGATGTTTATAGTATATATTTATATTCACATGAAATCATGAAAAAAAAACTTCCTAAATAGGAATAACTGTTTTAGAAATAACTTTTCACATATCAATATTATTTTTAAAAGATAAAATCTGGGAATCTCCAATTTTAGCTTGTACTCATTGGTATCCCTGTCTTTTCCCTTTCACTTAATCATATTAGTCCATTTTCTTCATTTCTTTGATATTTTATTCACATGTTAGCATCTCTAAAGTGATAAATATCTTTGAGTTACAGATATTCTGATGCCAGCAATGTCTTACTTGGCATCATCGTTATTGTGTTTCTTTTAACATGCAAAGAGCAATAGTTTCTGATTAAAAATGTTTATCTAAATGGACAAGTAAATTCTTTTAGAGTACTGTGGATTGAACCCAAGTACAACTGAGCTATACCCATAATCACCCCTTGCATTTTTTTTTTTAAGACAGACTTTCTCTAAGTTTCTTAGTTGGCCTCTAACTTTGGGATCCTTTTGCCTCAGTCCCCTGAGTTGCTGAGATGACTTGGTCACCGCAGTAATTTTTAAATAAGTATATAATAGAATTAGGAAGAAGAAAGTCATATAAAAATGGTTGAATTGGAAATTATTTTTATTTCCTGGATTTTGCAATAACACATACTTTATAATCAATGATATTTTAGATTTATAAAATACAATATATGTGTGTCAGTTCAACTCTGTACATTTCTAAGGCCAAAAATCTGATGATTTTGTTCACTATGCTTATCAAAATAGTGTGCACATTAAATATAAATATTTAAATATTTGTTAAAGAAATATTTTGATTTAATATAGAAATAATAATAATAAATCTTAAGGGAAGTAACAAAGGAAAGTCACATGCAAATATGATATATAATGACAAAACATTTTTATATTTTAAGACTCTTTTGCCAAACAATTTATGAAATATACATGCAATGAATATGGTACCTTCAACTTTAATTTATTCATTGTTTAAGAATCAAAGCAAACTCAGGTGGTGACCATAGAAAATTAAATGAATAAAAACAAAAATCTCTTTTTCTGACTATGTTAGACCAGTGCTCTATAATTATATGTTGGATAAAAATAAAATAAAAAGAAAACAATATATTTTTAATAGAAATATATCTATTTTAAAAATATCTGATTTTGAAAAGTGAAGACCCTCATTCCTCACAGAGTCATATTGGTTTATCACTGAAATTTAAAAAAATGAATTTTGCATAACTAGCCAAATGGCACTGCTCACTGCTAGCTAGATGTCACTTAAATTAACCTTTATTTAATCCAATGTATTTCAGAATACATATCTATATCTATCTAGCTATCTATCTATTTATCTATCTATAATTTATACCAAAACAAGTTTTCTTCCAAATACCTTCAAATAAAAAAAAATTTTGTGAAAAATTCCTGAAAACAAGTAATCAAGTATAAATTCTTATTCCATTCTTTAAAGGTATTATTTAATGAACATGTCAAAAGAGAAAAATAAATTTAGACCATTTGTTGTAATTTTTTAATCCATCAAAATTTTTTAACTGTTCAAATTTTGGGAAGCATTTTCTAATATAACAAATAAAAACTCTTATTTATCTAACAGAGTACCAAAGGCACTGAAAAATATGACTATGAATTAGAAATCCTACAGTTTTATTCAGATTACTTTCTTCTTGGTATGTTTAAAATGATCCTTGACATTTTAAAAACAGATCTTGAAATCTGTTTATATTTTTTTTCTATTGCTATCTTAAAAACCTACCAGATGAAGGTACAAATATATGGGAGCTTTGAATATCTCAAAAATATTCAAAGAAAAAAAAACATGAACTATGTAGTAAATGGTAATAGAATAATGGTCTTTCTGTACTAAAGAAAATGATCTACCCAAAAAAGATTAACATTTCACATGAAAAGAACAAATATTCTCACTATGAAGAAAAAATATTTGAATTGGTATGAATACAAGACAGAGCAAAATCATAAATTAAAGTTTTTAAAACCTATCACTAATATTTACTTATGTTCTGATCTTAGAAAATTGGAATTCTGTGTATAGGACATTTAATTATATAGTTGAAAGAGTATGTAAGATTGGCATGCTAGGAAACTTCAGTTTTTTCTAAAATATTATATTTAAACACTGAAAAGGTTATGTTCAAAATGCATTATTAAAATGATATGTGAAAATAGCACATTAATCAGTTTTTGTATATTTTCTGGTTTTATGATTATGTTGAAATATTAGTATTTGAATGCCTCCTGTGATTGGCTATTTCTAATTAAAATTAATGGTTTATGTATGTGTATACAAATACATGCATTTACATATTTATCTCACAGATTGCTAATGTGTATCCTTATGTATTATATAGCAATTTATTTCTGTGGAATTTTTAAATATATTTTGCCTTATTGGAAATTTTATAAATGGCAACATTTCATTTTCTCCCATCTGTTCTATATATTCAGAACATACAAAAACCATGCTGATTACTCCCTGAAATATTCATCACCCATCTTTGACAGTACAAGTGTTTATTTGTGTACGAAGTAATGATCTACTAGGGAATGTCAAATAAATCTTGTTGCTAGTCAGATTTATGGTGAAAGAGTCAACGAGGAAATAAGTCAGGAACAGAATAGTGTTTTAGGTGGAGAAGAAAGTTTATAAATTATTTCTCGTCTTCAGAGGTCAATAGTAAAACAGTTGTTAAATTCTACATGCAATTTCAACTGAATTAAAATGTATTGTCCGTATACTTCACATCAGGGAATGAAATTAACAATGTTTTCAAATTTATTTTTTTCACCATTTACATTTATTTTTCATTGATACATTAAAATATAAAAAATATACATATTAATGTGGTAGCATGTAATATTTTGATAAATGTGCATTGCATAAAATTTAAATCAAGTAAAACCTATTTATCTCATTTATCATTTCTTTATAAAGAAACTTGCAAAATCATATCACAAATGCTTTTTGAATATGTTGGGATTCTTCTCCAAGTGAAACATTATGTCAGCAGTTAAATAAACAAGAATTTTTTATCATAATATATACATATAATGAATATGGTACAATAATTCTATAGTACCTTCAACTTTAATTTATTCATTGTTTAAAAATCTAGATATAGGGCTGGGGATGTGGCTCAAGCGGTAGCGCGCCTGCCTGCCATGCGTGGGGCCCGGGTTTGATCCTCAGCACCACATACAAACAAAGATGTTGTTTCCACCGAAAACTAAAAAATAAATATTCATATTAAAAAAAGAATCTAGATATAAATGAATCTTATATGTTTAAAATTTCCTGAAGGTCAAGTGTAACAACAGTACTATCCTTATTTGTGTAAATGTGTGCCTTTTTGTTTGCTTATGTATTGGATGGGTTGAAGGAACAAAAAAGTAATTTCTGAAGCTCCATCATAAGATATTCAAAGAGAAAAACCTTATGTGATAGGGACTAACAAAATGGGGAGAGGAAATTTCTGGGGGTGATGGATGGGTTATTACCTTAATTAAAGTGATGATTTCATAGGTGTTTGAATCTATTCTAACTAACCAAATTGAATATACTAAATATGTGCAGGGTTTTTTTATATCAATCATTTACTTCAATGAAGCAATTAAAATATACTATACCTCACTTTTTAAAAAAGCAACAATTCACTGAGTCTGTCAGATGCTTACCCAAAGTCAAAGGTCCCCTGACAAAAGAAATTCAGTCAAATGATTTGCTGACGATTTTGAGCACTTAAATTTTACCAGCTTTTAATAAAGAGACTTTAGTTAGATGCTGATTTTAGCCATAGTTAATAAACTGAGTCTTGACAGCAATTGGTTGGAACGTGTAAATTGAGAAATTTCTGGTTTCTTCAGTGTCTGTAGGTGGCTGGAGGTTGAAACAATCTGCGCTTAAACAATTTGTACTCATATATTCTGGAAATATTGAATTATCCCTAAGTACTAGCAAGCTGCTGTTGAAACAGATTGAGTTTAAGCAGTTTTCTCTATTTTAATGTTAGTATTTCTTTAGTTTTCTTTTTGTCATTTAACCTTGGACATTGGTAAGTCATACCTCTATTGTACACACATTTCATGGGTGACATTTTGATTTGTACTAATGGTAAAAGCATTTATTACCAGATGTGTCAAGCAACTTTAGATATCCTTCGTGTTGAATAATAACTTATTGGGTTGTCTGGTGAACCTTTGGATTTGTGGTATCATTGAAGACTCTGAGGAACTCACATTTGAATACTATGATGCTACAATATTTATATACTTAGAACCTGTAGTCTATATGTAAAAGCGTATAGCTGAGCATGAACACCTAAATCCAAAAGAATATACCTAAACTTTAATATGAACAGCCAGTAGAATAAGACTTGGGTGTTTCAACCCTATTGCTATTTTTTTTTTTTTAAATATTCATTAGTTCACATTTACTTAGTTACATTATATAGTAGTTTGCTCTGACTCTGTCACAATGAATGGTGTGATATGTCTACATGCCAATCTCAGGAATCTTTGGATATTATTTAAATTAAAAAAGTCTTTACAGGTAGATGTAATTAAATGAAGGACTTTAAAGTGAGATTATGCCAGATTATCCAGTGGATCCTAAATCTAATGACAAATGACTTCATAAGAGATACTGGAGATAACAGACACAAACAAGTATTGATGTGATGACTGTGATGACAGAGGGAGAAGTTGGTGTGTGTGTGGCCACAAGTCAAACAAGTTAACAACCACAACATAAAGGAAGCATGCAATAGTCTTTTCCCAAGTCTCAAGAGTGTGGTCATGCCTTCACTTTGATTTTGGATATCTGGTCCAGACCCATGAGAGAACAAATTTATGTTGTTTTAAGTCACCAAATTTCTGATAGATTGTAATAGCACCCCTAAGGAAACCAATACATGCCAAGAATACAACTATAACTATTGGGGAATAGGAGCAAATTTTGTTACTTAAATCAGCAAATATCAGATTTGAAAACCCAGAGTTGTGTCTAAACTGCTCTACATTGAAATGCCATACATCTGTCTCAGAAACTTCTTGAGCAAGAATATTTAAGACCTTAGAGTTACTATCACTCCTACAAATTGCTGAACCATAGCATAAAGTATATGTCCCACAGTTCTGACTTTCTTTGAATCATAAAATGGTAATAAGAAAGTAGTTCAGAATTTCTTTTCAAAAGTGACAATTTTATGTGTCAAATTGAGACCCATTTTCTTTCCTTCTGGACTACATTTTAAAGATCATATTTTCTGAATTCCAGTTACTAGCTTTGGTGTAACTTTTCTTCCTTGTTTGTGTCCTTAAATTCTGCCCACACATTTATAAATAATCTCTTTATTATACTGTCCTCAAATTACCCTGCCTGCATTAGCATCTGCTTTCTCTACAACCTTATGAAATCACTTGCTTAATATTCATCTCTCACTCTAAAAAAAGGGAAATATTCCCCAATAAGATTTTTTTCTTATTGCAATTTATAAAATGTATTTGTGTGTCTCATTGCATATATATATATATATATATATATATATATATATATATATATATATAATCCTCAACTCATAATATTCTTATATACATTTTATAATGACATATATACTGTATATCTATAAAATATTAAATAATTCAAATTTTAATTATATAAGATGGAAGGAAATATAAGTGGATATTTTATATCTAGAGCTGTATGTATCAGTTTGCTTGGGCTGCCATAAAAAATGTGCCACTAATTGCTGGTTTGAACAACAGAAATTTATTCTTTTACAGTTTTAGAAGCTTGAAGTCTAAGATCCAGGTGTTTTTAGTGTGATTTCTCTCGTTCACATTCACTCAATAAAGAATTTGATTATTGAAATATTAATTCTAGCATTTGGAAGGCTAGTTTAAAATGTAAATAGTATAATATCACTGAATAACTATTTAAATAAAGTTTTCTAGTAAATTTTTGGAATAAGTAACATGGATAAAACTATAGGAGATTATTTTAAGTGAAAGAGTCAGACTCAGAAAGATAAGTACTGCATGATAGTATTGGTCTCATAGACAAAAGGAGAAAAATGGCTACCAAAGACTGGGGACAATAACTGAAAAAAAGATGGGGAAAGATTGTTGAATCAGCACACAGATTTATACATGAAAAATAAGTTATAAAGTTTTCTTGCATACTATGGGGACTATAGTTAATCATAATGTGCAATGTATCTCAAAATAGCTGATAAGGAAGATTTAGAATGTTTCATGACACAGAAGTGAAAAATGTTTAATGTGATGGATATGTTAATTACTCCAATTTTAACATTATGCCATGTATATCTGTATCAGAATAGCACACTGTAACCCATAAATTTGTCCAAGTATCATGACAATTAATTAAAAAAAAACTTTTAAAGCATCAAATTCTAAGCTGCAAAGTGCAAAAAGAAAATGTTTTACCCTGGAAGTTTGGTGGTACTGTAGGATTCTGAACAGAGGAGGCATCTGATTTTTTAAAAAAAAAATTAGTGGCTGTTACTGGGAAAAAAATAAAAGTGAGAATTTACCCACTGTAAGCAGGGATGGAACAGAATTGGAATTAAGCTAGAATTTTACACTGACTCCTTTCTGTGTCAGAACTTCATACAAGCTGTTAGGGCTAGAGCCACAGCTTGTAGTGAGAGACACTGAAGAAGAGTGGCTCAAACAGACTGCACTGTACTCAGGAAAATACAACATGGATTACAGTAGTTCTGATGTTTCACAATAGGCTCATATTTAATGCCCAATTCATAACAGAGTATTATACCTTGTATCATTACCGGGAAAAGAACAAAATTAAAAATGTTTTGTATAGCAAAATGCCTCTACTGAATGCTCATTGCTTTTGTACCATCGTAAAAACTCATAAATCATCCATCCTAAGTTGAAGACTATCAGTAATTTGTCCTCAAGTAATCCTTATTTTTCATCAAAATTGCAGCATTACAAGGCTATTGACAGAATTTGAATACACTAGCACTGTGAAATATGCTTGGTTTTCAAGTTCCTGTGTCTTTTGGCTTGTGCGTGGGAAAGGAGAGCTATTCAAGGATGGAGGACACTGATTATACATTATCCTCTCCAGTCAAAAGCCACAAAACCAACCTGCTTGAGAGAGGATTCAATTACCATATATTCCTGAAGCATTGCAGAAGGAACTGGTAAACACTAGGTACCAAGTCATTGTTGGCAAAAGGTAGGAATTCTCAAAGAAAAAATGATTACTCTCCTTTGCTGGGCACAAATCACGAGCCACTGAAGCAGGAACAAACTTTATTTTTGAACTGCAAAAAAAAACCTCACACACGCTCCTGGGGAATTCTCCCGAATGCCACGAGGCTCGTCCAGAAACCCCCAGCTGGAAATATCTCTCCCGGAAATCCCTCCTTCTGCACTTCCCCAACCAATGGGAACTCTCAGGGAATCCCCTGAAATCCCCATGAGAACTCCAAAATAGTGCGAGAACTCAAAAGTAGCGGCAGAGGCGGATAGTAATGCCTCGCCTGTCAATCAATACTGTTGGCAAAATGCCAGGGGCCATACAGACTCGGCCATGGCTCTCAGCATCTCCCCCCTTCTGTTTAATTAAACAACAAGCAATGTGGCTTAGGAACCATGCCTGTTAGGTAGTCCATTTCAACATATGGTTCTTACCCGTCATCGGATGAACTGACCTCTAGGCGTCAACCTCCTGTCTTAGGTTGGTACCACCGCAATTGGATCATACCCGTCACTTATTACCGGTCCAGCATACAGCCATACTTGTGGGATAGGCCTTTGCACCAGTGGGGGGGGTGAGGTTCTTTGCCTCACTTCTGTTGGCCCCCAAATTTGGCCTTGGTGCCAGTGGGGGGGTGAGGCTCTTTGACTCACCTCTGTTGGCCCCCAAATTTTAGACCATCACTAGTAGAAGGGAGGAGGATGCAAAATGCCATGACACTAAGCCAGTTGAGGGCTCCTTTGAAAAATTGTACCACCAGTGACACCATCAGCAAAAATACTCCAGCACTACCACAATTCGCTGCACTAACAGATAGTTCACAATGCATACAAGTGATACATAGTCCAGGCAAGTTCTGCATGCAGTTCAAAGCAGAGGAATCTGTCAATATGTCCATTTCCTCCCAAAGTAAATCGACTCCTTGATTGAGCATTACTTGTTGAGTTATTATTCATCGATGCATCAGTTTATACAGTTTGTTGTGATAACTATCGAAGAAGCTGTAGTTTGGTTTTATCTTTGTCTTCACTGGCACTGGGATGAAGATAGGAATTCTGGCAATGATGCTAAGAAAAAAATTATGTAACATTCCAACAGGCACTAAGAAAACAATTTTTTGAACAATTTACATTATCCTGAACAGAATTATTAAATATAATGAAAAGGAAAGGTGAAAGTAAACAAACAGGTCTGTTAACCTCCTTATTTGTTCACATATTAAAACAATTTTCAACAGCTGTTTACCCAATCTAAATTAAACCATTAAAATCATGTGAATAAAAAAAATTCGGATCCATTTATTCATGAGCACTCCTCATATATGTTATATGGACATACGCTCATACAGACATACAACACAAAACAGAATTGTGCACACATAACATACACACATAAGACAATAGTAAAGGCCTTGTAGCTTTACCTAGGTGAAATCTCCATTGCAATGTTTAAAAACATCACAGTCAAAAAATAAAACTGATCAGAAAAACATTAACCTAGGTCTGTATGAGCTCAGAAATAAAATATGACTTTATGATGTGGGAAAAGGCACATAATAAAATAAATATTGAAAAAAGCATCCTGGTTAATCACTGTCGCAGATGTAAGAAACACCAAACTACCAAACTGGAGCTCTGGATATCAGCTGTTATAAATTTGAGTCAAATAACCTTTCTTTTTTTTTTTTTTTGGTCCGTAGAATTCGCTTTGGTTAGTTTCTCTGGAATCCAAATCGGCTGTTGTTCTCCCTGTGGAAACACACAAACAGAACCCTGACTCCAGACAATCACTGGGTCAGAACCTTTCCATTGTCCTGTTACAATATCCTTCCAAAGTACCTTAGGCTTATGTACATTTTTTGGAAACATATGCCTTTCCGCAGCAGTAAGCCCTGATGAATCCAAATTTAAAAAGTTTAGAGTAAAAAGGGTTATTTTAAGTTTATCTTTGGGGGATATATACCCCTTTCCAATTCCCTCTTTTTGCTTTAATAAGTACATTTTAATAGTTTGATGAGCTCTTTCAACTATGCCTTGTCCCTGAGGATTGTATGGGATTTCTGTTATATGAGTAATGCCAAATGATGAGCAAAATTGTTTAAAAGAGGTAGAAGTATAACCAGGACCATTGCTGTTTTTAACTGTTTGGGAACACCCACAGTGGCAAAATTTTGTAAGCAATGAGCTATAACATCTTTAGTTTTTTCTCCGGCATGAAGGGAGCCCATCAAAAATCCGGAAGAAGTATCAACTGTAACATGCAAATATTTTAATTTTCCAAATTCTGGCAAGTGTGTGACATCCATCTGCCAAATATGGTTAGGTATCAGTCCTCTAGGATTGACTCCAAGATTAACTTGTGGTAAAACGATCACACAATTTTGACATTGTTTTATTATTTGTCTAGCTTGTTCCTTAGTTATTTTAAAATGCTTTTGTAAAATATTAGCATTGACATGGAACCTTTTATAAAAATGTGTAGCTTCTTCTAGTGTAGAGAAAATATGTATGTCATGTGTAGTTTTATCTGCTAAATCATTGCCCAAACTAAGGGCTCCAGGCAATCCTGGATGTGCTCTGATATATCCTATAAAGAATGGATCTTTTCTGTCCCAGATTAGACTTTGAACAGCAGAAAACAAAGAGAAAACAGTAGAGGAAGGGGAAATCCTACCAGCATCTTCAAGGGATATTATAGCATTAACTATATACTGACAATCAGAAAATAAATTAAATACAGAATCTTTAAACATCACAAAAGCTTGTAATACTGCATTAAGCTCTACCTTTTGAGCTGATTGTTTGGGTACTAAAAATGTAAAAGTTTGGTCAGGGGTAACTACTGCTGCTGTACCATTATTTGACCCATCAGTGAATATATTTGGAGCATTCATGATAGGGGTTTTTCTTGTCATTTTTGGAAAAACTACAGGATGCTTAGACCAAAAAGACAACAAAGATTAGATGGTAAGTGATTATCAAATGAAACATTAGATTTACACATGATTATTGCCCAAGTATTTAACTCATTAGCTAACTCATCAATTTGATCCATAGTATATGGAGTAATAATTTTATGGGAGAAATTCCAAACACTCCCTTTGCTGCTTTTATTCCTTTGAGTATTAATTGTCCTACAGCCTCAGGATACCTAGTAAGAATAGTGTTAGGAGAATAAGATAAATGTATCCACAATAATGGACCTTCTTGCCAAAATACTCCTGTAGGAATATTTTTTGTTGGTAGTACAATAAAAAACAAAGGCAAACTTATATCAATTCTATCCAAATGCATATTTTCCATATATGTTTCAATAATTTTAATGCCTTTCTTGCTTCAGGCGTTAACATGCGGCATGAATTTGGATCTGATGGACCTTTTAGGATATCAAATAAAGGTCCCAACTCTCCTGTTGGTATGCCTAGATAAGGCCTTATCCAATTTATGTCTCCTAATAACTTTTGAAAGTCATTAAGTGATTTGAGTTGATCTACTTGTATTTGAATTTTTGGTGGACAGACCATGGTTGAGGATAATACAACTCCAAAATAATTAATTGAAAAATTTAATTGTACTTTATCTACCGCTATCTCTAGATTATAATTTTTTAATGAATTTGTAAGTGTGGCATAACATTCTAGCAATGTGTTTTTATCTTTGTGTGCTAACAATACATCATCCATATAGTGAAATATTTGTAGTTCAGGATTTTGATTTCTAAGTGGCTGGATTGCTTTGTTAACATAAATTTGACACATAGTTGGGCTGTTAGCCATCCATTGAGTGAGTACTTTCCATTCATATCTCTGATCAGGACCTTCATAATTCAGTGCAGGGATAGTAAATGCAAAACGTGGACTATCCTCAGGATGAATTGGAATTGAAAAAAAAAAAAAAAACAATCTTTAATATCTATAGCTATAACGTACCAGGTTTTTGGCAAAGTAGACAATTGAGGAATCCCTGATTGAGCAGGTCCCATATAACCATCTCATTATTAATGGCTCTTAAATCTTTCAATAATCTCCATTTACCAGATTTCTTTTTAATGACAAAAATGAGAGTATTATAGGGAGATACGGAAGGTTGTATATGTCCCTCTGCTAATTGTTGTTTGACCAGGTCATGGGCTGCTTGTATCTTTTCTTTAGTCAGGGGCCACTGAGGAACCCATACTGGTCTTTCTGATTTCCAAGTAATTTTTATTGCCTCAGTGACCCCTTCTGAAAACCCAGTTCATGTCTATTTATTCCTTGATCTATTTGAATTGGTGCTGCTATACCTTGTTCTCCTAATCTTTTTTCTTTCCTGAAACCTTGTCTAGCCCTAATAGTGGGCGCATTTGGATTGATGTTTTTTGTTAATGACAAACCTAATTGATCTAGGACATCTTGTCCCCATAAATTTATAGGAAGATGATCCAATACATAGGGCTGTATAGTTCCTTCACATCCTTCAGGATCCTTCCAATCTAATACCATTGCACTTCTATGGGGATTAGTTGCCACTCCTAGGCCTCGCAGTGTTTGAGTGGCTTGTTTTAATGACCAATGTTTTGGCCATTCTTGACGAGATATGATGCTAAGGTCTGCACCTGTATCCAGTAGCCCATTAAATTCATGTCCTTGAATATTTAGTTTTAGCATTGGGCGAGAATCTAAATTCAAAGACAGCATAGCCCAATCTACACCTGTGGAGCCTAATCCCCTGGAACCTCTTTCTATACTACTACTGGAAAATTTATCATGTAGGCTGGGTACTATTAATAACTGTGCTATTCTATCTCCTGGTGAAATTACTGATATACCTTTGGAGAACTAGCTATAATTTTTATTTCACCTTCATAATCGGGATCAATTACCCCAGGACTTATCATAAGTCCTTTTAGCATAGAAGAACTGCGTCCTACCAATAAGCCTACTGTTCCTTGGGGAATATTTGAACTCCCATCTCTGGAGTTAGTACTGCTCTGGTGGAGGCGCAGAATTCCAACCCTGCACTCCCTCTGGTTCATCTGATGAGAGATATGATGGATAGTGTATCCTGGGCACTACCCTGATGGTGTTGCTGGTTTTCTTCATGGTGTTTCTGGGTTCCTCCAGTGCCCTGTATGTTTGTTGTCATGGGCCCCGGAGCATTGGGCCCCCCCATTTTTTGACAATGGAGCCCATTGCCTTCTCCACGATATCGTGGGTAAACACCTGGTCCTTGTCCATTTTTTGATAACGGAGTACCCTCTATGGTGGTTTGAGAACAGGATTCATTAGCCCAATGTCTCCCTCTAGGGCATCGTGGGCAAATACCCCGGTATTCTATTCCTTTGATACCTAGCTTTGTTAAACCCTCCTCCTATGGGGCAACTCCTTTTAAAATGTCCTGTTTGTTCACAATGGTAGCATGTTTTTGGCCTGGCATCTAAAGCCTGTTGTACTGCTGCCAAGACTTGTCCTTGTTCATTAATGTCTCTACATAATTTAATATATGTGTTTAAATCTTCATATCTCCATGGTCTAATGACCTCTCTGCAGCAACGATTTGCTTGGTCATAAGCCAGTTGTTTTATAAATGGCATTGCTTGTTCTGTATCCCCCAAAATTCTGGAAGCTGCTTGAATAAGCCTATCTACAAATTCAGCGTACGATTCATTAGTTCCTTGTATTACCTTAGATAATTGACCTTGTAAATCTCCACGCCCCTGTAAAGTTTTCCATGCCCTAACCACATCTACAGCAATTTGTGCGAATACGCCAGGATCATATTCAATTTGTTGCCGTTGACCCTCATAAGGTCCTTTTCCTAACAACATATCTAGATTTCCCTGAGGGTAACCAGTTGCTGCATTTCACCTAGCTGTCTCCCTGCAAAATTCCTCATTGGCAACCTTCCATAACAAATATTGTCCTCCATTTAGCGCAGATTTACACATACTAGCCCAATCTGCTGGTGTCATGTCCAAGTTGGTAATGGATTCGACCATGCTTACAGTGAAGGGTGCTTGAGGACCATAGGTTGTTACAGCCCCTTTAACTGCTTCACTGTTTCAAAATCTAAAGCACAGTGAATTCGCTGCCCTCCTGCCTGCTCAAGTACAGGGCATGCTAATCTTTGAGGTCCTGTCTCAGGATCCCATCTATCAACTACGGGGGTTGAGGGCCACTCAGCTATCTCCATAGGTGGAGCTGTTGGTTGAATTACACCCTCTGGTGATAGAACGGTGTTAGTAGCAGCCTCCTGTTGTAGCTTTTTCCCTAATAGCTGTTTCTCCTCTAAGCTTTCTTCCTTTAAATTTTCTTCCTCTGTCTGACTAGCTTGAGAGACCTTCTCTTTTGCTTGATCTAAGATGTCTTTCTCCATGGTCTGAAACTCTAACAATTTACCTAACACTCTTTCAGTTTGTTTTTTACTAATTTCTAATCTGTTAAAAAGATAATGCAACCCAATAAGATAACACAAAACAAAACCGAAACAGAATGAAACAAAAACGGAATAAAAAATCGTTGTATCAATTTTCCTATTTTCTTGGCATGTGCATTTGTGGTGTATTTCTATCTCTTCCTCAAACCTTGAGTCAACCATTTTTCCCAGTCTTCCTGAGAAAATTCTAGGAATAGGCTGCTTGAAACAAACACAAAACAAATCAAAACAAGAACACATTGTTTTTTAAAATGGTCACCCATTCTCTCGCCTTCCCTTAGGGGCAAGCAATTTCACTTACCCCGAAGCTTCAGACGTTCCCCACACGGGCCACCAAATGCCGCAGTCTGGCTGCGCACAAATCACAAGCCACTGAAGCAGGAACAAACTTTATTTTTGAACTGCAAAAAAAAACCTCACACACGCTCCTGGGGAATTCTCCCGAATGCCACGAGGCTCGTCCAGGAACCCCCAGCCGGAAATATCTCTCCCGGAAATCCCTCCTCCTGCATTTCCCAAACCAATGGAAACTCTTGGGGAATCCCTGGAAATCCCCACAAGAACTCCAAAATAGTGCGAGAACTCAAAAGTAGCGGCAGAGGCGGATAGTAATGCCTCGCCTGTCAATCAATACTGTTGGCAAAATGGCAGGGGCCATACAGACTCAGCCGTGGGTCTCAGCACCTTTAATTTATAAGGAGAATTTTCATTTAAAATTTTTTCACTTTTAGTCCACGTGAATAATCTCTTTTCTTATTTTAAGCTAGATGAGAGTCAGAATGCCCATCATGTAGGAATTCTCTGGGTTCAAGCCCCAGTACCATGGGGGAAAAAATGGAATCTATAACATTCTCCAACTTTCTCATGCTGAACAATGTCACTGAGAAAGCCTCTATGACTATATTCCTAAATTTTATCTTTGAGATTACTGTTTGTAGGGCTTGAGTGGTGCCAGAGAACTTACATCTGTATTAAAGATGAGGTCTGTAAATCAACCTTTGAAAAATGCAACATTATACTCTAGACTTTTATAAGATGAAACAACTTCAGGAATCAAACTTTACATATTTGATTTCTCAATTTAACTTAGTTTGTCCACGGTTGGTATAAGAGCCCACTCATCTCCAACCACATCAGTACTTCAAGGTTACATTGTTCCATGTCATAGCTCCCCACAGATCAGATTCCACAGTTATTGAAACTTTTACACTAGGAAGAAACGTGGGTGGTAAGCCACTCCCTAGAACCTATATGGCTATAACTGGGATACAGTATAAGTGAACATGTGTTGAACTCATTAAATGAAAGCTCTTCCAGGAGAGATGTAAGGTTTACAAAATGAGAGGTGTTAAAAAAATAATTATGGGGCATAGACATATATTTAGAGGAAAGTGATTCAGCAAACTGAAGGCGTGTGTGTGTGTGTGTGTGTGTGTGTGTACACAAAAATTGATCTTTCCTAATTCTCTCCATTGACAGAGCAAAGAGGCAATAACAATAGCAGTAAAGAACAAATTTGACACTTGATTATATTTTAACTTTGATTATATTGATTATATTTTAACTTTCTTACACAAATTCTAGGGCACTGCTACATTCTGTTCTTCTGCCTCCTTGCTCCAGGTCACATTTTTCTGTCTGGGGCTCCATGCTAACTGTTAGTTTCAGCTGTTTATTGTCCCACTCACCATGAATATTGGTAAAATATTGGTAAAATATTTTAAAAATCCATTTTTTCCTATTGTAGTTTTGTGGACTTATAGTGGGCTAATATGTGTGATTTCCTTCTTGATTTGTATATTTTGTGAATGGACAGATTTGAATTTTAACATCTACTGTTGTATTACAAGGCCAAAATTTCTTTACATTACTCTCTATGAGAATTGAAAACAGCCAGTTTCCTTATTAATTACTCTATTTTTAAGAAGTTCTTCTCTCCAATCCTTTACATTGTTTTCTTAAAGATTCTTCAATAAATCTATTTGGCATGAAGTCTTTTCCCTGGGATAGCAAGGTGCCTCCATGCCTCTATAGTCAGTGTGTCTATCTTACAGAAGCCAACCAAGTGAAAAATATCAGCATTAACTTTTAATGGTTGCTCTTTTGTTGGAGACAAAAGGGCACCAGAAAGTAATGGCTCTTTCTTCTGTCTTCTGTAAGTACGGAATAATAAATGAACCTTCAGATTTTGCCCCATAAAGTCATTTCCAAGTAATTAGATACCTAAATGTCTAGTCATTTTATTAGTGTTTTATTACCCTTAAGATGGTTGAAGTTCACAACATATTTATTTAGCATTCAGATGATTTCTGTCATCAGCTTACAACAGACATGTGATTAGAATTGATCGTGTATTGACCATAGACTGTTAAAAAACTTCAGTTCAGCAGGATATTTTTTCCTCTAAATATACTGAATCTGCCACTGTGAAGTGGATTCCAAGATTCCTGTTCATTGTAATTCACTGTCCTTAATATTTTTTATATCAATAAATTAATCAACTTGAAATTCATACTTCTATGAGTAAACAAATTTCAGTTTTTAATGGTCTAAAATTAATAATCTTTTATAAGAAATTACACTCATGACATATAATTCATTAAGATCATCAAGACAAAATTCACTTTATTATTTTAACAAGCCATCATTAATTTTCTTATCACAAAAATCTGTTATTTCCTTTGGGAATATGTGGTAAGATTTTCTTCATTAGCTACAGGAATAAAATATTATGAGTAGTTGTATAAATATTTCACTTTTACCTTTTTACTCTATTATCTGAATACAATTGTATAACTTTTGCAATGGTATAATGGTGTAATTCTTGATTTCATGGAAACAAGTAGCTTCTAGCAATTTTTAACATAAATAGGCAAATTGAATGTTTCCTATGGTGAATTCATAAAAGTTACTATCTAACATATAATAATTTTATTATTTTATTAAACTTGCTAAAAGTTTATGAGAGTAATTCAATTTTTCACTTAGGTTTTGGGGCCCATAGACAGCATAATGTATTTAAATTGAATATTAATATTAAACGTCACATAGAAAAAAATATGCTACAACTACATCACTACCCTTAGTACCGCTAATTAAACTAGTCATAAATACTAAGAATGCAAAAGATACAGAATCTAACCATTATAAAAAATTGCATAATATGTTTTTGGGGTTATGGACAATAGAGATATTTATTATTATAAATATTGATTTTCACATAAAGTTGATTTGCATTTTGTTTATCATGATTGCTTTATACAAATTAAAGTGATAGATTATATCCAAATATTAAGATTTTCATAGGATGTAGAAAAAAGCAAAATTTATCAATACTTTAAATGATGCAATATATAACTGTCAAAAGCTGAAAACTTAAGGAGATCTACTATTTACAGTATTAAATACTTAAATAATATTCTAATCTATTATAAAATTTAATTCAGCCACTTTTAAAAAGTTTTATCTACAACAGGTAAAGAAATCTCAGGTTATTCTTCCTACCTTAAATCAGAAGAAAAAAATTGTGGGGGGAAAGTGAAAAGAGAAAATACTTACAGAACTTTTTTTTTTTTTTTTTTTTTTACAAGCCAAATACTAAAATCCAAAATCCAGAGTAACAACTGAATCCAAAGCGCCATACCTCAGATTTGCTTCCTGGAGCAGAGTCCAGTGAAGCTCTAGACTGGTAGGGACTCTTATGTTACAATTTTGACAAACCACTGCAGTCTCATTGTGGACTAGCAAAATGTGACAAACTTTAGTCTTGAGCCTATCATACTTCAGAGGGTTTTATCTCCAAATACCCTACCAGGATATCCAAGGAAATACTTGGGAAAGGACTCCATGGCTCAAAGTCAGGGGGTCTGAATAACCTTTACATAAAACACAGATTCTTATCCAGAGCAAAGGTGTAATTTGCAGGTGAAAAGATGTGAATCAAGTTCTAGACCAATACCTTGGAGAAAGAACATTTCTCTAACTCCAGACCCTTTGTATCAATCAAGTGAGAAAAAACTATACAGGAAGTAGTACATGTGACACTTTTAGGCCAGACACAAGCTCACCTAAGGACCAAGATTGTAATTAGATTGCAGAACCCTCCTCTACTCCAGTGGAATAGCAGTGGATTACATCTGAAAGAGATCAAAGATGTGTACAAGGAAGAATACTCAAGAGAGTTCAAAGTCAGTGGTGACATTAAATAAGAACACTAGAAGAATTTCAATTTTCTGGTATTTAAAGCTATAAATAAGCAAAGTAAAATTAACTTGAATTCTTACACTAAAAATATATTTACCTTAGTTTCAAAATGCAAAAAAGAAAAGGAAAGAAAAGAGTGAAATTTGAAGAGGTAAATCTTCACAATGAAAGGCAGATACAAAAAAAAGGTTTTGTGACTCTTATACAGGGAATGTAAAATAACTATGATCAATTTGTTGAAACCTCTAATGAAGAAAAGGAGACAACAATATGCAAGTGGGACAACCTACTTTTTCTGGTTTTGGTACCAGGAATTGAACCCATGGAAACAACCCCTGAGCCACTATCCCAGTCTTTTTATTTTATTTATTTATTTATTTATTTATTTATTTATTTATTTATTTATTTATTTTTTGGAGACAGGGTCTCACTAGGTTACTAATGCCTCACTAAGTTGCTGAGTCTGGCTTCAAACCTGAAATCCTCCTGCCTAAGCCTTCCACACCCCTGGTATTATAGGTGTGTACCACCACACCCAGCCCCATGGGACAATCTTAAAAGATATAATATGTACATAAATGAATATCAGAGTTAGAAAAGAAAAAAAGAAAAAAATTGAATAAAAGAAATATTTGAGGCAACAAGGGTCTTGAACTTACAAAAATTTATAACAGAAAGCAAATTCCAGATCTAGAAAGATCAGTGAATTACAATAGAGTAAATAATAACAAAATGATTGAGATCTAAGTATGCTGTGTCACTCCTTGACCTGGGATTCAAGTAGTGGGCAATTAGAGGCCCCCTCAACAGCTGACCCCACACAGGAATCACGGCTGTTGTGCCCATGCAGGTCTCCATACCTCAGTGTCAGCTCAGAACTCTTAGCCACTTGCCCTTGCAGGACCTCCAGGTGCCCGAGTAGGACCACCAGCATCAGCAATCTGCCCAGGACTCTGACCCCCCACCTATGCAGGAATCACCAATGCTGCTCCCATGCAGGACACATAGCCATTGCCTGTGCTCAGGAAATCTAGCTGTCACTCCCTTGTGGACCCCTTCTACCAACGTGGGGATCCCCAAGTCACCTCTATCTTAGGACACTTCAACAACTACCATTATCCCCTGTGCAGTGAGCTGGCACCTAGGGACACAACACTGGGTTTGGAGACAGCTGCCAGTCACAACACTGAAGTCCACAGAGCTGCATCTCTGAACACGCTGCTCAACACCATCACTGGGCCCTACCTGACCTGACACCCCTTCTTTGAAAGCAGACACATCCATCTTGGGACACCTCATTGCCATCTTTAGTTGGGGCAACTCCCAGCTTGGAACACCAACTGGGACTTAGAACATTATCAAGGAGAGGTATTGGAAATCTGAAGGGATACTATAAGCCTATATGGTAAAATCTGTAATGCCTCAGGTCCACAGTGCTAGAAGGGAAGACACATTAACAACGTGGGAAAAAAAAAAAAAACAAGGAAAGAAAGTGCCCCAAACAAACCAAGATATGACATTAGTAGAATCCATAGACAGCACAGCAGAAAAAAAATGACAGAGAAGGAGTTCAAGATGTACATAAATAAAATGTTCTGTGGATTAAAGGATGATCCAAGAAAGCAAACACAGGCAACAAAAGATGATTTCGATAAAGAAATACATAAGCAATTACAGGAAGCGAAAGTTTACTTCAATAAGGAAATAGAGGTTTTCAAAAAAAGAAAAGGAAATATTTGAAGTGAAGTAAACAATAAACCAAATTAAAAACTCAATAGAAAGCATCACCAACAGATTACATCACTTGGAAGTCAGGACCTCAGATTATGAAGACAAAATATATAATCTTGAAAAAAAATGTTGAATTGTTACTGTGAGCAGAACATTCAAGAATTATGAGATAACATAAAAAGACCAAATTTAAGAATTATTGGGATAGAAGAAAGCATACAGTTCCAAACCGAAGGAATGAACAATCTATTCAATAATATCAGAAAATATTCCAAACATGAGGATTGAATTAGAAAATCAAATACAAGAAGCTTAGAGGACACTAAATGAAATCACAAAGGATCTACTCCATGCCACATTATAATGAAAATGCCCACCATATAGAATAAGGAGAGAATATTAAAAGCCACCAGAGAAGGAATCGGATTTACATATAGGGGGCAATCAATAGGATATCTACAGATTTTTCAACCCAGACACTGAAATCTAGAATATCCTGGAACAATATATACCAATCTCTGGAAGAAAATGGATGCCAACCTAGAAACAATTTATATCCAGAAAAATTTAAACTTCAGATTTGATGAAGAAATAAAACAGTCCATGATAGACAAAAGTTAAAAGAATTTACAACTATAAAGTTAGTACTACAGAACATCCTCAGCAAAGTATTCCTCATGGAGTAAATAAAAAACAACAATAAAAACCAGCAAAGGGAGGTATTACACTAAAGGAAAAAACAAGCAAAGGGAAAACCAAGTTAAGTTAAATACTAAAAATAAACAAAAATGACAGGAAAACAAGTCATGTCGCAATAATAACCCTGAATGTTAATGGCCTAAACTCACCAATGAAAAGACATAGATTGACATATTGGATTACAAAAAAAAACAAAAAACAACAACAACAAAAAACAACCAACAATATGCTGCCTCCAAGACACTCAATTCACATGAAAAGACATCTACAGACTGAAGGTGAAATGTTGAGAAAAAACATACCACTCACATGACTTGCAGAAACAAGCAGGTCTTTAAGCCAAAGTTGATTAAAAGGGATAAAGAAGAACATTTTATACTGCTTAAGGAAACCATACAGCAACGAGATATAACAATTATAAATATATATGCCCCAAACAATAGAGCATCTACATTCATCAAACTCTTCTCAAGTTCAAGGGTCATATAGACCAGAGCACAATTATACTGGATGACTTTAACAAATCTCATTCACCACTGGATAGATCTTCCAAACAAAAGCTAAACAAATAAACTGTAGAACTCAATAATACAATCTATCACTTAGATTTAACAGATACATTTAAAAAATTTCATCCATTAACAAGTGAATACACTTCCTTCTCAGCATCACATGGATCCTTCATTAAAATAGACCATATATTATGCCACAAAGCAACTCTTAGCGAATACAAGAAAGTAGCGGTACTACCCTGCATTCTATCAGATCATAATGGAAGGAAATTAGAAATCAATGATAAAATAAAAAACAGAAGCTACTCCAACATACAGAGACTAAATAATATTCTATTGAATGAGCAATGGGTTGTAAATGGCATCAAAAAAAAAGAATAAAAAATTCTTAAGGTAAATGAGAACATCGATACAACATAAAGAAATCTCTGGGACACTATGAAAGCAGTGCTAAGAGGGAAGTTTATTGCATGGAGTTCATTCCTTAAAAGAAGGAAAAGTCAACAAATAAAAGACTTAACATTACAGCTCAAAGCCCTAGAAAAAGAAGAACGAATCAACACCAAAAGCAGTAGAAGACAGGAAATAATTAAAATCAGAGCTGAAAAATGAAATTGAAATAAAAAAAAAATTTAAAAAATGGACCAAAAAAGTTGTTTCTTTTAAAAAATAAAATTGATAAATCCTGAGTCATGCTAATGAAGAGAAGGAGACTGAGAACTCAAATTACTAACATCCATAATGAAAAAGGAAATATTATGACAGTCACTACATAAATACAGAAGATGATTGGAAATTATATTTAAAATTTGCACTCCAATGAAGTTTAAAATGTCAAAGGCACTGACAAATTTTTAGAGTCATATGATTTGCCCAAACTGAATCAGGATGATATACAAAAGTTAACAGATCAATTTCAAACAATGAAATAGAAGACGCCATCAGAAGTCTACCAACCAAGAAAAGCCCAGGACTAGATGGATACACATCTGAATTGTACAAGACCTTCAAAGAAGAACTAATGCCAATACTCCTCAAATTATTTCATGAAATAGAAAAAAAAGCAAACACGTCCAAACTCATTCTATGAGGCAAATATCACCCTGATTTCAAAAGCAAACAAAGACACATTAAAGAAAGAAAACTGCAGACCAATATCTCTAAATGAACATAGATGCCAAAATTCTCAACAAAATTCTGGCACGTTGAATACAAAAACATATCAAAAAGATAGTGTACCACAGTCAAATGGGGTTCATCCCAAGGATTCAAGGTTGCTTCAACATATAGAATTTAATAAATGTAATTCTTCACATCAATAGACTCAAAGATAAGAATTATATGATTATCTCAATATATGCAGAAAAAGCAATTGACAAAATACAGCACCCTTTCATGTTCAAAAAACTAGAAAAACAAGGAAAACAGGAATATATCCCAACATTATAAAAGCTTTTTGTGCTAAGCCCCAGACGAATATCATTCTAAATTGAGAAAAAATTTAAAGCATTCCCTCTAAAAACTGGAACAAGACATTTCTATTTAACATAGTTCTTGAAACTCTAGCCACATCAATTAGATGAAATAAATTAAAGGAATTTGGATAGTAAAAGAAGAACTCAAATCATCACTATTTGCAGGAGATATAATTCTATACTTAAGAGATTCGAAAAATTCCACCAGAAAACTTCTAGAACTAATGAATTAATTCAGCAAAGTAGCAGTATATAAATCAACCCTCATAAATCAAAGGCATTTCTGTACATCAGTGACAAATCCTCTGAAAGAAAAAGTAGGAAAACTACCCCATTTACAATGGCCTTAAAACAAAAATAAAACATTTGGGAATCAAAATAACAAAAGAGGTGAAAGACCTCTACAATGAAATCTACAGAACACTACAGAAAGCAATTAAAGAAGACCTTAGAAGATGGAAGGATCTACCTTGTTGTTGGATAAACAGAATTGTCGAAATGACCATACTACCCAAAGCACTATACAAAATTAATGCAATTCCAATCAAAATCCCAATGACAGTCCTCATAGAAATAGAAAAAGCAATGATGAAATTCTCCTGGATAAATAAGAGACCCAGAATCCTTAGCAAGAAGAGTGAAGCAGGTGAAATCACTTTATCAGACCTTAAACTAATCTACAGAGCAATAGTAACAAAAATGGCATGGTATTGGCACCAAAATAGACTTGTAGATCAATGGCACAGAATAGAGGACATAGTGACAAATCCACATAAATGTAGTTATCTCATATTAGACAAAGGTGCCAAAAACATATGTTGGAGAAAAGACATTCTGTTCAACAAATGGTGTTGGGAAAAGTGGAAATCCATATACAACAAAATGAAATGAAGCTCCTATTTTTCAACATGCACAAAACTCAACTCCAAATGGATCAAGTACCTAGGAATTAAACCAGAGACCCTACACCTAATAGAAGAAAAGGAAGGTCCAAATATTCATCATATCAGATTAGTTCCTGAAATCCTTAATAAGACTCTTATGGTACAAGAAATAAAATCAAGAATCAATAAGTGGGAAGCACTCAAACTACAAAGCTTCTTCTCAGCAAAAGAAACAATCACTGAGATGAATAGAGAACCTACACAATGGGAGCAAATTTTTACCAAATGCACATTGGATAAAGCACTAATCTCTAGGATACATAAAGAATTCAAAAATCTTAACACACACAAATACATATATTTATGTATGTATATTATGTATGTGTATATATATATATATACACACACACATCACACATGTACATCCCAATCAATAAATGGACAAAGGAATGAACAGAATCTTCTCAGAAATTATATACATTCAATCAACAAATATATAAAATAATGTTCAACAACTCTAGCAATCAGATAAATGCAAGTCAAAACTACTCTAAGATTTCATCTCACTCTTGTCTGATTGGCAGGTATTAAAAATACAAACACCATTAACTGTTGATGAGGATGTAGGGGAAAAGGCACACTCATACATTGTTGGTAGGACTGTAAATTGGTGCAACCAATATGGAAAGCAGGAGATTCCTTGGAAAACTTAGAATAGAACCACCATTTGACCCAGCTATCCCACTCCTTGGTTTATATCCAAAGGACTTAAAATCAGCATACTACGGTGATGCAGCCACATCAATGTTTATAGCAGCACAATTCACAATAGCTAAATTGTGGAATCAACGTAGATGCCTTCAGTAGAAGAATGGTTAAAGAAACTGTGGTATATATAACAATGGAATATTACTCAGCAATAAAAGAGAATAAAATCATGGCATTTGTAGGTAAATGAATGAAGTTGGAGAATTTTATTCTAAGTAAGGCAATCCCAAGAAACCAAATTTTAAATGTTTTTTTTTTTTTCTGATATGTGTATGCTGATTCACAATGGGAATGGGGGAAGCATGGGAGGAATGGAGGAACTTTAGATAGGTCAAAGGTATGAAAAGGGAAGGAATGGGGCATGGGGTTAAGAAAGACAGTGGAATGAGATGGACATTATTACCCTAAGAACATGTATAAATACATGAATGGTGTGCCTCTATTTTGTGTACAGAGATATGAAAACATGTTTTCTATATGTTTACTCTGAATTGAAATGCATTCTGCTGTCATGTATAACAAATTAGAATAAATAAATAAATTTAAAAAATGATTATGGAGGAAACAAGATACAGAGTTTATTTTAGAAAGGACTGATGTGGGGAATATAAACATTTTTATAGGAATCTTGCCAGAAAGAAAGTAGTAGAGTAAAATATTAACATGTAGGGAAAAAAACACACAACTTATAGATAATTCTATATCCTTCAAAATTTTCTTTAAAGGTTAAAGAAAATATTGAAACGTTCTCAGTAATATAAAAACTGAGAGATTATGTCTTGCATGCAAGAATAGCTAATGATTTAAAAGCTAATCAATGGAATCCACCACATAAAGTTAAATACTCAGATATAAATCAAACAAAATGAGATCAAGACCTATGTGTGGAAAATATAAAACAAGGTGACCAAATGAAAGAAGTCATTTGAAACCAATTCACTACTGATAGTGAAAAGCATGAATCAGCTGAAGATGTGGCATGTGGAATGCCCCTGAATTCAATCCGGGATACCCCCGAAAAAAAAAAAACAAAAGCAAACAAACAAAAAAAGAAATGGAGGAAGCTAGACCAATCAGTGTAGTAATGTTCAGATTAACATAGCAAAAAAAATGCTTAAAAATAGAGAGATTTACAGACATTTGGATATCCATGGCTTACTAGGCATATATACATTTCTTTGCTCAGCCAATTGGAAGACCTAGAAGAATCAGCTTCCTTATCTTCCACTCAGAGTTTAATATTGTGCTAAAAACACTACTCTTCAAAACACTTGTTCTATTTGGCAAAACTCATATTTAGCTTGGCCTTTTTGCCAGGAGAAATATCATGTCATATATAATAAGTAGAAGTATATGCTAATGCATTCATGTGGAATTGAAGAATTACACAGAACATTTAAAAAGATAAATAATCAAATATAACTTATAAAAATAAGAGATAAAGCAAAATGAGTATGTTCTTAAAGCAAGAATAAATAAGTGTAAAATTCTTAATATGTTTAGAACACTAACTCACCATTCCACGATGCACAACAGACACCTATTAGAGAAAAAAACATTAATATTTTCTATAATTATTGTATTTGTAAAATAATATTAATATTAATATGAAACAATAATTATAATATCATAGTTCCACATGTGAGTAATGCCTAGTTAGGTGTTGACTTCTTCCCACTTTGTTTTAAGTAGGAAATGTTCTCATGAAGTTGGGGTGGAGAATTGGATGTGCTCCTGTGCTTCTGAAATCCTTCAGAGAGTTGATGATATTACAACTACTGCTATTTTTTATTATTATCTTCTTATAAACATAGTGTTCACCTATTATCAAGTAATAATCTCTGACTTTTTGAATTAAAATCTATAAATCTCAATGGAATAGTTTTCTCAAAAGTCTATGTTCAATATCTTGAGTTACTGATGAAGATTCTAATTAATCTCAATAGTAGAGAAAAGCATAATATAATTTCTAAAAAAAGAAACAACAATCCAGAAGGAACAAGTTTTTCTGGAGTGAGAATGTAATCTCAATTGTCTTTTTATATTAAAATATAAAATACATAATATACAATATTATTGCAAATTATATACACTTTTGATCTCTTTTTGTAAAAATTTAAAAAGCAGATCAGTAATAAAAACTGATTCCTATGCATATGCACCATAGGCTGTTTCTTGGAGATAATATTTTCATTCAATTATATCTGCAAGTAACATAATTTCTATTGATGAACATAGATTGACATAGTTGTTTAAGCCTATAATGAACCAAATGTTACACAGAATACAATTTTCCTCTTCATTTACCTTAATTTATTCTAGTTGTAAATGCCATTGACTTCCATGATTACAGAATAAATCTCACTGTAGGATCAATTACTACTTTTTAGAATAAAACTTGAGCTATTTTATAATTATATCCACTGAGTATTCCATTTTAACATATCAAAACTTTTGTAAAAGAACTGGATACAAAATTATATTTTATCAATTATATATATATATATATATATATATATATATATATATATATTAAAATTGTGATATATTAATATTTTTCCCAACTATTGAATACTTTGCCATTTTCTAAAAGTATATGCCTATGTAGATGCTTCTTAGATTTAGTATATAATTTGCTTTTTTATTTTTCAAAATATTTATTATTTTGAATAAAAGTGAAGTAATTTTTAAAAAGTCAATTTTAAAGAAAGAAACATATATCTCTTAACAACTAGGCAGTTACAAAAATGGATATACACTTAAAGTAGTGGCTCACTATCTTTTTGATTTCCAAATCCCATTAATTTCTTAAATGATATTATCTACTACAAAGAATTTTGTTTTATGGGGCTTGGATCTGTCACCATTTATCATTAAAAAGTTAAAACTGAGCTATTACAAAATTTAAGAATATGCATGCATACATTTCAATAGCAGTCAGAACAGTGACATAATCACATTTTCATCAACCTGTATCCTCTGGAAACCATTGTGGTTCAATGTAGGGCAATTGAACTTCCAAAAACTTCTTTGGATTCCCACACTTCCACTTGAGAACCTCTGCTAATGAAATTACTGTTTCTGGTATTACTTTACTATAAACAGTGAATTTTTAAACAGTACTTAAAGTTTCATAAACAATAATTTTATTAGATATTAAATAGAATGTTACTTTATTAGATACAGTACAATTCATTAGATATAGTATTACTTTACTGTAAACAGTAATTTCATTAGACCCTTATTAAACATTGTATATGATAGTACATTTCTCTTGGGTTTTATGCAGTATAAAATGTCTTTTGACTAATGTTTTCATAAAACCTGGAAGAGCACCAGTCACTATTTTTGAATTCCTTCTTTCTTCTTGATTAAATTAACATGGTGAAGAAGGAGGAGGAGCATCTTTTATATACCAAAATATGGTTATATATTTCTCAGAAATTTCACAACCTAGTCCAATTTGCTAAAAAGTTACTTTAAATGCAACCATGATTAATGGCCTCTGAACATTATTTCAGAATGGCAGTTGAATGCCAAACAGGCATTTGTTGACAAAATTTTATTTTTTTTTATTTTAAAACTAATTATGTTTTAAAATATGAACACTTGTACAAAGAAACAAGTGTTCATATTTTAAAACATGATAATTGATTTTCTATTAGAATTTAAATGAATTATAGTCATTAGTTCACTGAATATATCTGAATATATTGCTTAATAGTTTTTAGGATAGAAAAAATGATTATTTGTGTTCATATATGCATAATACCTAATATTTGTAGAAAGATGATAGATACATAGATGACAGGTGAGAGTTATGATGTTTACATCAAAATAGAAGAAGAAAAGTTACATGCCTCATTATATTTAAGGAAATATATCTCTGTTCCACCACTGACATCTTAAGTAATTACCACCATATTAAGGACAGTATGAAATAAAAGCTTTATTTCCTACATCAAAAAAAAAGAGTATGTTTTTCTGTGTGTCAAGGAGGATGCTATAAACAATTGATTGAAGACACCAAATTTAAACTAGGACTGGGACTATCATGGGCACAGCAAGTCATAAGTCATATTATATATGACTAATGTTGCCAATGTCATTGTTAGTATTCTTAATATAACTATAATCCTTAATTCAGCTGAACTTTATAGCATTAATTCTTGGGAAATAAAACATTTCTTAGTGAATTAGAAAAAAATATTAGCTGAGGAAATGTAATTTAAGAATATTTAAGAATATAAGTATAAATATATTTAAGAATACTAAATTCTTGGTGATTTTCATAAATTGGTATAGGACAGTTGTCCTAGAGTTGGAAAGTTGTGGTTCTTTTCTTTTTAGTTTACATTCTTTCCCTTTGTAATATATTATTGGCTGGAGTTATTTGTTTGTATGAAGTCTTGACACTAGGAAAGCAACAGAACTCTTTTATTGTTTTCATTAAAAATGATGGAAAGGTCAATTAAACAAATTAAAGTAAAGAAATTTCAAAAATAATACCCATGATTCCTTAGTGTAAATGGTGGAATAAAGGCCTCTAGAAACCCCTTTCAAAAAATCAATAAAACTGACAAAATAAATTATTAGAATTAACCTTTTATCAATTTAGAAATCAAAGATTTCTAATAGTTCATAAAGAGAGGAGGAGAGTCAGTAAAGACAGAGAACTTTCTGATGTTTTAATATGCCCCATTAGTGTATCAACACATCCAGCCCTTTTGTAGCCTTAAAAACTAACAGCCTATAATCTTGGTGAAACCAGCCTTGGCTGCCACCAGGCTTGGAGCTAATGCAGAACTGCTTGGCTTACACTCTTCTAATCAGAACAAAAATTTAATATCTGTATATGCTGTGACATTATGATTGTGGCTAATTTTTTCCTATGGATCTTTATTTGTTCTAGCATTTTGTTGAAGACACTTTCCTTTTCTCTCTGATTTCTTTGGTTTATTTTTTTAAAAATAAACTAATCATGCAGGTGTGAGTCTATTTCCTCATTGTTATTATATAGCTTGTAAATATATATGTATAAATATCACACAGTAAATCAATTTGTCCATTTTAAATAAAGTTGTCTGTGAATAAAGATATTTTTGTTTTAACCTTTCCATTGTTTCACCTTTCTTTTTCTAGTCCCTTTTCCTTGGTAATACCTTTGGTGCAATATTGAGTAGAAGTACTGAGGGAGGATTTTTGTTTGTTTCGGGGTTTTTTCTTTTCTTCTGAATGAACTGTGAAAGAATTCAATATTTTATCAGTAATCATCTCCATTAGCTACAGGATTTTAGCAAATTCTCTTTGATGTTATGAAGAAATTCTTTTCTTTTCCTAGCTGGTTGACAGTGATTTTGTAACTTTTTTTTTTTTATCTTTTTGCCTTTAATGACTGCCGAGTTCCTCCAATTTTTTTTTTATATCTATAAAGATGATTGTGATTTTATACTCTAAGAATTTTAATGTAGTAAATAAACTTCATCAATTTTTAAATTTAAAAAAAACCTTGGTCCTCATGTATAATCTTTTTATATATTCATATATTTGATTTTCTGGGGGTTTTTTGAAGATTATTTTCCTGAATTCACGGGATTTGTTATTTCACAATTTTCTATTCTCATATTGTTCTCAAGTTTTGATAACTAGATTATACATAACATATGGAATGAGTAAGATAATATTCTTACCCTTTCTACTACCTTAAAATGTTCCTGTAAGATTATTATAAATCCTTTAAAGGTCTTTTGTTGACTATCTATGTCAAAAAATTGGGGGATGGATTTTTCTTTGTAGGTAAATTTTTTGATACAATTATTTTAAGAAGTAAAAAATTGTATTTCTATGTTTTCTAATGACATCTGTTCTCTTTATTCTTATGTCTGTTGTGATGCATCATGTTTTTATGTTAGCCATCTTATTAATTATATGTACCATTTTATTATCTAATATATACATAATTTATTCTTCTTTTAATTTAGTGTTTGTGTGATTTATGAATTATTTTCTCTTTATTTCTGGCATTGAGGATTTGTATATATTTCTTAACAACAATTACTAATGGCTTATTGGTTGTATTAATCCTTTCATAGAAATAGTTTTTGCTCTGAAGATGTTCTATACTTTCTATCTGTTTTGTCTATTGTGACTTATAATGTTGTCTTATTTTTAGGTAAAGATTTTTGGGTTTTGTTTGTCCAGTTTCTTTTTGTAGAAACAGATAATTGTGTAAGTATTTATTATTTTATACATCCTTACCTTTATCCCACTATTGAATATGTTACATTTTAATAATCAGTTACTTTATAATATTTTTTAATGTTACTTGTTATTGATCTATTTTTGACTTACATAGTCCATTATCAAATATCAAAATATTTAGAGACTTTTTAGATGTTTTATTGATTTTTTAAAATAACTTTATACAACTTGTATTAGAAAATATATTCTGTATATTTTAACCCTTATGAAATTTGGTTTTGTGTTTACTATCAATCTCTAATATAAGAATTTTAAATGCTTCTATTCTGATAAAGGACTTTCTCATTTCCTCCTTAGGCTTCATCATTTTTGCTTCCTATGTTTTTAAGTTGTTTTATTAGTTCCATGTACTTTTAGTTCTTGATGAATTTCCACATTAATCATTGTGAAATATTTTTCTGCATCTCTGATACTGTAATTTATCCTGAAGGTTAATTTATATTAATATATATGTTATCTTGTTTGTTTGTCCAGCTTATTTTTATAAAAACAAATAATTTGCTTTGTATTTACATACCTTATTTATACATTACAGTGGCCCTATGGAAAATGTACTTTATCTTTCTTAATTTTGATCAATAATGAGAATTTTAGTCTTTATTATAAATGCTTAGTTCCTTTGAATATGATGTAATTATTTCTATACTTGGATTATGTTCCATTTCCTGACTTTTTTTGTATCTATTATGTATTTAATCTTTATTCTTTTCTGAAAATATACATTCCCACCTTGAACCATTCTGTTTCACCTTGATGAATTTCCCTGGGCACTTTTAGTAGTGTGAGTTCACTACTAATAAATTCAGTTGGCAAAAGTGCCTTTTTTTTGCCATAATGTTGAAGAAATTTTTGTAGATAAAGGATTCCAGGTACGTATTCTATTTTCAAAGCAATTTAAAGTTGTTTATTCATTGTCTTCTCTCCTTAATTGTTACTGAGAAAAATCATGCACAGCATTGCAAAACCATAATGAGATAGCACCTCACACCAATAAGGATGGCAATTATGAAATAGCAAAGGCAAAACAATAATAACAAGTGCTGACTAAGACGTAGAGGAGTGTCCATCAATCGATGAATGGATAAGGACAAAGTGGTATTTATAAATAACAGTATATTATTCATCCATAAAAAATGAATTTCTGTTATTTGCAGTAACATAAATGAATTTAGAGGATATTATGTTAAGTGAAATCAGTGAATAACAGAAAGGCAAATATCAAATGATCTCAGTCAAAAGTGAATCTCCAAATGCTGATCTCATAGAAATCGAGAACACAATAGTAGCTATCAGAGAATTGGAATATGGGGAAAAAAGGCAGAAAGGTTGATTAATGGGTACATTGTTTGATAGGAGGAACAAGTTCTTGTGTTCAGTGGTACAGAAAGGTGAATATTATTAACAATAATACATTCATCTCAAAATCTTTAGAAGACAGGAATTTGAATACACTCACAATAAAGAAATGACACAGTTTAAGTAATGGATATACTAATTACCTTGAATTGATCACTAGTGACTGGATACATACATAAATGAAAACATCACCCTGTACCTCATGAATACAAACATGTGTCAACATAGGAATGTGATTGATGATCATTACTATCCAAAGTACATGTGTGAAGACACAAATTGGTGTGAATATACTATGAATACAACCAGAGATATGAAAAAATGAGCTCTATATATGTAATAAGTATTGTAATGCATTCTGCTGTCATATATAAATTAAAAATTACATTAAAAGTAAATAAATAAATAAGAAACATCTGCAACCATTCATATCTTCTTTTACCTTTATTTAATGAGACTCTTTTTTCTCTAGCTGTTTTCAAGATTGTCTCATTTTCAGTTTTTATCAGTTTAAGTGTGATGTGCTTAGATATGCATTATTTTTAATATATTTTATCCTCTGTTATTCATTTTTAAAAAACAAAATAATAGCTTCCAAAATGATGAGCTTTCTTCTAGCTGGTAATTAATTACCAATGAATTTTCTTGCTCTGGGAGTATTTATTATGGTGAGTTTATTCTGGTTTGGCCTTTGGTCTTCAATTATATTCCTTACTCCAATTATATAATCTTTATCCTTAAAGAATGATTTTTGGATGTTCATTGAAAGCCTGTGTCTTGGCCAAGATCCTTTTACTTTGAAGTTTTCATATTCCTCACTCTGCCCATTCAGCCTGGGTGGCTGTGTTAATCTCTGTTCAGCAGTTTTTTCCTTCTTAATGTAGAACACTGCTGTGTTTCTGCAGTGTGAAGCCTTAGCCTCTTTTTGCACAGTAAATTTTGAGTGGTCTTGAGATAAAAGAGTACATTTGACAGTTCACCTCTCTGTTTCCCTCTGCTTTCTGGGAATGCCCTTCTCCGTGTGCAGCTGCTCTGTCCACTCCAAATCTCAAGTTCTGTTACTTTCATGCATTAATATGATTTGTACAAATTGTAAGGTTTTTCTCAGAGTCAAGTCCAGTAAAGAAATATGGGTTTATTCATTTCTTTCAACATTTGTTTCCTTCCAGTTTCTGCTTGAATTTGTTTTGACATCAACATCTTCAAACAATCACTACACACACACACACACACACACACACACAAACACACGATCCATAGTTTACATTGTTTATTATAGTAATTAAAAGAAAGATCAGTCTTTCTATTATGATACTAATGGAGCTGAAATCTACAAATAAGCCTTCAGATATTCACTTTTTAATTAGCAAGATATTAAACTTAATTAGAAATTATATACTTATTATATACATGGCTCTATACATTATTGTTCAAATCGTATATTACAACCCATGTCGATCCATAAAAGAAGGGGTAAAAGAAGAATGTGAAAAAAAAAAAAATGAAGCCACTCACCGAGTTCTATTTTAGCAGGCCGTCTTGACCTATATTTCTTACAAGAGCAAATCCAATGTTGAGACTCAAACACCAAAGACTTTGTCTTAAAAGGTCTTTTAAAAGACATTTCTTAAAGAAGAAAACAGCAGTTTGAAGTCAGCCATCTGTTCAAAACCTCCTTGTATTTTCTGTTCTCAAGCACTTGGAACCCATGGGAAAGTTGTAACTTCCACTCCAAGTGAAGTCCTTCCTTTCCTCAGCAATGGAATCTTCCCGTTCCCCTCCCTGCCTATCTTGAATCTGTCCTTTCCACCTCTCACGTTGTATTCACAGTGATGCTGTGGAAATCTAGAATCAAGTTATCTGGGATTATAATCCCATCAACCAATATGCATACACCCATCTGCTCTTCCTAATATATTTCAATGAATGAGACTATGGTTGGCCTCTTCACATAACACCTTCTTAATTCAGTTGAGATTTTTTTTCATGAATATTTTGTTTTTTTTACCTCCTTAGGGAACAAGGGTAAAAGATAAGTATGAGGAACTGAGATGAATTATGTGAAAATCCATAATGCCAACTTATACACATCACACACACACACACACACACACACACACACACTTTTACTACTAAGATGAAAGGGCTTTGAGACAAAATAAATTATTCATTCGTGTTAAAATCTCACATATCTAATCCTCATCAGAATTGCCTTTTTAAAAATTCAGATAATATCAATGAAGCAGTGAGATCTGCTGAGGTAGATCATCCTGTAAACTTAGTTACTTCGTTTTCTTGTTGTCAAGTTTCTGGCCCCATCTTCCCTCTTGTCAAATATTAAGTACTTTGTTGCTTCATTTTCACGTAACTTAGTAAAAACTAGAATAATTATTTAGGATCATTCACTAATTGTTTTTGTAGACTTTAAAAATGCATATTTTGAGTATTATCACACACATCCTGATCTAGAAGGCTCCATTATTTTATTTGTGTAGGATTATAATGACATCAGTTTAGTTTCTCAATGGGTTGCCTTGCACAAGGTATAGAAGTACATCTTACAATTTCTAGGTTGTACAATTTTTAGAAAGTTATTCAAATGCATGATATTGTATATAATAATATATTGAAGATAGTTACATGTTCTTCAGTTGAAAACTGTCATTGAATTATTCTGGATTCCTGGGATATTGTATAGAAATAAAATTAGATATGGTCGAAACAAGACATGTAATTCCATAATTATGTAGATGACTAGAAATGAAAAAGAACCAAAGCAGTTTTCTAAACATTTCCATCTTAGATGTCCTTTTGGTAACGCATCTTAACATACTAAAGTTTAATTTATCACAGCATACACTCATCTGCTCTTCCTAACATATTTCAATGAATGAGAATACAAACCTATTGCCAAAGTCAGAAATAAGAATTTACCCTGATTTCTCTCTATTTATCAGATCTAATTTCTAAACAGCTAAAACTCCTGTTTTGTCTTTCTTAATTATTTTTCTAAATATACATGTTCCTTCTTCCTACCACCTGGGTCCACCTACCTTTAATTGTTGTGATAACTCTAACAATAAATGAAATAAGTCTATTTCATTTTTATAACAGCACAAGATTACATCCAAAGGATCTCTGATGGCTCTAAGAGAATTTCTATATAAATTGGCCTGTTTTTGAGAAGTTTAACAATGTGGAGACTTTATGTGGAATTGTGTTTATATTGTTTGTAATAAAATTTAGAAAATATTAAATATTCTCTCAAAGAATAAAAGGGGTGATGAAGATGGGACATTCAGTTCCCATGGGAAACACCTTCGAGTCATATCTTCTAAGAAACCTGTCTCATCATATCTGCCTCCTGCTTCAATCCCTCACCAGTGGCCTGTTATTCTCATTCAAGAATGGATTATAAGACTTTGAGGTCTGACACATGTTGCAGCATCCCAGTTTCTTAATCTCTTGTTCTTGCTCTATCTGAATCAGCCAAATATTGCTACTTTCATCACTCTACAGAGGAATTAGTCTTTGAACATTATCTCTTCTTTGTTCAGAAATTACCCCAGGACTGACAGCTGAGCTAATTCCTCAGCATCATTACAGGGATGCTGTGTAAAATGGTAGAGGGAGAAAGCAATGGTGTCACACTGGAAGGAATTAGATTCCACATCATATATCAAACTATCACATTAGCTTTATAAAATCCATACATCCTTATACATGTCTCTATATAAGGAGACTCTGTTGAGATAAATCCAAAATGTCCCAGTGGAAGCAAACAAATTTTACTCACTCTAACAATGAGGATAACTAGTCAAATATCTGTTCATATTAAAAATGTCTATATTCTTATGATAAATTAACTTCCTTACACTCCTTTTTTATACTTTAATTTTTCTAGACTTATATATAAGATGAGTACTTCTAATTACCAAGATTCCCCTTGGAGCCACATATGATATTACGTGGTTTGCTTGTTTTACTGAACACATTCAAACTGTGTTGTGAAAACAAGGTTCAAATCTCTTAAAATTTGTATGTTAGGCTGTCATTGAAAAATCTATTTAAACTCCTAAATCAACTTTTTCTGTATCAAGGCAGTGGGTATTTTAATCTGATAAGTATGCATGCTATGCATTCATAGAATAACTATATATTATATGGCTTTGTTAAAAATTTTTGATAAATTGAAGTAAAAATATAAAATTCAATGTAGGCTGGAATCATATTGTTCGTTGACTTTCTTTGTTAAAAAAGAAGGAAAAAAATCCAAGATTATTTGTTTTTCCTTTCCTGCTCCACAAACTACATCTCCTTTGTAATAACATAACTGATAAAACAGTCTATAAGACCTGGTGAGAAACTGCTTATTTGTTGAGTTCTTCTTTTTCTGAGTAAAAAGTTGAAACAAAAGAGGCTTTTCTTACATACATTTTGGGTATCTATCTATCTATCTGGTGATCTTATAGATATTATAGATAGATATATATATCTTATAGAATTATAGATAGATATAATTAAGATATTAATCATATTTTCAATTTATAAATAAAATAAATAAAATTACTTAACTGATATCTTTATGAACATTACATGATATAAAATATTATATTAACTTTATATGGTTACTAGAGAAGTATAAGCTCTACATACTCTTGATATTGCAATGTAATGTTTAGTTTTTTTATTTTTATGAACCCGCATTTTTTTTTGAAATAATTCTAAATAAATCCATGACTTTAATAGGTGACTTGTGTGGAAGCTTAGCATCTTGCAATTCACTCATAATGGATGAGATTTAAATTTCACTTATAATTTGCATGGGTTAGATTTTGAACACATGTGTCAAGCACTGAGTATTGTTCATTTTTTCTCCCCAGCAGCTAGCGTGGTACTTGTCACATGGTAGTATCTAAAAGTTATTTTCATTTAGAGTTTATGATATTTTGAACAAACAGAGAAGTGTCATGGAACTGTGCTTGATTTCTTTAGCACAATATTTTCAAGTCAAATTAGATGAAATATGAGTTTTCTTTCTTTCCTTTTCCTTTCAATTTGTAAAGAATGTTTTTCATGTATAATGAAGGGATTCAGTGGTTCTTGTTTTCATGAAGGTACAATTTAACAGTGGAGTCTAATTTTTTTTAAATGGAAAAACTCAACTTAGGAAGGACTTCAGATTAGAGCATGTCAAACTTGAGCCACCCTACAGACACAACAGACACATTTTGCCTTATAAATAGAAACTAAAAAGAACTCATATAAATGCAATTAAACACATATTATCTGTCTACTCATCTACTGTGTACTTATTAATCATGTCCAAAATTTTACAAGGTATAACAAAATAAGAGATAAATAAGTATAATGAATATTATAACTAGAAATTGACAACCATAAAAGAGACAAAAATTTATTCTGTGACCACAATCACATACCTCTATCCCACAATGACCTGAAGGTATAAATTGTAAATACATGAGAACTAAGAGCTTGCCTGCTGGGAGTCACAGCCAATTAATATGATGCATGGCATTTTTGATTGAAAGGTGATGCCAGCTAGCCATTGAGATGATATGATTATGTTAAAAATTACATTCATATGGATACCGGACTCCTGCTGTTTACCTTGGCCTGCTGCGGGACTCCTGGAGAGTTCCCATTGGTTGGGAAAGTACAGTAGGAGGGAATTCCGGGGGAGGATCTTGCGCTGGGGTTCCGGGAAGGAACCGGCGGAACGCCGCGTGGGTGGATCGGGAAGCTTCCCGGGCACGAATGTGGTATTGGCGGTTTTTTCAAATAAAGTTTGTTCCTGTTTGAGTGGCTCGTGATCCTGTGCCCAGCCAGACTGCGGCAACTGGTGGCCCTGTACGGGGAGCGCCTGAAGCTTGGAGGTGAGTAAAATTGCTCGCCCCTGAGGGAAGGCGACAGAATGGGTGACCATTTCAAAAAACAATGTGTTCTTCTTTTGATTTATTTTGTTTTTGTTTCAAGCTGCCTATCCCTAGAATTTTCTCAGGCAAACTGGGAAAAATGGTTGGCTCAAGGCTTGAAGTTGTTTGGCCCGGAGAAAGAGAAAATTGATACAACTATTCTTTGCTCCGTTTTTGTTTCATTCTGTTTCGGTTTTGTTTTATGCTACCTTATTGGGTTGCGTTACCTTTATAGTAGATTAGAAACTAGTAAAAAACAAACCGAAAAACTGTTAAGTAAATTGTTAGAGGTCCAAACTGTGGTAGAAAACATGTCAGGTCAAGCAAAAGAGAAGGTCTCTCCAGCTAGTCAGACAGAGGAAAATTTGAAGAAAGAAAGCTTAGAGGAAAAACGACCATCAAGTGGGGAGTTACAACAGGAGGCTGCTACTAACTCCGTTCTATCACCAGAGGGCGTAATTCAACCAACAGCTCCACCTACAGCTGAGCGGCCCTCAACTCCCGTAGTTGATGCACAAAATCCTAAGGCAAGATCCCAAAGACTAGCATGCCCTGAACTTGAGCAGGCAGGAGGGCAACGAATTCACCGTGCTTTAGATTTCAAAACAGTAAAGCAATTAAAGGAGGCTGTAACAACCTATGGCCCGCAAGCACCCTTCACCATAAGCATGGTCGAATCTATTACCAACTTAGACATGACACCAGCAGATTGGGCTAACATGTGTCGATCTGTGCTAAATGGAGGACAATATTTGTTATGGAAGGTTGCCAATGAGGAATTCTGCATGGAGACAGCTAGGCGAAATACAGCAGCCGGTTACCCTCAAAGAAATCTGGAGATGTTGTTAGGAAAGGGACCTTATGAGGGTCAACGGCAACAAATTGAATATGTTCCTGGTGTATACGCACAAATTGCTGCAGATGCAGTTAGGGCATGGAAAACTTTACAGGGGCATGGAGATTTACAAGGACAGTTATCTAAGGTAATACAAGGAACTAACGAACCTTACGCTGAATTTGTAGATAGGCTTATTCAGACAGCTTCTAGAATATTTGGAGATGTAGAACAGGCAATGCCATTTATAAAACAACTGGCTTATGACCAAGCAAATCGTTGCTGCAGAGAGGTCATTAGACCATGGAAACATGAAGATTTAAACACATATATTAAATTATGTAGAGACATTAATGAACAAGGACAAGTCTTAGCAGCAGTACAACAGGCTTTAGATGCCAGGCCAAAAACATGCTACAATTGTGATCAGACAGGACATTTTAAAAGGAATTGCCCCATAGGAGGAGGGTTTAACAAAGCTAGGTATCAAAGGAATAGAATACCAGGTATTTGCCCACGATGCCGTAGAGGGAGACATTGGGCTAATGAATGCCGTTCTCAAACCACCATAGAGGGCACTCCGTTATCAAAAAAAGGACAAGGATCAAGTGTTTACCCACGATATCGTGGAGAAAGGCATCAGGCTCCATTGCCAAAAAACGGACTGGAGGGCCCAATGCTCTGGGGCCCAAAACCACAAATATACGGGGCAATGGAGGAACCCAGCAGCACAATCAAGGTAGTGCCCAGGACACATTATCCATTAAATCCCTCATCAGACAAACTAGAGGGAGCGCAGGGCTGGACATCTGCGCCTCTACAAGAGCAGTACTAACTCCAGAGATGGGAATTCAAATCATTCCCACAGGAGTAAAAGGACCTCTTCCCCAAGGAACGGTAGGCTTATTATTGGGACACAGTTCTTCTACACTAAAAGGACTTATGATAAGTCCCGGGGTAATTGATCCCGATTATGAAGGTGAAATAAAAATTATAGCTAGTTCTCCAAGAGGCATATCAGTTATCTCACCAGGGGATAGAATAGCACAGTTACTAATAATACCCAGCCTACATGATAAATTTTCCAGTCGTACTGTAGAAAGAGGTACCAGGGGATTGGGCTCCACAGGTGTAGATTGGGCTATGCTGTCTTTAAATTTAGATTCTCGCCCCATGCTAAAACTAAATATTCAAGGACACGACTTTAATGGGCTACTGGACACAGGTGCAGACCTTAGCATCATATCTAGTCAGGAATGGCCAAAACATTGGCCATTACAACAAGCCACTCAAACACTTCGAGGCCTAGGAGTGGCTACTAATCCCCATAGAAGTGCAATGGTATTAGATTGGAAGGATCCTGAAGGATGTGAGGGAACTATACAGCCATATGTATTGGATCATCTTTCTATAAATTTATGGGGATGAGATGTCCTAGATCAATTAGGTTTGACGTTAACAAATAACATCAATCCTAATGCGCCCACTACTAGGGCTAGACAAGGTTTTAAAAAAGAAAAAAGATTAGGAAAACAAGGACAAAATATAGCAGCACCAATTCAAATAGATCAAGGAACAGACAGACATGGGTTGGATTTTCAGAAAGGGCCACTGAGACAATAAAAATTACTTGGAAATCAGAAAGACCAGTGTGGGTTCCTCAGTGGCCCCTAACTAAAGAAAAGATACAAGTAGCCCATGATCTGGTCAAACAACAATTAGCGAAAGGACATATACAACCTTCCATATCTCCCCATAATACTCCCATTTTTGTCATTAAAAAAAAATCTGGTAAATGGAGATTATTACAAGATTTAAGAGCCATTAATAATGAGATGGTTATTATGGGACCTGCTCAATCAGGGATTCCCCAATTGTCTGCTTTACCAAAAACCTGGTATGTTTTAGCTATAGACATTAAAGATTGTTTTTTTTCAATTCCAATTCATCCTGAGGATAGTCCACATTTTGCATTTACTATCCCTGCACTAAATCATGAAGGTCCTGATCAGAGATATGAATGGAAAGTACTCCCTCAGGGGATGGCTAATAGTCCAACTATGTGTCAAATTTATGTTAACAAAGCAATCCAACCACTTAGAAATCAAAATCCTGAACTACAAATATTTCACTATATGGATGATATGTTATTGGCACATAAAGATAAAAACACACTGCTAGAATGTTATGCCACACTTACAAATTTATTAAAAGGTTATAATCTAGAGATAGCAATAGATAAAGTACAATTAAATCTTCCAATTAATTATCTAAGAGTCCTGTTATCCTCAACCATGGTCCGTCCACCAAAAATTCAAATACGAGTAGATCAACTCAAATCACTTAATGACTTTCAAAAGTTATTGGGAGACATAAATTGGATAAGGCCTTATCTAGGCATACCAACAAGAGAGCTAGGACCTTTATTTGATATCCTAAAAGGTCCATCAGATCCAAATTCACCCCGCATGTTAACGCCTGAAGCAAGAAAGGCATTAAAAATCATTGAAACATATATGGAAAATATGCACTTGGATAGAATTGATATAAGTTTGCCTTTATTATTTATTGTACTACCAACAAAAAATATTCCTACAGGAGTATTTTGGCAAGAAGGTCCATTATTGTGGATACATTTATCTTATTCTCCTAATACTATTCTTACTAGATATCCTGAGGCTGTAGGACAATTAATACTCAAAGGAATAAAAGCAGCAAAGGGAGTGTTTGGGATTTCTCCCAATAAAATTATTACTCCATATACTATGGATCAAATTGATGAGTTAGCCAATGAGTTAAATACTTGGGCAATAATCATGTGTAAATCTAATGTTTCATTTGATAATCACTTGCCATCTAATCCTTTGTTGTCTTTTTGGTCTAAGCATCCTGTAGTTTTTCCAAAAATGACAAGAAAGACCCCTATCATGAATGCTCCAAATATATTCACTGATGGGTCAAATAATGGTACAGCAGCAGTAGTTACCCCTGATAAAACTTTTACATTTTTAGTACCCAAACAATCAGCTCAAAAGGTAGAGCTTAATGCAGTATTACAAGCTTTTATGATGTTTAAAGATTCTGTATTTAATTTATTTTCTGATAGTCAATATGTAGTTAATGCTATAGTATCCCTTGAAGATGCAGGTAGGATTTCCCCTTCTTCTACTGTTTTCTCTTTGTTTTCCACTATACAAAGTCTAATCTGGAACAGAAAAGATCCATTCTTTATAGGACATATCAGGGCACATACAGGATTGCCTGGAGCCCTTAGTTTGGGCAATGAATTAGCAGATAAATCTACACATGACATACATATTTTCTCCACAATAGAAGAAGCTATAAATTTTCATAAAAGGTTCCATGTCAATGCTAATACTTTACAAAAACGTTTTAAAATAACTAAAGAACAAGCCAGACATATAATAAAACAATGTCAAAATTGTGTGACATTTTTACCACAAGTTAATCTTGGAGTCAATCCTAGAGGACTGATACCTAACCATATTTGGCAGATGGACGTCACACACTTGCCAGAATTTGGAAAATTAAAATATTTACATGTTACAGTTGATACTTCTTCTGGATTTTTGATGGGCTCCCTTCATGCCGGAGAAAAAACTAAAGATGTTATAGCTCATTGCTTACAAAATTTTGCCACTGTGGGCGTTCCAAAACAGTTAAAAACAGATAACGGTCCTGGTTATGCTTCTACCTCTTTTAAACAATTCTGCTCATCATTTGGCATTACTCACATAACAGGAATTCCATACAATCCACAGGGACAAGGCATAGTTAAAAGAGCTCATCAAACTATTAAAATGTACTTATTAAAACAAAAGGAGGGAATTGGAAAGGGGTATATATCCCCCAAAGATAAACTTAAAATAACCCTCTTTACTCTAAACTTTTTAAATTTGGATTCATCAGGACTTAGTGCTGCGGAAAGGCATATGTATCCAAAAAATGTGCATAAGCCTAAAGTTCTTTGGAAAGATATTCTAACAGGACAATGGAAAGGTCCTGACCCAGTAATTGTCTGGAGTCGGGGCTCTGTTTGCGTGTTTCCACAGGGAGAACAGCAGCCGATTTGGATTCCAGAAAGACTAACCAAAACGATTTCTACAGATCGAAAAGAAGATGATTTGACTCAAATCCATAACAGCTGATATCCAGAACTCCAGCTTGGCCATTCTTACATCTGCGACAGTGATTAACCAGAATGCTTTTTTCAATATCTATTTTTATTATTGCTTTTTCCCACATCATAAAGTTCTATTTTATTTTTGAGCTCATACAGACCTAGGTTGATGTTTTTCTGATCAGTTTTATTTTTTGAGTTTTTAACATTGCAATGGAGATTTCACCTAGGTGAAACTACAAGGCCTTTACTATTGTCTTATGTGTTGTATGTTATATGTGCACACTTCTGTTTTGTGTTATATGTCTATATGTGCGTATGTCCATAGATCATATATGAGGAGTGCTCATAAAAAAATGGATCCAAGTACTTTTTATTATTCACGTAATTTTAATGGTTTAATTTAAATTGGGTAAACAGCTGTTAAAAATATTTTAATATGTGTACAAATAAGCAGGTTAACAGATCTGTTTGTTTATTTTCATCTTTCCTTTTCATTATATTTAATAATTCTGTTCAAGATAATGTAAATTGTTCTAAAAAAAAAAATGTTTTCTTAGTACCCGTTAAAATGTTACATTTTTTTTTTCTTTCTCTCTTTAACATCATTGTCAGAATTCCTATTTTTCATCCCAGTGCCGGTGAAGACAAAGATGAAACCAAATTACAACTTCTTTGATAATTATCACAACAAACTGTATAAACTGATACATCAATGAATAATATTTATCTTGGGAGGAAATGGACATATTGATAGATTCCTCCACTTTGAACTGCTTACAAAACTTGCCTGGACTATGTATCACTTGTATGCACTGTGATCTATCTGTTGATACAACAAATTATGGTAATGCTGGAGTATCTTTGCTGATGTGTCACCAGTGATACAATTTTCCCTAGGAGTCGTCAATTGATTTGGTGTAGTGGCATTTCTGTATCCTCCTCCCTTCTACTAGTGATGGTCTAATTTTGGGGGCCAACAGAGGTGAGGCAAAGAACCTCACCCCCCCACTGGCACCAAGGCCAAATCTGGGGGCCAACAGAGGTGAGGCAAAGAACCTCACCCCCCCACTGGTGCATAGGCCTATCCACAAGTATGGCTATATACTGGACCGGTAGTCAGTGACGGGTATGATCCAATTGCAGTGGTATCAACCTAAGACAGGAGGCTGACGCCTAAAGGTCAGTTTTCCAATGACGGGTAAGCACCATATGTTAAATTGGACAAACCTAACAGGCACGGTCCCTAGCCACATTACTTGTTGCTTAATTAAACAGAAGGGGGGAGATGCTGGGAGCCACAGCCAATTAATATGATGCATGGCATTTTTGATTGAAAGGTGATGCCAGCTAGCCATTGAGATGATATGATTATGTTAAAAATTACATTCATATGGATACCGGACTCCTGCTGTTTACCTTGGCCTGCTGCGGGACTCCTGGAGAGTTCCCATTGGTTGAGAAAGTACAGTAGGAGGGAATTCCGGGGGAGGATCTTGCGCTGGGGTTCCGGGAAGGAACCGGCGGAACGCCGCGTGGGTGGATCGGGAAGCTTCCCGGGCACGAACGTGGTATTGGCGGTTTTTTCAAATAAAGTTTGTTCCTGTTTGAGTGGCTCGTGATCTTGTGCCCAGCCAGACTGCGGCACTTGCCAACCAAAATGTTTGACATAAATCTTTTCCTATCAAGTGCTGAGCAATGTTCTCATCTATTTATGTACAGTCAAGATACTCTTAACAAGTATTTTTAAAATGTTTTGCCTCTATGATTAACAAAAAACTAAAAATGATTGTTAAGTTTGTTTTTCTGCAGTCATTATTAAAGCTATTCATCCTTTGCTTTCCTTTTTAGCCTTTTATATTTCTTCTGTGAGCTACATATCCATAAAAATGGTCCATATTTTGTTGTATTTGATACTATTTGTTCTTTTTCAATTATGGAGTCATTTCTGTTTTTAAACTTCCAAAAATCTTTTATATTAAATCTTCCATGTATAGATTTTTTTCAACAGCAAGTTTATAATAAAAAAGAAAAAAAATGTTGTTTTCTTACTATATTATTATTAAAAACTAGTCTGCCATGAATTGTGAAACTAAACAAAAGATGAATTAATGCTGGCATTTGTAAGGAAAATCACCAACAGCCCTTAGGTACTGATGGAAGAAGAGTTCCTTTATATCAAGTAGTATTGCATAAGAAAAATTATTTTGTGTGGTTTTAATGCCCTATAAAGGTGAATTATCAAATTTTAAAAGGGGCAATTGATTGAGAAAATTAATGTTGTTTAATGAATAATTAGAAACATTAGAGATTGGACATTCTTCAATAAAATTATATATACACACATACACACACACATATATGATATCTATAACCACATATGGTAATAATCATATACCCCTCTGGTTATTTCTCATATTATTTTTTTTATAAATTGGTAATTGTTTCTTTAAAAAAATGATAGACTATCTCAAATTTAAAATCATTTCAGAAATGTCAGCTACTTCTGGTTTGTCTAACCCCAGGACTAAAAATGCCCAAGAACAGTGTTTATTGATCCCAAATGAAGAACTTGGAGGAATCAATAGGAAACTTTGGACATTTTCTTATTTACTCCTTTATGGAGCTGGATGGGATACAGCAGAGGGCTGCATCGTGCATACTAGCTAAGGGAATAAATAGGAGAAGTTGCATGCCCACTGTGCAGGAGGATTTCTTCAGATGCTTTATGACTACATTCTTCTTTATCACCAAGGCCCTTCAGTTTAGATCCTCTCCTAAAGATTGGAGATAAGGGAAGTGGCTAGCTTCTCTTCTCCATCTCCTTTGATATCACATCCTTGAGAGTCTTTATTTTACTGAAGAATTTCTTAGGCACTGATTAGTATTTAATTCAAAATGTTTGCAAGATTTATCATTTTATTTGAAGCCTAGAATAGCAGAGAGATACATTCATCCTCCCACCCCACACAAAAAAATGCATAGGTGATTAAGGATACTATAATATCAACCCTAATTTTAAAGCCTCAATTCTTCTAAATAAAAGAATTTGTTAATATTCACTATATAAGTTTTTTACTTCAGTTATAATCAGATAAAACTTGTATGTGTAATTTTTAAATTCTGTGATGAAGGTAGTGCTTAACATTAGTGAAACTGTATACTTAATGAAATCATGTTAGATAATAAAAAATGGTTTAATGTAGGCCGGGCTTGGGGGCACATGCCTGTAATCCTAGTGGCTTGGGAGACCTAGGCAGGAGGATCTTGACTTCAAAGCCAGCCTCAGTAAGGACAGGCACTCAGTGAGATTCTGTCTCTAAATAAAATATAGAATACAGCTAGGGATGTGACTCATGTTTGAGTGTCCCTGAGTTCAGACCCTAGTACCAAAAAAAAAAAAAAAAAAACCAAAAAACAAAAAACAGTTTTAATGTTGTGAGTCTATATATACAAATACTAGGCACAAAGATATCTTGTTTATTTTTCATAAAAGTTTCATTCAAATCCAGACTATGGCTTTTGTATTTGCAAAGAAACTGTTTCTTGTGTCTATGTTTCATCTGTCAATCTGTCACTTCTCCTGACTGTGGGAACTTAAAGCAATACTTCCTTAGAATCACAGACATGTTATTAACACTCACATTTAATTGAGATTATAATTTATCATTAAGATCTATTAGCTGCCATAATGTATTTTAAATGTTTATGAGCTTTTAGAAAGGAGAATATGGCTAAATGTGATAGATAGAAAACTAAAGAAAAATTTGTTTAAGATGAAGACCAATGTATCTCCCAATTTGGGAAAATTTTAATATGATCCATTCATTTAGAATTTATTTTGTGATATTGGGTTGGGTCAAATTTTAAATATTGTGCCAGTACACTTTTTTTTAATCAAGAATATCAAGTATTATATTTTGAGAAAAAAAATTTGTTTTATTATTATTTTAGAAGTATACACTAAACCCCATCTAAGTTGTTCTGTAGTAAAACATAAAAACAAAACTCCAAAATTTAAAGGTCTTAAAGCAACTGCATGCTTACTACATATTACATGGGCCTCTACTGCCATTTTTCTTACTTGGTCATCATTCTAATAAAGGTTCCCTCAGATAAAATATCTCTGGAAATTATAATGGAGAGGAAATAACAGAAACACTACTGCCTTTTAAATGCATTCATATCTGAATAAAAGCATCATTTTCTTTTTCATGTAAATGAGTCTTGTGACAGCTAACTTTGAGAGACTGATTACAATTAATTTTGAGAGGTAGGGAAATATAATTCTCCTCATGCACAGAGTGAATGAGGGCCAATGGATCTTAGCAGTGCTAAAATCTTCCACAATTATACTGATTCCTTTGGACTTTGTCTTAGCTTCTAGATTATTCTTCAAGATCTCTTATTATAATAATTTTAAGCATACATACTCATTAATCAATGAAAGAACATTGAATACAAACTTAAAAAAAGAAATAATAAAGCTACATTAAACAATATTAATACTCTAATTCTACACTTATCATCCTTATTATAAATCATATTTCAAGTAGCAATTAAGCTAATTAAAATTCAGAGTATTTTAAATATTTTTTGAGCTGAAATATTATGCTATTTTGTCCAATGTCATAAAAGCAACTTTTAGGATTAACAAAAAAAAAAAAAAACTATAAAAACACTTTTTTCCATTACATATTTGAAGACTTTTGAAAGTCACTCCTTTCCAGGTAATTAATTAAGAAAATTTACAAAAAGTTTCATTATATTGTGTTTAATTAATCTTGGTTTTTATATCAGCTGTTCTCTAGGATGCTAGAAATGGTAGATGTTATATCAAAATCATATAAAATTATTAGATCACATTTCAGATTTTAATAGATAAAAGATAAGTATACCATGGTAAGTAGGAATTAGTCTGGATTGTGGATTTAATCACATTGGTTGTTCTGTGAAGAGCAAAGTGTATAATTATGATATGGGAATGTGAAGATATGGTATCAAGTTATAAAAACAATGCAGGAGACAAGTGGTAATCACTTGAACAAAGAACATGATAGCAATGGAATATTTAAACAGATGTTGAAGGTGTGTTTGAAAAGATTTGCAGGTGAATTTGGAAAAGTAAATGAGAGGAGAAGAATTCTCTAAGGTTTTGTTTCTCATAACAAAAAATTAATTGTTGTTTATTGCAATTGCTTGGAATGAAGAAATACATTAGGAGTAAGATAATCTGAAGTAGATGTCTGATATGGAGCTAAATAGATGGGAATGGATTCAGGGGGAGCTAGGGACAAAATATATATTTGGAAGACATCAGCACAATAATTGTATTTTCCCTAAAGGGAAATGGAGAATATTTCTAGGATAATGTGTTGGGGAAAATAAACATTTTTAGGTCAAGAAGATGATTAAGGAACCAGAAAAAAAATTATTCAAACAGTTTCATGTAGAAGTTGAATGTACCCATGAAGAATGAATAGATGAATATATGTAGAATGGCTCCAAAACCTCTCTCCATAATATGGATTTCTATGGAAACTGCTGTTTAGTAAAAATGAGAAAAATAATTTTGCTTTATATTTATAGTAACTTAATAGATCATTCACAGTTCTCTGGAGATATTTTATATTTTACCTTTTTCTTTTCATTTTGTTTTCTCAACATTCTTTCTCCCTCCAAAACTGAGTAATATTAGGATGAGGAAATACAGGAAGAGGTTAGATTTTGAGGGGTTCCATGAGTAGGAAGAAATATTCTACTGCAACACTCAGACATCAGACAGAGTTTTTTTTTTTTAACCAAGATCCAGTGTTTTCTAACTTTGATAAAACATAAATTAATTAACAATAATTATATGCAAATATTTCTTGAATTAATTCTCCTAAATTAGATTTATGAATTTCAATATATATTGGTAGGTATAAATCGGGAATTTATCTAAATCTTTTTTAATAATTGCAGTCAAATTGCAACATTTCTTGCAACATAAATGAATAGGACAATATATAACTCAAAAATATCAAAATAATTGTCTCAAATTTTAATTATATATATATATATATATAGATAGATAGATAGATAGATAGATGTGAAGTAAAATAAGCTTGGTATTTTTCTAATATATCTGAAAGTTATACAATATTTATTGTACACCTACATGATTAAACTTAAAATCATCTTGGTGAGCAAGGCTTCTCATTACTTTGTTACTCTTTTAATGGTAAACTAAAATCTTAGACTCTGAAATTATGTGAGAAGTGGGAAAAGAAATATTCTGAAGGTGCTTTCTAGGAGCTTATTGTCAGCCTTTACCAATACAGTGAAGATTGCTTTTTAATGTGAAACATTTTAATCAGTTTAAAACCCCTTATAAATCTTCAAAACATTCTACAATTTCTGAAATAGCTGTCAAATGTTGATGAAGAGATAAATCGCTTGTGATTTTGAAAACAGGTAACTGAATTAATAAATACTAGAAAAATAATATTTCCATAAAATGTAAACCACTCTATAAACCCAGATATCTGGAAAAATTGCTATAAATACTTTTGTGATTCTCAAGATTCAAAGGTATATAAATCTAAAATGGAAATTTGTAAGATTTTTCTTTAGGTCTTGGAGAATGCATTTGAATGTGTTTGAGTATGTGTGATTTAAGTGACAGGCTTTATTTTAAGTGTCCTGATCCTTCAGTTTGTAACTATCTAATAATATGAGCTTTATGAAGATATTTAAGAAAATTGAAGGTACACACTGTTAATTATTAAACGTTATCCAGAGAGAAGTGGGATGATGGTTTTTTACTTGTTATTATTGTGGATTATAGTTTGTAGAATTTTCTTTTCATATTGACTCAGCATGATCTACACCTTAGATTATGGGGGAAAGAAAACAGACGAATTTATGAAACGAAGTCAATGTTTATGTTTTTTAACTTTAAAAGGAAGCTCTTTACAAGACTTTGTCCCTTTTGAAAATTGCTTTTTGTAAGATCCTGAGTGTTAAATATATTATTTGGATATGTACTTTAAGAAGTTCTACTTACTCAAACCTCCAGTCCTCTTCATTTTCACCTTTTCTAGTTCCAAATGTCTGATATAATTGTCAGTATGTACATTTTATCTACTGAGAATTTACTTGCATTTATATTATCTTCTATAAATCATGATATACATTTACATGACACATATTTGTACATACAAAATACACATAAGTGTCTGCATGAAGATATATGGAGATATATATGTACATACACAATCATGCCATTCATGCATTGATACAAACATAAGCACAGACATTTTGTCCCCAGCTGTAGCAATGACCCCAGCTATTTATAAGGTAAAAGAGAGAGCACAGGCAAAGCTCTTTGGATGAAGCCTAAATATAGAAAGCAGTCATTAATATTTACAGAATTTCATTTCAACACATCACATAAAAGTCCATAGCTAAAAAATTTTAAATAATCAAAACTCAACAACTCATGGAAGAGAATGTAGTTTAATTTTTAATAAGCTTTTATACAAATGCTATTTTTAAATAGTCTTTCTAATGTAATTTAGTGATGCTTATTGATGAGATTATTAGATATTCTTGAATATTCTCATTAATTCAAAAGATTACCAGAGAGGTTTACAATAAACATCTTCATAAGACTGCCAAATAACAACTTCCATTGGAAAATCCAAACTGTGTGTACACAAATATGATGACTTTTTAAATGTCTTTGATTTAAGCATTAAAGATAAAAAAATATGTTTTCAGTTATTTACTAAACAGACTGATTATTTGAATTATTCCCAGAGCTATTATTTGGAAATTAAGTTTATATTCTTAATGTTCTACTAAAAAGAACTTGGCACATGAAAAGAAGTAGGAAAAAAAACTACATAACCCAAGATTAAATAAATATACTTTCTATTTACTATTCAAAATTAATAAAATAAATTTATTCTTACTCTAATAATATTCATCTCTCTGTGGAAGAATACTAGTTGTAAAACAAAGAAAATAAAAACATTTAATTTTTTGAGTAAATATTAATCAACTATCAACTATTTGTTGGAAGCTGAATGAATGATTTAGTCTCTTTTCTGAGAGAGCCTTAGGGAAAACATTAATACCCTATAGAATCAGTTTCCAATAGTCTTGCTAATATAAGTAAGCATTTTTTTGAAGTGACAATGTCTAATAAGTCTGAAGGTTTAACAAGTGTGAGGTAAAGGCTAATAAGTCTAATCTCTGTGTATTAAATAATTTGACATAAATAATGGTGGATGTTTTCATCTGAGAGAATAATGGATTGCTATTCATCACTTTCCTCTTTATTAAAATTTTTGGAGAGTCTAGGTACCAAATAAAGAATGAAGGTTTTGAGAATTAAATATTCTTCATGTACATATTATTATTTTAGACTCCAACGTCATGGGTAGTATTAAGTGGTTTTCTGAGTTTTAACCAAACACAGTAAAGGTTAAAATGCATTTAGGGATTAAAGTTACCCTAAAAATACTGAGAGAACCGGGATTCCTATTTCCTATCCTTGAAAATGAATGGAGAATAAGAGACAGAAGTTGGACTGCAGTAAGTTATAAAATAATCAAATCATAACTAATGAAACCAATATCATTACAGAGAGCTGGATGACACTTAATGGTATTTATCTTTCCTTGATCTAAATGTTAAATTAGTAAAAATTCATAATCAACTAAGAGTTTAAAAGTTATGTCAATCTCAAACTAAAGCAAAAATATAATAAAATATTTCTAAAGGGTAAAGGTAGGGTGCATGTTTATATTTTCTTATTTTTAAAAATAAGGACAGTGGATTACAGTAAAATATTTTGAGACCAGAGAAAGGGGTAGGGGAAAGATAGCTACCTTTTCTGGGATTATATAAACTGAAGCTATATCTTCCTCACAAGCCTTCATTGGAATGATGTAGTAACTTACCACATTATAAGTTATTTTGCCACATATTATTTCCAAGAGTATTGGCTCTTTTTTTAATAGATTTAATTTTTTAAGAGCAGCTATATGTTTATAGAAAAATGCAGTATGAAGTACAGAGATGCCCCATATGTCCCCTACCTCCACACAGTTATAGTCTCCTACATTGTCTCATCCCCCACTACAGTGAAAATACATTAAAATTGATGAACATAACATCGCTGTTGCCCCAAATCCATAGTCTACATTAAATTTGACTTTTGGTATTATGTGTTCTATAAATTTAGGACCTATTTATGACAGGTATCCATCACCATGTTATGATATGGAATATATACACTGCCCTAAAAGTCCCTCGTGTTCAACTGTTCAGCCTCCCTGTCTTGTCCCCAACCCTAAAAATTATTGACCTGAACTTTTAATGTCTAAATAACTTTTTTTTCCATTTCTAGAACATCACATATTTAGAATCACAAAGCATTTCCCTTTTTAGAATGTCTTCTTTAACTCAGCAATATACATTAAAGTTTACTATTTATGACTTGATATATCATTTAATTTTAGTGCTGAATGATATTCTATTATCTGTATTACTACACTTCACCTGTTTACATACTGAAGAACACCTTGGTTGCTTCCAATTTGTGGAAGCTATGACAAACTGTTGTGAACATCTGTGTGCATGTTTTTACAAGACATAAGGTTTAAACCCCTTTGGGTAAATACCAAAGACATTGATTACTGTATCATATGGTAAGAATATGTTTAGTTTTGTAAGAAATTGCCAAATTGTCTTCCAACATGGTTGTAGCATTTGGCATTCTCATCAGATTGAGAATTCCCAACAGAGTATGAATTTGTCATTCCACATTCTCACTGGTGTCAGTATTCTGGGTTTTTTTTTTTCCATTCCAATAGGTATATAGTGGTATCTTCGTTAAATTTGCATTTCTCTAATGACATATTTGGAGCATCAAATCATATGCTTATATGTCATCTGTATATTTTTTGTTTCCTGGTTGAGTTTTAAAAATTCCTTATTTTATAAAACAGTTCTTTATCAAATATTTCTCTTGTGATTATATATTCTAAGTCTTGTAGTTTTTTACTGCCTTGAAAGTGTTTTTCATGGAGCATTTTTTTGGGGGGTGAGGGAGTACTGAGGATTGAACTCTGAGCACTCAGCCACTGAGCCTCATCCCTAACCCTCCTTTGTGTTTTATTTAGAGATAGGTTCTCACGGAGTTGCTTAGTGCCTCGCTGTTGCTGAGGCTGGCTTTGAGGTTGTGATCCTCCTGTCTCAGCCTCCTGAGCTGCTGGGATTACAGGCATGTGCCACCTCACCCAGCGGAGTATTTTTAATTTTAGTAAAATTCAACCCACATTTTTCCTTTCATGAATTGTAGCTTGTGTGTTGTACCTAAACAGTCATCACCAATCCCAAGGCCATCTAGATTTTCTGCTATCTCGTCTTCTAGGAATTCTGTGATTGTTTGTTTTACTTTTAAGTCTATGATTTACTTTGAGTATTTTTATGTGGAATATATTGTTGAAGTAAAAATAAGTAAGGTGCTTTAACTAAATAAGCTTTAAGGTCACCCAAAACCCTAATATTCTATTGTATTTTATTAATTCATAATATAACACAACGATAGCAAAATAATTCTTCAGAGGCTTTTGTTCATTTTTTTTTTAATTTAAACGTATCTCATACTATAGGACACTAGAATTTAAGAGATTGTTGCTGCCTGATGCAGTCAGTTATGACTATAATGCAAACTACTTGGGAGTTTGAGGCAGGAGAATAAAGTGAGCTCAAGGTCAGCCTGGGTAAATTAGAAGAAACAATGTCTCAAAAATAAAACTAAAACAAGGATGGGCATATAGCTCAGTGCTAGAGCATCCCTGGGTTAAGCCCATAGTAGAGACAGAGAGAGAGAGAGAGAGAGAGAGAGAGAGAGAGAGAGAGAGAGAGAAAAGCTATCCTTAATACTACTTGTTGTCTATGCAGCTTCTATTCCTCATAAATACACATACATTCATATATATGTAGAATATATGTGTGTCATAGATGATAACATATACATGATAGATATGTGAATCTGACACATAATATACACTATTTAAGCAAAGGTTTCTCAACTGCATCATCACTATTATTTTCCCCATTGCTTATCTTTGTTGTTCTGTATCACTTGGCCTTTAGTTGAATTTTATTTGTATGAACCTGGAGTGACTTTAGTTGACCAGCTAAATTAAAGGCTAGGCCTTCATACTTGTGGGAGAAGTTTTTTAATATATTCCACTGGATGGAAACAAGGAATCGTGCTGCTCCAAGTGTTGCCTGAAGCTCAAATATTTTGTAATTAAAGGTGAATTCGTTGAGGATCAGACTGTCACTTGTAGGATAACATGGTGGAAATACAGAAGTGACCTTCATCATGGATGAACTGTTGAGCTGTTGAATTGATCAACTGTGATCCATCTGCTTCTTTCTGGAAATTTCATCAGGTGGGACAATAAATACCCCAACTGCTCAAGCCAAGAATCAGAAAGGATGTTAATTATATATAAAATCTTCCTGGTACTGAAGCAAAGTTTTAAGTATTAGATATTTTTTCTCACCTCTCATAAGCTGTGTGACCTAATGAGAATGATTAGCTCTAAAGAGGCTTGGTTTACTCAACTGTAAAATTATTTGATTGACCCATCCTAACACAAAATCATGTAATGTTTCCTATAGACACATTGATCAAATTTAGTTGATGTCAATCCGAGTATACATAGTAGAGGCATTTTTTTCTAAGTCACATAAGCAATTTATGATGCAAATTATAGAACCTTTTCTCTATTCCCTAGAACCCAATATAGCAGTATGTTCTTTTTTATACCTCCTCAAATTTCTGAGGGTGGAGACTCCATCTGAAAGGATACTGTAATTCTAGCTATGTTAGGTAATTCTCTGGTTCATTAAAAGACCATCAAACTCAAACACATGTTTCTCACAATATCCAACCTCAATCTCCAAAGCAGTGGATGAGCCTATAGGATAAAAAGCTAAAGGAATCATGTTTTCCCTCATCTCTAAGAACAGATGTGCATGATGTCTGTCTAGGGTGAAATGTAAATCTGGGTAACTATATATTACACCTGCCTTTTTCCCCCTGAAACACTCTCAATTAGATTTTAGAGAATATTGACCACAATCACGAAGTCACCATCTGCTCTTTTAACCAAATGTACCAATTTTGTTAAACTAAATGGAGCTTATATAATGGGTTTTGCGTTGGAATTTATTTAATTTTGTAGCTTAAATCAAAAGGAGCAAGACTATTGAACTTGCCCACTTTCATCTTTTTATTTTTCTTGTAAAGATGACCCTGCTGTTCCACTTTTACCAGATTCCCTTATTAACTCTGCTGAAGGATTATAAGATATTTTTTTTAAGCACTGGCTTCTCTCATCAGTGTGACTTACATGTGTTGACCTTTGAAGTCTCCCTAATCTTTGAAAAGAATCTATTTAAGGATGAAACCCATAATAAAGTTACAAGATGAGCATGTTAAGGATAAGACAGAGAGCTGCATAAAATGTCGACTGACCATAAGGATGACATGACTTTAGTTGGCTTTTTTTTTTTGACCCTGTAATGTGCTCCTGAAGGAGAGAAGCAGAAAGGCCATGTCAGAATTCACACAAGAAAAGTATATGCCAAGTGGAAGTGTTTCTCTCTTTCCATGTAAATGATGTAATGGTAATAATGACGATGACAGCAACAGCAATAAGCAAATGTTCCCACCTGGTTAAGGACATAAATAATTGTAAAAAAACATATTAACTTTTCCCTTATAAAAAATTTAGTTGGTGATTGTGGAAATACAATATAAAAACTTACATTAAATTTGATTTCCTAATATTTTTTCTCTGCTTACAGGGTTTTGTAGTCTTATCTGCAATTTTTGATGAAAAATATTCCCTATTTTCATGGGGAAAAATGCATTATCTTTGCTTTGCTTCTATTTTCTCCCTAGCAATTTTTCATCAAATTTCATCTGTTCTAAGAAGTCTTTTCTTCTACACTAACTGAATTTGTCATTGTGAATCTTTAGAATGCTTTTTCATGGCTTATGTAGTTGTGTCTAATTTTATATATATATCAATGTGGATACATACATATATATATATATATATATATATATATATATATATATATATATATATACATATATATATATATATATACACATACATACATATACACACACATATATATATATACACTGAGCCTCTTAGAGACCAGAGACTGATTCATTTTCATATTTAGGTCACCTAAAGCTTTTAATAATTACTTAAGTATATTTATGATGCTGTGCTAATTATTCAGACTCATGCAAATTAAATTTTTGGTATTTTAGCACTTAATGATGCTTGAAAATATCGTTGAATTATTTTTTTTTTTTTCAGAAAAAGCTCAGCTTATAATGGAATTGTTACACTAGCCAGAGCTATATGATTTCCACAAAGCAAGTCTTCTGATTCCTGGGTTGTTACTATTTGTGATCATGGCTAAATTTGTATACCATTAAATGTATTTTTCCCCAAATCAAGCACTTCGACTCATGGAATTTCTGGAAAAAAAATATAAAGAAATAACTAGATTCATAAAATTAATTAAAAATTATACAAATCAAAAATAAATGAATGAATGAAAATGGGTAAAGAAGTTAATGGATGACAAAATGACAAAATTGCTACTGAAGAGACTGGATAATAGTCTGCTGGTATTGCCTTGTCAGGGATGTCCTGTGTCTTCCAACACCACAGAATGGAAGGATGAAGTAAATCCAACACTGGGATGGATGTAGTCTGTTGCCTTTTTGTATGAAATACTGAAGTTCCTCAGTGTTAAATTCTACATACTATTAGAAAAATGTGAATGTGAAATGTATCAGAATGGTAAAATTTGAAGCAAGGTTGTTGTTGTTTTTCTTTAATGGTTCATTTGGATTTTTTAAAAATACATTTCGTAGATGGACAGTCTACCTTTATTTATTTATTTATTTATTTATTTTTATTTATTTATTTATTTATTTATTTATTTATTTATTTATTTATTTATATGTGGTGCTGAGGATCAAACCCAGTGCCTGCCACATGCTAGGCAAGCACTCTAGCACGGAGCTAGAAGACCAGCCCTGCATCTGGATATTTTAGACACAGTCACTATGGATTTATGGCTTGAATTCTAGTCCAGATATTACTCCTGAGGCAAGCTTTCCCTTTTGTGAATATTTCACTCATGGTTGACCCTAAAACTAGCATAGAGCCAGGCTGAGGAAGAAAAAAAGTGGGGGGGGGATATAAATAAAAAATTCAAAATTCTTTCATAACTTCTAGCTTATTCAAAATAAATGCTTTACTAGTTTGTATGAACACTGAAAGTTTTGATCCAGATTATATTAAACTCTGTAGTCAAAAAATGAAGTGTATTATGTGACAATGAAAAACCATACAGTACTATACATAACTTACATACATTGAAGGAAAAAAAAAGTACTATACATAACTTACATGCATAACTTGCATACATAACTTACATACATTGAAGGAAAAAAATTATTGAAATTTCAAATTTTGACTTAATTTTGTGTTGGTCATAAAAACCCCTTATAATGAATAAAATAACTTCTCAAAATTATTGCTTAATATTTACATATTAGAAACATTTATTGTAGCCAGTTATTTTAACTCTATTTAATTTATGTGTAAATATTTAATTCTCTAATATAATGGTTCCTTTAATATTTCAAATAGCTAAAAAACACTAATTTTCTTTTTATATTTTTAACAAACCAAAAAGGCATATACTTCAGAGGTTGTTCTTTGTATATAATGTATTTGCTAGGGAAAAATAGGCTGCATTATGTGGTCTCCAAGCTAACAAAGATTGGGTACATTAAACTGTTCAAATATAGGCTCATTCTTCTCTCAAAGGTAAGCAAGGGAGGTCATCTGGGTGAAATACTATTTTTAATCATTGTGAGAACATAATTAATTTTCTTGACTTTATCCCTTAAGAAGATAAATAGCCTCTATCATAAATATTGTTTTTTTTCAAATTAAATCTATTTTATTCATGCATATATAGAGATAATATGGGTTGTCTCAATGTCATTTGTGGATGCATTAATCAAGTTCTTTATGTGCTACAGAGCACTGCAAGGTAATAAGTTTATTGTATCTCTTATCAATGCAAAGGTTTGCTTATGAAGATTGAATAAAAAAATGTTCACCATTTAGGTCCCTCTGTTTGAAATATGGCTTCTTGTAGAAATTGTAACTATTTTAATTTAAAAGTTTTCTATGAATAGTATGACACAATAGTCATCAAAATTAGTTATTTATAGCTCTCTACTCCAAATCACATAATATATTTACAGATTTTTAACACTCATCAGTATAATGATAATTGTCTTTCTTCAATATAATGTTACAAAGTTAAAATAATCCAGAAATGACAAATAATACATGAGTCACCACCTCTCCTCTTGTCCTAGAGGTGGCCATTCCAACACAGTGTCCTCATAGAATGAACTAATGTGTCATGGCCAGTTAGTTTGAGCTGTCCTGTGAGATGTCCCCCTCGTTATTATGGAGTTGTCTACAGGACAAATTATTGGAATACATGAATTTGAAGTTATGTTTCAGGTATATCACTAGTAATACAAAGTATTGCATAAGTAAGAATAAATGACTACAATAATTTGTAAAAGGTTCAATATTACATACATAACTTTATAATTCTATTCTTTAGCATTACAATTCATATGCAAACTTTCACAGAGTGTACACATAAACATTATATGAAATACAACAACCAAAGTTCAGACACAGCGACTAAGCAAAAGATATAGGAGGTTGTCCTTTCAAGGACGGGAAATATCTACATACATGTTTATTGGTTTATGAAACAAGAAATGATGAAAAATTTAAAGTTTACAGAGCAGAAATTATGAATCTGATATTGTGATAAGTAATGACTTACAGAAATACTTAATAAAAACCAGAGGGGATAGTCATGGATATCTCCATTTTATAGATAAAATATTGTGCTTTAAATGGTAAACTAGTTTAAAAAAATAAATAAAAATATTGAACAACAATTAAGCACTTTGATGCTTAATTATTATTCAAAGTTACTACAAACACAACATTTTGGTTTTAAACCAAATATTCATATTCATGGATAAGTGAATCCCAAACTGAGAACTTATACATATTTGGCATTCTTTCAGTTGGGTCATGGTTTGCATTACTGTAGGTTTGTGCTAAGCTCAGAAATAGGGAAATGTAAGTCGTGAGTCATTTTTCAATATTCTTTTGACTATTTTAAGCCCCCTAATATTTCATATAAATTCGAGTATCAGTTTTTTTTCTGAATAAAAAACCAAATAAAAAACTCTTAGAATTTTAATAGTATTTCAATGAGGTTTTAGATATCATTCTAGGTAATAATGACAATGATATCATGTCTTTGAACTTATGTACAAGGGATATCTTAATTTATTTAAATTTCAGTTTCTTTCAGCTTTGCTTTTTGGTTTTCAGATTACTAGTCTTTCACTCAGCTAAATTTGATCGTAGGTATTTGCTTATTTTAGATGTCATTTAAATTGAATTGATTTTGTATTTTTCTTTTGGAACTTTTCATTACAGCTATAAAAAAAACATGATTTTTTTGTATTGACATTGCTTCCTGAAATATCGCTAAATATATTAACACCAAAATTTTCTTGCAGATTTAATACTGTATATACACACACACACAATCACACACATATATACACACAAATGTAAATAAATATAATACAGATATTTATGTGTGTGAATGTATGTACATATATATTGCATATATAGGTAATTATATACCTGTATATGCATACACATATGTGTATATATACACATATACATATGTATATATATGCATACACGTATGTATATGTATATATGTGTGTATATATTGTATATATACATATGTATACATATCTATATATGCAATATGTGTGTGTGTGTGTGTGTGTGTGTGTGTATATATATATATATATATATATATATATATATATACAAATTATTTTAGTTTTTTTTTTCAGTTTGGAAGCTATGTATTTCTTTTTTCTTTTTCTCATCTATGGGCCTGAAGATAACTTCCAGTACAGTGTGGAATGGCATGTGGCAAGCAGGCATCCTGTCTTTCTCCTGATCTCAGGGGAAAAGTGTTCAGTCTCTCGATATTGAGTATGATGTTTTCTGTCAATCTTTCAAAAATCTTTTTTATCATGTTGAGAAGTTACCTCTGCTCCTAGTTTCTTTCTTGTCATAAATGTTGTTGAACTGTGTTAAATGCTTTTATGTACCTATTGAGCTGTTCATTCATGCACTTTTTTGTATTTTTCTATTATGTTGATTGTTTTAATGTATGCTCATTACATTATTCAAATTACTAAAAATTCATCATGATACATAATTCTTACATATTACTAGATAAGGTTCCCTAGGAGCTTTTAGGACAACTGTATCTATATTCATAAAGAATAGTCCCTGTGTTTTATTCATTGCTTGTTTTGTCTTTGTCAAATTATTTTTGCACCAATTGAGATGATCCATCCTACTATTTTTTCTACATTCTATTAATGTGGTATATTAAATTGACTGATTATTTTATGGTGAGCTTTTCATGTTTTACTGGGATAAATTCCCTAGGTTGTGGTATATAATCCTTTTTATAAGCTGTTGTATTCAGTTTACTTGCATTTTGTTGAAGATGTTTGTATTTGTTTTCACAAGGGATGTTGTACTGTAATTGTCTTTGCTTGTAATATCTTTATCAGACTTCGGTATCATTTTATGATGGCCTTGTAGCATGACTTAAAAGATATTAATCTCTGTTTTATTCTTTAAAAAAACTTTGCGAAAGATTAGAATTACTTATTTTTTAAAGTTTTGATAAAATTCACCAATGAAAAAATCTGATTCTGCAATTTTCTATGTTGGGAGGTTTTATATTACTGATTCAATCTTTTAAGATGTTATAAGCCTATGCAGATTTTCTACTTCTTGAATAAATTTAGCTGATTCTTTTTTTCTAGGAATATGCCCATTTCATCGAGGTCATCTAAAAATTTTGGTACATAATTATTCATAGCATTCTCTCTTAAGTCTTTTGTATTTGTAGGAGTGGGAATAATATTCCCATTTTCATTTAATTATGAATTTTTTTCAAAATTTTCAGACTACCAAATGATCAGTAGATTTTGTTGCTCTGTTCTAAGAATTGCCTTTTGAATTCCTCAATACTAGTCTCTTTTAAAAATTAGCTGTTTTATCCACTTTACTGTTAAAAATTTTTTTCTTTCTGCTGGGCTTGATCTTAGTTGGCTATGTTCCATACTTCATTAAAATGCAAACTTAGGTTATTGGTTTGAAATTGTTTTCCTTTTCTTTCTCATTCTTTTTTTCCCCAGTTGGGTACCAAACACAGGGCTGTTTTGCCATTGATATATATCCCTAATCTCTTATTTGTATTGGTTCTTTTTAGTTATACATAGCAATAGTTTTAATTTTGACATAATTATAAAAACATAGGATATATTTTGTACTGATTCACTCCCTGGAACTTCCCATTTTCCTCTCTACTACACCATCCACCTGTTCCCTTCCCTCTATTCTAATGATCTTTTTGCTACTTATAAATACATGTTTGTTTGTTTGTTTTTTAATACAGAGTTTTTCCAACTTGTTCAGGCTGGGCACAAACTTGCAAGTCTCCTGACTCAGCCTCCAAAGTTACTAGGATTATAGGTCTGTCACACCATACCCAAATATGATTTTTTTTTTCTTTTTAACATAAGCACTTCCATCTATAAATTTCTCTGTGAGCATTACCTTTGCTGTGTGCTCTGCCCATTGTAGTATATTTTTGTTTTTGCCTATTGCTAAGTAATTTCTAATTTACTTGATGATTTATTGTTGAGACTATTGATCATTTAATAGTATGTTGTTTAGTCCCCATATGTTTGTGATTTTTTTCTTGTTATTTCCATTGTTTGGTGCATTATAATTATACATAATGGTGAGATTCATTGAGAACATATGTTCTTAAGTTCCATATATTTTCCTGAAAATGATAAATTTTGTTCTTCTTTATATACCACATTTTATTTATCCTTTTATTCACATATGAACACCTAGACTGGTTCTATAGTTTGGCTATTAAGAATTGTGTTACTGGGCTGGGGATGTGGCTCAAGTGGTAGCACGCTCACCTGGCATGCATGCGGCCCAGGGTTCGATCCTCAGCACCACATACAAACAAAGATGTTGTGTCCGCCGAAAACTAAAAAATAAATATTAAAAATTCTCTCTCTCTCTCTCTCTCTCTCTCTCTCTCTCTCTCTCTCTCTTTAAAAAAAAGAATTGTGCTACTTTAAACATGTATCTCTGTGGTATAACATTAATTCCTCAGGACAAGTATGAGGACTGATATAAGTGGGTCATATGGTAGTTGCATTTCTAATCTTTGAGAGAATACCATACTGATTTCCATAGTGGTTATATAACTTATAATCCCACCAAAAGTGTAAAAGTGTTCCTTTTTCTCCACATCTTCTCTAGTATTTATTATTGTTTGTACTCTTGATGGTTGCCATTCTAATTGGAGTAAGATGAAATCTCTTTGGTGTTGTGATATGAAATGTCTTAATTGATAGTGTTTGAAAATTTTTTCATATGTTTGTTGACCATTAGAATTCATTTGAGAAGTGTCTCTTTAATTCATTTACCCAATTAACAGTTTTTGTGGTTGTTGATGATGTTAAGTTTATATTCTGGATATTAGTCCCTTTTAGAAGATTAAATATCAAAGCCTGGGGCTGGGAGTGTGGCTCAGTGGCAAAGGGCTTGCCTCACATGTATGAAGTTTTGGGTTCAATCCTCAGCACCATATAAAAATAAATAAATATAATAAAGGTATTATATCCATCAACAACAAAAAAAATTAAAAATAAATAAATAGCAAAAATTGTCTCCTTTACTGTACAGAAGCTTTTTAATTTGATGCCATTATATTTATTAATTCTTGGTACTATTTCCAAGGCTTTAGGAGTCGTGTTGATAAAGTTTTTGCCTGTGTCTTTATGTTAAAGTTCGATAATTCCAAGGTTTTGATCCATTTCTAACTGACTTTTTTTTTTTTTTGCATTGTGACAGATAAGGATCTAACTTCATGCTTCTATGTGTCTATAATCAGTTTTCCTAGTACTTTTGTCCAATTTCTGTTTTTGGCACCTTGCTAAGGATCAGATGATTGTCCCTGTGTGATTTTATCTCTGTGTCTTATATTCTGTTCCACTGGTCTATGAGCTTATTTTTATACTAGTACCATAAGGTTTTTGTTACTATAGCTCTTTAGTATAATTAGAGTACACAGACTGTGATGCCTACAGCACTTCTTTTTTGACTTAGACTTGCTTTGACAATTTGGGTCTTTTACTCTTTCAAATAAATTTTGAACATTGTTTTTTAAGTTCTGTGAAAAATTATAGGAATTGTTTTGAATTTGTATGTTGATTTTGGTCTTATGGTTATTTCAACAATATCAATTCTGACTATCCATGAACATGAGAGGGCTTCTCATCTTCTTGTGTCTTCTTCGATTACTTTCTTTAGTGTTTTGTCCTTTTAATTATAGAAGTCTTTCATCTCCTTGGTTGGAATTATACCTAGGTGTGTGTGTGTGTGTGTGTGTGTGTGTGTGTGTTTATTTAGGATTCTTTGAAAGTGATTGTTTTTCTGACTTTTTACTGTTGTACTTTTCACAATTATTTTTATTTGTTCTAATTAGTTATATATGAGAGTAGAATACATTTATACACAATGATATATCATACATAAATGGAGTATAATTTTCCATTTTGCTGATTGTACATGTTGTAGAATCACATTGGTCATGCAGTTGTATATATATATATTTATAATATATATAGCAATAACGTATTTTTCATTCTACTAGCCTTCCTGTCCCCATACCCTTAACTTACTTCCCCTCTATCTAATCTAAAGTAATGCTGTTCTTCCCTAGCCCCTTCCATTATTTGTGAATTATCATCCTCATATCAGAGAAAACATTTGGACTCTGTTTTATGGGGATTGGCTTATTTAGCTTAGCACAACATTCTCCAGCTCCATCCATTTACTGCAAATGCCATAATTTCATTTTTCTTTATGGTTGAGTAATATTCTATCATTCATATATATATATATATATATATATATATATATATATATATATATATATATATATATATATATATATATCTTTCATTTCTTTATCCATTCATCTGTTGAAGGGTACCTAGGTTGGTTCTTTAGCTAACAGAGAAATGCAAATCAAAACTACTCTAAGATTTCATTTCACCATAGTCAGAATGGCAATTATCAAGTATACATGCAACAATAAATGTAGGAGAGGAAGTGGGGAAAAGGTACACTCATACATTGCTGGTGGGAATTCAAATTGGTACAATTATTATGGAAAGTGGTACTGAGATTCCTTAGAAAACTTGGAATGGAACTTTCATTTGACCTGGCTATCCCATTCCTTGGTTTATACTCAAGAACTTAAAATCAACATTCATCATCTACAGCTTTTATGATGTTGAGGTAAGTTTCTTCTATTCATGGTTTTCTAAGCATGGTTTTCATGAATGATTCCTGGATTTTGTTATAGGCCTTCTGTGCATCTGTTGAGATGACCATGTCATTTTTTTCCTTAGTTCTAATTATGTGGCATATTATGTTTATTGACTTGTGTATGTTAAATCATCCTTGTAACCAAAACAAACTGTGTCATGAGGTACAGTCTTCTAAATATGTTGTTGATATATTATTAAGAAGTTTTGCATCCATGTTTATCAGGGATATTAGTCTGTACTTTTCTTCCCTTTATGTGTCCATATCTAGTTTTGATATGAGGTCGATACTGATTTCAAAGAATGAATTTGAAAATGTTCCGTCTCTTTCTGTTTCAGGAAATAATTTGAGGAGCATTAGCATTAGTTCTTCTTTAAAATTCTGACTGAATTCATCTGAGAATCCATCTTGTCCTAGGCTTTTCTGTGTTGTAAAATCTGCTTCTATCTCATTACTAGCTATTGGTCTGTTTAGGTTTCCTCTATATTCTTTATTCAATTTTGTCAGGATTTTTCATTTATAGAAATGTATCCATTAGGTTTTCCAGTTAATTAAAGTGTATGTTTCCAAAACAGTCCCTTATGATCATCTGGATTTCTGCGATGATTTTGGTGACTTCTCCTTTTTTCACATATAATTTTATTAATTTGGCTTTTCTCTCTTTTTATGTTGATTAATTTTGCTAAGTGTTTATTAATTTTTATTTTCTTTGCAAAGATCCAACTCTGGTTTATTGATCTTTTATATTATTTTCAAAATTCTCTATTTCATAGCTTTTAGCTCTGATCTTCATAGTTTTCTTCCTTTTAGTGTTTTGGAATTGTTCCATTCTTGTTTTTCAAGGACCTTGAGATGAATCCTTAGGTTGTTTATTTAGGATTTACTTATGTAGGCACTCAGCTATACACTTTTATCTGCCTTCACTGCCTTTATCACATCTCCTGAGGTTCTGATATGCTGTATTGATATTCTCATTTTATTTGATAAATTTTTTAT